>NC_000067.6:78961662-79581662 GCF_000001635.26 Mus musculus | reverse complement strand
CATTTGGGTCATTCTCCTTTCTGTCAGGCCTTTGCCACTCTCTTCCTCCGCCTCTGAAAGGAAGGAGGCTCTGACGTCAGAGGGATGAGTCATCTCTCCTCCCCGCATCTTCAGCCCGGACCTGAAAGCTCTTTGTAGCGTTTGGTTAGTCATTCACACACACAAAAAAAGCATATTGCAGAAGCAGAAGGGAAATGCTTGGATGAGCAAGTGATTAAATTTCTATTTTCATGGCTGAGGACCCGCTGGCTTGCTCACAAAAGCAGTCTCATCCAGTATTAGGCACCCTAAGGGCACCCGGTAAATACTTAGGCTGGATGACAAAAGGATCCGCTGGGCTTTTGTAAATCTCTGTGCTGAAACTGAATTTTCCAAAATGATTATGTGGCTGGTAGAGACGGGCTTTGTGCCTATTTACGCTTCCGTGCTGCTGTGGAATGTCACCTCGGATTGATCTGATTTACATAAAGAGGTTAGTCACATCTCAGGTCGCCACCGTCAAGCACATTCCGAAAGGAAAATCACTAAGGACCTTTATCTGCAAGGACGCCAGTGAAAGTCAATGGAAGGAAAGTTGAACTATGATCTAAGAAATTATTGCCCATGTTCCTTCAGGAAGAACTCAGCGATTCAGTTAATCTCGGCTGAGAACTTGTTAGGCAAAAGAATGAAAATCGCTCCCTACCTGTCAGTCAGCAGCAGAGGAGAGCAAGCAACATGAAGAGAAACAAGGAGTGCTAATTAGGTTTAGATTCTTCCAGAAGATGCAGTTTTCGTTAAGCTTTGGGACTACTGACCCACAGGGAATCTGAGATCCATCCCAACCATGGACAGTTTATTAACCACTGAGGTCTGGCAATCCCCCATGTTTTCTCCCTCGATCTTCCGGGCTTGCACCTCATGTACGTGTTCATGATGTCTATTTACTCTCTCTAGCCCTAGGCACAGCCTCATATAGACAAGGTTGCATTTTGTGCCTTTACTTGGTAGTCTAATAGATTCAAACCAAACCTGATAATCATTCCTGCAACAACGACACCACCACCACCACCCAAAACAAAACAGAACTAAACTAAAACAAACAAACAAACAACAAACGCCATATCCCTCTTTTAGGACGAACCACCATTTGCAGCTATATAAGACCAAAAATCAAGGAGTAATTCTGGATTCCTCTGGTCTTCTCATTCAATCAAATTCACTAGGAAGGTTTGTCTGAATCTTGTCTACACCCACTGCCAACACCCTGGTATAAACCATGGATGTTTCTCATAGAATCCTGAAGGGAGTTTGATCTTTCTTCTTTCATGTCTAATTCAGTGATGTATGGTTCCAAACACGAATAACTCAGGTAAACTTCTGGAAATATGAATCAGGCCTTTTATACTGCTGAAACAAAAAAAGGTATTTTGTGTGTGTGTGTGTGTGTGTGTGTGTGGTGGGTGGACTCCTGGCTGCCCAGTATCTCACACAGACATCCAGATCTTTACCAGTCTGTCCTCCAATTTCACATTCCTGTTTTGATTGTTAGCTATAACTGCCAACATAACACAACTTGGAATCCACTGGGAAGAGTCTCAGTAAGGGATTGTCTACCTTGGGTTGGTTGGTGGGCAGGTGTGTGCGGGGAATGTTCTAAGTTAGTGGATGTGGAAAGCCTACTGTGGGTGGCACCATTCCCTAAGCATGGGACCTGAACTGTGTTAAGAGTAGAGACAGTGAACTGAGCACAAGCAAGCAAATATATGTGGTCATTTTTCAGTGGGTGGTTGCTTCAAGTTCTTGTCACTTGTGACTTTCATGAGATGATGGACTCTAACCTAGAATTGTAAGCTAAAATAAATGCTATCTTCCCCAAGTTATTACTATTATTATTATTTTTTTAATCAGAGAATTTTATCCCAGCAGTAGAAGTGGAGCTAGAACACCCACTGAAGTCAGGTTTCTTTCAGTTCTTCCGCTATGCATGCCCATCTCATCTTGCCGTAGAATCTATCTATCTTTGCAATGGCCATTTTCTCTGTTGGTAATCATTCCTCTTCCTCTTTTCCATGGATCTGTCTTTTTTCCATCTTTAGACATCATCTATGAGGCCCTTCCCTGAGAAGCCATTTCTGGACACCCTCTGTAAAGCAAAGACCCTTCTGTCTCTCGCTCCTTCTCCCTATCTGTATGTACCATACCACTAATTCATTCCTTTGTAAAATTAGTGACATGCTGAAATTTTTCAGATTATTCACGTTCTTGTCTATTCCTTTTTTTTTAAAAAAAGTCATCTCCCTGCTTTGTTCTAAGTAAGTTTTATATGAGCTTTGTCTGTCTCAAAAGGAATACCAAATCATGGAGGCATAGACTTTTTAATTTAAAGCCCAGCTTTGGGATTTTCTAGGTATGCAACCATGGGGAGTTTGTTTAATCTCTCTCTTCTCTAAATGTTCACTGGTAAAACCATGGCAGTAAAAAAAAAAAAAAAAAAAAAAAAAGCTCCTGTCTCATTCTCCGTGGGGCATCCCTAGCACAGAGACTGCCCTCAGTCAGCAGGGCCGGCTGTCATGCTGTTAACAACAGGGTCTGCTGAGAGTCTGTCTGTTGAGTATCTAGTGCACGGGATTGTATTTATTCCAGGATCAGTTATGTTGTTTTAGAAGAGGTTTTGGACTGCACATGGAAAAGGCCTCTTGCTGGGGGCTGATGGAGCAGGGTGTCATCCTTGGAAATTGGCAGGGAAGAGACGCAGCTGTAGAGAGAGATGGAGGACTAGGGAACGGAATGTAATAACCATAGAAGCCAGAGTTTATCTTGAATTTATTTTGTACTGTATACCCAGACTCATTTTCTATTTTTCCTATCAAAATTATTGATGCATTTCACAGAAAGTTATATGAAGAAACATTCCTTAGGGTCACTCCTTATACCAATCTTCCTCATACCACAGAGCTGCCCGAGGTCATCCTCCAAGTGGATGCTCTTTATCTTCTATTTACATGCCTTTATTGGTACCCACAGGTCCTCAGCGCTCCATAGGAATGGCATTCTCTTGGAGGAGCCTTGTCGACTCTACAGAAAGTTCCAGATGTGCCCACCCCATGTGTCCATCATCTTGCTTAGTCTTCTCCTGATGCATTATGATTTAGCATTAATGATTATTTTATTAATCTGTTTTCCCAGTCAGATGGCAAGTTTGGATGGAACCAGGCTCTGCTTGTTTCCTCTCACTGTTGATAGTAAGCCTTCCCTGTGGGCAGTGAGCAAGAAACACTTGACTAAGTGGATGTCAGTACATCAGCAGAACAAAACTCCTAAACCTAACCTCAACCCTTCTCCAGAAGTGGAGAATCCAGGCATTCGATCTGACTTGAAAGCATGCCTTTATTATGCAAGCTTTTCACTTCCTTCCCTTCTGAAATTAACTTGAGGTATTGATGCTAGACAAAATTTGTCTTCAGCTCGAAAGGAAAAGAGAAGCCAAACCCGGCCTGGCCACGTATGCCTGTAGCTCTAGCTTTAGTGGCTGAAGCGGAAATATCATGAATTGGAGATCAGCCTGGGCCTGAACCGAGTTAGAATCAGATATTTTTTTTTAAAGTTACTTTTACAAAAAAGGGACATTGATGTTTAAACTGTGGGGAATTGTTAAGTTAAAGGTAAATCCAAGGACATATATATATTATATGCATATATATGTATATGCATATATACATTGTTTAAATTTTTATCATATTGAGTATCTAGGAAAAACATAACCTTTTATTTTTTTCAGCTGAACAGATGTAGTCTCTTGGTCCCGTATGACTCCTGTAGAGAAAACCCTGCTCAAAGGAAAACTTTATTCTCCTCAAAAATTTAAATTACAGTTCAAAGAATTTCTGCTGATACTATCAAACGTACAAAAAAAAAAAAAAAAGCCAGTGTAATTGGTATTATTTCTTAAGATTTTGGCTTAACAACTACACAAAAATTCAAAACCACACCGAGAAGCAGTATTTTCATGACCACTTGGTGAGATAGCTCACTCAGCACCTTCTCATTTTCATAAAAATAAAAATGACTTCACTTCAGCGTGATCCACATTCATCGTTGACAAATCTTGATTATTTCTGGCCACTTTCCCCCCAGCCAGGGCCTATTAGGAAACTAGCTGGGAGCCTGATGCAATTCAGAGACAAACTAAAGCCAAGCTGATGATAAAATCTCCAGAGATGGCAAAGGAGAAAAATGACTGAAAGGAGATACTGTTTTACCCATTGAATTGATGGCTTTTGAGAGGCAAGAATGTTTCTAAGGGGAGAGAGGTCAGAGCTTGGGATAGGAGCCTTGCATGTTCACAAAGGACACCATGACAGGTTTGAGATCTCAGACAAATCATAAGACATTTCTCAAGCTTGTTTGTGAAGAAAGCTATTTCAGACACAACATAATGCCAAATCTCTTGTTTGAAATTTGAGGTTCTTTTTCTTGCTTTTGATAAATTAGTATTTCAGGCAGGAATACGATTTTTTTTCACAAGGGAATATGAAAGGTATATTTACCATTTGGGATTAGATGTCAGAGCAACAACTGAAATTACATTATTGATGAAGCTACTAGAAGATCACTATGAATTGGAGCACCAAAGAAATGTTTACATAAAAAAAATTCTCCCTTCTGGGGAAACAACGTAGATGTCGGAGATTGATGGAAGGAGGGAACTGGGTTGGGAAAGGCATGGGGAGGGGAGAGGCAGGGAAATCATATGTAGGGAGATCAGGGGAGAGAAGGTGGTGGTAGGGCAATCTCTAGGACTTGCCAGAGACCTGGGATGGGGAGAGGTCCCAGAAAGTCTTTGGGACCACTCTAGCTGAGACTTCTAGCAGTGGGGAATATGGATCCTGAAGTGGCCACTGCCTATAGCCAGGCAGGACTCCCAGTGAATACATAAGGACAGCAACCCAGCCACAAACCCCAAAATGTGTCCTGCCTACAAGATGTGCAGGGACAAAGATAGAGCAGAAACTGAGGTGGTGGTTAACCGGTGACTGCCCCAAATTGAGACCCATCCAACGGGTAAGAACTATTAATGATACTATGTTTGCAAATAGGAACCTAGTATAATTGTCTTCTGAGAGCCTCCACCCAGCAGCCAATGGAAAGAGATTTGGATCAACTAACCTGGATCTGTGGGTGCTCCTAGAGACCGAATCACTAACCAAAGAGCCAGCAGAAGCTGAATCTAGGCCCCTTGCATATATGTAGCAGATGAACAGCTTAGTCTTTATGAGGGTCCCCCAACAATTGGAGCAGGGGCTGTCCCTGAGCCTGTTGCTTGTCTGTCTGCTTGTTGATCCAAGGCCCCTAAATGAACTGCCTTGGTTGGCCTCAGTAGGATGTACCTAGTCCCTCAGTGGCTTGATGTGTGTTTGTATGGAGTAGGGGGGGGGAGGTGTCAGTAGGGGGGGTTAACACCCAGAGTGGGGCTTCCCCTTCTCAAAAGAAAAGGGGAAGGTGGAATGGGGGATGACTTGTGTGAAGAGGTACTGGGGGGAAAGGAAGGGTTGTAAAGTGAGTAAATAAATAAATTAAAAAAATTCTCCCTTTTGAATCAGTGTTCAGCTTATGAAATCTGAATCATATGACGGAAAGGGAGTGGGAGAGAATAATAATAATAAAGATGAACATGAAACAGGACCTTTACAACAGGGAAGTCTAATCATCCCTCCATCTTCTTTTGTTCTGTAATCTCTTTTATCATTCGTCTTAGACAAATGTCTAAGACAAATGTAAATGCCAATTTACACAGCAATTCAGGAACTGGACTCATTCATCAGCAAGTCATATCTGCTCTGATTGTACTTTGGTTAATTTTGCTAAAAGTTTTCCTAGAAAATTTTCAATTTGTATCTTGTTTTTAGAATGTTTTTGTATAGAGCTCTCATTTTTTAAAAATCATGTTATCTTATTGATTATCCCCCTATTGTTAATTCTGTATATTTGTTTTCTCTGTTGTTCCCCCCACTGATTAAGTCAGTGGTTTTTTTTTTTTTTTTGTTACGTTAATACTTAATAAAACTCAACCTTTTGTCTTCGTGGTTAGATCACAGTTCTTTTGTTGTCTACCTTTCATATTTGAAGATTTATGTTCTTTTTTTTTATTGGCTCTGCTATTTCAGGTACATAGTTCCCTTTTTTTTTCTTAATGTTTGTCCAGGGTATGGCCATATCGCAGGCATGCAGTGGTCCTATCTGACCCTGGAAGCCATGCAGAGTCAAGTCTAGGTAGTACTTGGATGTGGGAAGTACTTTTCCCTCTTTATGGAGTCAGTCCATCAAAAGATGAATGGGTTTTTAAAAAAAATTAATAAACAAAACAGCAGCAAAAAACTATAGTCTGTGCACAAAATATTTGGACACACGGAGAACTGAATCATGTCATTTGTAGGAAAAAGGTTGGATTTGGAGGTTACTGTGTTAAGTGAAATTAGCTATACAAATTAAAAACGGTATCATGTATTTTCTTTTGTACCTGAAAACTAAAGTCTAAGGACATCTCCATCACCAAAGTACAACAGATGACCTGATCACAGAGGATGCCTTTGAGGAAAAGGGAAAGTGACTGGGTAGCTCGGGCAATAGATGGTATCTAGGGGAATGGATAGACCAAGATATGAGAGGTGCCTGTGTGAAACCCATTATCTATTACAGTTAATATCACTGACTAAGAACAACAAATATTTGTTTTTTTGATTTTTAACATTTTATAATTTTAGAAGCATGGCATATATTTAATATGTACAACACAAGGTTTCGATATAAGTCTATTTTATGTGGTGGTTGCAACATTAGGGCTATTAACATATCTACCATCTGACATAGTTATCAATTTTTATTTCATGTGGTGAGGAAAGGTGACAGCTACTCTAATAGATTCCAGTTTAGATTTCAGTTCTAAAATGTGTTACTCTGACCATCATGCTGTGTTAGTTTTATGTTAACTTGACACAAGCTAGAAACACTAGAGAGGAGAGAGCTCAATTCAAAAATGTCTTAATTAGTGATCAGTAGGGGAGGGCCCAGCCATTATGGGTGGGACCACCCCTGAGCAGGTGTCCCTGAGTTCTATAACCTGAGCAAGCCAGTAAGCAGCACCTCTCTATGGCCTTGGTTTCAGCTCCTGCCTCCAGGTTCCTGCCCTGTTTGAGTTCTTGTCCTGACTTCCTTCAATGATGAGCAAGTTTGTGAGAGTATAAGCCAACTAACCCTTTCTTCACCGTGTTGCTTTGTGTTATTTCATCACGGTGATAGTAACCTCAGCTAAGACATTTTGTGTGTTAGAGCTCAAGAACTTATTCATAATGGAATTTTTTTTAATCATTTGGTCATATATTCCCATTTATTTTATACTGATTTCATATTTCCAGAAAAGCTATAATAAACATAGTACAGAGAATCTTCCTGCACTCTTCATCATTTTGTTTACTGTTAATATTTTATATTATTATGTTATATCAGGCAAAAGTAAAAACCAATGTTAGTATATCAATTACTATGGGTTGTTCTTCAAATTTTATTTAGTTTTTTTTTTTTTTTTTCAGTCATCTCCATTCAAGTCACTTTTCTGTACCAACACCCAATCCGGGTTGCCACATCTGTTCTCTGGTCTGTGACAGAGAGTTAAATATGTCTTTAAGATTTCAATGAAGAAGAACCTTATTGGTAGTTGCTGATTTGATTGTGCTGTCATAAAGAGGGTATCCGTTTTCTATTTTGGTCTAATATAGAATCACCATTGCACACGCTTCATGCACACTAGGGAAGGCAATGTGTTCGCTCTCATCAAGGCATAGCGTTTATTAACAATGCATGAGATCCATCTTCTTGATTATGGCATTGGGTCTTCTGTACTTTACGGTCTTGTGCTGAGAGGGATGTGTTAACATTCCGTATTGCAATATGTTTCCTGACATTTCTCTCAGTGCATAAAAGCTCATAACTATTTGATTTCCATATTGTATTGTTGCTGTTTAGCATTGAAAATCATTTTTCATCATATTTAATAACTCAAATTCTCTCTTGTCTGGTACCAGAAGCTCAGATGTTATTTTATTATCATTTTTATTTTCTATTCTACCTTTGCTTTAAACTTTTCTGAATCATGTTTGTTTTGGTGTATTTTTTAAAATAAAAGCAGGTCTTTAATTGAGTTTTTTTTTTTTAACAGGTAACATAAGTTCATTCATATTTATTGTTAGAGTTGTCATGTCTGGTCTTAGTGCTTTAAACATATTTTATAGACACTATACTATGTGAGATATAATGGCCAAGTTCTTTATGTGTTATGTTTTCTTTGCTTTTAACATACTCTTATTTTTATAATTTGGAACATCTGGTTGGCTTTTTTTTAGTTTGTTACTTAATATTTTACTATTTACTTTTTGAGTTTGAAGTCATATTCTTTAATACCTACACTCAGTATGTTTGATTTTCCTATCAATTCATTCCCACCGTCTGTTTTTTTCGTTGCAGATCATGCATCTAATTATTTTTTCATCTTGTTCTTACCTTGTTCTTCATTTGACAAAATGTACTAAGCAGTTTCCATCAATTACTTCTTGTTGTATTGTTTCCCTAATTGTCTCTTGGTTGGGTTTAAGTTCATCATCCAATTAAAAGCACACACATATACAATAGACCTTGAAGTCCTTCACATTTAGGACTTCTACATCTTTAATATATTAAAGACTGCTTGGCTGGATAGAAAATCTTTTCATACTTCATTCCTATGAACATGGTAAGCATGAATATGTGCCTAGGTGGCTGTCAAGTAGAGAATTTGATGTTTGCTGGAAGGCCGTCAAAAAGTCCTATATGAATATTTAACCTCAGTTCACTCAGTATTAATTTTATGACTTTTTTGGACCTCATGCTGCATTTATATAACATTCACAGAACTTGTTTCTGTTAAGAATTATCTTTTAGAGTGAACAAATTGCAGTTTTAAAATGTCATATATCACAAGACACATGGAAGAAAAGGCTAGTTCAGAGCTTTGAAAGAAAGTGAAGGGTCAACTTTAATTTGATGGTACAGAAAACATTAGTCTGGCAAGAGCAGACACTTGAAGTAACATGGGAATTGTGAACAGTAGATATCACATAGTCTCCTAAAGTAGGGCAAAGGTGCATCTCCACAATCCAGCAACCAGGAGGCAAGAAGAGGAGTGAAATACTGTCCCAAACTAACACAAGATATTTCAGAAGAAGCATTGAATTAGATATAGAGAGCTTTGTTTTTTTTAAAAAGACTAAAAGACTCAGGTGAAGTGGAAACTTCTAGTTATTTGGAAAGTCAATTATGTCAAATGATGTTTTGCTGGGGCACACAGGTGAAAGGATGTTTTGATATGGCAAACATGTGACAGAACCCATGACGAAGGAGTATAAATATGACTCCACAGAGAATGGGAGATGAGCACTGCGCATTGCTTTGGTTTGCTCTGCCTTTCTATTCTTTACTAATGACGTGCAAGTGTTGGTCTGCCTTACATAGCATTGTTGAGCTCCACTAGTGGTGATGCCAAAGAACTACTTGCAAGTATCCAGCTTGCTGCTTCAGAGGCTTTGCCTGGGGCCAATTGGCAAGCCTTTCGGTTTCTCCAGGATTGAACTGCAGCTGCTGATTCATGCCTGGTGTCTGCCTGTGGGGAGAACTGGACTGAAGCTGCTGAGTTGTAGTTGGTGTTTCCTACAGGACTGAACTGCTGTCAAAGAAGAGTGAGCTCATCCCCAAAAAACAGGTCCACTTCCTCCACATCCTAATAACTTTTCTCTCCCACTGCCTCAGGTGGGTGGTGGGTAAAAGGAGAGGTTGAATGCTTATTAAAGTAGGTTGCAAAAAAACTTATGCCTATACTCAGGATTTATTGACTTATTTTATTTTACTTAAGAAACCACATGACATCTATTTTATGTTTCAACTAAAGACAACACACATATTTTGATGAATTTTCTTTTTTGTTATGCCCAACTAGACAGGGTCATCTTCAAGGTAGAGGATGATTGTCAAATTGGCGCTGTGGTTTACTGGTAGGGCACTTCCTAGCAATGTGTGAAAAAGTGTGAAGCCTTGGGTTTAAATATAGTAACTACAATTTTTAAAAAAAAAGGAACACAAGATTATTCTTACCTTTGATACTCCATGACGTTTAAGACAATCTTGTCTTCTTAAGAAGATTTCTGTGGTGGAGCAAGACTGACAATCCCATAATATCCTTCTTTAATGAGCTTTCTGCAATGAAAGGTCACAGAGTTTAATGGGATTAATTTGGCTGACACAGTCAAGTTTAAATGGAACTGCTGCGCCTGCGCCAGCCGGCATAAATTGTGGCAGGCAGAAACTTGAATCCGGCCAATTTTGTGCATGAGGGTGGCTCTGTCAGTGGTGATTTTGGCTGAAAAGTAGCTCTCAAGTGCTTGTCCCTGAGATGACAGACAGGTGGGTTCAACTAGATATTCCTAGGTTGCCTCGGAGATCCACTTACAATGTGTACTAAAAAGGCAATCTGATTTAGGAGATGAAGGCTTCCCTGGGATTAAACTTCTGTTGTGGATACAGCCTCATGCCCCATGATTTTCTCTCTCTTCTTCCCACCTTCACTTTCTATTTTGTTTGGACTTAAGATCAATAACTTTTTATTGGTGACAGGTGCCTGGAAGGTGTGGTGATGTCATCAAACACATAAAGGTCTCTGTAGCAGGTACTAGAGCAGTGAATCTCAACCTTCCCAATGCTGCAACCCTTTAAAATAGACCCTCCTGTTGTGGTGACACCGCCAACCATAAAGTTATTTTCATTGCAACTTCATATCTGTAAATGTCCCACTGTTATTAATTATAATGTAAATAACTGTTTTCTGATGGTCTTAGGTGACCCCTGCGAAAAAGTTGAGCCTCAGAGGGGTCACATCCCACAGGTTGAGAACTGTACAGGTTGGGCCCATGCTCAAATCACTCAAGATAGCTTCTGACTCAGACAGGTAGCTGCCACTAATTCTTTACTCATGTGGTACCTGAGTTGAGGGCTGAATCATGCCCTCTAAAGAGTATCTACCCCATAGGTAGGCATTGTATGGAATAACAGAAGTGTTCAATATGAGTTATTGGTATCATATATCAGTATGAGTTATCAGTAAGGCATGGATGGCATCTTCTCTGCCTCTTTTTTTTTTTATCCAGATTCTGGGCTTCCTGGCTTTGAGCTAAATGAATTAGATTGAAAGGAGGGGTGAAGGAAAGAAGGGACTATGGAGACCAAATGATAGCACAGGGTATGTCTTCCTAAGACATGAAAGAGTGGACTCAGATTGCCTTTAGGTTGGAAATGGAAACAGAGCAGATAGTGGTACTAAGCAATGTCAAATAAGGAGAGGAACATGTTTGGAGATGAAAGTGAGGAAGTTCATAGGTAGATACTTAGGGCACTGATGGGCCATTTAGTACAGATGTCAGGCCAGTGAACACAGGGACTGGGAAAAGAACCTTTGCTTACTTATAGAAATTATTTAAAACACTGGACTATGGTATGAGTTTGATAGTTTATTCTGGATATATATTCTCTTATTCAATTTTAAAAATAAATATTAAATAAATAAATTCCCTTATTTATGTAGTTTTACTTTATGTGTATGAGTGTTTTGCAGGCATATGTGTTTGTGCACCACGGTGTGTGCCTGGTGCCCGTGGAGGCCTGAAGAGGGCATCAACTTCCCTGGAACTTGACATAGAGATGGTTGTGAACTGCCCTGTGGGTGATGGAAACTGAACTCCAGTCTTGTGAAAAAACAACCAGCGCTTGTAAGCACTGGGCCATGCTCTGATCACCACTCTTTATTTTAAAGGTATTTTTGACATTGTAATATAATTAAACATCCCCCCATTCCTTCTTCCCTTCAAACCCCTGCATGCACTCTTCCCTGCTCTCCGTCCAATTCATGGGTCTCATGTTTCATTAATTGTTATTTCACGTATACATCTTTAATAGTATATAATTTCTTTATTTTTGTTCACTAGCTTTTGAGGCATTTTAAACTAAATGTTTGAATTTATGCTTTTTCTTCTTAGAGGACATTTATGTTATAATTTTGGAATCATTTCTGTTGTTGGCAAGGGTTTTCCTCTAAGGATTTGACCCCAATGTGTTGATCAGTATTTTACCTTAAATATTGGCAAAGTCAATGAAACTCTGTTTCCTGGAACTTAGAAGTTCTAATTATACAGTGCTGTATTCTTACTTATTAATTCATTGATGAGGAATTAAAAGTTCCTTTTACAAGAGTTTGGCAGAGAGTGAGTTTATTGGGCTTTGAGCCTGTTAAAGTTGTCAACTCCAGACACAGGTTTTTGGGGAGGGGTGATCTGGAGAGAAAGGGGAAGATGAAAAAAAAAATCAAGAGAGAATGAATGACAAATTAGTATTGGTAGAAAATGTACATTTAACATCAGAGAATAACAATCAGATTATAATCCAACTGTTAGTTTGTTAAAAATAGGATCCTCATAACATTTGGGTGAAAAAAAATCAGCCTGTTCCCCTAACAGGGTCAACTAGAAGCCTTAATTAGTCATGTGTGCTAATAGCCAGAAGCTAGAAAGAACCCAGATGTCCCTCAACAGAGGAATGGATACAGAAAATGTGGTACATTTACACAATGGAGTACTACTCAGCTATTAAAAACAATGAATTTATGAAATTCTTAGGCAAATAGATGGATCTGGAGGATATCATCCTTAGTGAGGTAACCCAATCACAAAAGAAGTCACTTGATATGCACTCACTGATAAGTGGATATCAGCCCAGAAACATAGAACACCCAAGATACAATTTGCAAAACACATGAAACTTAAGAAGAAGGAAGACCAAAGTGTGGATACTTCATTCTTTCTTAGAATGGAGAACAAAATACCCATGGAAGGAGTTACAGAGACAAAGTTTGGAGCTAAGATGGAAGGAAAGAGCATCCAGAGACTGCCCCACCTGGGGATCCAGCCCATATACAACCACCAATTCCAGGCACTATTGCATATGCCAGAAGGATTTTGCTGACAGGACCCTGATATAGCTCTCTCTTGTGAGTCTTTACCAATGCCTGACAAATACAGAAGTGGATGCTCACAGTCATCTATTGGATGGAACACAGGGCCCCTAATCAAGGACCTAGAGAAAGTACCCAAGGAGCTAAAGGGGTCTGCAACCCTATAAGAGGAACAATGATATGAACTAACCAGTACCCCCCCCCCCCCAGAGCTGTGTCTCTAGTTGCATATCTAGTAGAGGATGGCCTAGTCAGCCATCAATGGGAAGAGAGGTCCTTGGTATTGTGAAGATTATATGCCCCAGTACAGGGGAATGCTAGGGCCAGGAAGTAGGAGTGGGTGGGTTGGGGAGCAGGGCAGGGGGAGGGTATAGGGGGCTTTGGGGATAGCATTTGAAATGTAAATGAAGAAAATATCTAATAAAAAAGAAAAAAATTAGTCATGTGTGCTTCTAAAATAAAGAGAAAGCATATTTGTTGTTGCTGTTTTAAATACACTTATGTGGCTTTTCCTATTCTGATGCTCAGGACTGTCTCTCAAAGCTTTATGTGCCCCATGCATTTCCTTTACTCTCAAGGACTTCTTTAAGGCCTCCCGCTACCATAGTCTTCAGCAGATGGCATCTTTCAATTCCATCTAACAATATCTTCATTTGACTTTTGAACTTTGACAAGTTTTTTTGGTAGAGTTAAATATTATTTCTTGATATCACCACCACCACCACCACCACCACCACAATAATAATAATAATAAACAAGTCACTGCTTGGAAAGTGAACTCTTCTGCCCCTTGCTGCTGCCAGGGAGAACTCTGTGATCATCCAGTTTGGGGCTGTTGGGCAACACATTTTTGGTTTTTTTGCTTTTAATATTTAGTGTTTATATTCAGTTTCTATAGGACTGACTGTGAGGTGGCTGGCTACATTTATTCCATCTACCACATTTAGAAACACTTCAGCCACAATTTATTCTACCTCATATTTTCAATTTCTCTGGTCTCATGTGAGGGCTTCCATAGGAATGAATAAGCCTTTTACTACTGTCCCACAGCACTCAAGCCTGCCATTAGTTTTATCTTTTCCCCTACAATTTCTCTCCCATTTTCATGTAATTATCTAAAAGAAAGCTATGGGGGATTATCTTCTTGTGATTACATTAATTGAGGTGGTAAGATGTACCCCCATCCAGTATGGACAGGGTGGTTCCCTAGCTAGGAACTTAGCTATATAAATGGAGAATGGGGACAGGCAGATGCAGGCATTTTTTAAAAAAGATTTACTATTACTTACATATACGTAAGTACACAGTAGCTGACTTTAGATATACCAGAAGAGGACACCAGATCCTATTACAGATGGTTTTGAGCCACCATGTGGTTGCTGGGAATTGAACTCAGGACGTTTGGAAGAGCAGTCAGTGCTCTTACTCGCTGAGCCATCTCACTAGCCCCGATAAAGGCATTTACAGTTCATACAACGTGACCATGTCCTGCTGCAAAACGTCCCTCCCATGGTGAACTGGACCCTTGAACTGTGAGCTAGAGTAATCTTTTTCTACCTTTAGGTTACTGCTTGAGTTCCTACAGATTATTCATTCTGTTATAGTAACAGGAAAAGAAATGAAGATAATTCCCCTCAGAGAATCTGTATGGTTTTGCCAACATATATAGAGAAGATGCTCGGTAAAACATGACTATTTGATATAAACATGACTATTTGATATGAGCGTGTTAGATGGTTGACCTTGGGTACTGAAGTCCTTTACCATCTCATTTTCCTAATTATGCATTTAACTCTGTACAACATTGCCTTCTCAGAGAATGCATGTAGGACATTAACTAAAATATCTATAAAACAAGTTCAAATATGACCTCTATTAGCCATATGACTTTGACTAAGTTGCTTAAACTCTACTTCTCAATTTTATCACTTAGCTTGAGACTAAAAGTATCTAAGCATAGAACATTATTACACTATGGGGAAACAAGGATCTCTGTAGAATCTTACATTTTAGTGAAAAGGAGTTTAAAATTTGGCTCAATTGTATGGGTGAAATGGATGTTTACAAAATTAATAAGTAAAAAAACCAGAGCCTTATTTTATGGCACGCATTTCAGATATATTAAACATCACTATTCATATGAAAATTATGAAATGAGAGAGAAGTTTTTCATAAACATTAGAATATTTTATTAAATGTCAAAATCTACAAACAACAAAGTTAAAATTTGAGTATTAAATGTTTGAAAACTTCAGAGAAGTAAAATAGTCCATGAGTAAAACTGAAAGGCTATGAGAATGTATTTTCTTTCTTTCTTTCTTTCTTTCTTTCTTTCTTTCTTTCTTTCTTTCTTTCTTTCTTTCTTTCTTTCTTTCTTCCTTCCTTCCTTCCTTCCTTCCTTCCTTCCTTCCTTTCTTTCTTTCTTTCTTTCTTTCTTTTTTATAAAGATTTGTTTTTCTGTAAGTACACTGTTCCTGTCTTCAGACACCCCAGAAGAGTGCATTGGATCCCATTACAGATGGTTGTGAGCCACCATGTGGTTGCTGGGAATTGAACTCAAGACCTCTAGAAGAGCAGTCAGTCCTCTTAACCACTGAGCCATCTCTCCAGTCAGAGAATGCATTTTCTTTTCTTTTCTTTTCTTTTCTTTTCTTTTCTTTTCTTTTCTTTTCTTTTCTTTTCTTTTCTTTTCTTTTCTTTTCTTTTCTTTCTTTCTTTCTTTCTTTCTCTCTCTCTCTTTCTTTCTTTCTTTCTTTCTTTTTTTTTTTAGATATTATCTTCATTTACATTTCAAATTCTATCCCCAAAGCCCCCTATACCCTCCTTCCATCCTGCTCCCCAACCCACCCACTTCTGCTTCCTGGCCCTGGCATTCCCCTGTACTGGGAGAGAATGCATTTTCAACTAGAAGAATAAATCAGTAAGAAAAGGAAAAGAATCTCTCCCCTATCTCTCTCTCTCTCTCTCTCTCTCTCTCTCTCTCTCTCTCTCTCTCTCTCTCTCTCTCTGACACACACACACACACACACACACACACACACACACACACACACACACACACACACCTGCCTCATGGTGAATCGATGTGAGGCTGGACAGATGGTTCAGCAGTGAATAGTACTGGCTGCTCTTTCAGAGAACTTAGATTCGATTCTCAGCACCCATAAAATGTCTAATCAATAACTCCAACCCCATGGAATCTGATACCTTCTTCTTACCTTCTTGGGCACTGCACAGATATCATGCAAACCACCCATTACCATGTTTCATAAAGATTAGTGAAAACATACTGTGGTATATAACTTATAATCCCAATATTCTGGAGATTGAGTGAGGAGGGTCATGAACTTGAAGCTATCCTGAAATATATAATGAGACTGTGGCTCAGAAAAAGAGAAATAAAATAAAAATGGTGGATTTAAGGTTCTTAGTTGTTGTACCAATACTTCAGAGGTGGGGCAGGAGGGGCAGGAGTTTAAGGGCATCCACAGTTAGAGAGTGAGTTCAAGGCTACCCTAGAAAACGTAAGATTCTGCCCTTGTTAGCTCTGACTATCAGCTTTACACAGCTCAGAGTCATATAACAGAGACATTTTCTAGACAAAATGGTGGTTTGTGGGCATGCCTTTAGGGGTTTCTCTTGATTGTTAATTTATGTAAGAGGGTCCAGCCCACTGTGAGCTGTACCATCCCTGCACAGGTGGTCCTGGGCTGCATATGGAAGCTAGCTGGGCAGGAGATGGTGCCAGTTACCAGGCAGAATTCCTTCCTTGGTTTTGTTTTACTTCATTGACAGTCAGTGGGCTTCCTAGTTAGAAATAATGCTGCCTTCAAGTTCCTGCTTGTGTTTATGGCCATTGACTTCCATCAGTGAAGAACAATGACCTGGAGTATAAGCCCAACAAATCCTTTCTTGCCCTCAGTTGCTGTTGGTCACAGTATTTTATCACAGCAACAGAAGCAAGCCAGATCAAAGCTGATTTAAAAAAAAAATCAAACAAAAACAAGCACTTGGATATAGGGAAGGAACATTCTTTTTATGGTAAAGGAAAATAAATGCTATGGATTGTTTTCCTTTAAGAGAACTTGGCAATTTGTAGTAAAATGTAAAACACACATCCTCATAAGAAGCAATTTCACTTCTAGAAATATGTATATGTTTAGGAATGAAGAAAATGAAAGTAGCAATCACTAATTCAAATGTAGCTTTGGTACAATGAGCACTTGAGGCTGGATGCTTGTCCCATATACTTTGTATTATTATGTACCAAGCATCAGGACATTATTTAAGAAGTTCTGAAAGGCCAAAAGAAAACAGTGTGTATGAGCCAAAGTGTAAGAACAGTGAAATCAATTTCTATCATGAATACATCCCGGTTTTATGATGGTATGTGTTACATTAAAAACATTATAAATAATGCAATTCACAAACAACAAGTGCATTAAAAATTTGTTTGATTGTTCACTATGAATTGAATACAATAGCCCACACCTAAGGAAACAGATTCAAATATTAGGTGGCTTAACTATTTCCTAAGGATGAGAAGGAGCAATATTTTGAACAAACGGAGACATGTTATGTCAATTGCTAAGTCATCTGGTGAGGATAACAGTTGCTATAGCAATCCAGAGACAGAACCCACCACATGCTAATTTCTGTGTCAGGCATCCTCTGATTCCTGCTGCCCTGAATTTATCCAATTTCTATATCTAATATTACCTGTGTGGTCCATGGAGTACTACAGCAATGGCTGTTGATTCATCTGCTATACAACAATCCATTTCGTCTGGCTCAGGTTTAAGTCCCCATTGTTCCTTTCCAACTACAATCACCTCCTAAAATAAGACTATAGACTACAGACACCAGAGAGAAAGGCAGTGCTTTTACCTGTAAGGTTTGCTGACCCTGTTTCTAGAAACATACTTTATCAATAAGAAGTTTCGTTTATAATCTAAACAGGACCCTAAGCACACTGCTAAAGACAGGCCCCGAGCTAGACTTTAATGCTAGCAACCTCACTTCTTAACTGTGTGACATTGACAGTCTATGGTCAACTGTATTTTTATCCCATTCTCCATAACCTAGAGACAATTATACTTTCTTTATGTACTTTCAATGAAGACCAAATAAGTCAACGTATATTACAAAGTATTTAGTATAGTAGCTGGCACATATAAAAGCCTTCTAAATTATAGCTGCTGGAAGAAGCTTTAGTTATGAGGTATGTCGGTCCCTTCCTTGCCACGAAACTGTGTATTTATGTAGGGATGCTGGTTGTGGCTCCATTCTGGCCATTCCTAACAGATAATGTAGCAGAGTAAATTCTATGCTAGCCTCTGGCACTTCTTTTTTTTTCTTTTTTTCTTTTTTTTTTGTTTTTGGTTTTTTGAGACAGGGTTTCTCTGTGTAGCCCTGGCTGTCCTGGCACTCACTTTTTAGACCAGGCTGGCCTTGAACTCAGAAATCCGCCTGCCTCTCCCTCCCAAGTGCTGGGATTAAAGGTGTGTGCCACCATGCCCGGCTGCCTCTGGCACTTTTTCTTTCTTTCTTTCTTTCTTTCTTTCTTTCTTTCTTTCTTTCTTTCTTTCTTTCTTTCTTTCTTTCTTTCTTCCTTCCTTCCTTCCTTCCTTCCTTCCTTCCTTCCTTCCTTCCTTCCTCTCTCTCTCTCTCTCTCTCTCTCTCTCTCTCTTTCTTTTTTATTAGCCTGACTCTTTGCTGCTGGCTTTAAGTACCAGTGTTGTGCTTATAACTGGGCAATGCAGCTATGTTTTTGGGACTCAGCTGGACAAATGTGGAAGCTACTCTGGGAGGAGCAAGAGAGACATCAGCGAGTTTGGATGGAAACAAATGAAAGAAATGAACAGAGGCAGCAAAACACATTTTCTGAGACTGTTTGACCAGCTAATAAAAGTAGCTTGATAGTGACTAGTTTTATCATCAATCAACTAATTCAATTAGTTTTTTCTTGTGATGAGATCTATCTATATAGCTAGGCTGGAGTCAAACTTGAGATGCTCCTGCTTCAGCCTCTGAAGTACTGGAACTGCAGGTATCTGCCATTAGGCCTAATTTTAAAAGAATGCAATGAGGACTAAGAAATTTGGCATACTCCTTTTACTTTGTTGTCCTGAAAACAGATGAAAAGAGCCATGAAAGACAGGATGATAAAAGAATAGAATGATAAAGTAAGTTTGTAAGACCCCCAAGAGAGTTTTCCTAACTGTCTCCATGGTTGATAGGGTAGGAATGTCTCCATCAGAACTCACATTAAAATTAAAACCTCATTGGGACTTAATAAGAGGTTTAGGTCACCAGGACAGAGCCTTCATGAATGGGTTCATCCATTCACAGATTAATAGACAGGTAAGTTATTTCATCATTTCAAGAGTGGCTTTGTGATAAGATGGAGTTTGGCTTTATCTCTCATATGTACTCACTGTATGGCCTCCTTTTATTCTGAGGACCATTCCAAGAATACCTACCAACAAGCTGTCTACCAGAGATGGCCTCTCAGTTTTGGCCTACCAAGCTGCCAACATTGTAATAAAAAAATTCCCTTTATAAGTTGCCCTACCTCAGGCTTTCTGCTCTATTTTACAGAAGCAGAAAATAAACCAGGTCTTCCTTTGCTTTGAAACAGATGCTTATCCATCGCAAATTCTATTGTTTAAATAAATATAGAAGAACAGAATGTAAGAGAATTTAAGACTATCTTCTTTCTGAATGACTATTTTATATTTTATTGACTAAAATCATTAAACATTTTCTACACCCTAAGGAAGCACATTTTGTGATGTCGCCTGTTGCATAGTTACTGTGATTACTAATTTAAATGGCTAATTTGGCTTCTTCTGAACATATTGATTTATGTGCTCCTTAGGGAGAAAATCATAAATTATCTCATTGGGGTTAGATGGTTCCTGTCAGTCTAGTAAATTTCATGCTTAATACAGACATGTTTATCAGAAAAATCCAGAAGCCCATTAGAACTTCATGAGTTCTGAGAGTGAGGATCGTTGTTAGATTGAATCAAAAGCTATAGGATTCAGAAATGCATTGCATGTGGGAAAACAGCAATCTTAATGTTGCCATATGTTCACTGTCTTTGCTTCTCAGTTTCAAACAAACTCTAAGTCAGGTTGGCTGGATGTGAAGCCAGAGTTCAAACAGGCAAGCACACCAACCTGTGACTCATTTCCTTCCGTTTCTGACTCATAATTCTTCCTTGTTCATTCGGATCGAGGCAAAAGGTTTCAAGATAAACTTCCTTGAAGAGCTTGGCCTTCTTTTGTAAGGAGGCAGGGAGGCACTTAATGTCACTTCCATTGTTTTTTCAGATATGTATTGCCTTCGATGGGCAGCATTGTGACTGCCATTAAGTACTACCCACAGGGTTCAAGTCTCTTTTAGTTTCCATTCTTCCAAGCATATTCTCCATCAGTCTCCAGGATGACACATATTAACTTTCTTGGAACCAATCAGAAGGCCCTCTCTGTGGGAAACTAGTAAATCTGAGGTGACTATCAAAGTTTCCTTTCAATTTTGTTCCCTTTCGACGCTTCCTTTCCATTAGCTATCTGCCAGTTACCCCACCCACTTGGGAGATTCAGCTTGCGATTTCAGTGCTACTTTTCTCCTTTCTTGTATCCTGATGTCCCAGTGCCCGCCAGATTAGTTGCAGAGCAGGGCTGATAGAACCATTCCTAAAGGAACACGGCAGTTGAACTGAAAACAAAGAACAGATGTTGAAGTAGAAAGCTCGGATTCACTGTGTAACCAGAATGTATAAAAGGCATTATCTTGATGTCTATGGGCAAACTTAATTACCCTATCTCAAAATCATGTCTTCTATTTGGAGAAAAAAAAAAAAACTTAGGAGGAAATTGGGTTGAGAGAACAGGAAATAAGTTTATGTAACTGGGGACTTTGAAAGAAGCCAGTTCTGGGGGAAGAAGAGAAAGCTCACTGAGTAAAGAAAGCCTGCTGTGTAGTCTTGAGGACCTATCTGAGTTTGGAACCTTAGCACCCACATGAAAGTTGGTGAGGTAGTATGCACCTATAAACCCACTTGTCCACAGAGGATGGACAGAGACAGATGCATCCTGGATGCTCAGTGACCAGACAGTGTGGCCCAGATGTAAGCTCAAAAACCAAGTGTAGCTCAAAAACTAAGGTGGAGACCAATAACAAAAGGCATCTGAGGGTGAACTCTGACCACTCCTCCTCATATGCTCAGCTGATTGCCAATGCAGATATATTTAAAAATAAAAAAAAAAGAAGCCAACTCTAAATTGGAGTATATTTTTAATGGTGCTTTCCTGTAACGAACAATGTATTCTTAGCCAGAGTGAATTGGACTTGTAAGAACTAAGCTCAGAGAAAACATAGAGCCTTAAGTTCAAGACACTGTCCACCTTGGCTTATCCTAGAGGTCAACACAAGATCAGTTTGAAGGAAACCTCCCATAGTGTCTCTTACGGAACACAGGCAGCTTTATTTAGTGAGGATTTCAAATCCTCAGCTAACAACAATCAGAAGCATATAGCAGGGGAAGGTGGAATTGCACACTTGGTCTTAAGCATAGTCTGTCAACGTAGCTTCTTTTTGACAGCACTGTAACAAACAGTGATGTTTAGCAAGTCCATTTTAGAATATGCTAGAAGTAAAGAAGATAAAAGTATAGGGGTCAGGGCATATCCTATCAATAAAGGAAGTGGATTGCTACCCTGCCCCAACCCAGTCCCAAGGATTGCTTCCACTGAAGCTTGTATTTAACTGTGCCTTAAATAGTGTGGGTACAGAAGGTCACCTAATGCTAGTATCAGATATTAGGGGACACAGTGAAGGCACTGAAAGAGTCTATATTTGCTCTTTCTGAATTGCTCCCAGAATCTTCTCCATCAAAGGGAGTGTCTCTTCTGGTCTAGGTGGATGCTGTGCTATATCCTTGGTAATGAATTCTTGTGACATGCTGTGAATAATTTCTTGCCTTTGCAAAATGAATGGTTTTTCCTCTTGTGATGACTCAAAGCAATCTCTTCACTTTTCCTTAGTGATTCTGATATTGATAAGAATCTAGTTTATTTGTTGTAAGTCCCAGAGGTCAGCTCACAGTGTTCTTCAAAGTGAGTCATAACTGAAAGTTAAATGCATTACCCAGTCCTTAATGAGAAAGTGGGTGTGAGATCTCTCTGTAGTTCATATGATTCACAAGAAATAGATGAAAAGGGCTTGTGGAACAGTATCAATGCGACTGACTGTGCCTTCTCTCCGTAATTACAAGACCCCAATCTTCTTTGGGCTCATACAGTCAATGAAAAATCAGTTCCTGTGGCAAACCATCTCACTTAAATGCATGAGTCAATAACTGGAGCGCCTGAGCATCTTTCAGCTGCAGGAATGATAATTTTTACTTTGCAATTTTATTTGGAACATAGGACATCCTAAAAAGTTTCCAGGGTCTTATATTACTGTGGGATTGGCACCTACAGCAGGTGATTGACCTGATGTTAGCATCTGGGAACCTGAGTGGGAAAAATGTTGGAAAATCTTATCAAGATGAGTTGAAACTTCTGGTTTCTTTGGAAACTCAGTTGTGTCACGTGATGTTTTTCTGGAAGCTGTCTTGTGAGAGGATGTTTTGCTGAAACAAATGCTTGAGAATACGTGTGATGTTTAGAAAGAATATAAATATAATCCCACAGAGAGCACTCTTTATTTTAATAATTTATTTTTATTTCATACGTATTGGTGTTTTGCCTGAATATATGTCTGTGTGAGGGCATCATATCTCCTGGAACTGGAATTATAGATAATTGTCAGCTGTCATGTGGGTCCTTGGGGTTAAACCCAGATTGTCTGGAAGAACAGTCAGTGTTCTTAACCACTGACCCATCTTTCTAGTCCTTGACGGATGCTCTTGCATTGCAATGCCTTGCAACTTCTCTGGTCTTAGCTGGTCTTCACTTCATGGAGAGAAATGCACCTAAGAACTTCTCATATATACTGACTGATTCTTGATGCTTCCACTGACTGCCAATTCTTTGGAGCCTTGTGGTTTTTGCTAGATCAAGCCACTGCTACTGATTCAGGTTTGTTTTGCTATTGGACTGGACTGCTGATATACTGACAACAAAGATTGGAATCGCACAAAGAACTACTAAATAGCTCCACAACTCCCTTTTTCTATTAACATTCTTTTTCTGCTACCTCTGGTTGGTGGGCTAAAAGGGAGATTGAAGCATTTAAGAACCCCAATTAAAGTAGATTTTGAAAAATCTAAGCCTATATCAAGCCATGCTATATCTCAGATAGGCAGTGACAAAATGTTAGGTCTGTGAGTTTATAATGAACACCAACAGACTCCATTGAGACTTAGAGCAAACATATTCGTTCTATTTGATACAATGCTATTATTACCTCATGTTGGTATTCTCCAATCATTTCAGCTTATACTTACAGTCTAGAAATAGTCCCAAAAGGCAGTGGTGTTTAACTTACAACAAAATCCCAGAATAAGAAATAGATTAAAAATTGTATTCCTCTCCTTTAGAAGAGAACTTAAGGTTGTGAAGAAAAATTGAATCAGTGATGACACAGGGTTTTTTATGCACAGTCATAGAGTCTGTGTTTGTCACAGTGTTCAGAAAAATGTCTGAATGTGTCTGAAATATTTTAGGTCCTTTAAGAACTATTTGTTCTTCATAGAAATTTATTTTGCAGCCTGAAACCGTATGTGGATAAAATAATGCCACTTCATACAGAAACAGAAGACTGTGAGACCGTTCCTGCTTTATGCCAAGTGAGTGTTGGTGCTGGTAGAAATTGCTTCTGTTAAATAGAAATATATTGGGAAAACTAAGGAAGGAACCCATAGTTTTTGTTTAGTTACATTTTAAAAAATTAATTACGAAAAATAAAAACTTACTAAAGGGAGGGGGGGCACTATAGAGAGTTGTTTTTGTTTTTGTTTTTGTTTTTTAAAATTGATTTAGAGTTACGAATCCTGGGTGTTCACCAGGCATCTGTGAAGCTTCTAAAACATTCATATGAGTCCTGTATGGATCTACTGAGTTTGTATTTCTGGAGCAGAATATGGCATTTGCAACCTGTAAGCTCCAGTGACTACTCAGATGGGCAGGGTGGGTGGAGAATGGTTGCCTAGACCTGTGGTGATGGATGTAGTCTGACCTCCCTAGCTGCTCTTTCCTATCAGTCACAGGATGTCCAGGGCTATGTTTTTAGTTGTAGTGTTTCCTTGTGTGAAAGCTTAAGAATAGTTTGAAGGTGCCCATGGCTTTCCCCATTCCCTGTTCCCTGCTTCTCTCCCTGTTTTGGGGGAGACAGAGAGGGTACATGAACTCTGAAGAAAGGACAGAGCATTATGGAGTAGGAAGAACTCAAGAGACTTTGATGGTGTGTCAGGATGACCTGGGGGAGAGGATGTTTAGGATGACATAGGAGTAAAGGAAGTAGAACCAAAGATTTCAGATACAAGACGAGAGCACACATGTTGGTGTATTACTCGGTGTTCCTCTGAGGAATAAGTTATGGGAGCTGAGCCATTTTATAAGCTGCAAATACTAAACACATCTGTGAACTTCTTAATGACTTCAGAGATCCAGGCTCTTTCCATGCTCCATAGCAGCTTTAGTGAGTGTGTCCTTTGTCACTAGGCTTGTTCCTCATGGTCACAAGATGGCAGCCTTCAGGATTTCAAAGCAGGGAGAGAAATGGACTTAAAGTTAGGAGCCAGGGGCTCATAGGAGTCCCTTCTGAAGAGGAGCTAACGCATTACAGTCCCACTCTTGTCTGCCCCTTGTGAATCTCTGCTCAAATTATGTTAGATTAGCATCATTAACTGAAAGAAACTGTACCAGTGGATACAGATTTATTTGTTTGTTTGTTTGATTTATTGGTCATGAGACCAGATAGTAGGAAAAGAGAAAGCAGCACAGTTAGCTGTTGGGTACGTGAAGAGCTACAGAGGCGAGTGATGGTACAGTACCACTTCATTGGGCTTGCTCTTGAATGCTAAAAAGCAATGCCTGCAAAAGTATCCTTTTTCTCTCTCATTTCTTTCAGATAAATTGGTGTTTTTTAGGAATCTTCTTTGATAGTTCAGATTCAGGACATGTGTGGAACACACAGAAAATGGTTTTGAGAAAGATGAAAACAAGTAGTTCAGGGGCTCCTCAAACTGGCTGAATGTTAGAAACCTTTAGAAATAGCAAAGCAGCCGGGACTCAGCAGAACTTAGGGAATTAGTCTGAACAGGTTAGAGGGTGCGCCAGAGAACCGGACAGCTTCTGGGACGGGCGGAAGCACAGAGCCGCTGAGGCAGTACCCTTTGCAGGCTGCAGACAGCCGGCCACCGTCCAGACCAGAGGACAGGTGTCCCCCTGGCTCGGGAGGCGGCCTCAGCCTCAGGAGCAGCGGTCGCCATCTTGGTTCCAGGATTCCCTGAAACTTAGGAATTTAGTCTGCACAGGTGAGAGTCTGCACCACAGAAGCTGACAGCTTCTGGGAACTGCCAAAGCAACACAGCTTCTGAGAGAGGCCCTGTTTTGGGCCTTCTTCTTCGACCAGGAGGAGGTCCAAAAACAAGATATCTGCGCACCTTCCCTGTAAGAGAGCTTGCCAGCAGAGAGTGCTCTGAGCACTGAAACTCAGAGGAGAGAATCTGTCTCCCAGGTCTGCTGAGAGACGGTAACAGAATCACCAGAAGAACAATCTCTAAACAGAGTCAACTATAACTACTAACTCCAGAGATTACCAGATGGCGAAAGGTAAACGTAGGAATCCTACTAATAGGAACCAAGACCACTCACCATCATCAGAACCCAGCACTCCCACTTCGCCCAGTCCAGGGCAACCCAACACACCTGAAAACCTAGACCTAGATTTAAAAGCATATCTCATGATGATGGTAGAGGACATCAAGAAGGACTTTAATAAATCACTTAAAGAAATACAGGAGAACACTGCTAAAGAGTTACAAGTCCTTAAAGAAAAACAGGAAAACACAATCAAACAGGTAGAAGTCCTTACAGAAAAAGAGGAAAAAACATACAAACAGGTGATGGAAATGAACAAAACCATACTAGACCTAAAAAGGGAAGTAGAAACAATAAAGAAAACTCAAAGTGAGGCAACACTGGAGATAGAAACCCTAGGAAAGAAATCTGGAACCATAGATTTGAGCATCAGCAACAGAATACAAGAGATGGAAGAGAGAATCTCAGGTGCAGAAGATTCCATAGAGAACATCGGCACAACAATCAAAGAAAATGGAAAATGCAAAAAGATCCTAACTCAAAATATCCAGGAAATCCAGGACACAATGAGAAGACCAAACCTACGGATAATAGGAGTGGATGAGAATGAAGATTTTCAACTCAAAGGACCAGCAAACATCTTCAACAAAATTATTGAAGAAAACTTCCCAAATATAAAGAAAGAGATACCTATGAACATACAAGAAGCCTACAGAACTCCAAATAGACTGGACCAGAAAAGAAATTCCTCTCAACACATAATAATCAGAACAACAAATGCACTAAATAAAGATAGAATACTAAAAGCAGTAAGGGAAAAAGGTCAAGTAACATACAAAGGCAAGCCTATCAGAATTACACCAGATTTTTCACCAGAGACTATGAAAGCCAGAAGAGCCTGGACAGATGTTATACAGACACTAAGAGAACACAAATTCTAGCCCAGGCTACTATACCCAGCCAAACTCTCAATTACCATAGATGGAGAAACCAAAGTATTCCACGACAAAACCAAATTCACACATTATCTCTCCACGAATCCAGCCCTTCAAAGGTTAATAACAGAAAAAAACCAATACAAGAACGGGAACAATGCCCTAGAAAAAACAAGAAGGTAATCCCTCAATAAACCTAAAAGAAGACAGCCACAAGAACAGAATGCCAACTTTAACAACAAAAATAACAGGAAGCAACAATTACTTTTCCTTAATATCTCTTAACATCAATGGTCTCAACTCCCCAATAAAAAGACATAGACTAACAAACTGGCTACACAAACAAGACCCAACATTTTGCTGTTTACAGGAGACACATCTCAGAGAAAAAGATAGACACTACCTCAGAATAAAAGGCTGGAAAACAATTTTCCAAGCAAATGGTATGAAGAAACAAGCTGGAGTAGCCATCCTAATATCTGATAAGATTGACTTCCAACCCAAAGTCATCAAAAAAGACAAGGAGGGGCACTTCGTTCTCATCAAAGGTAAAATCCTCCAAGAGGAACTCTCAATTCTGAATATCTATGCTCCAAATACAAGGGCAGCCACATTCATTAAAGAAACTTTAGTAAAGCTCAAAGCACACATTGCACCTCACACAATAATAGTGGGAGACTTCAACACACCACTTTAACCAATGGACAGATCATGGAAACAGAAACTAAACAGGGACACACTGAAACTAACAGAAGTGATGAAACAAATGGATCTGACAGATATCTACAGAACATTTTATCCTAAAACAAAAGGATATACCTTCTTCTCAGCACCTCATGGGACCTTCTCCAAAATTGACCACATAATAGGTCACAAAACAGGCCTCAACAGATTCAAAAATATTGAAATTGTCCCATGTATCCTATCAGATCACCATGCACTAAGGCTGATCTTCAATAACAAAAAAAATAACAGAAAGCCAACACTCACGTGGAAACTGAACAACACTCTTCTCAATGATACCTTGGTCAAGGAAGGAATAAAGAAAGAAATTAAAGACTTTTTAGAGTTTAATGAAAATGAAGCCACAACGTACCCAAACCTTTGGGACACAATGAAAGCATTTCTAAGAGGGAAACTCATAGCTCTGAGTGCCTCCAAGAAGAAACCGGAGAGAGCACATACTAGCAGCTTGACAACACATCTAAAAGCTCTAGAAAAAAAGGAAGCAAATTCACCCAAGAGGAGTAGACAGCAGGAAATAATCAAACTCAGGGGTGAAATCAACCAAGTGGAAACAAGAAGAACTATTCAAAGAATAAACCAAACGAGGAGTTGGTTCTTTGAGAAAATCAACAAGATAGATAAACCCTTAGCTAGACTCACTAGAGGGCACAGAGACAAAATCCTAATTAACAAAATCAGAACTGAAAAGGGAGACATAACAACAGATCCTGAAGAAATCCACAACACCATCAGATCCTTCTACAAAAGGCTGTACTCAACAAAACTGGAAAACCTGGACGAAATGGACAAATTTCTGGACAGATACCAGGTACCAAAGTTGAATCAGGATCAAGTTGACCTTCTAAACAGTCCCATATCCCCTAAAGAAATAGAAGCAGTTATAAATAGTCTCCCAGCCAAAAAAATCCCAGGACCAGACGGGTTTAGTGCAGAGTTCTATCAGACCTTCAAAGAAGATCTAATTCCAGTTCTGCACAAACTTTTTCACAAGATAGAAGTAGAAAGTACTCTACCCAACTCATTTTATGAAGCCACTATTACTCTGATACCTAAACCACAGAAAGATCCAACAAAGATAGAGAACTTCAGACCAATTTCTCTTATGAATATCGATGCAAAAATCCTCAATAAAATTCTCGCTAACCGAATCCAAGAACACATTAAAGCAATCATCCATCCTGACCAAGTAGGTTTTATTCCAGGGATGCAGGGATGGTTTAATATACAAAAATCCATCAATGTAATCCACTATATAAACAAACTCAAAGACAAAAACCACATGATCATCTCGTTAGATGCAGAAAAAGCATTTGACAAGATCCAACACCCATTCATGATAAAAGTTCTGGAAAGATCAGGAATTCAAGGCCCATACCTAAACATGATAAAAGCAATCTACAGCAAACCAGGAGCCAACATCAAAGTAAATGGAGAGAAGCTGGAAGCAATCCCACTAAAATCAGGGACTAGACAAGGCTGCCCACTTTCTCCCTACCTTTTCAACATAGTACTTGAAGTATTAGCCAGAGCAATTCGACAACAAAAGGAGATCAAGGGGATACAAATTGGAAAGGAGGAAGTCAAAATATCACTTTTTGCAGATGATATGATAGTATATATAAGTGACCCTAAAAATTCCACCAGAGAACTCCTAAACCTGATAAACAGCTTCAGTGAAGTAGCTGGATATAAAATTAACTCAAACAAGTCAATGGCCTTTCTCTACACAAAGAATAAACAGGCTGAGAAAGAAATTAGGGAAACAACACCCTTCTCAATAGTCACAAATAATATAAAATATCTCGGCGTGACTCTAACTAAGGAAGTGAAAGATCTGTATGATAAAAACTTCAAGTCTCTGAAGAAGGAAATTAAGGAAGATCTCAGAAGATGGAAAGATCTCCCATGCTCATGGATTGGCAGGATCAACATTGTAAAAATGGCTATCTTGCCAAAAGCAATCTACAGATTCAATGCAATCCCCATCAAAATTCCAACTCAATTCTTCAACGAATTAGAAGGAGCAATTTGCAAATTCATCTGGAATAACAAAAAACCTAGGATAGCAAAACCTCTTCTCAAGGATAAAAGAACCTCTGGTGGAATCACCATGCCTGACCTAAAGCTTTACTACAGAGCAATTGTGGTAAAAACTGCATGGTACTGGTATAGAGACAGACAAGTAGACCAATGGAATAGAATTGAAGACCCAGAAATGAACCCACACACCTATGGTCACTTGATCTTCGACAAGGGAGCTAAAACCATCCAGTGGAAGAAAGACAGCATTTTCAACAATTGGTGCTGGCAGAACTGGTTGTTATCATGTAGAAGAATGCGAATCGATCCATACTTATCTCCTTGTACTAAGGTCAAATCTAAATGGATCAAAGAACTTCACATAAAACCAGAGACACTGAAACTTATAAGAGGAGAAAGTGGGGAAAAGCCTTGAAGATATGGGCACAGGGGAAAAATTCCTGAACAGAACAGCAATGGCTTGTGCTGTAAGATCGAGAATTGACAAATGGGACCTAATGAAACTCCAAAGTTTCTGCAAGGCAAAAGACACCGTCAATAAGACAAAAAGACCACCAACAGATTGGGAAAGGATCTTTACCTATCCTAAATCAGATAGGGGACTAATATCCAACATATATAAAGAACTCAAGAAGGTGGACTTCAGAAAATCAAATAACCCCATTAAAAAATGGGGCTCAGAACTGAACAAAGAATTCTCACCTGAGGAATACCGAATGGCAGAGAAGCACCTGAAAAAATGTTCAACATCCTTAATCATCAGGGAAATGCAAATCAAAACAACCCTGAGATTCCACCTCACACCAGTCACAATGTCTAAGATCAAAAATTCAGGTGACAGCAGATGCTGGCGAGGATGTGGAGAAAGAGGAACACTCCTCCATTGTTGGTGGGATTGCAGGCTTGTACAACCACTCTGGAAATCCGTCTGGCGGTTCCTCAGAAAATTGGACATAGTACTACCAGAGGATCCAGCAATACCTCTCCTGGGCATATATCCAGAAGATGCCCCAACTGGTAAGAAGGACACATGCTCCACTATGTTCATAGCAGCCTTATTTATAATAGCCAGAAGCTGGAAAGAACCCAGATGCCCCTCAACAGAGGAATGGATACAGAAAATGTGGTACATCTACACAATGGAGTACTACTCAGCTATTAAAAAGAATGAATTTATGAAATTCCTAGCCAAATGGATGGACCTGGAGGGCATCATCCTGAGTGAGGTAACACATTCACAAAGGAACTCACACAATATGTACTCACTGATAAGTGGATATTAGCCTAAAACCTAGGATACACAAGATATAAGATACAATTTCCTAAACACATGAAACTCAAGAAAAATGAAGACTGAAGTGTGGACACTATGCCCCTCCTTAGAAGCGGGAACAAAACACCCTTGGAAGGAGTTACAGAGTCAAAGTTTGGAGCTGAGATGAAAGGATGGACCATGTAGAGACTGCCTTATCCAGGGATCCACCCCATAATCAGCATCCAAACGCTGACACCATTGCATACACTAGCAAGATCTTATCGAAAGGACCCAGATGTAGCTGTCTCTTGTGAGACTATGCCGGGGCCTAGCAAACACAGAAGTGGATGCCCACAGTCAGCTAATGGATGGATCACAGGGCTCCCAATGGAGGAGCTAGAGAAAGTACCCAAGGAGCTAAAGGGATCTGCAACCCTATAGGTGGATCAACATTATGAACTAACCAGTACCCCGGAGCTCTTGACTCTAGCTGCATATGTATCAAAAGATGGCATAGTCGGCCATCACTGGAAAGAGAGGCCCATTGGACACACAAACTTTATATGCCCCAGAACAGGGGAACGCCAGGGCCAAAAAGGGGGAGTGGGCGGGTAGGGGAGTGGGGGTGGGTGGGTATGGGGGACTTTTGGTATAGCATTGGAAATGTAAATGAGCTAAATACCTAATAAAAAATGGAAAGAAAAAAAAATTAAAAAAAAATAAAAAAAATAAAGCAACTGTTAAAAAAAAAAAAAAAAGAAATAGCAAAGCAATGTTTGTACGTAGACTCTTTCCCCAACTAATTCAGTAAGACATCTAAAACTGAGGGTGAGCACCCTTTCATGTCTTGCAAGGTAAGTTCACTGTTTAGTAAGAAAGTCTTCCCAGGGACAGCTGTTGTGGTAGGAGGAAGGTACTAAACGCTCCATCCCAGCTCTCAGAAATTTTTAGAGGAATGGTTTGAGGGGTGACAGAGTGGAACAGAAGAAAGAAGAGTTAAGATACACACCAACTGATCTACAAGAAAGAATAGAAAAAGGTGATTGTCTTAGTCAATGTCTTATTGCTGTGAAGAGACACCATGCCCATGGCAGCTCTTAGAAAGAAAAGCATTTAATTGGAGCTGGCTTACAGGTTCATAGGTTTGGTCTATTGTCATCATGGCAAGAAGCATGGTAGGGAGACAGAGTGTTGGAGAAGTAGACTGAGAGTTCTTCATCCGGACCCATAGGCAGCAGGCAGAGAGAGACACTGGGCCTGGCTTGAGCATCTGAAACCCCAAAGCCCACTCCAAGGGATACAGTTTCTCTAACAAGGCCACACCTCCTCATCACTGTCAAATTGTGCCACTCCCTAATAACCAGACATTCAAGCACAAGAGCCTATGGGGAGTATTCTTATTCAAACTAATACCATAGGAACATATAGAAATACAAAATAACTCACTCTTTCCTGGCTTTAGCTATTGGTTCTGAATACAAGTTTTAGGCACAGTTATTTAAATGTTGTTTTCAAGGTAGTCTATTATTTGTTGTAAAATATCCATGAGCACAAATGTATCAATGCTTATGTATATTATAATTAAACACTTACTTTTCATTAACATTAAAATTTCATTAAATCAGTCGTTCTTGGAATCTTCTATATTTATATCTCTAAAACTGAACTTTCCAGTTGATTCTGATATCTTAATGTAGCCCCAATTCTGCTGCACAGCATTTGTATGCTGCCTAGTTTTGGGTTGTTTTCTCAATTGAGAAAATACCCCTACCCCACTGGTCTGTGGACAAGACTGTGGGGAATTTTCTTAATTAGTGATTGATGTGGGAGGGCCCAGCTTACTGTGGGCCATGCCACCCCTGGGCTGCAGGCCTTGGATTCTTTATGAAAGCAAGGCTATAAATAGCATTAGGAACTGTGCCATGTTTTTTGCTTTAGTTCCTGCTTCCTGTTCTTCTCTTGAGTTCCTGCTCCAACTATCTTTGATGGTAATGATGATGATGATGAGACACGGAAGTGTAAGCCAAATAAAGCCTTTTTTTCCCCCAACATGCTTTTGGTCATGGGGTTTCATCACAGCAATAGAAACCCTAACTATGACAACAGAGTTTTGGGGGATCTGAAGCACCTCTTGTCATCAGTCATGGGGTTAGTATATTAAATATAACCATGTCAAATTCTTACAGTGAATCTGGTGCCACTGTTTTGATAGAACATTTATATATGTGTAGTTTTCTGTATGTCACCAACCTGGTTTCTTGGAACAAGTGTCTTTACGTCTGAGTGTTTACACTGAGGCTTCCAAACTGTCAGCTAAAGAGCTAGCGATGTGTTAGTTCAAGCAAAGTGTACACTGTGCACACAACCAGCCTAGTGCTATGCTCTGGCTTGCTCTGGCTGTTGCTAGCTGGAATTCTTAACAGGAAAATAATGAAAAAGGGATGGCATGTATATAAATTAAAGGAAGAGATTACAATCCCATGCTGCAAACTGACGAGACACCTTCTGTGTGCAAGACCATGCTCATAGAGAGCACAAAGATCAGAAAGAAAAAACAAAACAGTTCCACATTCAGGGGGAAAAACATGTGGTAGGTAGGTAGGAACCATGTTTTATAATTCAAGCGTGAGAACAGAAGTGTAGTTTTATGGGATGAATCATATCCCCCAACCCTCTGTCTTAGTCAGGGTTTCTATTCCTGCACAAACATCATGACCAAGAAGCAAATTGGGGAGGAAAGGGTTTATTCAGCTTACACTTCCATACTGCTGTTCATCACCAAAGGAAGTCAGGACTGGAACTCAAGCAGGTCAGGAAGCAGGAGCTGATGCAGAGGCCATGGAGGAATGTTCCTTACTGGCTTGTTTCCCCTGGCTTGCTCAGCCTGCTCTCTTATAGAACCAAGACTACCAGCCCAGAGATGGCACCACCCACAAGGGGCCTTTCACTAATTGAGAAAATGCCTTACAGTTGGATCTCATGAAGGCATTTCCTCAACTGAAGCTCCTTTCTCTGTGATAACTCCAGCTGTGTCAAGTTGACACAAAACTAGCCAGTACAATTGACCCCCTTATCAACTTGACACACAAACACATCGCTAGTAAGCCTCAACCCTTACATTCTTATTCATCCCCAAGGCATTTCCTCAACTGAAGCTCCTTTCTCTGTGATAACTCCAGCTGTGTCAAGTTGACACAAAACTAGCCAGTACAATTGACCCCCTTGTCAACTTGACACACAAACACATCGCTAGTAAGCCTCAACCCTTACATTCTTATTCATCCCCAAGGTCTAAATAACTTTAAACATCCCACAGTCTTTACATATTCTTAAAATTTCAATCTCTTTAAAATATCCATCTTTTTTAAAACCCAAAGTCTTTTTATAATTAAAAGTCTCTTAACTGTGGGCTCCACTAAAATAGTTTCTTCCTTCAAGAGGGAAAATATCAGGGCACAGTCACAATCAAAAGCAAAAATCAGTCTCCAACCATTCAATATCTGGGATCCAACTCACGATCTTCTGGGCTCCTCCAAGGGCTTGGGTCACTTCTCCAGCCATGCCCTTTGTAGCACAAGCGTCGTCCTCTAGGCTCCAGATGCCTGTACTCCACTGCTGCTGCTCTTGGTGGTCATCTCATGGTACTGGAATCTCCAAAACACTGCATGACCCCTTCAGTCCTGGGCTGTCAATTGCAACTGAGGCTGCACCTTCACCAATGGCCTTCCATTCCTCTCACAGTGCTGAGCTTCAGCTGCTCTGCGTGACCACTTCATGCCTTCAAAACCAGTACCACCTGGGTGGCCCTTACATATTACCAAGTCCTGCTGCAGCAGGAGTACAACCTTGGCTATCTCTGGAACACAGCCTCTTTGTGCTTTCAGAAAACACTTCCCAGAAGATGTCACCTCAACAATGCTGGTCTCTTCTTAATCACCACTAATTTCTTAGCTCCAGCTAACCAGCATCAATAGTCCCAGTAATGCAAAGGTTTTGCTTTAGTAGTTCTGGTATCTTGTTAATCAAAGCTGATTCTTTAGCCCCAGGTAACCAGAACTACAGAATATTCACAATCAAAACAGCAATGACCCTGAAAAGAGTCTTTAATTTTCCCTCTGAAATTTCACAAGCCAGGCCTCCATCTTCTGCACTGTACTCAACATTATCTTCCAAGCTCCTACACAACATCTGACAGAGCTCTTGACAATGAATGGATCTTCAAGCCCAACGTTCCAAAGTCCTTCCACAGTCCTCCCCAAGACATGGCCAGGTTGTCACAGGAATACCCCATTATGCTGGTACCAATTTGTTTTAGTCAGGGTTTCTATTCCTGCACAAACATCATGACCAAGAAGCAAATTGGGGAGGAAAGGGTTTATTCAGCTTACAATTCCATACTGCTGTTTTTCACAAAGGAAGTCAGGACTGGAATTCAAGCAGGTCAGGAAGCAGGAGCTGATGCAGAGGCCATAGAGGGATGTTCTTTACTGGCTTGTTTCCCCTGGCTTGCTCAGCCTGTTCTCTTAGAGAACCAAGACTAGCAGCCCAGAGATGGTCCCACCCACAAGGGGCCTTTCCCCCTTGATCACTAATTGAGAAAATGTCTTACAGTTGTATTTCATGGAGGCATTTCCTCAACTGAAGCTCCTTTTTCTGTGATAACTCCAGCTGTGTCAAGTTGACACAAAACTAGGCAGTACACCCTCCAACTCCCAGTATGTCCTGACCTCAGTGTCTTGGGCTGTGAACATCTTTGGGAATGAGATACTTGAAGATGTAATAGGTTAAGGAAAGGTTACACTTGGGTATGGTGGGCTTCCAATTAAATGTAAGTGATACCCTATAAAAAGGGAAAATTCAGGAACACAGACTGGATATCATTGTGGCCATCAGCCATGAGGAACAAAACTATATGAGAACAGCATGAATTCAGCCATGGAGGTCAAAGGGTGTTCTAGCTACAGGGTACCAGGTTGCTATGCAGGGTCAAATATATGCGTGGGAGTTGGGACAGGGAAGTATTTTCTGGAAGATTCTGAAAAACATTCAATTCTTTATTAAGAGTTAGGGTTCATCTTACCTTTTGAATCGGGGACTATTAAGGAGCTGGGAAGGGCTTCTGCTGGAGGGTGAAATGTTTAGCCCTCCAGTCCCAACCACCACAGTCCCTGCATCCACAGGGCCAAGGCAGAAGAGTAGTAACTGAGGGCAAAATGTGGTGAAATCATGTCTCACTAAGCAATTCAAACCTGAATTATTTTAAGCTATATAAAACACGTTTGGAGGGAATCTCTCAGGAAACATTTCTGGAACCTGGAGTGACAAAGTGGACATACCCAAATGAGCCTACGAATGAAGGACCCTTGTTTTTCCCACTTCTGTTGAACACTATTATCTCAAGCCTCACCTTCAGCAAGGCTGCTGTACTGTTGTGCAGGGGTATTCTTTTTTTTTTCCTTTTATTTGAAAACATTTTTTCTCATACAAACAAAAAAAAATCTCTATTATTGTTTCCCCTCCCTCTACTACTACTACCAGTACCTCCTCTCTTCTCCCTACCATATCCACTCCTTTTTTTTCTCATTAGAAAAGAACAGATGCTGGGCAGTGGTGGTACATGCCTTTAATTACAGTACTTGGGAGGCAGAGGCAGGTGGATTTGTGAGTTCCAGGACAGCCTAGTGTACAGAGTGAGTTCCAGGACAGCCAGGGCTACACAGAGAAACCCTGTTTTGAACCCCCCCCCCCCCAAAAAAAAAAAGTAAAAGAAAAAAAAGACCAGGCTTCTGAAAGATAACAGCCATAAGATAAAGAAAAAAAGAATCATCAAAGTTAGACAAGGCAACGAAACAGACAGGAAAGAGTCCTAAGAGCAGACACAATATTCAGAGGCCCATGCATTCTCACGCTCAGGATTTCTAAGCTGAAAGGTATGGTATGTACACAGAGGACCTGGTGCAGCCCTGAGCAGGCCCTGTTTTTGCTGAGTTAGTCTCTGTGAGTTTGTATTCACCTTGCTTGTTTGACTGGGAGGGCCTTGCTCTCATGCAGAAGTATTCTTAACAGACTTACTGCCCTTTGATTGCACCAGAAGTCAGTCACACAGATATTTCAGATAACTAACTTCGTGTTTATAGTCAGCAGATGAACAGAAGGATTGAACATTACAGAAGTTTAAAAGGGCCCGTTATTGTTTGAAGCTTTTTGTTTGTTTGTAGTATATCTCATTATTCACTGGCTCCTCTGATGGATAAAACCAAGATAACGATGTGATGCAATAACATCTATATACTTTGGTCAATCAAGTTGGGGCGGGGGGTTGTGGTGAGGAACTGGCTCATGTTATTATGGAAACTGTGAAACCTTGAAAAACCAGGTCTGAAAGGCTAAACCCAAAGGTCAAGAGCCAGGCAACACGAGTAAGTGTTGGGATTCAAATCCCTGCTTCTTTGGCTCTAAATTCTGTGTTCTTTCGACCCCTCATTCTGCCTGAGAAATTAAGGGCTGGTCCACCATGCTTCATGAGTTTTTGCTTCACTTTGGGTTGTTTTTTTATCATTACTTATCTCTCCTGGGGCATTTACAGCATTGTCTTTCCATGCAAACTTGTCATCTGTGTCAGTCATGACAAGACTCAAAGAAACTCCCCAAGCTGCAGAGAGGAGCTTCGGAAAGCACTGGTGTAGTGAACAAGTGTTAAGTGAGACGAGGGGCCTGCTGATTATACACAGCTGAAGCACTGATGGATCTGAGGTGAACAGACTGTTCTCCAAAGAGGCTGGGATCCTAGGGGTGCAGCAGTCTCTTGCACACAGCAGACTGCACCCCGCTGTGGACCATGTTTCTTTGAAAAAAAAAAAACCGCCAAGCAAGGCTTTCTTTTAGGGCTTCACAAGAGCCTATGCCCATGTTCCCTTGGAAAGAACTATGGTTGAAAAATAGAAATAGCAGGGCATCTGGCTAAACGTAAAGTTAACATCTGGCAAGAGGTGTATTCCTGCCAGGAGCCCTTCCTGTTTACCTCTGCAAGTGATATTTATGGCTTCTGTGCTTGGTCTCCTTGCAGATGGATAATTGCTGAGAGTATGACATTCATTGTACCAAAGTTCACAGGAAAGCTATATTCAGCCACTCCACGCCTTATATACAACTAACTGAAATTTGTATCTGTCAGAAACAAGGTCAGTCAGTAGTAACAAATATCCCTGCAGTATTAGCAGCCTTGACAAAATTGTTGTGTTTCTTATTCTCACTCAGCATGAACTCAGTGAAATGTTAGCTCCTCCCTTCCTATGTAACATCTGCTTTTTTTTTTATTGATAGTGTGGCAATATAAGACAAGAATCCTGCATATAGTATCTCCCTTAATGTATTATTATGTGTGTTAGCTATATTTTGTAGATATGAAAATTGACACTCAAGTTCAGTAAGTGGTAGACCTACTTGTTTTCACATCTACATTTTATGATGCAAAACTCAGAATTTTTTTATTGTTGCTAATTTTTTAAAATTATTTTATGTGTATTGGGAAATCCAAAAGAGGGCATCTGATCCCTTGGGGCTGAAGTTACAGATGGTTGTAAGCTGTCATGTAGGTTCTGGGAATTGAACTGTGGTCCTGGAAGAGTCGAGCTCTTAACTGAGGCACCTCTCCAGCTTTCTCTGAATTTTGTTTTTAAGTGTGTATTCACTGATATAATCTCACTAGTCTTCTTCAGGTAAAGGAACACACAAATCTCATTCCTTTAACAAGCAGAACGCCAAACCAATGCATGAGAGATCATGAGCTTTACCTGTTTGGCAAACAGAAGTAGACATAAAGTTTAAGACCATCTTGAGGGCATGCTCAAGAAACAAGGCGTCAGAAACTCCTTGAGTAGCTCATGGAAACTCAGATTCCTGAGTTCCATTGAATGAGGCTGGGATGGTTCTCCTTCTGCTGAGAAACTGAGGCATCCCGGGGCTTTCTAGCTCCTTTTCTGGAACTATCTTTCAGTAGCCTCTGCTGTCATTTAGAAACCACTTGGAGGGTAAGGTTGACCCTGCAGTGTTGTGACTGCCTCTGCCCAGAGAGAACATCTGAACTTGAAGGTTGAATTTGATAGTGTTAGGGAACTTCTGCTCAAAGCCAATCTCCTGTATTAGCTGTGTGAGGATAAAGTGTCACTCTCTATGGTACGTTCAAATCTACATTTCTGCAAAGGCAATTAGCTTAATTAGTGTAGTCATGAATAATGTTAACCTTTAAAATATCATTATCGAGTCTGAAATGCCAGCTTACTTCTGTCCCTTGATTTAATTTGTCATTTGGTATTGAGATGGAAGTGGGTAACTTTATAACTCAAACCACTGTTCAGTTAAGTTGCAAAGGGGACTGGAAATACGTCAGCCTAATGGTGTGAAGACAAATGTATCTGATGCACTATTTAAATGCTTCCCATTTTACTATGGCTGTTTCATCACTGTGACAAGATTGGGAAAGGAAGCCCAACAACCATCAGAGAGCTTTGGCTTTCGGCTGACAAGCTCTTTGATGGTTGTAGGGTTTTGGTCCAAAGTTGGTTTATTGTCACTTTCTAAGTATGCATGCTGATGAAATGAACGTTCATTTTTTTCTTCTTAAATCAGTGTATCCAAACTGGCTTTCCATCGGTTTTTAACTGTAAGTATTACCAGGCTTCACTGTAAGTATTACCAGGATTAGAAAGGCAGGCCTGGCTGGGCGTGGTGGCACACGCCTTTAATCCCAGCACTCGGGAGGCAGAGTCAGGCGGATTTCTGAGTTCGAGGCCAGCCTGGTCTACAAAGTGAGTTCCAGGACAGCCAGGGCTATACAGAGAAACCCTGTCTCGAAAAAAAAAAAAACCAAAAAAAGAAAGAAAGAAAGAAAGAAAGAAAGAAGGAAAGAAGGAAAGAAAGAAAGAAAGAAAGAAAGAAAGAAAGAAAGAAAGAAAGAAAGAAAGAAAGAAAGAAAGGCCTGCAATCCCAGCTATCCAGGTGACTGAAGCAGAAAGATCGCCAGTTTAAAGCCTCTGTAGCTTACAGAGAAGTGTAAAGCATGTCTGGGTATTCGGTAAGATTCTTTCTCAAGATAAAAAGTGATTGACAAGAAGGCTGCAGATACAGCTCAGTGCTGGAACCCTCACCTTTGTGTCTGAGGTCCTGGATCCAATCCCTACTACGGGAAAATAACTGTGGGATTTAAAAAAGAAAATATACTGAGTTCCCAGTCCAGCCAGGCAGTCTCCCAACACTGTAATTCACTCGCTGGAGCTGCTTGCTTCAGACAGCTCTCTCTCTCTCTCTCTCTCTCTCTCTCTCTCTCTCTCTCTCTTGTTGAAACTGGCCTGGAATTCATCCTCTAGCCGAGACTGGTCTTGAACTGATAATCCCCACCTCAGATTACTGAGCGCTAGGTGTCTCCCAAGACCCCCTTTCTATTGCAAGTGTTTTAACTCACAGTCTGCCACCTACCTCAAAGATCCCAAAGGGTTAATGAAAACACCCTTTGCAGGTCTTGGGATGTTTTCCTACACACTTTGCACTAGCAGCCCTATTAGTCTTCAATGAACTCCATCAAAGCAGAGGCTACAGCATTTTAATTAGGATTTAGGAGGTATCTGGAAAACCCCAGCTTTGCTTGTCCAGTGTGGTGGCTGATTATGACCCAACATGGAGCAACCAGTTCTTCCTCTAGACTTAATGAATCTCTGTGTACACCTGACTGATGGAGGAAAACTCTGGAAACTTCCTCACACAAGCTAGTGGACTTCACTGGGCGACATAAATAACGCAGTCGGACGGACTTCCAACACGTGGACCTGTCCGGACTACCTCCGTAGCTTTGCCCTTCTATCTGAGGCTTGTTAGCAAACCGCTAGTGACTGTCTTTTTGATAAGTTCCCATGTTAGGGAGATGAGACAAATGTCATTCCTTGTGGAGAAAAATCAGAAGCAGTTCATCCCCATAATTTCTGGAACCCCTTTGGAGGGGAACTAGAGAAGGTTTTGAAACACTGGCTGAATACTTTAGAAACATTTCCAGACACATATGTTTTCCAACTATATCAAAGTCAAGTCATTGTATACCTTTCATGTTATATCTATCTATCTATCTATCTATCTATCTATCTATCTATCTATCTATCTATCTATCTATCTATCTATCTATCTATAATATAGACATAGTGAATATAGTAGTGAAATAAAAAATGTCAACATGCACATAAAATAATATTACATTTCATAACATCATCTTGTTTCAGGATGTTTTAAGTCAGGAATGTTTTAAGTCAGGATCATTGTTTCTGGTATTATAAAAGGTGATTAACTTCATGGTTAATGTGCACAGCAGGAGACTAGGAGTTTCTTCACGTTTCTGAAACAGCTAATACTTGACAATAAAATTTTTCTATTATTATTAATTTCTACCTCCTGGTAGTATAGTTGTAAGGCACAATAAGAGTATGCTTTAATACTCTTACTGAGACAAACAATGATGTTTTGTCATGACATCCTTCTATGACAAGAGATGAGGTGTTTGGGAATAATTTATTCTGGTCTCTAGGTCTTCTGGCTCTTCTCTCATCTGGCACGGCTCATTTGTGTTGACATAATTAATCTCCTGTAGGTATAATTACTAAAGAATACACCAGCATTTAAATAATATCTATAACAAAGGCCAGAAAAGAGGAATGCTGGATGGTGGCAAACAACTGTGATTGCAGAATGTGGAAAGCTGATACGAGAGATTTATGAGTTTGAGGTCAGTCTGAACGCCATACCTCAGAAAGAAACAAAACAAAGCAAAAGAAAAAGAATGATGTATACTAAGAGCTTGTTGCACATAGGCACTGTGTTGAGGGCGTACTTTGTGCTCCTGATCTAGCTTTAGAAGGCAGGTGTCAGAGAAACGAAGTCTTAGGGGTTTAAGGACATTACTGGAAGCCATTAGGCAAAACCAGGACTTTATTCAGCTGACTACTTCTCCAGCTTGCCATTTTACACTTCTGAACAAAAAGATATAGTTTATCTATATTTGCATAAAATAGTAGATGAAATAGTGATGTGGGAAAAGCTCAACCTCTGTCTCAGCATTCAATGATAACTACTTTTAATGTTTTTAACATAGATTTTAAGAAGAATGCCCTTAACATACGTACAAAAACAGATATGACAAAACATAAACAGTAATATGAGTATCAGAACAGAAAACACAGGATAAAATGATATATATAATATATGACTTATAATGAGATGTTTAAAGGTATGTACTTAATTTTAATAAAAATAAAAAAGCATATAAAATGTGTATCAACTTCTGGGCATAATTCAATATTCACACTTTTTTTTAGCACTGTTTTTTTATTAGATATTTTCTTCATTTACATTTCAAATGCTATCCCAAAAGTCTCCTATACTCTCCCCCTGCCCTGCTCTCCTACCCACCCACTCCCACTTCTTGGCCCTGACATTCCCCTGTACTGGGGCATATAGAGTTTGCTAGACTAAGGGGCTTCTCTTCCCAATAATGGCCGACTAGGCTATCTTCTGCTACATATGCAGCTAGAGACACGAGCTTTGGGGGTACTGATTAGTTCATATTGTTGTTCTACCTATAGGGTTGCAGACTCCTTCAGCTCTTGGGTACTTTCTCTAGCTCCTATATTGGGGCATAATTCAATATTCACACTTTTTTTTCTAATAATAGATTTGAGCTTATCTCAATGTTACTCATGGTTAATAGGTATGTCTTTATTCTAATGAGAGGCTAAGAATTCCAATTTATAAGTAAAATAGCTTGTTTCACAAGCTTCCAATTATTTTAACATGCCTGTTCTCTTATATTTTTCGATCATAAAAGGTATTTTTTTTTTTTTGAGGGCCTCAAGAGGTTCCTCAACAGTTAAGAGCACAGGCTGTTCTTCCAGAGGATTTGGGTCCCATTACCAGCACCCACATGGCAGCTCACAATCACTTGTAACTGAAGTTCCAGGGGACCTGATGCCATTATATGGCCTCCAAAGGCACCACACACACATAGTGCACAGGTGTATGCAGGCAAAACATCCATCTACCTAAAATTGAGAAGTACTTTGAGAGACCATGTTATGCATTTACGTTTGTTAATATGCCCTATTACCTCATTAGTATAAACTCAAAGAACTGGAACTAGAAGGTCAGATTGTAAGACTTGAAGATCATTCCACATAGGCTTATATGTTTTATATAATATTCATTTTATAATATACAACACATATGCAGTATGTAATAGTTCATCATTTCACATTGTTTCTGGTATTAGAAAAGGTAATTAAGTCCATGGTAAAAGTAGGAGACAGTGGATAATTGACAATAACATTTTTCTACTATAATTAATTTCTATGTCCTGGTAGTATGATTGTAAGGCACAATAAGAGTCTGCTTTAATATTCTTATTGAGATAAACAATGATCTTTTGTCATGATGCCTTCTATGACAAGGGATGTGGTGACTTGGGAACAATTTATTCTGGTCTCTAGGTCTTTGACCTGTGATGGGCTCTTTTTTCATCTGGCATTTATTTATGCCACCAAGTAAGGTCTGCTATCTTGTGGAAGAAAGTCTCCAGACTTGTCCTCCATTAATCTGTTTGGTGTACACAGAAATGCATTAACTTTTTTAAGTCTAGAGGAAGAACTGGGTGCTCCATGTTGGGTCATAATTAGTTACCACACTGGAAAAGCAAAGCTGGGGTTTTCAAGATACCTCCTAAATCCATAATTAAAATGCTGTAGCCTCTGCTTTGATGGAGTTCATTGAGGAACAATAGGGCTGCTAATGCAAATAGGCTTGCAAACAAAACAAAGACAGCTCCAGCAGTGTGAATTCCCATGGTAGTGTCTAAGAGGGCTTATGCTTCACCATCCCAGATTATTGCACACCATTGGGTTGGTTTTTTTTTTTCTTTCTTTCTTTTTTTTTTTTTTTGTAATTTTAGCCTAGTTAATAAGCAAAAAAAGCCACTCTAATTTTCACTTTTATTAAGTGTGTTTATTATTACTTGTCTTCATTTATGAACCTTATACTATATGTTTTGTCCATTTTCATTCAGATTTGGCTTATTGACTATAAATGTAGTTTATGTATATTAAAGACATTAGTACTTACACAATTTGTCCCTCCCTTATTTAAAATTATCTTACCCTTCAAATGTTGGATTTTACTCTTATGAAATCATGTTTCTTCATTTTTTTAAGAAAAGATTTATTTATTTCATGTATGTAAGTACATTGTTGCTGTCTTCAGACACACCAGAAGAGGGCATCAGATGCTCATTACAGATGGTTGTGAGTCACCATGTGGTTGCTGGGAATTGAACTCAGGACCTCTGGTAAAACAGTCAGTGCTCTTAACCACTGAGCCATCTCTCCAGCCCCGTTTCTTCATTTATAAACTTGAATATTTTATTGTAGCTTTATTGAGATACAACTTGCATACCAATTCAGTGGATTTTTAGCATATTCACAGAGTTGAACAACCATTATTACCATCTAACTTCATAAGTGTTTCATTACTCTGAAAGAAAACTCTACTGCGTAGCATCTACTTCTTATTTCTTCTTCCCCTCAGCTCCTGGAATCATCAATCTATTCTCTGCCTTATGAATTTTTCTATCTTGGACAATTTATATAAATTTAATAAATTTATTTTATTAAATAAAAAGACATACGATCTTTTATTTGCCTTTATTTTTTGTCTTACTTGACATTTTGAGTTAGAATCTCACTCTATAGCCAAAACCATCCTTGAACTTACTATTGTCCTCTTCTCCAGTGTTGAGATTATTTGTGTGAGCACATCTGTCTTACATCTGGATTACTTCACTAACTGTGCCTGCAAGGCTCATTTATGTTGGTAATCATTCCTTTGGGTTCTCAAGTCATATTCAAGTATATAAATGTAACATAGTTGTTATGCATTCAGCGACTGACAAGGGAGTTGTTTGTACGTCATGTCTCTTGTGAATGATGCTGCTTGGAAACATATAGGCTTTTTTTGTTTGTTTGTTTGTTTAATTTTGGTCATATGTCTTACTTCTCTGTAGGCTTATTTTCAAAACCCACTTTTAATAAAGGTTCTTAAAGGCTTTCACCTCCCTTCTAGCCCACCATCCTCCAGAGGTAGTAGAAAGAAAAAGATAATAGAGCAAAGAAGGATGTGACCTGTTTAGAAAGAGTTCTTTGAAGCAGATCCAATCTGCGTTGTCAGAGTATCAGCAGTTTGGTTCACATGAATCAGAAGCAGCAGCTTAAGCCACTCCAAACACCATTCAAGAATCAGCAACAGCAGATTGATCCAGAAGAAACTGCAAGGCTCTGGCAACCACCTGAGTCCAAGGAAGTGTTAAGAAGCCACATGAACACCACCAGAAGTTCTTTGGTGGATTTTCTTTCTATGAATTCATGACAAATGACCATCCAAGAATGGTAAGGCAAACCAAAACTATATAGCATCAGCAAAGACCAGTGTCAGCAACGTCCAACATTAACAGCAAAAAATGGTAAGAAGTGCCAATACATAGCATCATCCACTATTGGGTTATATTTATATCCTTTCCAAACATCATGTGTTCTCTATCTGCTCTAGAAAAAACATCACATGCCCCTTTTCCAGGCTGCTTCCAGAAAAACATCACGTGTCTGTTCTTTGCAAAACACTCTCTCATGTGTCTGTTTCAGCAAAAACATCCTCTCATAAGACAGCTTCCAGAAAATCATCACATGACACAACTGAGTCTGCAAAGAAACCAGAAATATCCACTTTACTTCCCTGTAGGTAAACATCTTGGAGAGGAATGACTGGGCCAAACAGTAACTAAATATTTAATCTGTAGAATCAACATTGAGGATTACCAACCTATTTTCTCCAAAGTGGTGAATTACTCTAAACTCTACCAGTTTGCTATTCTCTACCAAATGGCTCCCATATGATGACATATTTGAATGCTTAGTCCTGGTTTGGGAAGAATTAGGAGATACGACCTTGGAGGAAGTGTTTCACTGAGGTTAAGTTTGAGGTTTTAAATGCACAGGCAATTGCCAGTTATTGCAATGCTTCTCTCTCTCTCTCTCTCTCTCTCTCTCTCTCTCTCTCTAGCTCGCTCTCTCTCTCTCCCTTTACCTCTCTGATTCATGCTTGTAGATCAGATGTAAGCTTTTAGCAGCTATGCCTGCTGCTATGTTCCCTGTCATAATGGTCATGGACTCACTTTCTGGAATTGTAAGCCCTAGTCAACTGTTTGTTTTATAAGTTGCTTTGGTAGTGGTGTCTCCTCACAGCAATAGAAAAGTAAGTAAGACAGCTAGCATTGGTAAAATTTCTAATTTGCCTGCACATCTTTAAAAAGATTTAGCTATTATAGTAGATGTGCAATGGTATTCACAGTGATTTTGATTTGCATTGTCCTGACTAATGATGTTGAATATCTTTTTATGTGCATTTTGAACATCTGTGTATCCTTGGAGAAATCTACTTTCATGTCTTTTGCCCATTTTAAGTGTGCTGTTTTCTTATTGTTGCCTTGTAAGAGTTCTTTCTACATTTTGAACAATAGACTCTTTTAAGATTATATAATTAAAACTTTTTCCTCCAATTTTTTTCTGGTTCTCATTTTTAATTTCTTGGTACTCTTTGAAGCAAATATAAATCGAAATTAGATTTATCCTCATTCTCTTTCTTCAGATGTGCCTCTGGTGTCGTCTGTACAAAAAACATTGTGTAACTGAAATCTACAAAGATTCACTGCTATTTTTTCCTAACAATTCAGCAATTTTTGCTGTGACATTTGCTGTAGCAATCGTCCCTGAACCATTTCAAGATTGTCTTTTGTTATGTAGTAAGAGTACTCATTCGTTCTTGGACAAATGGATGTACCTGGAGGATATCATCCTTAGTGAGGTAACCCAATCATATAAGAAGTCATTAGATATGCACTCACTGATAAGTGGATATTAGCCCAGAAACATAGAACACCCAAGATACAATTTGCAAAACACAAGAAAATCAAAAGAGGGAAGACCAATGGGTAGATACTTCATTCCTCCTTAGAATAGGGAACAGGATACCCATGAAAGGAGTTACAGAGACAAAGTTTGGAGCTAAGATGAAAGGATGGACTATCCAGAGACTACCCCACCCAGGGATCCATCCCATAATCATCCACCAAACCAGACACTATTGCACAGTGCCAGAAAGATTTTGCTGAAGGGACCCTATTATAGCTGTCTCGTATGAGGCTATGCCAGTGCTTGGCAAATATAGAAGTGGATGCTCACAGTCATCTATAAGATGGAACACAGGGCCCCCAATGGAGAAGCTAGAGAAAGCACCCAAGGAGCTGAAGGGATCTGCAACCCTATAGGGGGAACAACAGTATGAACTAACCAGTACTCCCAGAGCTCGTATCTCTAGCTGCATATGTAGCAGAAGATGGCCTAGTCGGCCATCACTGGGAAGAGAGGCCCCTTGGTATTGCAAACTTTATATGCCCCAGTACAGGGGAATGCCAGGGCCAAGAGTGGGAGTGGATGGGTAGGGGAGCATGGCGGAGGGAGGGTATAGGGAACTTTCGGGATAGCATTTGAAATATATATAAAGAAAATATCTTTTAAAAAAAAGAGTACCAATTTTTTATTTTATAAATCGAGATCCAGTTGCCCCAGCATCATTTCTTATAAAGACATTTATTTCTTTATTGAATTATATTGGGATGCTTGTCAAAATCCAATGAGCATAAGTTCATTTCTGGAGTCTTTATTCCATTGTTCTTTGTTATTCCGGATCAGGGGGGAAAATCTTGCTGTGTAACCTAAGTTTGCTCCAAGCTCACTGCTCCTAATTCCCTCCTGGTGCCCACCTGACCTGCGACTGTTCTTGCACCGGCTCCACACTGTCTCCAACAGTACAATCTGTAGTAAAATTTAAAGCTAAACAAGTATGAGGACTGTGAGTTTTTGTTCTTATTCAATATTATTTTAACCCCAGTGGCTTCCTCAAATATCTATATGAACTTTGAGAATTTAGTTTTAATTTCTGTAAAAATGCATTTGGAATCTTGTTAGGAATTACACTGAATCCTTCACGAATTTGAAAGACTAAGGTGAGGAGGGAGAAATGGTTCTTTGGTTAAGATCACTGCATGTTCTTTAGGGGAAAAGGAGTTTGCTCACTTCCCAGCACCCATATCAGATAGTTTAGTCACCTGTAACTGTACTTTCAGAGATTTGTATCCCGTTTTTGGCCTCCATAGACATCGGAACAGATGTAAACAACCGTCTACTAACTAACTAACTAACTAACTAACTAGCTAACTAACTACTACCAAAAGAATGACTACCATCTTACCATCTGAACAGCATTATCTTCCAATCCATTCATGTCTTCCTTTTCATTTAGTTTTAAAAAATGTTTTCAATCCTTTTCCTTTTAGTGATTTATTTTCCTAAATTTATTCTTCACTAGTTATTTTTTAACCAGTTTCAGTACTTTTAGTTTTCCTTATCATCAAACAGAGAAAGTATCTCCCCATCCTAAAACTAAAATAACATTTCTCCTATATTTCTTAGTTATCATTCTTTGCATTAACACTTTCGTCTGTGTGTGCCTTATTTGACTATGAGAAAATGAGAGAGGGAATTATTTTTCTATCTCATGCTTTCAGAGCACATGTGGCGATATAAATTGTGTTTTGCATATGAGCATGTCATGTTTTATATGTGCATTTGAGCACCGCGATGCAACTGGAAGGTTTCAAACGATTTGTTAAAGGTGATACCTTTAGTTACTCGCAGAACAAAGTACAGTGCAGGGCTTCATCTCCTGCTCAGGGCTCCTTTAGTCAACCTTCTTGCCCCTCACTCGATACTTGGTGTAGACAGGTCTTTTCTCAATGGTTCTCACACTGCTCACATGGAATCAGTTTATCACCTAGTTTATTGAATCACTATGTGTTTATACTTTGTTCTTTTTTTATGTATGTGAGTACACTGTAGCTGTCTTCAGTCACACCAGAAGAGGACATCAGATTCCATTACAGATGGTTGTGAACCACCATATGGTTCCTGTGAATTGAATTTAAGATCTCTCTGGAAGAGCACACAGTGCTCTTAGCCACTGAATCATTTCCCCAGCCCCACATTATGTATCTTAACATTGGGATTTTTAGCTTTTGGTGGTCTCTGGATTCAGATTAGACATTTAATATCAAATGTTAATGATGACTATAGTAACTTAAGGTGTCACTTAAGCTTTTCCTATGGACCTCCTCATTCAATCCACACACTGACTCATATAACAAGATCCTGTTATAGAAATAGGTAACATTAGCATAGCAGATATTTTTAAATACTTTCGTGTGTGTGTGTGTGTGTGTTTGTGTGTGTATTTGTACTGATGTGCACATGCATGTGGAGGCTACAGGACAACCCGCAGAAATTGTTTTTCTCCTTTCACCATATGGTTCCTCGTGATTGAACTTAGGTCATTGGGCTTGTCAGTACTGCTAAGCCATCTTGAGAGCCCACAGAAATGTGTGGTTTTGTACAACTTACTGAGGATGCTGAAGAGTTCTTACTTGTGGTTTCTATCTATCGACATTTGCCGTATTAAATATTAAAATAAAAATGTTTAATGTCCACTTGTTATTTTCTTCAAAAGAACAATAATAAACTCATGATTTGTCACCAGAGCATTTTCAAATGAAAAAAGAGGTGAACTGGGGGCTGGAGAGATGGCCCAATAGTTAAGAGTGCTTGCTGCTCTCATGAAGGATCAGAACTCAACTTCCAGAACCAACATGACAGCTCGCAGCTCCAGAGCATTTGACTCCTGTTCAGACCACCACTAGCACTGCAGGTATGTAATGCAAACTCACATGTGCATGCAAACCATTATATGCATAAAATATAAATAAATACATCTAAGAAAATAGCCAAAATTTCCCTAATTTTCATTTTGGGGAGATGTGTATTTAATGACTTGTTTTATTTATGACTTCAGGATTCCCATCTTTTATTCTACACTGAATTTGTGGTAATATATCACATCATGCACTCTCTAGAAAAAAATGTAGCATTCATGAAGGAACAAGAGCAAAGAGAAGATTTTATCTTAGTGTGATTATGAAAGTCCTGTGGAGCCTGCCGGGCTTTCCTGGTGAGCTGCTGGTGCACAGGGGAAGTTGCCGGGATGACTGGTGGGGGAGCTAGATGTTTGGGCTCAAGTTTCTGCTTATTTTCCATCTTTAGCTCTAGGTTCTGGATTATGTCCACAGAAGCACTAAGAAATAGAAAACAGAGTCTTGGAAAATGTATGCACATAGTATCCAATAACCATAACTATCATCATTATCATCTCATTTCTGATTGAAAATGAATTTCTACACTAAGAATTGAATTTTATTTTCACCTTTTAAAAACATTTATTATTATTATGTGTTCCAAGGCCATCTTGTGGGACTCGGGTCTCCCCCTATACCACGTGGTTCCCAGGGACTGAGTTCAGGTCATCAGGCTTGGCAGCAGACGCTCTTGCCTGCTGCGTCATCTTACAGGCTCCCACACCCATTTTTAACTATGAAACATGGGAACTTTCTTAACCCTTGAAAACCTCAGAATCCCTATTTGGAGGCTGAGAATAATAGAAGTTTTCAAAACAATGCAGCAAGGACCGAAGGAGAAAATCATGTAAAATAGTATAATGTTTTTTTGTTTTTTGTTTTTGTTTTTGTTTTTGTTTTTGTTTTTTTTGTTTTTTTTGAGACAGGGTTTCTCTGTATAGCCCTGGCTGTCCTGGATCTCACTCTGTAGACCAGGCTGGCCTTGAACTCAGAAATCAGCCTGTCTCTGCCTCCCAAGGGCTGGGATTAAAGGTGTTTGTCACCACTGCCCGGCATAATGTCTTCTTCTAAGGGGCACAGTTTTGTGTCACAATTGGTGTAAATCATCACTACTATTTGTATACATGTATGTACATGTTCAGAGACACTGTGTTATGAAAATCATGATTCAATTTTTGTGTCCCTCAAATCCATAGTAGAAATCTAAACTCTACAGAGGTGGGATGTTTGGGACATGATTAAATTACGAAGGTATAAAGCTGAGCCTTTGTGGATGGGATTAGTGTCCTTTTTAAAGGACTTTGAGAGAGCTCTTTCCCTCTCTGCACCACATGAAGACATGAGATGTCAGCAGTCTGTAAACCTGGAAAGTGTCCCCACTGGAGGGCTAACGATCCTGGCATCCTGTTCTAGGACTTCTGTTTCCGTTCCTTCAGAAAATAAATTGCATTTATCTCAAAGCCATACCACTTTGTAATAACTGCCCAACAAGATGAAAAGAACACTTGGAATATTATCATGGGCCGCTGGAGACAAGCAGGCAAATCATATTGTGGTGAAAATAGGTTGTTCAGCTTAATTAGAAATCTGGCCAGCAGGTCGCTGTTTGTACCTGGAGTTTTAGAAGCCAATTGAGAGCTGCCTTTTATTAGCATTCAGAGGTAGGATGACTGATCAAACACCAATCTCCTAACATCAGTCACCTGGAGTTCTTAGTAGACGTGCTTCTTAACTCATTAGGAAGTTTGAACGGTTGCCTCTTGACAGATAAACCTGAACAGTCTTACTCTGACATAGCTAAATGGTTGGTTGGCCTTTTGAAATGACATTTTTTAGATTAATTAGAAATTAAAGCACCATGATATTTCATATGTAAGGCTAGGGGTGTTTTCAAGCTTTCTTTCAGATAAGTTTTATTAGTGTACCTTCTGGTACTTAGAGAGTGGGTTTTCAGGGCAGATTCATCTTGGGTCCTCGGATCTTGTCTGGCATGTATGGTATCTACAGCAATAGGGCCTTTCCTGAAACCTCTAGGTGTGTGGAAGGAAGCCCAGGGCAACAGTAGTGGACAATGATTTGAGAGTCTTTTTGACAACGGTGACCAACATCTTAAAAGAGGCTTCTCATGCCTGGTGTTGGCGTTTTTGTTAAAGAGTCTGTGACTTTTTTTATGGAGAAGAATTGTCAGCTCCTTAGACTATATATATATATATATATATATATATATATTCCATATACATATGGAATGGCTGTAGTTACATGTGCTCATGTTCGACTCTTCAGTTTTGCTCCATTGTTCTATGTGTGTGTCTTTGTGTCATTACCACATTATGGTTTTTTTTGGGGGGGGGTGGGTTCGAGACAGGGTTTCTCTGTATAGCCCTGGCTGTCCTGGAACTCACTTTGTAGACCAGGCTGGCCTCAAACTCAGAAATCTGCCTGCCTCTGCCTCCCGAGTGCTGGATTTTTTTTTTAAATTATGGCTCTGCAATATATCTTAAGACTCGGAATGGTAGTCTCTCCAGCATCATTCTTTTTGCTCTGAAGCACTTTGGCTAATAGGGATCTTTGTGCTTCTGTATAGATTTTAGGATAGGTTTTTTTTTTCCTTCTATTTCTGTGAAGAGTGAGGTAGTGGCCTTGATTGGTATTGCTTTGAATCTGTAAATAGATTTTCATAAAATGGTCTTTTTCACAATATTAATTCAATGAATCCATGAGCATGGAATATCTTTCCATTTTCTTTTTTTTTCTTTCTTTTTTTTTAATTAGGTATTTTCCTCATTTACATTTTCAATGCTATCCCAAAGGTTCCCCCATACCCACCCCCCCAATCCCCTACCCACCCACTGCCCCTTTTTGGCCCTGGCGTTCCCCTGTACTGGGGCATATAAAGTTTGCAAGTCCAATGGGCATCTCTTTGCAGTGATGACCGACTAGGCCATCTTTTGATACATATGCAGCTAAAGACAAGAGCTCCCGGGTACTGGTTAGTTCATATTGTTGTTCCACCTATAGGGTTGGAGTTCCCTTTAGCTCCTTGGGTAATTTCTCTAGCTCCTCCATTAGGGGCCATGTGACCCATCCAATAGCTGACTGTGATCATCCACTTCTGTGTTTGCTAGGCCCCGGCGTAGTCTCACAAGAGAGAGCTATATCTGGGTCCTTTCAGCAAAATCTTGCTAGTGTATGCAATGGTGTCAGCATTTGGAAGCTGATTATGGGATGGATCCCTGCATATGGCAATCACTAGATGGTCCATCCTTTTGTCACAGCTCCAAATTTTGTCTCTGTAACTCCTTCTATGGGTGTTTTGTTCCCATTTCTAAGAAAGGGTAAAGTGTCCACACTTTGGTCTTCGTTCTTCTTGAATTTCATGCGTTTGGCAAGTTGTATCTTATATCTTGGGTATCCTAAGTTTCTGGGCTAATATCCACTTATCAGTGAGTACATATTGTGCGAGTTCCTTTGTGATTGGGTTACTTCACTCAGGATGATACCCTCCAGGTCCATCCATTTGCCTAGGAATTTCATAAATTCATTTTTTTTAATAGCTGAGTAGTATTCCATTGTGTAAATGTACCACATTTTCTGTATCCATTCCTCTGTTGAGGGGCATCTGGGTTCTTTCCAGCTTCTGGCTATTATAAATAAGGCTGCTATGAACATAGTGGAGCATGTGTTCTTCTTACCGATTGGGACATCTTCTGGATATATGCCCAGGAGAGGTATTGCTGGATCCTCTGGTAGTACTATGTCCAATTTTCTGAGGAACCGCCAGACTGATTTCCAGAGTGGTTGTACAAGCTTGCAATCCCACCAACAATGGAGGAGTGTTCCCCTTTCTCCACATCCTCGCCAGCATCTGCTGTCATCTGAGTTTTTGATCTTAGCCATTCTGACTGGTGTGAGGTGGAATCTCAGTGTTGTTTTGATTTGCATTTCCCTGATGATTAAGGATTTCCATTTTCTTTATCTTTTTCTTCAGAGGTTTAAGGTTTTCATTATAGAGTTCCTTCACTTCTTCGGTTAGTTTATTCTTAGTTATTTTATCTTCTTTGAGGCTATTGTGAATAGAAGTATGTCCATGATCTCTTTTTTTAAACTACACATTTTTTGTATATAGAAAAATCTATTGAGTTTTGCATGTTGATTCTGTATTCTGTCATGAGTTGAATTTTTAAATAATTTCTAGAAGTTTCCTGGCAGAGTTTTTGGGATTTCTTGTATATAATGCCATGTCATCAAATAGGGAGACTATGACTTTTTCTTTTCCTATTGTATCCTTTTAATATGTCACTTTTACCTTATTACTCCAGGTAATGCTTTGAGCACATTATTGAAAAGGAGGGGGATAGCAGACAGCCCTGTCTTACTCCTGATTATTTTAAGTTTTAAGTTTTTCTCCATTTGGAATAATGTTAACTAGGACTTTTCTTACATAACTTTTCTTAAGGCTGGTGTTTCCTCTATTCCCACATTCTCTGGGACTTTTATTATGATTGGATTTTGTCAAAGGCTTACTTTCTCCATATCTCTTGAGATGATCATATGGTTTTTGTCTTCATATTCTCTTATGTGGTTTATTATGTTATTGAGTTTATCCCAGAGATGCAGGGATGGATCAACATATGTAAATCAAAAATGTAGTAAGCCATATAAATAGTCTTTTTGACATATGTCCGTATTCTGTTTCCAAGTATTTTATTGAGCATCTATGAGTCTGTGCTTGTCAGAGATCTTGGCTTGTAAATTTCTTTTTTATTTATGTATTTACCTGGTTTTGCTATCAGAATGACACTAGCTTCATAGAATGAGTTTGGACATTCTCTCTCTCTCTCTCTCTCTCTCTCTCTCTCTCTCTCTCTCTCTCTGTTTAAGGAAGACTAGCTATCGAGTTTTAAACATCTGGTAAAATCCTGGTACAAATCCATCTGGTTCCGGACATTTTTCAGTTATAATGCTTTTCATTACAATTTCAAACTCCTCATTTGTTATGGGTCTGTTTATATCATTGATCTCTTTTTGGTTAATTTTTGTAATTTGGCCTCATCTAGAAACATCCATTTAATTATTTTTGTTTTTTAAAGCATTACATAACAATATTATGAATTTCTTTGGTATGTATTGCAGTGTTGTAATGAATGATTTCTGATTGTGTTAATGTGAGTTCTTTTAGTTAGTTGGAGGGAGGGTCTGTCAATCTTGTTTATTTTCTCAAAGAACCAATTCCTAGATTCAGTGATTCTCAGCATTGTTTCTGTTTCATTAATTTCTGCTCTGAGTTTTATTATTTCTTTCCATTGATTAGGTTTGGATTTGGTTTGTTCTAGTTTTTCCACATTTTTGAGTTACATCATTAAGTCTTTTATTTTTGCTTTTTCTGTTTTTTTTTCAATGTAGGTGCACTGGCTAGTTTTGTGGCAACTTGACACAGGCTGGAGTTATCACAGAGAAAGGAGCTTCAGTTGGGGAAATGCCTCCACGAGATCCAGCTGCAAGGCATCTTCTCAATTAGTGATCAAGGGGGAGGTCCCCTTGTAGGTGGTGCCATCTCTGGGCTGGTAGTCTTGGTTCTATAAGAGAGCAGGCTGGGCAAGCTAGTGGAAGCAAGCCAGTAAGGAACATCCCTCCATGGCCTCTGCATCAGCTCCTGCTCCCTGACCTGCTTGAGTTCCAGTCCTGACATCCTTTGATGATCAACAGCAATGTGGAAAGTGTAAGCTGAATTTTCTCCCCAACTTGCTTCTTGGTCTTGATGTTTTGTCCAGAAATAGAAACCCTGACTAAGACAGTAGGCATTTAGAACTATAAGTTTCCCTCATAAGGTTCCTTTCAATGTGTCCTAGAGGTTTTATTGTTTGTTCATTTAATTCCAGGAAAATCTAAAAAAAAAATCCTTTCATGATTTCATTATTGATCAATAAATCCTTAATGGATTTGTATATTTTTAGATATTGTTTGCTGTTTACTTTATGCTTTATTGCATGTGTATATTTTAAGGTGGATTCATCAACTGTAGATTCAAATACACTTTCTTCATTTTACTTTAAATTCCTGTTGGATGGGATAGACACATTTGCAGGCTTAATTCAAGGAAACTGCAAATGATGATGTCTTAAGAATTTGACATTTGGTAAAAGCCTGTATTTGTGTGTATCTGTGCATTTGTGTGTGTTTGTATTGGATTGAGGCATGAATTGTATTATTTGCAAATTGGGAAGAATGTGGATCTAATATCCCCCAAATGCAAACCCACTTTAAGGACATAGGGTTCCATTCCCACAGAATTAAAATGAGAGAGAGTGGTGGCAGTGTTTATAGCTCAGACTGAGAACTGACTTGTAGGAAGAGACAAGTCCATGCTCCCTGTAATCATGTCCAAAGGAAACACCAACTCCTCAAGCTCTAGAAGGCAGCCCAAATTGCAAGAAATGAGCTCAGCCTGGACTATAAGAGGATTTCTAACAGACAAAAAGCCAGCATATCTCAGGTACTTGTGAAACTTACTCCCATTTGCTTAGGGAGTCTTTTCCAGTACCTCTGGCAGATAGGACATATCCACTGACCGATACATCTTGTTAAACATTAGCTCACATGCTGGCCTCCAGGATCCCTCTGTATCATATGCACTTGCCTTCTGACCCCTTCCCTTTCCTCAGCTTTTCATCCTCCTTATAGGCCAGTTAGTCTCACGATTCTCTGCTCTTGCTGGGCTCATGATTCTCTTCCCCCCACCTTGGTCCCACGTACCATCTTATCTTGTACTTTATCTCTTGCTGTCTTCTTGTTCTTCATATGCTCTACCCCCTATCTCTTGCTATCTCTCCATATCCACTCTCTCAGTCTACCACTTCACTAGCCCTGGGCATGTCCAGTCTGCTGGCAAGTTCAGTCTGCTGCTTCTTCTCTCTGCTCTGTCACTTGCTCATATTTACAAGAGAGACCTTTCCTTTAAACATACCGTCAAGTAGTCATGCTGGCAGTGTCTTTACTGTGTCCCCTCAAAGTTCATCATCAGCTAAAGTCCCAGTCGACCCTTTGGTTTTTTTATTTGGGGCTACACTTTCAAAACTTCAGCACAGGTGCCTTTTGCTAGACATTGAAAACACTGAGTGAATTTGACATGCTTGGCTTTCTTCTTTGCCTTCATCAAACACAGAGCAGCAATTAAAAGCTGTTTCAATCCCTGGGAAACAAATTAGGAACATTTTAGCAATTAGCCTCACAAAATCATTTGCTTTCTAGACCCCCCTGTAGCAGAGAGTTAATGCTGTAGCTACTTCAGAATCCTTACAACTGTTTAAGGTTCTTTCTTATTTTATGATCACATCAGATTTTCCTTATATGATTTTAAAATATTCAAACAGTTTTTAAAGAAACTGAATTTCTTGTTTCATTGCAAATTTCAGATGAATAATTTAGCAGTAACTTACTTTTTTCAATTATGCCGTAGGCTACTGTCATGCTTCTAGACTAACATGATAAGAGTAGAAATGCTAAGTCATATCCCACTTATTTGCTAAAATCAACCAGCTCCCCCGGGTCCTCCAGCCTCCTCTGTGATTTAACTTAATGAGGAGAATGGGGTCTTCACTACCATTCTCTTGCAGTCTGAGTTGTACAAAATTGCCTTTAGTATCCAAAGGGTTATAACTATGATGTTCACAATGGACAGTCACACTGACCGCTGCTTCCTAATGCAGAACATAGCAGAAAAAACTCTATAAGGAAGATAAAAAACAGAACCCAAAGGCTTGGGTACCTTGGAGGGGAACATCAGGGCAAGTGTGGTAAGAAATAAGCTCTACATTGAATCCTGAAAGCAAATGAAGTTGTCAAGCAACTTGGTCCATGTGACAGGTAAATGAGTTATACCCATTGTCACTGTGCCATTGAGTAATGACTTATACAAAGTATTACCACACCATGACAACAAACCAATGATGGTACATCAGCTAAAGAAGTCCAATGGTACATCCCACTTTACTTGGTTTTATCAGTTTATACTCTGCCTTTGTTTCTCCCTTTAGTGGCAAATGCTTTATCTAAGTTTTTAACAAGGCTTTCTTTCACCGAACAGATTTTCTTGGTTCTCATGTTCTAGCCTACACAAACGTCTCCTGGTATGTGGTATGCACTAGAAAAGGGAGCCTCTGGGTGATGCTTTCTTGAAGAGTTCACTAGGACCAGCTTTCTTGTCTATTTATCTCCTTGCTCCTTATGCCAAGCTTCACTCTTGTAGAAGTGTATTGTCCTCATCATGCTTGTCTGCCCACCTCCCGTGCCTGACCTGTTGTGCAGATCATCTGTAAATCTCATGTCTCAGGAACTCAAGCATTTGGCCAAGCCAGTCAATGCCCTTCTATGATTTTTTTTAAAATGAGTTTCTTCTGTCACAGTCTTTTGTAAAAAATCTTCTTCCCTCTCTTGGTGGCCTCATTCAGAACTAATTCATATTCACAATCCTTTATTTGTTTTTTCCAATTCCGGACAAAGGGAATCTTTCTTAGCTAACTAGAGGTGGTCAGATGGCATCTGTCATTGACTAACTTGCCCCAGTAAGTTGCATATGGCACCATGGAATGGCTAGAGGGGATACTGTTCTAAAGATCCTTTGATGGCTGCCAGCTCCTGATGAAGAAGTAGCTCTCAGCTTCCTGTTTTCCAAGTTGTTCTTAATTCCTTGTGTATCTGAGTCACTGAGTTGCCTTGAATCAAAAGGAGAAGAATGGTGATCTACTTCTTTAAGATGATTCTTACTGTTTTGATTTTGTAGTCAAATAAGACTCTCATTTCTCCCTTCCCTCCACCTCCTCTCCTCCCCTCCTTCCCTCTTCTCCTCCCCTCCCCCTCCCCTTCTCCCTCCCCTTCCCCCTCCCCTTCCCCCTCCCCTTCCCTCCTCCTCCCCTCCCCTCCCCTCTCCTCTTTTCTTTCTCTTTCTCTTCCATTTGTTCTCCCTGCGTGCCTGCCTGCCCATCTATCTGTTTTCTTTCCTTCTTTCTTTTGTCTTTCTTTTGAGGCCATGCTGGCTTCAAACCATTAATAGCCCAGAAATTTGGATCTTATTGCCTCTCCTTTCCACATGATGAGATTATAGTCATGCATATACATTGTTTATGTGGTTTAGGGATTAAACTCAGGGCTGTATAAATGTCATATGACATTGTTACATGTTACACTGTATCAACTGAGCTACATTCCCAGCATCCTGTCAGAAATTTAATAGGTGATACATAGAAGTATGAGCTAAACATGACTTGTTTGAAGTGTTACAGTTCAAGTAAAATAATCAAGTTGTGTGGGCTGGAGACATGGCTCAGTGGTTAAGAACGTACACTCCTCTTGCAAAGGACCTGAGTATAATTTCAAGCACATACCTCAGGTGTCTCACAACTGCCTGTAACTTCAGCTCCAGGAGATCTGATATCCCTCTGACCTTCTTTCGTACACAAACCCACAAACCAACTCCTTCACAAGCAATAATTAAAGGAATGAAAGAAAAACACTTGAAAAAAAATCTAAGCAAGTTGTGACCTTAAAAGAAACGCCATCCTTTTCAACCTAGTTTTCTTGGCAATAAAAATAGTGCTTACCTAATAGAATTGTTCAGTCTACAATAGTGCTATCTATCTAAAAGTCCTTTCCAGGGATTTGTTAACACTGTCTGAAAGTATTAAGGAATTTCTCTTGTGAGGACATCTCAGTAAATTAAACTCCTTTGCAGAAAGTGGTTAGAGCACATTGGATTATTCTCTATTCAAGCATTATATTCCCCCTCCTGACCAGATTACTTGAAATAATGGTAATAATGACAATGACAAAAATTTAATTAGATGAATATTTGGAATAATATTGAGCCATTCAGTTTTTCTTTAAGAGTAGCTACAGTATTTATCCAACCTCAAATGGGTCTTTTAATGAAGATGTTTGTACAGTATGACTCCTGGCAGATATACTGTGATGGAATGAGGGCTTTCTGGAGAGCCCCAGCTTCATAGCTCACTTGAGAGATTGTTGAACGAGAGTCTAGCCTGTGGCTCTGCAACCATGATTCACCCAACATGGGTTTATTACATGATGGATATTGAGGTATAGAGGGGAAATGACCACATACTTAAAATAGCTACATGAAAGATTTCCACACACCTGACTTTGCAGTGTGACTCAAACATTTTATATTTGAGAGAATAAAGAAGTATGCTCACATCGAGTTATTTGAAGAGCTATTCTCCATCTATTGCAGTTAAGAGATATTGATGGCATCGTTAGGATCCAGTTTGCTTGGGATGATTTGGTTTGAAGTGCTCAACATCTTTACTTACATCTACCCTTTAAAAATGACCTCCATTTCATAGAATAATTGTTTGTGTGATATGTTTTACAATCTAAAACTTAGAGGGTATAATAAAGATAAATAGTGTGTCATTGCTAATTGTAAAAATCACCCAGTTGGTATGAAACCCAGGCTGTCATTCAGCTTTATTCACAGGTGTCTTGATACACACCATTAGGGCAGCTTTGTGCTTGACCTAGATGAGGAAATGTCCCAAGACTTCCACAGACAAAGCTGATGTGTTAATTTTTGTCTTTTGTTAGTGCTCTAGCTTGCTGTGATAAAACACTGACCTAAAACTATTAAGAGTCAAAAAAGAGTTTGTTTGGGTTGTACTTCCAGCATTATAATCTGTCATTGAGGAACTGAAGAGGCATCTGAAGGTAGCAACTGAAGCAGAGACCGTGGAGGAAGGTTGATGATAGGCTCACTTGTCACGGCTTGGTCAGCTTGCTTTCTTATACAATTCAGGTCCACCAACCCAAGGTGGCATTACCCTCACTGGGCTTGGTCTTCTCAGATCAACCATTAATCAAAAAATGCCTCACAAACGCATCCACAAGCCAGTCTGATAGATGCAATCCCTCAGGTGAGATTCTTCCTAGATGACTCAAGTTTGTGTCAACTTGATAAAAACTAACCCGTGCAACTGACCCCTTACCAGCTTGACATAAACACTTTATTCTCAAACCATAAACTTGCCTTTCTTATTCATCCCCAAGATCTCATGTTAACATCACAATATAAAAGTCTATCAGTCTTTAAAAAAATTAAACACTTCAAAAGCTCAAATAAATAAAATAGCAAATATCTTAATCGTAGATTTCTGTAAAACAAAATGTAAGTTAGTACTTTCTTATAATCCGAAGGGAAGATCCAGAAACCAAGTCTGGCAGTTCCAAAATCTTGCATCTCAATGTCAACTGGGGCTCAGTGATCTGGGACTCACGATCTTCTGTGCATCAAAGAGCTTAGGCAGCTTGCCTTCTCTGAGTTTACTATCTATAACATGCATACTCTGTCTAAAAGCCTTAGGCTGGCTCTGTTTTATACCTACTGATGTCCTTGGTGGTTGTCTCATGGTCTTGGCTTCTCCAATATCCTGGGATTTCTACTGCAACCAAGGCTGCACCTTCATCAATGGCCTTTCACAGAGACAAGTCTCAGTTGCTCTCCATATCCCCTTTACATATTCATAACCAATACCACATGGGAGACTCTTAGACATTACCAAGTTCAGCTGCCATCTTGAAATGCATCTTTGGCACCCTGTGGACCACAGCTTCTGTGCACTGACTCTGAGGAAACTCAGCCAGAAGATATCACCTCAACTATGCTGTTCTCTTCTTTTTCCGTGTTTTGGTTCTCCTCCAGCAGTGTCTGAATGCTGCTGACACACTGACTTAGAGAGGACAAGCCAAAGTCTAGGAATAGTCTGCAGTCTGCATTTTTCATTTGGGACATCAGAATGCTATTGCCTAAAGCCTTTCCTCTGGTGATCCTTGATGAAGCAGCTCTCTGAGCCAACCTTCGCTTGTTCATACTTCTTTATTGGGAGTGGATGTGAATGCATAGGCTTTATTTGGGATGAACAAGGAAGGGATTATATAATTTTGGGAAAGGGCATGAGCATATCCAGGTAAGGAAGGTCATTGGCTTCCTTCACCAGTTTTTATGCTCATCTGGTGATACAGACCATGTGCCCTGTAACAGGTGATTTCTCAGCCCCAGCTAACCAACATAAATTGTTCCAGTAAAGCAAATGTTTTGCTTGAGTGGTGCTGGTCTCTTGTTAATCAATGTGGAGTCTTCAGCCACAGCTGACCAAGACCCACAAACTCTCAATTCGAATTAGAAGGACCCAGCCTAACATTACAAATTCCATTTTATATTCAGACTCCATCTTATGCTGAGCTTGTCCTCAGGCTGAACTCAGGAACTGGAAAAACCACAACTTGTTTTAGGAACCAAGACACCCCCTAGCAACAGCCACAACTTTCCTAATAACAGCGACTCCACCATTGGTGACAGTCAATTGGGTCTGAGGAAGAAAATACCTATTATTCCAAAGCTCTCAAAATAGATTGATCAAGTTAGCCATAATCATGCATAACAAGCTGAAATCACTGCTAGCCAATAAGAATGTGCCAAGCTGTAATTTCTCAAATGTTAACCATTTATATAACTGCCACGTTGGAAAGCCCCTCACTCTGCTGAAACTATGATAAAAAGACAAGGTTTTACCAGTTTGGGGCCTTCCATACCCCTCCACTGCATTGGAGAGGCTGGAGGGTCCAAGCTTGAGCTTGAATAACGACTGCTTGCTTTTGCATGTGAGTTGGATTCCTGGCAGTCTGAGTGGACCCCACGATCTGAGCATAACAAAAATATGACCCAAACAGGCACAATGGAGTCATTGCTTCCTCCTAAACGTGACAAGCCAGGCCTTCATTGTCTGTACCTCTTTCAACACTACTATCTTTGAAACTTCCACAAAAGCTCATGAAGGTATGAACACTCAACAACCTTTTCTAGCCCAAAGGTCTAATATCCCCCTCCTCCTGCTCCCACCACACACACAACAACATAGTCTTGTCCATCACAGCGCTATTTCACTGTTTGGTGGCAACTTCTGTTCTAGTTTGCTGTTTGTCGCTCTGATAAAACACTAAATAACATCCAACTTGAGGCAGGAATGGGTTTATTTCATCTTAGAATTATAGCCTATCAGGAAGAGAAGTCAGCAGAAACGCAAGACAGGACCCCAGAGGCAGGAGCTACATTAGAAACCAAAGAGGAAGTTGCTGACTGACTTATTCTTCAAGGCTGTGTTAGCTTGCTTGCTTATAAAGTACTAGACTTGTTCAGATGGGTACCACTTACAGTGCCATTAATCAAGAAAATGCCCCACAAGTTGACATGATGGAGATAGTTCTTCACCTAAAGTTTCCTCCTTCTAGGTAACTCTAGTTTGTATCAAGTTGTCAAAAACTAACTTGCACAGTCAGAGAGTTGACTCATCTTATGACTTCTAACTATGTCTGTTACCACTTAGAGTAAAAGTCGTTCTCCTCAAAAGGTCATTAGTTAAGTCCTGTAATAATTAGTTTTATTATCTCCCTTGAGAAAACACTTTTTTAAAAAAGATTTATTTATTTATTATATGCAAGTACACTGTAACTGTCTTCAGACATACCAAAAGAGGGCATAAGATCTCATTATAGATGGTTATAAGCCACCATGTAGTTGTTGAGATTTGAACTCAGGACCTTTAAAAGAACAATCAGTGCTCTTAACTGCTAGTTAGAGTCTGATTAGTTGGACTCAGTAAACTTCACTGAGAATTTTTAAGCCCCAAGTCTGTTATCTCATTTCCATTACTGTTTTCCAAGTCCTACTTCTGACCTTTGCTTTCTAACAGCTAAATTATTTGGTTAACCTGTTAAATAATTTTACTTTTTACTTCTTCTAAAATAAAAGTTGCCTAGTATGCTTTGAATATAACAGGTTCTTTGTCTTATTTACTATTATGTGTGCAGTACCAATTAAAGTACTGTGCATTCTTGATTGAGTGATAGGGCAACATTTACAAATACAGATAAACACAAAACAATGTCACCATATTTTTTAATAGATATTTTCCTTACTTACATTGTTATCCCCTTTCCTGGCTTCCTCTCCAAAAACTCCCATCTCCTCTCCCTGCTCACCAACCCACCCACTCCTACTTCCTGGTCCTGGCATTTCCCTACACTGGGGGATTGAGCCTTCTCAGGACCAAGGGCTTCTCCTCCCATTGATGACCGACTAGGCCATCCTCTGCTACATATGCAGCTGGAGCCATGAGTCCCACCATGTGTACTCTTTGGTTGGTGGTTTAGTCCCTGGGAACTCTGGGGGTACTGGCTAGTTCATATTGTTGTTCCTCCTATGGGGCTGCAAACCCCTTGGGTCCTTTTTCTAGCTCCTTCATTGGGGACCCTGTGCTCAGTCCAATGGATGGCTGCGAGCATCCACCTCTGTATTTGTCAGGCACTGGTGAAGTATCTCAGGAGACAGCTACAACAGGCTTCTGTTAGCAAGCACTTGTTGGCATCCACAAAAGTGTCTGGGTTTGGTGATTGTATATGGGATGGATCCCCAGGTGGGGCAGTCTCTGGATGGTCATTCCTTCAGTCTCTGCTCCACACTTTGTCTCTGTAACTCCTTCCATGGGTATTTTGTTCCCCCTTCTAAGAAAGATCAAAGTATCCACACTTTGGTCTTTCTTCTTCTCGAGTTTCATGTGGTTTGTGAATTGTATCTTGAGTATTCCAAGCTTCTGGGCTAATATCCACTTATCAGTGAGTGCATACCATGTGTGTTCTTTTGTGATTGAGTTACCTCACTCAGGATGATATTTTCTATTTCCATCCATTTGCCTAAGAATTTCATAAATTCATTGTTTTTAATAGCTGATTAGTAATCCACTGTGTAAATATACCACATTTTCTATAGCCATTCCTCTGTTGAGGGACATCGGGATTCTTTCTAGTACCTTGCTATTATAAATAAGGCTGCAATGAACATAGTGGAGCATGTGTCCATATTACACGTTGGAGCATCTTCTGCTTATATGCCCAGGAGAGGTATTGCTGGATCCTCCGGTAGTACTATGTCCAATTTTCTGAGGAACCACCAGATTTATTTCCAGAGTGGTTGTACCAGTTTGCAATCCCACCAGCAATGGAGGAGTGTCCCTCTTTCCCCACATCCTCACCAGCATCTGCTGTCACCTGAGTTTTTGATCTTAGCCATTCTGACTGGTGTGAGGTGGAATCTCAGTGTTGTTTTGATTTGCATTTCCCTGATGATTAAGGATGTTGAACATTTCTTTAGATGCTTCTCAGCCATTCAGTATTCCTCATTTGAGAATTCTTTGTTTAGCTCTGTACCCTCTTTTTAATAAGGTTATTTCGTTCTCTGGATTCTAACTCCTTGAGTTCTTTGTATATATTGGATACTAGCCCTCTATTGGATGTAGGGTTGGTAAAGACCTTTCCCCAATCTGTTGGTTTCCATTTTGTCCTATTGCCAGTGTCCTTTGCCTTACAGAAGCTTTGCAGTTTTATGAGGTCCCATTTGTCAATTCTTGATCTTAGAGCATAGGCTATTGGTGTTCTGTTCAGGAAAATTTCCCCTGTGCCAATGTCCTCGAGGCTCTTCCCCACTTTCTTTTCTATTAGTTTCACTTTACCTGGTTTTATGTGGAAGTGCTTGATCCACTTGGACTTGAGCTTTGTACAAGGCGATAAGAATGGATCGATTTGCATTCTTCTACATGCTAACCACCAGTTGAGCCAGCACCATTTGTTGAAAATGCTAATGCCACCATATTTTAATGGTTCCTTTTGGATTTGTATAGTTAAATTCTTGATTCAGCACTCATAGCCCATCCTGCTCTCTCATCTCATTATGTAGTCCCCTCTCTATTTGTCACACTCTCCACTCTAACCCACTTCCACTAGTTTTTCTGTATTCTAATTTGATCTAGAAGCCCCATTATAACTGAACACACTTTCTTGGAGTCTGATGTTTGCCCATTTTATTTCCTTCTTACTTCTGAAATTCCATTATTAAAAACTCACCCCAAGTCCCAGTTCTGATAGCATTTTCAATATATTATATGGCCTATGTATATTTCTTTCAACCTTTATACCTTGTAATATACTGGTGGAACTGATAAAAAGTAGATTTATTGGAAGGAAATTAGCTTAAGAGCTTGCCTTTCAAGAAGATATTGGAACATGAGCCTCTTCTTCTCTTTCTGCTTTCTGACTGCTAGGTGAGCAGCATCTCCTCCTATGAGATCTTGCTTTCATGTCTTGTCCTATCACAGAACCAAAGTCACATGGATTAATATCTCTCAAAGCATGGGTTAGAACAGACTTTTCATCCTTCACAAAGTTTGTGTAAGTTATTTGCCATAGTGATGGAAAGCTACCCTGTATATGAGACTTTCTATTAGGTAATATATCTCACACTTTGTGTCTTTCTGCTTGTGACTGGCCAGTCCAGAAACAAGGGCACCAGAGTTGCTGTCCCCCATTATCTGCCCTAAAGCCTCTTCACTCAATGTAGGTCTTAGGAAGCTTTAGGGACTATAGTTTTAATTAGAGGAAAGCACCATGTTGTTTTCAATGCCCTGGGAGGGATGTCACAGTAATTCATTAGTATAATGCTTAGGATGTTTCAGTCTGATTAGTGATTCTACATCCAGGCCTTCTTGGGATTACAGACAGCAGGTGTTTTCAGTACTAGTCGATTTTCAAAGTCCCCTGGGATACATTTAAAAATCTAACTTCCTATGGGTTCAGATTTGGGCAAGTTATTAACAAGACCAGGGAACTATGTTTGCAAAAGGGCTGCTTTGGTGAGTCTAGAGCCAAGATGGGCTGGGGAATAATAGGTTACACAAGCTGATGTTGGGGATAATTCTGTGTCTCTGTTTGTCTTCTCTAAATGAGGAAGGTCTTTTGTTTTGCTTATGTTTAGGTAAAATTTCATTGCAAAGCCCAGGTAGGTCAGTTACAACATGCTTTCTATAAATTATACCATCATTTAGAATTAATTTTTAAGTCATGTTCGAAACAGTGTGTTTTATTATAACATTGTGGTCACTGTGCTTTGACTAAATTTGCCCCCATGACCCCTGTTGTCTACCTCCCCAACTCCTGCTGGTCCAATCCCTCCCCTCATCTCTCTCACCATCTTCCTTCCCTCCCTCCCTCCCTCCCTTCCTTCCTTCCTTCCTTCCTTCCTTCCTTCCTTCCTTCCTTCCTTCCTTCCTTCCTTCCTTCCTCTCTCTTTCTCTCCTTCCTTTTTTCCTTCCTTCCTTCCTTCCTTCCTTCCTTCCTTCCTTCCTTCCTTCCTTCCTTCCTCCCTCCCTCCCTCCCTCCCTCCCTCCCTTCCTTCCTTTCTTTCTCTCTTTCCTTTTTTCCTTCCTTCCTTCCTTCCTCCCTCCCTCCCTCCCTCCCTCCCTCCCTCCCTCCCTCCCTCCCTCCCTCCCTTCCTTCCTTCCTTCCTTCCTTCCTTCCTTCCTTCCTTCCTTCCTTCCTGTCTTGGTTGTGTGTACAAGTGTAGTTGAATCTAGATTCTGCATATCAAACATCCATATATGTCTTTCTCTTGTGTTACTCTCAGTTGTTCTTTCTGTTTTCAGGTTTTCCAATTTTATTTTAATATAGACTATAGATTTGGGCACATAGACTTAATTATGTTGTTTGTTATGTCTTTCTTTTTAACTTTACTTTTTTGTTCTTCTATCATACATTGCACCCTGACTGCAGTTTGCTCTCCCTTGCCTCTCCCCAGCCTTTCCCCAACCCCATGACTCTTTCCTTCTTCTGATCCACACCCCTCCTCTTCTCAGAAAAGAGCAGGCTTCCCAGGGTCATCAAGCACACATGGGAAAAGAAGCTACAATAAGACCAGACACACACCAGCACATCACGGCTGGACAAGGCAATGCAGTAGGAGAAAAGGGCACCCACAAATAGGCAATTTCATAAGAAAAGACAAAAAAACAGAATAAAAAAAAACCCATACAATAAAAGATTTTCCAGAGGCATCACCATCCCTGATCTCAAGTTGCACACAGAGCTGTAGTAATAAATAGTGCCTCATATTGGCATAAAAATAGACACTTTGACCAATGGAATTGAGTCGAAGACCTAGACATAAGCTTACACTCCTGTGGATACCTGATTTTTTTAATAAGCCATAAACAGCCTACCACTAGAAACATTGCAGGTGTGGCTGTCGTGTCACATGTGCATCAGCAGGTGGCAGAGAAGAGAGAGTCTACACTCAATATTCTGACCTATGAACATCTGAATGATTAGTGGACTAACATTCTCTAAAACAAGCAAGCCTGAGATAGACAGCAGTTGAGCACCTTGGGGGCCTAGATAAGAAGCTAGGCTGAGACAACCACGTGCCTCACAGGCCTGGTTGGGAGTTGAGGGTTGCAGGAAGGGATAGGCAGACCAAGCCCAAAATGACCCCTACCTATTGCCATAATGCATGGACAGAGTATAACACAGGAGACTATTCCTGAGATGACCTCAGACACTCAGAAAACCTAGCTGCCACTAAGAGGAGCAAGCAACTGGTGGAGAAATAGAAGGATGTGGACATGATGAAAAGAGGCAGAACTGGAGACTCGAGGGTAATGAGGAACAGCCAGATGTGAGTAGCCAGTGATGCTACCTGGGACCATGGTGGGGTCCTGGCCTGTCCTGCCACTGGAGACCATGTCTAAGTACATGGCCCTGCAGTAGCAGGGGTCTGTTATCAGCAAAGGCCAGGTAGATGTCCCTGGTCTGGGATGCTGCCCAGGGACATATTGATGTCTGAGGGTTGTGCAAAACTGGCTCCACCTCTCCCTTGGACATCATGGGAGACCTAGCCCTGGGGGTGGGAGGATGAGAGTAGGAGAATTGACCACCCCCCTAGCCAGCTACAGTACTTGGGAGAGTGGCCCCCACTCACTGCTGGAGTTGCAGACAAGTTGGTCCCTGAGGATATGAACATGAAAGACATGGCCCTACCCCTTGTCTTCTGTGTGATGGCTTGGACAACGGAAATGTAACCTTCTTTCTTCTCACCTCTCACACTGTGGTACACAGTCTGCCATGCAGTGACATGGACAAGAAAGAGACGTCTTGACATCGATGGTAGGCACAAGAGTTGACCCTGAGGTCATCAGAGCAGGCAAGCTAGCCCTGCCCCTCACCTGCCATAGCACCTGGAAGAGCAGACCCTGCATATCACCTGGCAGCACAGTAGAGCTGGTCCTGGATGTGGGGTAGTGGGAGAGCAGGAAGGCTGACCATCTCAGATACCTCTCAGGCTCAGATCCAGGGCTTTGAATTGGCCCACCCAACATCTACACCATCCATGAACGGTTGGAATGTATGAAGGGGCTAGCCCGACAGATCCAAGGCTATAGGATCTCCATGACAGAGGGCAACAACAGTCTATCTGAGAGGAGTCCCTGTGAGGATCTAATATCGATAGAGTAGCAGTAGCCAGAGGCCTTGTACCAGATAAAGTCATTGCAATGAACATTTGCAAGTAAAGAAGTGTAGACAAAGGCGTATACTCTGTGACACACTATGACACACTACAGCTTTCACAGTGAGATTTCTTTTCTATGTTGGGGGGGAGTTGCAAGAGTGGATGCAGGTATGAGGGGAGGGTAAGATGAGTGGGATTGGGGTGCATGATGTAAAATTTACACAATGGAAAAAAGAAAGCATCTTCAATAAATAGTGCTGGTCTAACTGGATGTTAGTATGTGGAAGAATGCGAATAGACCCATATCTATCACCTTGCACAAACTCATGTCAAAGTAGATCAAAGACCTCAACATAAAATCAAAAACATTAAACCTGATAGAACAAAAAAGTGGGGGATAGCCTTGAACTCATTGGTGCAGGAGACAACATCCTAAACAGAACACCAATAGCACACACACTAATATCATTAATTAATAAGTGGGACCTCAGAACAATAATATGAACTAACCAGTACCCCTGGAGCTCGTGTCTCTAGCTGCATATGTATCAGAAGATTGCCTAGTTGGCCATCATTGGGAAGAAAGGCCCCTTGGTCTTGCAAACTTTATATGCCTCAGTACAGGGGAATGCCAGGGCCAAGAAGTGGGAGTGGGTGGGTAGGAAAGAAGTGGGGGGGGGAGGGTCTGGGGGACTTTTGGGATAGCATTTGAAATGTAAATGAAGAAAATACCTAATTAGAAAAAATAAATTAAAAAAAAAAGTGGTACTTCATGAAATAGAAAAGCTCTTGTAAGGCAAAGGATACCATCAATAGGACAAAATGGCAGCCCATAGAATGGGAAAGTATCTTAACTAATTCCATATCTGACAGAGGGCTAATATCCAAAATACATAAAGAACTCAAGAAGTCAACTAACTATATAATCTCAACAGACTCAATAAACTCAACAAACTAAATAATCCAATTAACAATGGGGTACAAAGGCAAAAGACACCGTCAATAAGACAAAAAACCACCAACAGATTGGGAAAGGATCTTTACCTATTCTAAATCAGATAGGGGACTAATATCCAATATATATAAAGAGCTCAAGAAGGTAGACTCCAGAAAATCAAATAACCCCATTAAAAATGGGGCTCAGAGCTGAACAAAGAATTCTCACCTGAGGAATACCAAATGGGTGAGAAGCACCTGAAAAAATGTTCAACATCCTTAATCATCAGGGAAATGCAAATCAAAACAACCCTGAGATTCCACCTCACACCAGTCAGAATGGCTAAGATCAAAAATTCAGGTGACAGCAGATGCTGGCATGGATGTGGAGAAAGAGGAACACTCCTCCATTGTTGGTCAGATTGCAAGCTTGTACAACCACTCTGGAAATCAGTCTGGCAGTTCCTCAGAAAATTGGACATAGTACTACCAGAGGATCCTGCAATACCTCTCCTGGGCATATATCCAGAAGATGTCCCAACCGGTAAGAAGGACACATGCTCCACTATGTTCATAGCAGCCTTATTTATAATAGCCAGAAGCTGGAAAGAACCCAGATGCCCCTCAACAGAGGAATGGATACAGAAAATGTGGTACATTTACACAATGGAGTACTACTCAGCTATTAAAAAGAATGAATTTATGAAATTCCTAGCCAAATGGATGAACCTGGAGGGCATCATCCTGAGTGAGGTAACCCAATCACAAAGGAACTCACACAATATGTACTCACTGATAAGTGGATATTAGCCCAAAACCTAGGATACCCAAGATATAAGATACAATTTGCTAAACGCATGAAACTCAAGAAGAACAAAGACCAAAGTGTGGACACTTTGCCCCTCCTTAGAATTGGGAACAAAACACCCTTGGAAGGAGTTACAGAGATAAAGTTTGGAGCTGTGACAAAAAGATGGACCATCTAGAGACTGCCATATCCGGGGATCCATCCCATAATCAGCTTCCAAATGCTGACACCATTGCATACACTAGCAAAATTTTGCTGAAAGGACCCGGATAGAGCTGTCTCTTGTGAGACTATGCCGGGGCCTAGCAAACACAGAAGTGGATGCTCACAGTCAACTATTGGATGGATCACAGGGACCCCAATGGAGGAGCTAGACAAAGTACCTGTACTGGCTAGTTTTGTGTCAACTTGACACAGCTGGGGTTATCACAGAGAAAGGAGCTTCAGTTGAGGAAATGCCTCCATGAGATCCAACTCTAAGGCATTTTCTCAATTAGTGATCAAGGGGGAAAGGCCCCTTGTGGGTGGGACCATCTCTGGGCTGGTAGTCTTGGGTTCTATAAGAAAGCAGGCTGAGCAAGCCAGGTGAAGCAAGCCAGTAATGAACATCCCTCCGTGGCCTCTGCATCAGCTCCTGCTCCCTGACCTGCTTGAGTTCCAGTCCTGACTTCCTTTGGTGATGAACAGCAGCATGGAAGTATAAGCCAAATAAACCCTTTCCTCCCCAACTTGCTTCTTGGTCATTATGTTTGTGCAGGAATAGAAACCCTGACTAAGACAAATTGGTACCAGCATAGTGGGGTATTCCTGTGACAACCTGACCATGTCTTGGGGAGGACTGTGGAAGGACTTTGGAACTTTGGGCTTGAAGATCCATTCGTTGTTAAGAGCTATGTCAGATGTTTTGTAGGAGCTTGGAAGATATTGTTGAGAACAGTGCAGAAGATGGAGGCCTGGTTTGTGAAATTTCAGAGGGAAAATTAAAGACTCTTTTCAGGGCTATTGCTGTTTTGATTGTGAAGATTCTGTAGTTCTGGTTAGCTGGGGCTGAAGAATCAGCTGTGATTAACAAGATACCAGAACTACTAAAGCAAAAACTTTGCATTACTGGGACTATTGATGCTAGTTAGCTGGAGCTAAGAAATTAGCAGTGATTAAGAAGAGACCAGCATCATTGAGGTGACATCTTCTGGGAAGTGTTTTCTGAGAGCACAGTGGCTGTGTTCCAGATATAGCCAAAGTTGTACCTTGTGCTGTGGCTGGACTTGGTAATGTGTAAGGGTCACCCAGGTGGTACTGGTTTTGAAGGCATGAAGGAGTTGAGCAGAGCAGCTGAGGCTTGGCACTGTGAGAAGCCATGGAAGGCCATTGGTGAAAGTCCAGCCTCAGTTGCAATTGATGGCCCAGGACTGAAGGGGTCATGCAGTGTTTTGGAGATGCCAGTACCATGAGATGACAACCAAGAGCAGCAGCGGCAGTGGAGTCCAGGCATCTGGAGCCTAGAGGATGACGTGTGTGCTACAAAGGGCCTGGCTGGAGAAGTGACCCAAGCCCTTGGAGGAGCCCAGAAGATCGTGAGTTGGATCCCAGACATTGGATGGTTAGAGATTGACTTTTGCTTTTGATTGTGACTGTGCCCTGATATTTTCCCTCTTGAAGGAAGAAACTATTTTAGTGGAGCCCACAGTTAAGAGATTTTTAATTGTAAAAAGACTTTGGATTTTAGAAGATATTGGACATTTTAAAGGGATTGACTTTTAATATGTAAAGACTGTGGGACGTTTAAAGTTGTTTAGATCTTGGGGATGAATAAGAAATTAAGGGTTGAGGCTTACTAGTGATGTGTTTGTGTGTCAAGTTGACAAGGGGTCAATTGTACTGGCTAGTTTTGTGTCAACTTGACACAGCTGGGGTTATCACAGAGAAAGGAGCTTCAGTTGAGGAAATGCCTCCATGAGATCCAACTCTAAGGCATTTTCTCAATTAGTGATCAAGGGGGAAAGGCCCCTTGTGGGTGGGACCATCTCTGGGCTGGTAGTCTTGGGTTCTATAAGAAAGCAGGCTGAGCAAGCCAGGTGAAGCAAGCCAGTAATGAACATCCCTCCGTGGCCTCTGCATCAGCTCCTGCTCCCTGACCTGCTTGAGTTCCAGTCCTGACTTCCTTTGGTGATGAACAGCAGCATGGAAGTATAAGCCAAATAAACCCTTTCCTCCCCAACTTGCTTCTTGGTCATTATGTTTGTGCAGGAATAGAAACCCTGACTAAGACAGTACCCAAGGAGCTAAAGGGATCTGCAACCCTATAGGTGGAACAACAATATGAACTAACCAGTACCCCAGAGCTCTTGACTCTAGCTGCATATGTATCAAAAGATGGCCTAGTAGGCCATCACTGGAAAGAGAGGCCCATTGGACTTGCAAACTTTATATGCCCCAGTACAGGGGAACACCAGGGCCAAAAAGTGGGAGTGGGTGGGAAGGGGAGTGTGGGGGGGGGGAAGGGTATGGGGGACTTTTGGCATAGCATTGGAAATGTAAACGAGGAAAATACCTAATAAAAAATATAAAAAATAAAAACAAAACAAAACAATTGGGTACAGATCTAAACAGAATTCTCAACAGAGGAAACTCAAATGTCTGAGAAACACTTAAAGAGATGTTCAACATCTTTATCCATCAGGGAAATGCAAATCAAAATGACTTTGTGGTTCCATCTTAGACTTGTCAGAATGTCTAAGATTTGTTGTTCTCTCTTATCTCCAATGAAAGTAATATTGCTGAGAAAAATATGAAAAAAGGTAATAGAACTGAATATGTATGTATAAAGCACAGAAAAGAGAAAGAAAACCAAATGAAAAGCAAGTCATATATTTTTGGTTGTGAGCCTAGCCTTTAAGGGCTGAGCTATCTCTCCAGCTTGCAAGTCACTTCCTCACTGACACAAGCTCTGTGTTGGCCAGTCTGGGGTTGTCATGGAAATCAGACTTTATTCTCATTGGTGTTTCTGGGTGAGAAAGACTGATAGCTTAAGCATTAGAAAGAAGAATCCAGGATGACTTGCATGTGTGCTTGTGCAGGACAGGTGTGTGTGTGTGTGTGTGTGTGTAAAAACCCTAGAGGTAGATCTACATAAGAAACAAAGAGAGAGAGGAGGATGAAGAACTGATCAGAGTCATACCTAAGATGACCATTGTGCCTGCAGAATGGATGCTGACCTGGAGATGGCTTAGAAGCAGTCATCTGAGTGAAAGATGGTGGTCTTCTTTAGAACAGAGGTAGTGAGAACGAGCAGATTGGAGCGTGCAGAGAATCTGGAGCTAAACAAAAAGTCAGATTTAGGGATGTATCACATGACTCTAGTGTATACAATCACACAAATGAGGGAGTTATTCTTAAAGACAAGGAACACAAGAATGAGAATATATTTGTCGAAGACAGGGGGAATGGTCACTTTAAGGTATTGTTTCTTGATTTTTGAATTAATGGCCTATAGGGTATTATTCATTTACTTACTTTTCAGTTGCATATACAGACCCAAATTTCAGAAAATATTTTGGTCAGACAAGCAGGTTTAAAAGTAATAAGCTTAATAAAATTAATAATAAATGCACCCCCAAACTCACTTGCTGTCAGAAGGCTGGTGTTATAAAAACCACTGCTAATTCAAAGCCAATGGGAAAGGAAATGACTCATATCATTGTTGTTATTGGACACATAGATTCGGGCAAGTCCATTGTGACTTGTCATCTTGTCTACAAATGTAGTGGAGTCAACAAAGGAGCTATTGAAAAGTTGAAAAGGAGGCTGCCAAGATGGGAAAGGCACTATCCAGTTTGCTTAAGTCCTGGACTAACTGAAAGCTGAAAGACAGCATGGTATCACCACTAACATCTCCCTGTGGAAATCTGAGACCAGCAAATCTGTGTGATTATCACTGATGCCCAGGACACAGGGACTTTATAAAAACATGAGTTCATGCACATCTCAGGCTGATTGTGCTGTTCTGGTTGTTGCTACTGGTGTTGGTGAACTTGAAGCTTGTATCTCCAAGAATGGCCAGACCTGTGAGCAGACGGTTGTGGCTTATACTCAATATGTGAAATAGATCATTTTTAGTGGCAGCAAAATGTATCCCACTGAACCACCCTACAGCTTGAAGATATATGAATAAATTGTTAAGGGAGTCAGTACCTACATTAAGGAAATTGTCTATAATTCCGACACTGTAGCATCTGTGCCAATTTTTGGTTGGAAAGGTGACAGCATGTTGGAGTCAAGGGCTTAATAGTCCATGGATCAAGAGATGGAAAGCCATCCAGAGATGGTTGTGCCAGTGGGATGACAGTGCTGGGAGCTTTGTATTATATCTGCCCAATAACTCATTCAACTGACAAACCTTTGAGACTGCTCCTCCATGATGTCTATAAAAGAAATGGTATTGGTACTGTCTCTGTGTGTAGAGTGGAGATGTTCTCAAACCTGTCATGGTGGTTCCTTTTGTTCCAATCTCTGTCACAGCAGAAGCAAATTCTGCTTAAATGCACCACAAAGCTTTGCGCGAAGCTCTTCCTGGGGATGTGGGCTTCATTGTAGAGAACGTGTCTGTCAACGATGTTAGATGTAATAACATTGCTAGTGACAGCTAAAATGACCCATCAATGGAAGCTGCTGGTTCTAGTGCTCGGGTGACTATTCTGAACCATCTGGGTCAAATCAGTGATGGCCATACCATTGGACTGGATTGTCAGAGAGCTAATATAGTTGCAAGCTTCCTGAGCTTAAAGAAAAGATTGTCATTCTGGTAAGAAACTGGAAGATGGCCTTATATTCTTCAAATCTGGTGATGTGCCCATTGTTGATATGGTCCTAGGAAAGGCCATGTGTTGAGTGTTTCTCTGACTATCCTCCACTGAGTCATTTCTGCTGCTCATGACATGAGGCCGACAGTTGCTGTGGGTGGCATCAAAGCTGTGGACAAGAAGGCTGCTGGAGCTGGCACCACGTCTGCTCAGAAAGCTTGGAAGGCTAAATGAACATTATCTTTAGCACCTGCCATCTCAATCTGAATCAGTGGTGGAAGAATGGTCTCAGAATTGTTTGTTTCAAATGGTCATGTTAAATTTAATAGTAAAAAACTGGTTAATGACACAATGCAGTGTAAAACCTTTAGAAGTCAAGGAGACTGTTTTGTGGACTACTTTGTGTGTGTGTGTGTGTGTGTGTGTGTGTGTGTGTGTGTGTGTGTGTGTGTGTGTAAGTTTTAACTTACTAGTTTTCAAACTCAGTACTTTTTAATGAAAATAACGACAAAAAATCTATCACAGAATTTTGAGACCCACTAAAACAAGTTCAATGAGAAAACATGACCACCACCACTAACAAAAAGTTGAGGTCTTAATACACATAGACATTGCTTTATGAATGATGTGTTCATTATGTCTTTCCTCATAGCTGTCTCATAGCCATCACAACTTGTGGATGCAAGTGTTGAAACTTAGTGGAATTAATGAATGACTGAGCTACATAGCCAGTGGTTAGTAGTAAAACTTAGGATTGAACTTGGATGGTCTTACTCCACAGTGTACCGGTTACCTAGAAGGTCATTGAAGTCATGAAAACAAGGAATATCTCTATAAGTTTATAAATAGTAATGTGGTAAGAGGGTCCACCACAAAGTGTAGAATCCACCAGTACTAAATGGCAGGCAGGGGATAAAAGAACAACTTGAGACACAGGAAGGACATGAGGGTGTAAAGCAGTGTGAAATTTAAATAGCATCTTTTTTAAAGAACAAGTAAACAACACTAAGGCTACATCTTTTTGGGTGGCTGTCTTTGCCAATTTATATTGAAATAGAAAAAGTTCATTTAAATTAGGTTACCTATGAACACCAGAAATTCATTTGTCACAATTCTGGGGGCTAGAATATTCAAGAGCAAGGGCAAATTCATCATTTGATAATGCTCTGCTCTATGCACACCATCTTATTACTATCCCATACTCATTCTTCCTGCCTTTCCTTCATGCCTCCATCTCTTAAGTCCTGAAATTACAGCATCCATCACCATCCTGGCTTCTTCATGATATCTTTGTTGGTCTTCCCATGGCAAAGGAGCAAATGATCCACCCGAGCCCCCCTTATAGGAGCTCAACCAAACTATATTGATGAGGGCAGGAGTCTCAGGATTTCATCATTGTTTCAGAAGACCACATCTCTTAATGCCATTGCATTGAAGGATAAGTTTCAACATATAGATTGTGTGTGTGTGTACGCGCATGTGTGCATGCATGTGTGTGCAAGAGAGAGAGAGAGAGAGAGAGAGAGAGAGAGAGAGAGAGAGAGAGAGAGAGAGAGAGGATAGCAGAGGTTGGTAAGAAATGATTAGTAGTGACCATGAGCTAGGTGATGATGAGGTCATTGTGAGCACAGTGGGTCTTCAATGGAACAGTAGGAGCAGAGGCCAGACTTCAGCAGTGTTGGCTGTGTGGCAGAGAAGGAAAGAGACAAGAGCTGGGATTACTTCCTTGAGATGTTTCCTTCCAAGAGGAGAACAGAGAAAAGTGTGGGAGTTGACTGACAGAAGAAATCAAAGAGGACTTCTAAATTTTTTAAGGATGAGTTTTAAAAAATGAGGTCTATAATGATATAACCACAAATTATTCATATTAACTGGTTGGTAAAAGGGAGATTGGAAATAGAGCAGTCATATTGTCATAAGAATCTTGGAAAAGGAATCATATTGTCATAAGAGTCTTAGAAAATGGAGAAGGGACACAATCTATAAAGGAGAGTCAGCTATACTTAGGATAAACAGTTATTTTTGTCATTGTCCTAGGAAAGAAGACAGTGGCAAAGAATGAATTGAGTGAGCAAACTTAACTAGTTAGTTCAGGAATTTGATGGAGCTCTTGTCTCCTTTCACCCATTTTCTCTATGCAATGGGAGGGAAGACAATTTTCAGACAATGAGGTAGAAGCATCATGGAGGTATAAAATATCCCTTCCAGGGCATGGGGTAGAAGATGTGACTAGATACAGTATCTACAGGTATTGTAAGGACCAAGACGTCATTCTAAATAACCCCCTTACCAATGATTGTCTTAAGGACAATTGTGTGGTGTAACTTCAAAAAACTAGAGTGGTTCCTAAGACATGGAAGATTATCTTGATTCTGAAATGACATGGAAGTGATAGGTGGTTGATTTCTATCTAGGACTGAACTCATGCTTAATGAACTAGCCTAACATGAGGAAGACATGTAAGGATGTAGGTATAAGAAAGAGAGTCTTTGGCTGGCAATAATATAATTATATGAGGACTCGGCTTATTTTATGAGATAATCACATTTCCATTCTGTTTATTTTTTCTTTTTTTTAATTAAATTTTTATTTCATTTATATTTCCAATGCTATCACAAAAGTCCCCCACCCACTATCCCACCCACTCCCCCACCCACTCCCCCACCCAACCACTCCAACTTCTTGGCCCTGGCGTTCCCCTGTACTGAGGCAGAGAAAGTTTGCATGACCAATGGGCCTCTCTTTCCACTGATGGCCCACTAGGCCATCTTCTGCTACGTATGCAGCTAGAGACACAAGCTCTGGGGGGGTACTGGGTAGTTCATATTGTTGCTCTACCTATAGGGTTGCAGATCCCTTTAGCTCCTTGGTTACTTTCTCTACCTCATCCATTGGGGGCTCTGTGATTCATCCAATAGATGACTATGAGCATACACTTATGAGTTTGCTAGGCCCCGGCATAGTCTCACAAGAGACAGCTATATCTGGGTCCTTTCAGCAAAATCTTGCTAGAGTAGGCAATGGTGTCAGCGATTGTAGGCTGTTTATGGGATAGATCCCTGGATATGGCAGTCTATATATGGTCCATCCTTTCGTCACAGCTCCAAACTTTGTCTCTGTAACTCCTTCCATGGCTGTTTTGTTCCCAATTCTAAGAAGGGGCAAAGTGTCGACACTTTGGTCCTCATTCTTCTTGAGTTTCATGTGTTTAGCAAATTGTATCTTATATCTGGGGTATTCTAAGTTTCTGGGCTAATATCCACTTATCAGTGAGTACATATTGTGTGAGTTCTTTTGTGATTGGGTTACCTCACTCAGGATGATGCCCTCCAGGTCCATCCATTTGCCTAGGGATTTCATAAATTCATTCTTTTTAATAGCTGAGTAGTACTCCATTGTGTAAATGTACCACATTTTCTGTATCCATTCCTCTGTTGAGGGGCATCTGGGTTCTTTCCAGCTTCTGGCTATTATAAATAAGGCTGCTATGAACATAGTGGAACATGTGTCTTTCTTACCGGTTGGAAAATCTTCTGGATATATGCCCAGGAGAGGTATTGCGGGATCCTCTGATAGTACTATGTCCAATTTTTCTGAGGAACCGCCAGACTGATTTCCAGAGTGGTTGTACAAGCTTGCAATCCCACCAACAATGGAGGAGTGTACCTCTTTCTCCACATCCTCGCCAGCATCTGCTGTCACATGAGTTTTTAATCTTAGCCATTCTGACTGGTGTAAGGTGGAATCTCAGGGTTGTTTTGATTTGCATTTCCCTGATGATTAAGGATGTTGAACATTTTTTCAGGTGCTTCTCTGCCATTCGGTATTCCTCAGGTGAGAATTCTTTGTTCAGTTCTGAGCCCCATTTTTTAATGGGGTTATTTGATTTTCTGGAGTCCACCTTCTTGAGTTCTTTATATATATTGGATATAAGTCCCGTATCTGATTTAGGATAGGTAAAGATCCTTTACCAATCTGTTGGTGGCCTTTTTGTCTTATTGACGATGTCTTTTGCCTTGCAGAAGCTTTGCAACTTTATGAGGTCCCATTCGCCGATTTCCGATCTTACAGCACAAGCCATTGGTGTTCTATTCAGGAATTTTCCCCCTGTACTCATATCTTCGAGGCTTTTCCCTACTTTCTCCTCTATACGTTTCAGTGTCTCTGGTTTTATGTGGAGTTTTAATCCACTTAGATTTGACCTTAGTACAAGGAGTTAGGAATGGATCAATTCACATTCTTCTACATGATAACCGCCAGTTATGCCAGTACCATTTGTTGAAAATGCTGTCTTTTTTCCACTGGATGGTTTTTGCTCCCTTGTCAAAGATCAAGTGACCATAGGTGTGTGTGTTCATTTCTGGATCTTCAATTCTATTCCATTGGTCTACTTGTCTGTCACTATACCAGTACCATGCAGTTTTTATCACAATTGCTCTGCAGTACAGCTTTAGGGCAGGCATTGTGATTCCACCAGAGGTTCTTTTATCCTTGAGAAGAGTTTTTGCTATCCTAGGTATTTTGTTATTACAGATGAATTTGCAGATTGCCCTTTCTAATTCCTTAAAGAATTGAGTTGGAATTTTGATGGGGATTGCATTGAATCTGTAGACTGCTTTTAGCAATATAGCCATTTTTACTATATTGATCCTGCCAATCCATGAGCATGGGAGATCTTTCCATCTTCTGAGATCTTCTTCAATTTCTTTCTTCAGAGACTTGAAGTTCTTATCATACAGATCTTTCACTTCCTTAGTTAGAGTCACACCGAGGTATTTTGTATTATTTGTGACTATTGAGAAGGTTGTTGTTTTCTTAATTTCTTTCTCAGTCTGTTTATCCTTTGTGTACAGAAAGGCCATTGACTTGTTTGAGTTAATTTTATATCCAGCAACTACACCGAAGCTGTTTATCAGGCTTAGGAGTTCTCTGGTGGAATTTTTAGGGTCATTTATATATACTATTATATCATCTGCAAAAAGGGATATTTTGACTTCTTCTTTTCCAATTTGTATCCCCTTGATCTCCTTTTGTTGTGGAATTCCTCTGGCTAGGACTTCAAGTACAGTATTGAAGAGGTAGAGAGAAAGTGGGCAGCCTTGTCTAGTCCCTGATTTTAGTGGGATTGCTTCCAGCTTCTCACCATTTACTTTGATGTTGGCTACTGGTTTGCTGTAGATTGCTTTTATCATGTTTAGGTATGGGCCTTGAATTCCTGATCTTTCCAAGACTTTTATCATGAATGGGTGTTAAATTTTGTCAAATGATTTCTCTGCATCTAACGAGATGATCATGTGGTTTTTGTCTTTGAGTTTGTTTATATACTGGATTACGTCGATAGATTTCCATATATCGAACCATCCCTGCATCCCTGGGATGAAACCTACTTGGTCAGGATGGATGATTGTTTTGATGTGTTCTTGGATTAGGTTAATGAGAACTTTCTTGAGTATTTTTGCATCGATATTCATAAGTGAAATTGGTTTGAAGTTCTCTATCTTTGTTGGGTCTCTTTGTGCTTTATGTATCAGAGTAACTGTGGCTTCATAGAATGTGTTGGGTAGAGTACCTTCTGCTTCTATTTTGTGGAATAGTTTGTGAAGAAATGGGATTAGATCTTCTTTGAAGGTCTGATAGAACTCTGCACTAAACCCACCTGGTCCTGGGCATTTTTTAGTTGGGAGACTATTAATGACTGATTCTATTTCTTTAGGGGATATGAGACTGTTTAGATTGTTAACTTGATCCTGATTTAACTTTGGTACCTGGTATCTGTCTAGAAATGTGTCCATTTCGTCCAGGTTTTCCAGTTTTGTTGAGTATAGCCGTTTGTAGAAGGATCTGATGGTGTTTTGGATTTATTCAGGATCTGTTGTTATGTCTCTCTTTTCATTTCTGTTTTTGTTAATTAGGATGCTGTTCCTGTGCCCTCTAGTGAGTCTAGCTAAGGGTTTATCCATCTTGTTGATTTTCTCAAAGAACCAACTCCTTGTTTGGTTAATTCTTTGAATAGTTCTTCTTGTTTCCACTTAGTTGATTTCACCCCTGAGTTTGATTATTTCCTGCTGTCTACTCCTTTTGGTGAATTTTCTTCCTTCTTTTATAGAGCATTTAGACGTGTTGTCAAGCTGCTAGTGTGTACTCTCTCTAGTTTCTTTTTGGAGGCACTCAGAGCTATGAGTTTTCCTCTTAGAAATGCTTTCATTGTGTCCCATAGGTTTGGGTATGTTGTGGCTTCATTTTCATTAAACTCTAAAAAGTCTTTAATTTCTTTCTTTATTCCTTCCTTGACCAAGGTATCATTGAGAAGAGTGTTATTCAGTTTCTATGTGAATGTTGGCTTTCCCTTATTTATGTTGTTATTGAAGATCAGCCTTAGTTCATGGTGGTCTGATAGGATGCATGGGAGAATTTCAATATTTTTGTATCTGTTGAGGCCTGTTTTGTGACCAATTATATGGTCAACTTTGGAGAAGGTCCCGTGAGGTGCTGAGAAGAAGGTATATCCTTTTGTTTTAGGATAAAATGTTCTGTAGATATCTGCTAGATTCATTTGTTTCATAACTTCTGTTAGTTTCACTGTGTCCCTGTTTAGTTTCTGTTTCCACGATCTGTCCATTGATGAAAGTGGTGTGTTGAAGTCTGCCACTATTATTGTGTGAGGTGCAATGTGTGCTTTGAGCTTTACTAAAGTGTCTTTAATGAATGTGGCTACCCTTGCATTTGGAGCTTAGATATTCAGAATTGAGAGTTCCTCTTGGAAGTTTTAACTTTGATGAGTATGAAGTGTCCCTCCTTGTCTTTTTTGATAACTTTGGGTTGGAAGTCGATTTTATCCGATATTAGAATGGCTATTCCAGCTTGTTTCTTCAGACCATTTGCTTGGAAAATTGTTTTCCAGCCTTTCACTCTGAGGTAGTGTCTGTCTTTTTCCCTGAGATGGGTTTCCTGTAAGCAGCAGAATGTTGGGTCCTGTTTGTTTAGGCAGTCTGTTAGTCTATATCTTTTTATTGGGGAATTGAGTCCATTGATATTAAGAGATATTAAGGAAAAGTAATTGTTGCTTCCTTTTATTTTTGTTGTTAGAGTTGGCATTCTTTTCTTGTGGCTGTCTTCTTTTTGGTTTGTTGAGGGATTACTTTCTTGCTTTTTCTAGGGCATGATTTCTGTCATTGTATTGGTTTTTTTTTCTGTTATTATCCTTTGAAGGGCTGGATTCGTGCAAAGATAATGTGTGAATTTGATTTTGTCGTGGAATACTTTGGTTTCTCCATCTATAGTAATTGAGAGTTTGGCCGGGCATAGTATCCTGGGCTGGCATTTGTGTTCTCTTAGTGTCTGTATAACATCTGTCCAGGCTCTTCTGGCTTTCATAGTCTCTGGTGAAAAGTCTGGTGTAATTCTGAGAGGCCTGCCTTTATATGTTACTTGACCTTTCTCCCTTACTGCTTTTAATATTCTATCTTTATTTAGTGCATTTGTTGTTCTGATTATTATGTGTCGGGAGGAATTTCTTTTCTGGTTCAGTCAATTTGGAGTTCTGTAGGCTTCTTGTATGTTCATGGGCATGCCATTCTTTAGGTTTGGGAAGTTTTCTTCTATAATTTTGTTGAAGATATTTGCTGGCCCTCTAAGTTGAAAATCTTCATTCTCATCAACTCCTATTATCTGTAGGTCTGGTCTTCCCATTGTGTCCTGTATTTCCTGGATGTTTTGAGTTAGGATTTTTTTGTGTTTTGTATTTTCTTTGATTGTTGTGCCAATGTTTTCTATGGAATCTTCTGCACCAGAGATTCTCTCTTCCATCTCTTGTATTCTGTTGCTGATGCTCGTATCTATGGTTCCAGATTTCTTTCTTAGGGTTTCTATCTCCAGTGTTGCCTCACTTTGGGTTTTCTTTATTGTGTCAACTTCCCTTTTTAGGTCTAGTATAGTTTTGTTCATTTCCATCATCTGTTTGGATGTATTTTCCTGTTTTTCTATAGGGACTTGCAACTCTTTAGCAGTGTTCTCCTGTATTTCGCTAAGTGAGTTATTAAAGACCTTCTTGATATCTTCTACCATCATCATGAGATATGCCTTTAATCCGGGGCTATGTTTTCGGGTATGTTGGGGTGCCCTGGACTGGCTGAGGTGGGAGTACTGGGTTTTGATGATGATGAGTGGTCTTGGTTTTTGTTCGTAAGATTCTTAAGTCTGCCTTTCACCATCTGGTAAACTCTGGAGTCAGTTGTTATAGTTGTCTCTGGTTAGAGCTTGTTCCTCTTGTGATTCTGTTATTCTCTATCAGCAGACTGAGAAGACTGAAACTCTTTCCTGAGTTTCAGTGGTCAGAGCACTCTCTGCAGGCAGGCTCTCCACTTTCAGGGAAGGTGCACAGATATCTGGCGTTCAGACTTGCCTCCTGGCAGAAGATGAAGGCCCAAAATAGGACCTGTCCCAGAAGCTTTTAGCTTTTGTAGTCCACACACTCACCTGTGCAGAGTAGTCTCGTTGGAGCCTGAGATCCAAGATGTCTCCTGCAGATGCTCAAGCAAATCCCTCCCGGGCTGGGCAGACACCTATCCTCTGGCAGAGAAGGTGCCTGGATGTCTGGAGCCAGAAAAGGGGGCTGCCTCCGAAGCTCTGTGGCTCCCACCTGTCCCAGAAGCTGTTAGCTTCTGTAATCCACACTATCACCTGTGCAGAGTAGTCTCGGTGGAGTCCGGGATCCAAGATGTATCCCGCCTCCATTCTGTTTATTAAGCAATACAGGGAAAACGTGACATAAAAGCCATGGGAGATGTTAACTAAGTCCTGCTTGAGGTGAACAACATCGCAGTCCTAATGTGGAAAGGAAAGGGAGCCAACCAAGTATGACAATAGATGATGGCTTATATATCAGACAACTAACACACTTGTGTCCTGATAGACCAAAGAATTCAAGAAGCAATGTCTTGGGAGTGAAAGAGCACCCAAGATGGAGAAATAAGAAAGACGTGTAGAAGCAAACTTATTCACATAACCCCAGAGTTTTCTAATGCTTCTATTTGAGGGTCAAATGGACTCTCTAGCAACTGATTATTCCTACAAAGAAATTATTATAGGATCCTGTCTCCAGATGTGGGACAGATAGGAACCCTATTGTTTCTCAGGTGTTTTTTAAACAAGGAAGAAGAGTGGCATGCTCCTGAGAACATTTGTGAAGAGATTTGCTTCATCAGGGAGCTAGAAATTGTATTTTTTTCTCAACCTGAAATCCTATGTCAACTGGGAAGATGGTAATTAGCAAGGCACACTATGGTTCCTTTTTACAAAGTGCAGAAGAGCATGAGCTTGATTCATAGACACTGCCACGCAGAGTCGTTTCTGTGCAGCAGACAGATCGTTTTATGTGGGGCATTTGCTTTTAATGGAAAAATCTGGGCTATGACAGTCACTGTCTCAGTGCCTGACTGGTCCTACCTTCCCCAGATTTTCGCCAGTGCCATTTTTATAACAAGTTATTCTTTTTAGAAACAATGCCCAATGTTTTATTCATACTTTTTTGTGAAATGATGAATGTTGGGCTAAGTGGGAAGTTGTGCTCTATTTTTTGAGTGGGCCATTGGATTGTTTGTTCTGACACACATCAAATGTGTCTTCCTGCTTGGACAGCTCCTTTTAATTGGCACCTCTTAAACCCACTTCTTCTTCTGGAACTTTTTGAATTGTAAGATTTGTAAATAGGACAAGTTGTCTACACAGACAAAAATCTCTCAGTACACTTTAATGAGTAATCTGGCTTTTCCCCCTGATTAATGTTGTAAAGGAATGCAATTCTTTTTCTTTTTAATGATCTTTTTTACTTAACACATTCTGGGCGATTTATATCTTGGTTGTCTAAAGTCTTCCCTGTGGTATATTGTGCTCAATGCCTTCACCCATGTCCTTATTCAGCACCTCAGTGATCTGGTAATAAAGAAGTATAGATACTATTTGGTCTCTGCTCCTCCAAATGAAAATATTCTCAATGCCATCTTCTGGAGGGTGGAAACCCTTCCCAAGTGCATTTATGGAGACAGGAATGCCTGAGCTCTAAAGATAGAATTTCCTGGAGCTGAAGACAAAGTGAAAGACCCCCGAGGGGAGTCCCTTTTCGGGGAGGCGCGCACCCAGTAGGACACTCAGACCTTACTCGTTGTAATAACATGAGGCTTTTAATGGCACACACACACACACAAACAGCAAAAGAGCGCTCAAGCCAGCATGCTGGGGTCGAAACTCATGCACCGCGCAGGGGGCAGGGGAATTCAACCCCGGCCCAAACTTCTTACAGGCTTATAAAGGCAAAAACCACAAACCAAAAAGGGAGGGAGCTGAAGGAATTTGCGCGGTTACACATGATTGGCTTATTTAAATGTTGGCGAGGTGATTACAAATTAAAAGGGCAGTACGTGCTAGTTAAGGTGTAGGGGGGCACAAGGGCTTGGAGATGTTAACTAAGTCCTGCTTGAGGTAAACAACATCGCAGTCCTAAGGTGGAAAGGAAAGGGAGCCAACCAAGTATGACGATAGATGACGGCTTATATATCAGACAATTAACACACTTGTGTCTTGATAGACCAAAGAATTCAAGAAGCAATGTCTTGGGAGTGAAAGAGCACCCAAGATGGAGAAATAAGAAAGACGTGTAGAAGCAAAAAAAAAGGGCTTGGACTTCTCGAGGTCAGCAAGACACCTGGTCAGTGTATGATTTATGGTGGGCTATAGGGAGGTGCCACCCGGGAGGCGCCATCCTGCCAGATGGCCACTTGGTCCTGATAGCCCTGGCTAGTTCCTGCACTTTCTTTTTTATCTTTTATGGCCAGACATTCTTAGCTACAGGGTGGATCTGGCTGTGCCTGGATCCGCCTGGGTCTATTCTTCAGCCCTGAATTTCTTGAGCTTAGATACCACAATGCTATAAGACCCAAAATTATAAGTTTTCTCTTCAAAAGCAGTATGATTGATGAATACTTGGGTTTAGGGTGATACCCTAGTGCTCTTATCACTGGCCAGAAAAATACTCTTGGCCACACCCAAAGTTCATCAATGAACAAGCAAGTCCAAGTCCTTATGTGCCCAAAGGCACATATATGGACATTTGGAGGTCCAAAGGCTCAAAAATTTGTATTAAGCAGAATGAATAACTCTTTCAAAAGCAACATAAATTAGTCAATGAAGAAAAATTGAAAGTAGAAACAGATAAAAACCAGTTGTTTTAGTTTGCTTGGGATTCCACAACAAAATCACTTATCCTGGATGACTAATGTGGCATGAATTTATTTTTACACAACTCTAGAGGTTAGGAAGTCCATGTTCAGTGAGCTACCTACTTAAATCATCGCCTGCAGAGGGCTATGTTCTCATTCTTCTGATGTGATCTCTTGTTGGTGAATGTGCACAGAGACAGTAAACTAGCCATGTGTCTTCATATAGGAACATTAACCATATCAGAATTGGGTCCCCACACTTCCAAATATCTTAATACTTTATTTCTTCTTCTTCTTTTTTTCCCCATTTTTATTAGGTATTTAGCTCATTTACATTTCCAATGCTATACCAAAAGTCCCCCATACCCACCCACCCCCACTCCCCTACCCACCCACTCCCATTTTTTTGGCCCTGGCCTTCCCCTGTACTGGGGCATATAAAGTTTGCCTGTCCAATGGGCCTCTCTTTCCAGTGATGGCCGACTAGGCCATCTTTTGATACCTATGCAGCAAGAGTCAAGAGCTCCAGGGTACTGGTTAGTTCATAATGTTGTTCCACCTATAGGGTTGCAGATCCCTTTAGCTCCTTGGGTTCTTTCTCTAGCTCCTCCATTGGGAGCCCTGTGATCCATCCATTAGCATAGTCTCACAAAAGACAGCTACATCTGGGTGCTTTCGATAAAATCTTGCTAGTGTATGCAATGGTGTCAGCGTTTGGATGCTGATTATGGGGTGGATCCCTGGATATGGCAGTCTCTACATGGTCCATCCTTTCATCTCAGCTACAAACTTTGTCTCTGTAACTCCTTCCATGGGTGTTTTGTTCCCAATTCTAAGGAGGGGCATAGTGTCCACACTTCAGTCTTCATTCTTCTTGAGTTTCATCTGTTTAGCAAATTGTATCTTATATCTTGGGAATCCTAGGTTTGGGGCTAATATCCACTTATCAGTGAGTACATATTGTGTGAGTTCCTTTGTAAATGTGTTACCTCACTCAGGATGATGGCCTCCAGGTCCATCCATTTGGCTAGGAATTTCATAAATTCATTCTTTTTAATAGCTGAGTAGTACTCCTTTGTGTAGATGTACCACATTTTCTGTATCCATTCCTCTGTTGAGGGGCTTCTGGGTTCTTTCCAGCTTCTGGCTATTATAAATAAGGCTGCTATGAACATAGTGGAGCATGTGTCCTTCTTACCAGTTGGGGCATCTTCTGGATATATGCCCAGGAGAGGTATTGCTGGATCCTCCGGTAGTACTATGTCCAATTTTCTGAGGAACCGCCAGACTGATTTCCAGAGTGGTTGTACAAGCCTGCAATCCCACCAACAAAGAGGAACACTCCAATGGAGGAGTGTTCCTCTTTATCCACATCCATGCCAGCATCTGCTGTCACCTGAATTTTTGATCTTAGCCATTCTGACTGGTGTGAGGTGGAATCTCAGGGTTGTTTTGATTTGCATTTCCCTGATGATTGAGGATGTTGAACATTTTTTCAGGTGCTTCTCTGCCATTCGGTATTCCTCAGGTGAAAATTCTTTGTTCAGTTCTGAGCCCCATTTTTTAATGGGGTTATTCGATTTTCTGAAGTCCACCTTCTTGAGTTCTTTATATATGTTGGATATTAGTCCCCTATCTGATTTAGGATAGGTAAAGATCCTTTCCCAATCGGTTGGTGGTTTTTTGTCTTATTGACGGTGTCTTTTGACTTGCAGAAACTTTGGAGTTTCATTAGGTCCCATTTGTCAATTCTCGATCTTACAGCACAAGCTATTGCTGTTCTGTTCAGGAATTTTTCCCCTGTGCCCATATCTTCAAGGCTTTTCCCCACTTTCTCCTCTATAAGTTGCAGTGTCTCTGGTTTTTTGTGAAGTTCCTTGATCCACTTAGATTTGACCGTAGTACAAGGAGATAAGTATGGATCGATTCGCATTCTTCTACATGTTAACAACCAGTTGTGCCAGCACCAATTGTTGAAAATGCTGTCTTTCTTCCACTGGATGGTTTTAGCTCCCTTGTCGAAGATCAAGTGACCATAGGTGTGTGGGTTCATTTCTGGGTCTTCAAATCTATTCCATTGGTCTACTTGTCTGTCTCTATACCAGTACCATGCAGTTTTTATCACAATTGCTCTGTAGTAAAGCTTGGTGTAATTCGGGCATGGTGATTCCACCAGAGGTTCTTTTATCCTTGAGAAGACTTTTTGCTATCCTAGGTTTTTTGTTATTCCAGATGAATTTGCAAATTGCTCCTTCTAATTCATTGAAGAATTGAGTTGGAATTTTGATGGGGATTGCATTGAATCTGTAGATTGCTTTTGGCAAGATAGCCATTTTTACAATGTTTATCCTGCCAATCCATGAGCATGAAAGATCTTTCCATCTTCTGAGATCTTCTTTAATTTCTTTCTTCAGAGACTTGAAATTTCTATCATACAGATCTTTCACCTCCTTAGTTAGAGTCACGCCAAGATATTTTATATTATTTGTGACTATTGAGAAGGGTGTTGTTTCCCTAATTTCTTTCTCAGCCTGTTTATTCTTTGTATAGAGAAAGGCCATTGACTTGTTTGAGTTTATTTTATATCCAGCTACTTCACCGAAGCTCTTTATCAAGTTTAGGAGTTCTCTGGTAGAATTTTTAGGGTCACTTATATATACTATCATATCATCTGCAAAAAGTGATATTTTGACTTTCTCTTTTCCAATTTGTATCCCCTTGATCTCCTTTTGTTGTCGAATTTCTCTGGCTAATACTTCAAGTACTATGTTGAAAAGGTAGGGAGAAAGTGGGCAGCCTTGTCTAGTCCCTGATTTTAGTGGGATTGCTTCCAGCTTCTCTCCATTTACTTTGATGTTGGCTACTGGTTTGCTGTAGATTGCTTTTATCATGTTTAGGTATGGGCCTTGAATTCCTGATCTTTCCAAAACTTTTATCATGAATGGGTGTTGGATCTTGTCAGATGCTTTTTCTGCATCTAACGAGATGATCATGTGGTTTTTGTCTTTGAGTTTGTTTATATAATGGATTACATTGATGGATTTTCGTATATTAAACCATCCCTGCATTCCTGGAATAAAACCTACTTGGTCAGGATTTATTGCTTGCTTTAATGTGTTCTTGGATTCGGTTAGCAAGAATTTTATTGAGGATTTTTGCATCGATATTCATAAGAGAAATTGGTCTGAAGTTCTCTATCTTTGTTGGATCTTTCTGTGGTTTAGGTATCAGAGTAATAGTGGCTTCATAAAATGAGTTGGGTAGAGTACCTTCTACTTCTATTTTGTGAAATAGTTTGTGTAGAACTGGAATTAGATCTTCTTTGAAGGTCTGGTAGAAATCTGCACTAAACCCGTCTGGTCCTGGGCTTTTTTTTTGCTGGGAGACTATTAATAACTGCTTCTATTTCTTTAGGTGATATGGGACTGTTTAGAAGGTCAACTTGATCCTGATTCAACTTTGGTACCTGGTATCTGTCCAGAAATTTGTCCATTTCGTCCAGGTTTTCCAGTTTTGTTGAGTATAACCTTTTGTAGAAGGATCTGATGGTGTTTTGGATTTCTTCAGGATCTGTTGTTATGTCTCCCTTTTCATTTCTGATTTTGTTAATTAGGATTTTGTCCCTGTGCCCTTTAGTGAGTCTAGCTAAGGGTTTATCTATCTTGTTGATTTTCTCAAAGAACCAACTTCTCGTTTGGTTAATTCTTTGAATAGTTCTTGTTTCCACTTGGTTGATTTCACCCCTGAGTTTGATTATTTCCTGCCGTCTACTCCTCTTGGGTGAATTTGCTTCCTTTTTTTCTAGAGCTTTTAGATGTGTTGTCAAGCTGCTAGTATGTGCTCTCTCCTGTTTCTTCTTGGAGGCACTCAGAGCTGTGAGTTTCCCTCTTAGAAATGCTTTCATTGTGTCCCAAAGGTTTGGGTACGTTGTGGCTTCATTTTCATTAAACTCTAAAAAGTCTTTAATTTCTTTCTTTATTCCTTCCTTGACCAAGGTATCATTGAGAAGAGTGTTGTTCAGTTTCCACGTGAATATTGGCTTTCCATTATTTATGTTGTTATTGAAGATCAGTCTTAGGCCATGGTGGTGTGATTGGATACATGGGACAATTTCAATATTTTTGTATCTGTTGAGGCCTGTTTTGTGACCAATTATATGGTCAATTTTGGAGAAGTTCCCATGAGGTGCTGAGAAGAAGGTATATCCTTTTGTTTTAGGATAAAATGTTCTGTAGATATCTGTCAGGTCCATTTGTTTCATAACTTCTGTTAGTTTCACTGTGTCCCTGTTTAGTTTCTGTTTCCACGATCTGTCCATTGATGAAAGTGGTGTGTTGAAGTCTGCCACTATTATTGTGTGAGGTACAATGTGTGCTTTGAGCTTTACTAAAGTGTCTTTAATTAATGTGGCTACCCTTGCATTTGGAGCTTAGATATTCAGAATTGAGAGTTCCTCTTGGAGGATTTTACCTTTGATGAGTATGAAGTGTCCCTCCTTGTCTTTTTTGATAACTTTGGGTTGGAAGTCGATTTTATCCGATATTAGAATGGCTACTCCAGCTTGTTTCTTCAGACCATTTGCTTGGAAAATTGTTTTCCAGCCTTTCACTCTGAGGTAGTGTCTGTCTTTTTCCCTGAGATGGGTTTCCTGTAAGCAGCAGAATGTTGGGTCCTGTTTGTTTAGGCAGTCTGTTAGTCTATGTCTTTTTATTGGGGAATTGAGTCCATTGATATTAAGAGATATTAAGGAAAAGTAATTGTTGCTTCCTTTTATTTTTGTTGTTAGAGTTGGCATTCTTTTCTTGTGGCTGTCTTCTTTTTGGTTTGTTGAGGGATTACTTCCTTGCTTGTTCTAGGGCGGGATTTCCGTCCTTGTATTGCTTCTTTTCTGTTATTATCCTTTGAAGGGCTGGATTCGTGGAAAGATATTGTGTGAATTTGGATTTGTCGTGGAATACTTTGGTTTCTCCATCTATGGTAATTGAGAGTTTGGCCGGGTATATTAGCCTGGGCTGGCATTTGTGTTCTCTTAGTGTCTGTATAACATCTGTTCAGGCTCTTCTGGCTTTCATAGTCTCTGGTGAAAAGTCTGGTGTAATTCTGATAGTCCTTCCTTTATATGTTACTTGACCTTTCTCCCTTACTGCTTTTAATATTCTATCTTTATTTAGTGCATTTGTTGTTCTGATTATTATGTGTTGGGAGGAATTTCTTTTCTGGTTCAGTCAATTTGGAGTTCTGTAGGCTTCTTGTATGATCATGGGCATCTCTTTCTTTATGTTTGGGAAGTTTTCTTCTATTATTTTGTTGAAGATATTAGCTGGCCTTTAAGTTGAAAATCTTCATTCTCATCAATTCCTATTATCCGTAGGTTTGGTCTTCTCATTGTGTCCTGGATTTCCTGGATGTTTTGAGTTAGGATCCTTTTGCATTTTGTATTTTCTTTGACTGTTGTGTCGATGTTCTCTATGGAATCTTCTGCACCTGAGATTCTCTCTTCCATTTCTTGTATTCTGTTGCTGATGCTCGCATCTATGGTTCCAGATCTCTTTCCTAGGGTTTCTATCTCCAGCGTTGCCTCGCTTTGGGTTTTCTTTACTGTGTCTACTTCCCTTTTTAGTTCTAGTATGGTTTTGTTCATTTCCATTACCTGTTTGGATGTGTTTTCCTGTTTTTCTTTAAGGACTTCTACCTGTTTGGCTGTGTTTTCCTGCTTTTCTTTAAGGGCCTGTAACTCTTTAGCAGTGCTCTCTTGTAATTCTTTAAGTGACTTATGAAAGTCCTTCTTGATGTCCTCTATCATCATCATGAGAAATGTTTTTAAATCTGGGTCTAGATTTTCGGTTGTGTTGGGGTGCCCAGGACTAGGTGGGGTGGGAGTGCTGCGTTCTGATGATGGTGAGTGGTCTTGATTTCTGTTAGTAGGATTTTACGTTTGCCTTTCGCCATCTGGTAATCTCTGAAGCTAGCTGTTATAGTTGTCTCTGTTAAGAGCTTGTTCTTCAGGTGACTCTGTTAGCCTCTATAAGCAGACCTGGGAGGGTAGCACTCTCCTTAGTTTCAGTGGGTAGAGTATTCTCTGCAGGAAAGCTCTCTTCTTGCAGGGAAGGTACCCAGATATCTGGTGTTCGAACCGGACTCCTGGCAGAAGTTGTGTTCCACTCACTAGAGGTCTTAGGATCCCTTGTGGAATCCTGTGTGGGCCTTGCGGGTGTCAGGCGACTCTGCTGGCAAGATAGCCCAGGGCTCGAGTGGAGCGGAAGGGGCTTCTGCCCCAGGTCAGGCCCGGGTAGTCTGCTTCCCTATGTACCGCAGTGTCAGGTTCCGCGCGATTGGATTGGGGCCGGCGCTGTGTTCCACTCACCAGAGGTCTTAGGATCCCGTGGGGAATCCTGTGTGGGCCCTTGCGGGTTTCAGGCGACTCCGCTGGCAAGGTAGCCCGGGGCTCGAGTCACTTTATTTCTTCTTTAGGGCCCTGTATTAATTACTTTTTTTCTCATCTTGACAAAACCACCAACTAAAGCACTTTAAAGTTTATTTTGACTCCTAATTTCCCAGGACTCAATCCATCATGGTGCAGAAGGCATGGTGATGGGAGCAGCCCCACCACTGGCTGGAGTGTGTGGTGAATCTTAGCAAATTGTAGAGAAGACCCCTCAGGTGAGGACCAAGAGTAAACATGGATGTTGAAGGTCTGGCCCTAGTGACATGTATCTGTCTCTGTGCTTTATAGTTTTCTAAAACAATGTCACCAGCTGGGGACCAAGTATTCAAATACAAAAACCTTCAGAGAACATTTCAAACCCTAATTAGCCCTACTTCCAAATACAACCATATTGAAAGTGGAGTTTCTACCTATGAATTTTGAGGCATCTTTTGGACAAACATCCAGCCCATGGCATGAATATCAATTGCAGATGAAATTTCAGTAGCCAGGAAGACTGACTAAATGTACAAAATATTCTCACAACAAATTGTTATACTATGGTTCAATTCTAATTCTTATTTGGGCTTGAAAGAAAAGGAACTACTATCAGAATTTAAGAGAATTCAGACTCAGAGGGAAAATACGGACAAGAAACTGATTTCCCAGGGACATCGTAAGTCATTGATGAGTGGTGCTAAGTCCTGGGAAGTAAGATTAAGTGTGTGCTGCTCACTGGGAAGCAGAAGAAAAGCCTTATGGGTAGATCTGTGACACAGTCCTCTGAGAAAAAGAGGACAGAAAATCTTTACCCAGTGGTTTAGAGAAGGATGAGGAAATGTAATATCCATCTCTGAGAGAAACAGACTTCTATGAAAAGAAGCTGTGGCTTTCAGTTCTTCCTTCATGAGAATACCTCGGGTTGTCTGTCGCCCGAGTGTATCCCTGAAACAGGTGTTGCAACCAGTTGGTGCTGTGATCCTTTAAGAGATAGAACCTATGGTTGGCATGTAGCTCAGTGGTAGAGTGCTCGCTTATGAGAGTAGGGTCCTGTGTTCGATTGTTACACTGAAAACCAGGAAGAGGTGCTGCCTACTGAAGGTGGCAAGACCATCAACGTCAAAGGGGTTCCATAGAGTGAGCTTCCTCTTGAGAGGATGTTGTTGTAATATAATGGCTCTTGGGTCTCTTCCTCCCTTCTTACAGCACTCTACTGTGACATCATCTGTCATGAGGTTTCCACCAAATGCTTGACCAATGGGATTACCAAATCTTGGAGGCTCCAAACCTGTGAGCTATGTAAACTTGCTTTCTTTATAAGATGTTCACTTAAAAAAAAAAAAAAAAAAGAAACTGTTGCTTTGATTCTGCCTCCCAGACTGGTATATCCACTCGCACAGTGCAAAATTCCAAGCAGAGAAATTACAGCAAAACTTTTCTAAGCCATAAGCATCCCTGGGTTCTCAGCAGAATGAGACAGAAGTTACTCCTTAAGGAACCGGTTTAATTCCATGGGAAATTGCTTGGCATTTCATCATCTAAGACAGAAAGACCTTAATAAGTTGCTTGTGGGGATTTTTTTTTCTACACATATTACACATCCGCATCTGCATGTCTGTCCATGAATCCCATTACCACCGTAATCGTTTTACTTGTGGAAAGCAACATTCTCTGTGGGGGAGATGTGGCTAGCACTTGCTATCAAAAAAAAAAAAATTGAAGCAAAAGCAGAATTTAGGGAAAGATAAGCCATGAAAATATGGCTCAATAAGAAACAATCACAAGCTAGCCAAGGTGACGTAGTGATACTCTGTCTCCAAAACAAACAAGCAAGTCAACAAACAACAAAAAGCAAATAATGCGGTTGCCCTAGAGGATTGTAATTGTACAAAACCATTTCCATTTGATTGACTTATACAGGTGTGTCTCTGAGCAAAGAGATTTCCAGACCTACTCACCCCTTCACATTAATGCCTTCTGGTTATCTCCTTCAGATCCAATTAAAGTCAAAGAAGTATTGTTTTCTCCAGAGCATCCTGTGGGGATGTATGAAAGGCACGATGCATCTGCAGGTTGCTTGGATGAATTCAGTGTCAATATGTCTCTTGCAAGTGGCCTAACAAGGGCGGGATGAGCAGCAGAGGTGCCAGTTTGCTGGAAAGGAGGTGCAGTTTCTTTTCTGAATTCTGAGTAGTTACTTAGGAGATCTTCGAACCCTGCACTAGAAATGCACAGCCTTTCCTGGAACCGGTGGACAACTTTCTGCCTCCAGAAATAGCTGGCTCTATTTTTTTTTTTTTTGTAATGTTTTGGTGAAAGCTAGCTACTTCCTTCCCTTTCTGGTAGGTTCTATCTAATTGAGGGCACACTCCAAAGGAAAAATGGGCAGGAAAAGGTAAGATACAAAGTTTTAATCATAAAATTATTTTTAAAGAATCCCACAGAACCTCTGTAGTGTTGAAGCCAGGCTTGCAGGCTCATGGTACTGACTTCCTTGTCCAATTGTAAAGTGAGAGATTAGAATAGCCATACCCGAATCTTGGCTGGACGCACCAAGCCTGCTTACTGAGCATGTGGCACACATTCCTAACATGCAACAGCATTTCTCATCCACCACCTCTTTCTTAACACATAGGAGTCTTTTTTCTCATCCCTCTTGGGAGGTAGGCGGAACCATATGACCCACCATTGGGCTCTTGCAGGAGCCGGAATGGGACTGTTCTGGAGTACAGTTGCAAATGTGTCACGGTAACACTCTCTGAGGAGTCTAACACCGGGTTAAAATCCTCTGTGTGACAAAAAGCTCAGAGTCATGTGGCAAATACATAGGCCACATGACAGTAAGAAGAAGCTGGCCTCCTTGCATCAGTCTTGGTACACAGTGTTCTTTGGAGGAAGTTGTATTTAAAGACCAGGTTCTTCTCTTCCTCCCACTGCCTAGCTAGGTTTCCATTGAAAGCATCCAAAAAAGCATAGGGTATTGAAGATCTTTTCCTTCACTCTGACTCAATGCTTTCTCACTCTTTGACTACCCCCACCCATCTTCTAGTCCCCAGGTCTATATGCTAGGAATTTTTCTCAGATCCTTTCCCAAAGCTCTGCACCTTAAACTATGATGCATGTCACCTGATCCTTACCTGGAACTTCATCCCTGCTTTAAGAAATTAAGAAGTAAATGAACTGTGTCAAAATCAACCTTTTCTGTTTAGAAACTCGCTTCTGTTACCCTGGTGAGCAAACAAAAGGTGGCTTGCTTTTTTCAGTTTGGCTTATTATTTTACATGACCTCCACACACACAACATAGCTAACAAATCTGCTATAGTTGTGAAGATCCCTGTGGTCCAAAGCTGGGTGTAGATGCCACAAGACTGAAACAGCCTCCATTGGAAAACAGCAACTAGAGCAACATTCTCAGATCCAAAGCCGAATAAGGGTACTGATTTTTACTATAGTGTTATCAAAGTTTAATATAAGGGAAGTGCAAACCAAACTGGAAGGAATAACGTCTGCCATCTCAGGGCTGTACAGAGGTCTAAAGTGGCAGGAGGTTTAAAAGGATAAATGTTTCAAGACAGAAGTGATGAAGGACCACTTGTTTAATATGGCTCAATGAGTGTTGAGCTCCTTCAGGACTTTCCAACTGTAGTTGTTAGTCTTTACAGAGGACAAGAAAAAAATAAAAAAAGAGAGAGATGATGAGAGGATGAGAGTACTAGTGAGACAATGTTGGAGAAGAAAGTAAAATTTCATGAGTGAATACAGTGCTTACCCAAAATCTGACATGTTGTTCATTTGTATTACTCCATCAGGTAGACTACCCAGCTTGATGGAGTTGTTGAAGAACAGGGACAGTGCAAGTTTCAGTTATGGCTTTGACTTCAATGGTATCAGGCAGAGTTTATAATTTGCTCCTTTAACATTTAACACTCCTCCATTGCTGGTGGGAGTGCACACTTGTATTATCACTTTGGAAATCAATTTGGAGGTTTTCAGAAACATGGAAATAATTCTATACCACTGGTGGGCATATACCCAAAAGATGCCCCACCATTCCATGAGGTATGGACCATAGGTGAGGACACTTGCTCACCTATGTTCATAGCAACTTTATAATAGCCAGAAACTGAAGACAATCCAGATTTCCTCAACTGAAGAATGAATAAAGAAAATGTGGTTCATTTTCACAATGGAATACTATTCAACCATTAAAAACAAAGACATCATGAAATTTGCAGGCAAATGGATGGAATTAGATATTATCATGCCAAGTGAGGTAACCCAGACCCAGAAAGACATGCATGGCATGTACTCACTTACAAGTGGACACCAACTGTAAAGTGTAGGATAACATGCTACAATCCACAGACCTCCCCCCCCCCAAAAAAAAAAACCTAAGTAACAAGGAAGGTCTAAGGGAGGATGCTTGAATCTCACTCAGAAGAGGAAATAAAATTGACATCAGAAGTAGATGGAGGGAGAGAACTGGGTGGGAGAGGTGGTGAGGAGGGGATTAGGTGTGGAGAAAAAGGGGAGGTAGGAGAGGGCTGGGAGAGAAATCAGTGAGGGGCATCTCTGAGACAAGGCGGAGACTTGGGACAGGGGAGGCTCCTGGGAGTCTATTGCAGAGACCCTAGCTGAGACTCCTAGCAGCTGGGGATATGGAAACTGAAGTGATCACCTCATGAAGCCAAGTGGGAATTCCAATGGAGGGAAAGTGCCCACAAAACCTTTGACCCAAAATTTGTCCTGCCTACAAGAAGTGCAGGTTTAAAGACAAAGCAGAGATTGGCCAACTAATGACTGGCCCAACTTGAGACTCATCCCATGGGAGAGAGTCAACCCTTGGCACTATTAATGATACTCTGCTATGCTTGCAGATAGGAGCCTGGCATAACTGTTTCCTGAGAGACTTCATCCAGCAGCTGATGGAAACAGATGCAAAGACCCACTGTCAAACATCAGGTGAAGCTCAGGGTGTTGTGTGGAAAAGTAGGGGATAAGACTGAGCAAGCTGGGGCTGGAGAGATGGCTCAGCAGTTAAGAGCACTGACTGCTCTTCCAGAGATTCTGAGTTCAAGGTCCAGCAACCACATGGTGACTCACAACCATCTGTAATGGGATCCAATGCCCTCTTCTGGTATATCTAAAGACAGCTACAATGTGTGTGTGTGTGTGTGTGTGTGTGTGTGTATCTTAAAAAACAAAAAAACAAAAAAACATTGAGCAAGCTCGAGGAGTCAAGGAGACCACAAGAAGACCTACAGAGTCAACTAACCTGGGCCCTTGGAGGTTAATAGAAATTGAACCAACCAAAGAGCATGAAGGGGCTGGACCCATACCTTCTACACATTTATAACAGCTGTGCAGCTTGGTTTTCATGTGGTCACCTTACAGTTGAATTGGGGGGATATGTCTGACTCTGTTGCCTGACTTTCCCTGGCAAGACAGTTTGGTTGGGCCTCAGTGGGAGAGGATGTGCTTAATCCTGCTGCAACATTATGTGTTGGTACCCATGGGCGGGTCTCTTTCTCTGAGAAGAAGGGGAGAGGATAATGGGGGTGGGTTTTATGAGGGTAGGACTGGGAGGATGGGGGGCTGTGATTGGGATGTAAAGTGAATAAATAAATTAATCAATGAACAACAAACATACAAGCAAAAACCACTTAACAATCTTAGAGAAGCAAAACCAAATCAGTCTTAGCCAAAACCCATTCCCAACTGGATTAACTCTACTCTAAGACATAAGTGAGTGTCAGTGGTAGAAGGGGTAGATGGTTAAGTTCACTGAGATCTTCCACTCCTGGGGTTTAACACACCTATTAAGGAATAGGGCTGACAGGTCCACTCCTCAACCACAGAGTGTCAGCTGTTTACTGTTCATGGCTGAGTGTCTCACTGGAATAATCTCAGGGACAGAGATCTGTCTTAACTAGTATTAAGCCTTTCCCCAGAGGATGCTCCATACACAATGGCACAACGAAAGAGAGATTCAAAGCCCTGGGCTCTTTTCTCAAGTCAGGACAACTCTAAACAGGTGCACTGCTCCAGAGCACCCCTGGTGTAGATTTAGGCCACCAGTGCTATTAGATTGCAGACTAGTTTATCTGCCACACTCTGCCCTCTTCATTCCCACACAAGTCTATCTCCTGTGACTATGTCCCTAAACACCTGCACACGTTTTTTTTCCCATGCCGATATATGGTCCCAGGAAATCTAACCTAAGCCACCTTCCTTTTGGCCCCCAACTTCCTGCTTGGAGCTTAGGAAAGGGAGCAGATAGATACGCTGAATGTCTAGCACGTGCCCTGTGACTTTTGCTAAGTCAGTGTTTCGTGTGAATTATAATATGGAAAAGGAGCATAAGGACAGCATGTGACCTGGGCAGGGTTTTTCCATACAACTGACAGCTGCTGTTTCCCCTAGCTTTTTTTTTTTTTTTTTTTTTGACAAATTGGATAAAAGAAACCCAGACAAGTAATCTCCATCATTGTAGAAAAACATCCTGAGTGCTCTGCAAACATTCCCAGTGTTGTTCAATGTTCCGGTGAATCTGCTGATGCAGAGGACATGCAGAACTGGGCTCTGTTGGGTCCATCTATCTTATGTCATCAGCTCCTTAGTGGTTAGCGCTCTGTCTTTGTTCTTTCTGTTCTCTGTCCCAATCTATTACCAATGGTGGTGCTGTTGTCATTTCTATTGAGGTATATTGTTGCTACTACTAAAGTGCCTTTCTCCATAGTAGGATTAATCTTTTTATTTTCATTTTTTATTGGTTATTTTATTTATTTACATTTCAAATGTTATCCCCCTTCCCAGTTTCTCCTCCACAAACTCCCTTTCTCTCCCCACCCCCTGCCTCTATGAGGGTGCTCCCCCACCCTACCACCCACTCCTGCCTCAGTACCCTAGTATTCCCCTATGAGTCATCAAGCTTCCATAGGACCAATGGGCTCTCATCCCAGTGATGCCTACTACATATCCAGCTGGAGCCATCCTCCCCCTTCTCCCTCCCGCTGCCATGTGTACTCTTTGGTTAGTGGTTTAGTCCCTGGGAGCTTTGGAGGGTCTGGTTGGTTGATAGTGCTGTTCTTCCAAACCCCTTCAGCTCCTACAGTCCTTGCCCTAACTTCTCCAGTGGGGTCCCCAGGCTCAGTCTGATGTTTGATGGGAGAGGTCCTTCTGGAGGAAAATGTAACGGATTCACAATCTTCTTGACGCAACTGTGGAGAGAGTGAGATACTCTGGAACCCAAATGCAGTCCTCCATTTAAAGTTTTATGTTAGCTGGACTCTTCAGGGCAGAGGCTTGACGGTTGACTCAACTGTAATTTCTTACCCAAGTATTTCTTTTCTTTTTCTTTTTTCAAACTGAACATACTCTTTAATGCTGCGAACCATGAGTTGGAATATTTTTTTTAATTGGCTTTTTATTTCATTTACATTTCCAATGCTATCCCAAAAGTCCCCCACATGCTTCCCCACCTGCTCCCCCACCCACCCATTCCCACTTCATGGCCCTGTCGTTCCCCTGTACTGAGGCATATGAAGTTTGCATGACTAATGGGCCTCTCTTTCCACTGATGGCTGACTAGGCCATTTTCTGATTGATATGCAGCTAGAGACAAGTATTTCTAAGTATAACTTAAGAATTTCTGCTTTAAGAGGATGGCCTAGTTGGTCATCAATGGGATGAGAGGCCCTTGGTCCTGTGAAGGCTCTATGCCCCAGTATAGGGGAATGCCAGGGCCAGGAAGTGGGAGTGGATGGGTTGGGGAGCAGGGGGAGGAGTGAGGGGATAGAGGAGTTTTGGAGGGGAGACCAGGAAAGGGGATAACATTTGAAATGTAAATAAAGAGAAAATATATATATATATATATATATATATATATATATATATATATATATATAATTTCTGCTTTAGTTGTAACATAGTGGTGTGGTTTAAGTGGATTTTTTTTCTCTCATGGTTCAGAACCTTGTCTCAATGTAATCATTTCTTTTCCACGGAACAATGCCACAGATATATAAAGCATACAAAATTGAGGAGAATGTGTGGTCATCTCTTATAGTCCTGAAAGCCAACTTCATAGAAGTGTGCAATAACATATTTAAACTGTCAACTTTCTTTCAAAACATCATTTGTGATTAAAACTTGCTTAAAATAGCAGATTACTCATGGTCCTGTAAAATCAGTGTTAGGCATTATATTCATAGCTTGAAACATCCTGTCTATCTTAAATACATTAAGTAAATAAAGAAGTGCAAATAATCTCAATTACCTGACTTTGGATGACCTTAGATATAAAATGAAAAAAAAAAAAAAAGAGTCCGAAACAGAAGTTGATTAAGACCTTCCTTTTGAACATGGTGAAATATTTTGTTATCTTAACTGGAGGAACTTGGTGAGCTTCCTTCCACAGAAGCACAGGTTGGTGATGATCTTTTTTGGATGATTTCTGTGCTGGATTTTCCCTTTTAATGGCTATCATGGGCTTCTCTGGTCACATGCAGAGTCTGTTTAGGCTCTAGGCAGAAACCATTCACTTGGTGTCAATTCCCACTGCTTGGAATAGAGCATGTTTTTCATTGGGAGGTGGCCTGTGAAAATTTGACAAAGGAAGAATGAGACCCATGAAGATGACAGATGCTAGCCCAGTGAGGGGAAGTTTTGACTCTACTAATATATAGTGAATTGCACAATGATGTTCGTAGGGAGCTTGCTTTGACATTCAAATCTTTTTCATGTCAAAATCAAACAAATGGAACCATGAAAATTAGATCCTGTGGAGAGCCATGAGCAATAGCCATCATGAGCCTCTGCTGTGCCTAACTGGTAAACAAGTAATGTGCACAGGTGCAAGAGTAAATTCGTGCCAAGTCACTGCCCATCCCGGGGCATAGTAGTGGGGTGATGAGTGAGCAGCTAATAAGGAGCTGACACGTCACACGGAGGTGTATATAAGCAGCACCATTTTCCTTGTTCGGGGTCTTCCTTCAGATGAAGCAATAAAGCTTTGCTGTAGAAGAATCCGGTTGTCTGAGTGAATTCTTGCTGGCGAGATACTAGCTCGGGATAAGATCCCTCTCCCCAAACTGTTAAATACACAAAACTAACATGAAGAGGGAACAATATTGATGAAAGAACATTTGATAGTTTTTTTTTTGTTTTTTTTTTTTTTTTTTTAGATATACGCTGGTTAAAAATAAGAATAAACTAAAAGAAATAGCTTCCTTTGAGTGTCTTCCTTTTCAACTCCAATTTGGTTCATTTCTCTTGATTCCTCCTTTTTCAGATTAATTCTCATTTATTTTAGGTGTGTATCATTAGAACATCTGGGCCTCTTTGGTGGCATTTTCACTGACCCTTTTCTCAGCCATGGGCCAGGAGCTAAAAACTCCTGGCCCTGCATGGAACCTTCTGAACTATTTTGTCTGACCACTTGGAATGTGAATGCCCTAGGATAGAACACAACAACACACACACAAAAACTGAAAACTCCCCCTAAACCAAACACAGCACAACGGGATCATGGCTCTACAAACTGTTTCATATATGAGAACCCAGAGGAATTTGAGTTTGAAGTTCCTATTGCTCAGCATGTGATGAACTTTCCTTGGCACATATTAAAATATAGCATTAATAGAAGATTTAAAGGAAGAGCTATGTTACTAGGGCGACTGTTGTGCTGGGGTATGTGGAGGGATAGGGTACAGGGCAAACGAAGCCTACAGAGATGAGTCACATTAACAGAAGACCTCTTTATAACATGTGTTTTTAAAGGAGGACAATGATTGTCCTCTCTGAAGTTTCATCCATACATAAACCGAAGAGTTGGCATCAAGTTGAATGCTGCTCCTGATTACTGAGGCATGCACTGTGGTGTTTACATGTATGGATACTTGAACAAGATTGCCTGGTTAAAATATGACCCCATCACATGCTGTGTATGGGAGTTTCTGATTGTTGTGTGATAAAAGCCACACTGGCTCTACATGCATTTTGCAAGGACTGACAGAATTAACAGATACTGAGACTTTAGGGTAACGTTTGAGACCCTGCTGCTAACATTTGGTTGTTACTACCAGCTTGTTAATGTATCAGACACAAATAAACTTCATTCTCTGGGGATTGTGGTAGGCCCTGAATCTTTAGCTGTGAACAAAATCTTCAGACACTTTCCAAGAAGGTAAGAATCTTGTTCCAGAGAGTTCTTCACTGAACCCACCCTAATTTCTGAGTCCCTGAAGAGCAAGGGACCATCATGGGGATGATCATCATCGTGCAGATGGAAGCTTGTGCCTGTTATCACTTTAGCTCATTAGTGTAGTCTTTTTTTTTATTACATATTTTCTTCAATTACATTTCCAATGCTATCCCAAAAGTCCCCCCCCCCCACTCCCCTACCCACCCATTCCCATTTTTTGGCCCTGGCATTCCCCTGTACTGGGGCATATAACGTTTGCCTGACCAATGGGCCTCTCTTTCCAGTGATGGCCGACTAGGTCATCTTTTAATACCTATGCAGCTAGAGTCAAGAGCTCTGGGGTACTGGTTAGTTCATAATGTTGTTCCTCCGATAGGGTTGCAGATCTCTTTAGCTCCTTGGATACTTTCTCTAGCTCCTCCATTGGGGGCCCTGTGATCCATCCAATAGTTGACTGTAAGCATCCACTTCTGTGTTTGCTAGGCCCCGGCCTAGTCTCACAAGGGACAGCTATATCACCGTCCTTGCAACAAAGGCTTGCTAGTGTATGCAATGGTGTCATGGCTTGGAGGCTAATTATGGGATGGATCCCTGGATATGGCAGTCTCTAGATGGACCATTCTTTGGTCTCAGCTCCAAACTTTGTCTCTGTAACTCCCCCACACTTCTGACATCAATTCTTCATTCTACTCTCTCATAGGGATTAGTCTTTCTCTACCAAATAAAGAGATTGAACTGTGTTGAGACTAAAATAATAACATTTTGTTTATTCACTGTGATCCAGTCCAGGAGCAATTTAAAAGATCTCATAGGAATGTACATCTGAGGCAAGGAGTTTCACACCCTCCCTGTACATTAGAGCAAGCAGGCCCAAGAACTCTGATGCACTCAAGTTCACACAGTTGGTCTCAGAGGATGAAGTGTGAAGAAGCTTCAGATGGGAAACGAGGCCCATGATTATCCCTTAGGGCTCTTACCCTAAATTCCTGCTTCTACATTGGCTGACTCAAATAGGCTCAAGCTCCATCTATAGATTTTTCCATACAAGGAAATTTATTTTCCTGAGCATCATATGGGAAAAGAAAAATGCTAATGAGGTCATGTCAAATGTTATCAGTATGCTTGTTTTTATTACTCTATCCATGCCAGAAGTGAGATATTCTCCCTTTAAAACTAGGCCTTTGAAAAAATACAGTGCTGGAAAACAGAATCATTTCAGGTTATGTGGCGCTAAGGGCAAGGACCAGCATTTCACATGTGGATTGGAGCATTCTCTCGTCCTATCCAGTGGTATTTCTATACAAATATTATTGGGAAACATTATCGTAAAGAAGACAACAAAATTGGAAAATATGTTTATTTTATAATGAAGTATAGTTGTTGATCAGACCCTTGAAACTGACCTTTTAAAGATAACATCAAATAACTCAGTTCACATATTGACTTCATTAAATTATTAATTGTAGGAACATAGCCTAATTTTACATGTGCATCAAGCTCTTCTGGAAACTTCTGGAATGTCCCATCAAGTGGGTAAACATGTTCTTTTTGGGAAGTCTCTGTTGGCTTGGCATTGATATCTTTGTAAACAGCTTTAGCCAATTTCCTGAACTTATCAGTTTTTGCCAAAATTTTCACATCAGAGTAGTGGCCTGAATATAGGCACTGTAAATTTCACACGCTTTCTCTCTCTCTCCCTCTCCCTCTCCCTCTCTCTCTCTCTCTCTCTTTTTCTCTCTCTCTCTTTAAATTTCTTTTTTTTTTTTTTTACATTTTACATACACTGTATCTTGATCATTTTCTTTTCTCTCTCCTAACTCCTCTCACTCCTCTCATTCTTCCTTCCCAACCAGCATCATGATTCTTCTCTGTAAAATAAAACATCACCCCTCCCCAAAAGGCCTAAAACAAACAAAAACAAATAAAAACAAATAAGACAGAAATACAAAGAAAAGGTGCGGAAAAAAAAATAGAATCCATTTTGAGTTAGCCGAGGGCATGAGCCTACCCTGGAGTGTAGTTGATACACTCAGTGATACTCCATTGGAGAAAACTGATTTTCTCTTTTCCAACAGGTATGATATCTTTTTGGTTAGAGATAAGATTTTGTGTCTGCTTCCCTATCTTGGTGCTGGAATTTTGTGAGGCCTTGAGTCCCTGGTTTTTCAAGGACTTTATCATGAAGAGATGTTAGATTTTGTCAAAGGCCTTTTCTTCATGTAATGAGATGATTCCTGCATTTCTAGGAAGAAGCCAATGGGATCATAGTGAGTAATCTTTTTGTTGTGTTTTTGGATTTGGTTTGCAGATATTTTATTAGGATTTTTTTTATTTATAAGAGATATGAGTTTATAACTTTCTTTTTAAAATTAATTTAAAATTTTAATTGGTTTTGATATCAAGGTGTCTTAATTAGGGTTTTACTGATGTGAACAGATGCCATGACCAAGGCAACTCTTATAAGGACAATATTTAATTGGTGCTGGCCTACAGATTCAGAGGTTTAGTCATCAAGGTGGGAGTATGGCAGCATCCAGGCAGGCATGATACAGGAAGAGCTGAGAGTTTTACATCTTGTTTAAAAGACAAACTGGAGAATACTGGCTCCCACATGGCTAGGAGGAAGGTCTCATTGCCCACTCTCACAGAGACACACTTCCTCCTAAAAGGAAACACCTTCTAATAGTACCACTCCCTGGGTCAAGTATATTCAAACCACCACACAGGATAATAGTGACTTTGTAAAAAAGAACTGGGAAGTTTTTTCATCTGTTTTTATTTTGTAAAATAACTTGAGGCATATTAGTATTAGTTTTTCTTTGGAATTCTGGTAGTTTTCTGCACTGTACTGCCTTGCACTATTGATTAATTTATTTAGGGTGATTTTAATTACTGCTTCTATTTCACTGGAGGCTATAGGCATGTTTAACTTGTCTATGTTATCTTGATTTAACTTTTGTAGGTTGTATATATCAAGAGATTCACCTATTTCTTCTTGTTGTTCCAGTTTGGTGAAATATATACTTAAAATTTATCTCTTTATGGTCTCTATATTTTCTCAGAGTCTGTTATAATGTCTCTGTTTTCATGTCTAATTTAATTAATTTGCATATTTACTTTCTGTCTTTTGGCTAAACTGGCTAAACATTTTTCAATCTTCTTGATTTTGTCAAAGAATTAAATCTTCAGTTCATGGTTGATGTTATTTCTAGTGATTTTAGCACCATGTTTGATCATTTCATCTTGTCTACTCTTTTTGGTTGTGATTTCTTTTTGTTTTTTGTTTCTAGAGCTTTCAAGAGTATTGCTCAGTTCTTGATATGCAGTCTCTACAGTTCTTTGATGTAAGCTTTTACATTAATTTGCATTTTAGAATTGCCTTTATTAAGCACCTTAGGTTAGGGCACATTGTTACTTCATTTTCATTCAGTTCTAAACATTTTGAATTTCCTTCTTGATTTCTCTCTTGACCTCATTTTTATTTAGTAGTGAGTTGTTCAGCTTTCATGAGTTTGTGTACTTTTTTTTTGTTGTTGTTGATATCTATTTTCCTATGTCTATGGATACTGGCTTTGTGTTCCAATATAGCCAAATTTTTTAAAAAAGAAAATTCCATTGGGTTCTTAGAAGAAAGCATATTATTTAGTGTTTGGCTGGGATGTTCTATAGATGTCTGCTAGGTCCATTTGATTTATGATGTTATTTAACTTCAGCATTTCTCAATTTAGTTTTTTTTTTTCTGGATAACATTTCTATTGGTAAAAGTTTTGTATTACAGTCTTACATTATTATTATGTTAAGGTCAGTATGTGATTTTTGCTGTGGTAGTGTTTCTTCTATGAAATTGAAAATTGTGTTCAAAGTACAAATGATTAGAACTGTAATACCCTTTGGTGGATTTTCCTTTTAATGATTATGTTGTGTCCTTTTCTATCTCTCTGATTGCTTTAAATCTATTTTGTCAAATATTAAAATAGATATGCCTGTTGCTTTTAGGCTCCATTTGCTTGATTTCAGCACTCTAATATGATGTCCGTCTTTGATATTGAAATGTGTTTCTTGGATGCAGTATAAAGATGGACTCTGATTTTTAATAGAGTATGTTATTATTTTTATAATTATTGAGACAATTAATATTTAAAGTTATTAATTTCTGTTATTTTGTTGTGGTGGTATGTTTTTTCCACTTTTGATTGAGAAGGATTCAAGGGCTCTTTCAACTCACATCCTCTTTTTTTATGCCATCTGCGATTTCTCTTGTAAGTTTATTACTTCATTAGTAAGCTACAGATAAAGATTTCAATTGAAGCTAGCATTTTTTTTTTTTTTTTTTTTGCTAGCCCTGGCTTACTGGAAACTCATTTGGATCAAAGGTATTAACAGAGTTAGTACTGAAAGAATATTTGGCAACATTTAAAAGTAAATTTTTTAAAAACATTTTTCTCACTTTGGGAAAAGTACTTATCCCCTGGATCAATAGAAAACTCAGTTGTTCCTTATGGATGGTATTCATTCCCAAATAAACTTTTTTTTTGTTATTTGCTATTAGTACGGGGGATTATGTATGCTGCACACATGTGTATGGAGGTCACAGGACAGCTCTACATGGGTTTTAGGAGTTACTGGACACCTTTTATACACTCATTGGCTCAAAATGCAATTTTGTATCAAATTTTGAAATTTTAATTCATTTGAAGATCTAATATTTAAACTCATGTACCCGTTCTGATTACTGGTGCCTCTTTTTTCTGTTGATGTCAACTTCTATATTTTGCTTTAGCTTTTGAAACAGAACAAGGCACATGAGATGTTGGCAGAAGGTATTTTGACAAATGCTACTTTGTTACTGTATTATGATCAACATAAATATGATTTATTGGGTACAATAATATTAAAACTTTTCTAGTAAAATATACTTTGTGTTTGTGTAACATACTTGTTTAAAATGCTTTTATGAAGTACACAAAATAAATACATGTGTTTATAACTAGGTTTTAAATCTATCCTTTCGTCTAAAGAGCTATATGTTGTATATTAAAAATGTTTCAAGTAGAATTTAAGTAGATAATATGATTTTGATGTTAACAAATCATTCAAATGTGAAGTTGATTTTTCTTTAACCAAATCTAGTTTTAGCTTTCACTGGTTATCTGACTCCCTTGCAGCTAAGGCAATGTGGATTAGAACTTTCATGCTATCTATAAGACAAAAGGACATTGAGTTCATTTCTCATCAGAGTGTGGATGGATAATTAGGTTCCAATAGAAATTAATTTTCAACAGTGGCTATGTTTTACAATGACCAGAGTGACCACATTGTGACCACATTGGCTTTGTGGCTAGAAGTGTTTTTGAAACTGACTGTAGTGGTAATGGTTGCATTAACTGCTTGACTCTGCATTGCCTTTGCAGTGGAGCTAAGTTCCCCCAGTCCTTAAATCAAACGTTCAGTCTTCTATTCTACTTAGAAAAATAAACTTTCATTGATTGACAAACAATAAATCATATGCTCAACATGTATACACTCAGTGTAGTATCCTTCATTCATGAGCTTGGAGGGAACTTGCCCAGCCATTTAAAATGCTGTGAAACATGGATATGCCCTTAAGTGTGCCTGTTTGGACTGGTAAGACCCATGCCCTTAACCTGTGATTTTACTCATTTTGGACAAACCAACTCAGTGCTTTATACCTTCTTGGTGTTATTCAAAAGTTAACAACGAAGTAGTGAATGATAATGTCCTTTGGCTTCATAAAGCTTTTAATATCATGGCAGGTCATAGTGAGTGAATACTGCAACAGCTGAGAATGAAAATAGGTGTTGACAAGAACCCCCAGGAGATGCTGAGGCAGGTGGTTTATATAGTGCTTAACACACATTGAACCTCCCAAGTAATTAATAATGTCCATATGATCACCAATCTGCTGTCCAGAGTGGGTATAGAATAAAAGGGCTCTAATGAGCATCTTCCATGCTGATATCTGCACTGAGAAACAGCATATGTCTGTGACCTTTGTTGGAGGTAAAGGATTTCTCTTTTAATATAACATTTTCTAGTATGTCTCGCAGAAACTATCCCTGTCGATCCCTTGGTGCAAGCTTCTTGTAATAGTTTTCAAGAAATGCTTTCATAGTACTTTTATAATGTTCACCTTTAGTTTGAAGCATAGTTAAAAAATAGTATGTTTCATTTCTGGCAATTCTGACATTTATATTTACATTTTCTGAGGCAGGGTCTCACCAAGTTGCCAAGGCTGGCCTTAAACTCACTTTATAATATAGGCTTGTGGTATTCATACCTCAGACTGAGTAATTAGGATTATATGCTGTACCAACAAGGTTGGCTATACGTCTTATATTTTTAACACAAAATACATGAATGGAGGCTGTACTGGCTGGTTTTGTGTGTCAGTTTGACACAAGTGGAGTTATCACAGATAAAGGAGCCTCTTTTGAGGAAATGCCTCCATGAGATCCAGCTGTAAGACATTTTTCTCAATTAGTGGTCAAGGGTGGTAGGGCCCATTGTGGGTGGTGCCATCCCTGGGCTGGTAGTCTTGGGTTCTATAAGAAAACAAGCTGAGCAAGCCAGGGGAAGCAAGCCAGTAAGTAATAACATCCCTCCATGGCCTCTGCATCAGGTCCTGCTTCCTGACCTGCTTGAGTTCCAGTCCCAACTTCCTTTGGTAATGAACAGCAGTATGGAAGTGTAAGCTGAATAAACCCTTTTCTCCCCAACTTGCTTCTTGGTCATGTTTGTGTAGGAATAGAAACTCTGATTAAGACAGAGGTTCTGATTTTTCTAAACTTATAATTGGTTGTCTCATGAATGCTTTTAGAATTCCCTATTTTCAGAAACCCATGGCTTAAGGAAGACTTTGATGGCCCATCATCTGACCCTGCACATAATAATTTATACTTTAAACCACTTTGAATGTTCCAAATAGGTATTATACACACAGAATTTCACATACTTGGTCATTTAATAAATAAATATTTATAGCAGCAGTTCACGGTTCCAGGACTAAAGGTGACAAAGCTAAATCCATGCCTTCCTGGAGTTTGTACTCCCATTCAAGGACAATAGATGACACATGAGTAAAGAATTCGGATGTGGTCCAGACTAGTGCTACACATGAAATGCTTCAGGGAGAAAAGAAATGCTGGGTGTTCTGGTCCACTGAGGCCCTTGCAATGAGCTTGGGAACCAAATGTGCAGCTCTCTGTCTGCATAAATGATGTCATATCATCCATTTGGCAGCTTGAGACCTCCCATAGTGAAGATCTTTATAGTGCAAAAATGAATGTGAACCATAAGGTGGAATATATCTTTTATTCCAGAAAGCCAATGCTTAAAAATCCACCAGCACATCCCTGAGTGAGAGCATGGAGTTCTATGTTAGGGGACGCCTCAGCAGGACTGTGAAAGGAGTTAGGGTGTGAGGCATGTGGATGTCAAAGGTCAGAATGGCGACCTTCAGAGTGGGAATGCGAGTCTTGACAGTGTAATCAAAGAAAGGAAACCGACTTAACATGAGCAGGGTGAGACAGAGGAAGACTGTAGGGAGACTGTTGGGGAAGCAGATGGGGGACATCACTGGGGGAGGAGGGTGAAGGAGGTAGTGGGGAGAATATTGCAGGCCACAAGGAGTTTGATGCTTTTTCACAACCATTGGCAAAAGCTGAGAAACAAGATCTTCTTTTAGAAGGGGACCATTTGCAGCAGCCTTCCCAATGATTCACCAAGTCCATCTCCCTTCATCATGAATTTTCCCACTTGCTTCTTAGGGACAAGAGTGACCCTGTTCAACAGCCATTTGCTTCAACTTTGTGTGATGGTCTCTGTCCGTCTGTCTGTCTGTCTCTCTTTGAATCAGCCATTTAGGTAAAAAAATTATCTTTTAAAATGTCTCTTTATTGGAGTACAGTTGACAAATTCTGTATATGTTTAAGGAGTAAGGAATGTTCTTTTGCATACCCATTGTAAAGTGATCACCACAATCGGTTCCAGAGTTGTTGGAATTGGGGTTGGGACTGGGAGGCAGACAGTTTTTGGGAGACTTGGCACAGCTGTTATCCACCTAATTGCAGGGAAACACTTCGGTATTTTAAGAATTCGCGCGACCATCCCCCTGAGCATTGAGGCCTGGCTGTTATTCTGATGATTATTCTGGCAGACAAGCACTCTTCTGGAGGCAAGAATTTGCTTATCACATTAAATAACTTCTTTATGCTGATGGTACAAGTTTATGTTTGCAAGCTTCTTCTGCTCTACTGCTCTCTCAACATCTCCACTTGGATGTCTTACTGACATATTGGGCTGAATACTACCAAAGCAGAATTTCTGATCTCTTCCCTGAGGCCCTGTTCTTTTGGTTGTAATGGTATCAGATGTGTATGGTATATTGCTTTCTTTCTGGATAAGAGGGCTATGACAGGTAATAATTGATGTGTGGTACCTCAGATACTGCCTGAAGTGGGTACGTTGTCATTTGCTAGCAGTGGCCTTGAGTAAGTCATCAGATTTTCATGGACTTGCCACTTCCCTGTTTCATGAGAATGCTTCAGGATGTCTATGTGCATTCAAAGTAGCTTTCATGAAGAGCCCAGCACATAGTAGGCATTCAGGTGGCACTGTCATGTTTGTTGGAACAATGTTTGTGTTGGAGTCACTCAGATAAAAATGTCAGACAACTGCAGGATGAGCCAGGGAGCAGGAAAGGAGAACTCATCTGTGTTTTATTTTTTTTTATAGATTGTCCTTAGTGTGATTAACTCACAAAGCCCTTAATTCTCTGGTGTGTTCAAAGCATCCCTCCTCCTGTGCCCTCAGAATGATTTCCAGTGTCTTCATTTATCCAGTTTTCAGAGAGGAGCAGATCATATTTTCTACTTACAGGGCTTAAACATTTGGAGAAAGTTGAAAAAAGGATCCCAAACTTGAAAATAGACAAAAGAAAACACTGGACTGTTTTTATCTCCCTCAAATCTTTCTGTCAAATTCTTAACCCTCCAAGTGATGGTATTTGGAGATGGGACCTTTGGGAGGTAATCGGGGCTACATAAGGTCATAGAGTCCTCATGTGACTTAGAAGAAGAGATTCCACAGTGTCTGTAAAAATAGGGGTCATATGAGCATAAGAGAGATGGCAGTTGCCTGTAGACTAAGAGAAGAAACCTCAGGATGATGCTGACCTTGCTTAATCTTGGACGCATAGTCACACAAAAATAGGAATAATGAAGTTTTACAATGTGAGCCACCCATTCGATGTATGTGGTAGCCCCCATGGATGAGGAAATGGTCCGAAATGCCATCTCATGTAGAAACAGTGCTGCATGTGTCCAGAGGCCCCACCATTCTGACAATACATCATCTCTTGGAGGGTTAAATTTATTCCCTAAGTAATGATTTAGGAATTTCACAACTCTGGAAAGAGAGGAGTCTTAAGAGAGCTGATAGTGGGTCAGAGAGATGGCTCAGTGAGTTAAAGCTCTTGCCACAGTAGCCTACTAACCTGAGTTGAATACCTAGGAAGTCAAGTTAAAAAAAAAAACCCTGATATGGGGACAAATTTGTAATATTAGCACTCCTGTGTCACGATGGGAGGAATCACCCCGAAGTTATCCTAGAATGTGCAGTGCATCCCTGCAGAAACAAGAGAGGTAATCTTGCTTCTATGAGTTGTTAGGAGAGAAAGGTTTCCTGAAAGTTGTCCTCTGAACTCTACACATGTACAATAGCATGTGTTCTACACACACACACACACACACACACACACACACACACACACAAATGGTGGTGGTGGTGGTGATGCTGCTGCTGCTGATAAAACCAAATTTAAAATGAAAGCTGCTAGCAATTTGTCTTGCATTTGTCATTGTAGACAATACTTAGCCACAGGACAGATCATTCCAAAAGTCGCAATCATTGCCTAGTAGGACAGTCCCCAATATTGTACCTATTAATAAGCTTAGTACAGCTTCCTATTGACTGTCTTCTTTGAAGTAGTAATACTATGCTACTGGTTCCTGCATGAATTAAGGTAAGAAATTGACTACTTCCATGTTTACTTTGCCTTTATCTAAGAATTGTGTTTTAAACTTTTTGAAAGTCCTGTCTTAATGGGAGTACTAGTTGTGTTTGGAGAAAAGTGGATCTATCTACACTGTGGTACCCTGTTGCCTAGTGTTAAGGGAACACTGTCATATTCAAGATGGGAGATGGAGATAGAAGAATTGCTCAGAAGTTCCCAGGCCAGTTATGCTGGAATTTGCAATGTGTTCCCCCTAATTGGTCTCTTTACCTTCCAGGTTGTACTCTTGCTGTCGCAGACCTTTCTAACGATTCTGGATGCGTGTGTGTGTGTGTGTGTGTGTGTGTGTGTGTGTGTGTGTGTGTGAGCGTGTGCACACGTGTGAGCACAAGAGAGAGAGAGAGAGAGAGAGAGAGAGAGAGAGAGAGAGAGAGAGGTATTGTAGTATTGAATGAAAATCTGACTGAGTAAAGCATATTTTTCAATAGGCACTGATATGGATCAATTGGTTCTTGATTTTTGAAAATTAACTTTTCTTTCTTTCTTTCTTTCTTTCTTTCTTTCTTTCTTTCTTTCTTTCTTTCTTTCTTTTTTTCTTTCTTTCTTTCTTTCTTTCTTTCTTTCTTTCTTTCTTTCTTCCTTCCTTCCTTCCTTTCTTTCTTTCTTTCTTTCTTTCTTTCTTTCTTTCTTTCTTTCTTTCTTTCTTTCTTTTAATGGTTTTAGAGCTTTATTGTAGAAAGGCAGGGAGAAAGAGAGAAGGTAGAAAGAAAGAGAGGCTGGTCATGGCCATGTGGAGAGAAGGGGGAAGGGAGTGAGAGAAGGAGGGCTAGAGATGGTAAGAAAGGTGAGAGCTTAAAGAGACTAACTTTTCTTTCAATCCTAGAGCAAATGAGCTGATTATGTTGCTTGTACTGAAATGGGGGGTGGGAGGTATGTGTGGGGGACAGAGGGGACTGCTTACTGCAATCGGCCCAAATGTTTAGAACAGATAAAATGTTACCAGAGTAATTTGTGGTTGTGACATTTCTGATTTCTCTAGTCCCACAAATTAATGAAAACAAATCAGATGTCAGCCACCCTTAAAGTACTTTATTCCAGCTGAGCCATGGGTGAAAGTCAGGATAAATTGCAGGGACTAATAGCTTGGTCACGCGGTAAATTATGACAGCTTAGTGGTTTTGTCCTCGTTCTAATTTCACCACTGGCCTGACTTGACAGATTCCTCCTATAGGTCAAACAAGAAACCAATTCAGCAATTTAAATTGAAACATCCCAATTCCCTAGTGCTGAGTTGTAGGTCAAGGTCACTAAAAGCCTCTGGAACAGAACTATCGGCAGAGGGTAATTTATTAACCCTGTGTAAACAATCCTCTTTTGTTTGCACAAATGTACCTGCATTGATTTTGGTGGCTCAGGATAAACCATCCCTTTGATTCTAGCTGATTCCATGTTGGCTGTGTAGTTTCCCCACAGTACACTATCGATCTCTGATTTACTCATCCTTTATAACTTTAGGTCTGTACAGCATCTCAGGTGCTCATAGTTGGAATCCCAGGCTTAGAACCATGTTTACATCAGGTAAGACTGACAGGGACAGTGGACACATGCTACCTAAAATATTTTCCCATGCAATTTTGTACATAACTCATACTTTAAAAAAGAAGATTTATTGATTTTATGTATGTAATTACATTGTCACTGTCTTCAGACACACCAGAAGAAGGCATTAGATCCCATACAGATGGTTTCTAGCCACCATGTGGTGGTTGGGAATTGAACTCAAGACCTCTCTCCAGCCATCTCTCCAGCACCATAATGTTGAGCATGTTCTAGAAGATGACAAAAAGATTAAAGAAATCACTAATATGAAGAGTGCTCCAACAGGCAGTCCAAGTGTCTTGGGACATGAGCAAACATTTAGGTTTGATTCTTTATGTTCCGCAACTATATCTTCCTTCTGGATTGGACACATTATTCAGACCTTTCACTATTCAGCAGAGTGTGTTACATGCCTAGTACCAAGTTGTCAGGAATTATCAACACCCTGACCTTTGAAGCACCTGTAGCCAACTAAGTCTGTTTAATATCCAACGATGCCTACAGCTACGGGAATCTTCAAGTAACTAGGGGGAAATAGGTAGATCTGGATGGAAGAGCACAAACTTGCAGTTATATAAGTCTAGAGATATATATTATGCACTCAGGAAATGATAGTTCACAATACTATATATTGACAACTTGTCAAGAAAGTAGATTTGAAGTGTTTTTGTTTTTTGGGTTTTTTTTTTTTTTGTTGTTGTTTGATTTGTTTTGTTTTGTTTTGGAGGAGCAGGTTGGGGCAGGTTGAAACAGGGTTTCTCTGTGTAGCCCTGGCTACCCTGGAACTCACTCTTTCAACCAGGCTGGCCTCAAACTCAGAAATCCCCCTGCCTCTGCCTCCCAAGTGCTGGGATTAAAGGCATGTGCCACCACCACTGCCCAGATGCGATTTGAAGAGTTTTTTTTTAACACACAGACACACACACACAGACACAGACACACACACACACACACACACACACACACAGACAGACACACACACACAGAGACACACACACACAGACACACACACACAATTATGGGAAATGGTGGATAGGTTAAATCATCAGTATTAGCCCTTCCAAAATGCCTATTTATATCAAAACAGCTTGTTGTATACCTCCAGTTTGTGATAAAATTAAAAGCCCTTCAGTAAGCGGAGGACCAAATGAATAAAGAGGTATATACCTACCATAGAATTCAATCAAGTCAGTGTGTTAATTATAACTCAGAAAGCAGAGGACCACTGTGTGCTGAAGGTATGCTGTGAGCCAGGCAGGGAAGGATGAGAGGGAAGCTCCTGGATGTCATCAGAGTAGAACTGCATGTAGTTAAGGAATGCTTCTGGAATGGCTGTGATATACTGGGGGCTAGTTCTGAGTGTTTTACAAATGCAACTCTTAATACTTATGACAGTCGCATAAGGTTGATACAAACATCATGTTCAGTTTTACAGAAGCACAGAGAGGTGGTGAGCAGCTTGGTGAGATCCCAAAGTGTCAGGATATCCTGAGCCAGGATTTACCCTCAGTTGACACCTGTGACAGAAAGCACAGCCCCAGGTGTGCTTCCAACCACTTGTGAGTGAGGCTGCTGTCTCAGCATCACCTCAGGCTTTGGAAAGGGATCAGAGCTGCAGGGAATCAGCTGATGCGCCTGGCACAGCAGAGTGGTCCAGCAAGCTGCCAAGGATGCATGTGGACTGGAGCTTGTTTGGAGCTCTGCAGCTGGAGTTACAGATCCAGAGGGCTGTTATACATGGAGAAGCACAGCAGGAACCCAGGGACATCTGCATAAAGAACTGTTCCCAAATTGGAACACAATCTTCAGTCGGAAAGGGATCTTTTCATTGTCTTCCTAATAGTAGGTCACAAAGTAAAAGGATGTAAGCATACAAACATAAATGCCACATACCAGTCCCTGCTGTATGCCTGAGTCCAAAGCCATCAACAGGAAGGAACACGGGCAGCAGAGATGGGGAAAGGCTCTTTGAAGAACAGCAAAGCTTCTGGAAGTTGCTGCTTTTATTTTGACAGTGGTGACAGACTGAAGTTATGGAAGGAACTCCTTCAACCTTCAGGGCATTTTCTTCTTCTTCTTCTTCTTCTTCTTCTTCTTCTTCTTCTTCTTCTTCTTCTTCTTCTTCTTCTTCTTCTCCCTTCTTCTTCTTTTTCTTCTTCTTTTTCTTCTTTTTCTTCTTCTTCTTCTTCTTCTTCTTCTTCTTCTTCTTCTTCTTCTTCTTCTTCTTCTTCTTCTCTCTTCTTCTTCTTCTTCTTCTTCTTCTTCTTCTTCTTCTTCTTCTTCTTCTTCTCTCTTCTTCTTCTTCTCTCTTCTTCTTCTTCTTCTTCTTCTTCTTCTTCTTCTTCTTCTTCTTCTTCTTCTTCTTCTTCTTCTTCTTCTTCTTCTTCTTCTCTCTTCTTCTCCCTTCTTCTTCTTCTTCTTCTTCTTCTTCTTCTTCTTCTTCTTCTTCTTCTTCTTCTTCTTCTTCTTCTTCTTCTTCTTCTTCTTCTTCTTCTTCTTCTCGTCTTCTTTTTCTCCTCCTTTCAAACTCACTGCAAATGAAATCATATGGCTAAAGAGTGCTCCAACTACCATGGTTCTTCTGATTAACAATTCAGAGCCTGATTGTGAATTATTCATAGTATTTGAATAACTTATCAGTGTGAGCAAGAGTGATGGGAAGCTGTCGCAATTAGCAAAGCTTACTTAAAGCCTGTAGACAAATACCCCTAATTAAGTATTATTGCCCACTGGAGACAGAGTTTCTGGGAACCAAAGAACTGGAGAAATGGAGGCCCAGGAGTGACAGGAAAATGAAAGCTACAGAACCTTATGTCTGAGTGAATCTTTTCTGTACACAGGCTCTATTCAATCCCTTGTGAATCATTATGCAGGGATCCTTAGAGGTCCGAGGAAAGTCTAGAAAACAAGGTTTTTTAAAGAAAAGAAGAGATGAAAGTAGTAACTTTCAATTACTTTCTTGAAGACTGACAGGAAAGTTTAGTATTAACACATAACTAATCAAAGAAGCAGGAAAAGAAAAGTCACTTAGAGTCAGTTGAAGCTCATCAGGAAGTGGGAAGAGTCCCAGGCCCCTTGAGCATCTGGCCTCTGAATACCTGGTGAACGTTTACTGTGCTCCTCCTGCTTTTCTTTGAGGAACAGCAAAGATTCTGGGGTTTTGATCCCTTTTCTCCAGACTGTGAAGGCAAAGAAATAAAAAAATATTATGGACAGATGTGCCATAATAATAAATTGGTCCTGATATTAAGGCAAAAAATCCTAGTTCTTGCTTCTTAAGTGGAGGAGCAATAGAGACATCCCAGAGTATCTGGAAGCACAACTTAGCACCCTGCCCTTTATGGATCAGATAGATAAAGTTCAAGTCTGAATAGACTCAAAGTCACTAGAGTTAGGGGCCAACAGGGATCTGATGGAGAGCTCATAAAATCCCAGTACTGTTCTAGAGTTCAAACAGCAAACAAAAGCTGGTGAATGTATGTTTCAGTCTCTGGAAAGGACCTTCAGGTCATGGGACTGGCGAGATGGGTTTCAAAAATATGCAGAAATAGTTGAGCTTGGAAGACAAGGTCAAGCCAGGGTCACCTTCCCTTCTAACTGATGAGTATGGCAAGCAGCCTCATTTTCTCAGAAGCCTGTCGTCATGCTACTGTTTTCTTCACTCTTTTTGATAAGCCCCTGCCTGTTTGTGTTAGAGTCAAACCATCTGCAAGATGTAGAGTTTGGTGTGGCAGCATCTGCCTGCTTGGGCCTCAGTCACAGGGTCCAGTTTGAGAAATGTTTCATTCTCTTTGTATTCACAAGGGGTAGCTTCTAGAAGGCAGTGTGTGTGTGTGTGTGTGTGTGTGTGTGTGTGTACCCCTAGATTAGTGCAGCTCTCAGCTCTTGACTTAGATAAGGTTTCTACTAATGTAATGGAATACCACAAATAAAAAGGAACTTGAGGAAGAAAGTGTTTATTCAGCTTATACTTCCATAGTACTGTTTATCACCAAAGGAATTCAGGACAAGAACTCAAACAGGGCTGGAACCTGGAGGCAGGAGCAGAAGCAGAGGCTATGGAAGGGTGCTAACTAACTGGCTTGCTCCCCATGGCTTGCTCAGCCTGCTCTTTTATAGGACCCAGGACCACCAGCCCAGGGATGGCCCCACCCACAATGGGCTTGGTCTCCCATCATTTATTAATTAAACAAATGCCCTACAGGCTTGCCTGCAGCCCAATCTTAGGAGGCATTTTTCTTAATTGAGGGCTCCTCCTCTCTGTGACTTTAGCTCGTGTCAAGCTGACATAAAACTAGCCAGCACAGCCCTCATCGGAGAAGCTCCTTGGCATAGTGGATAGTGATTGATGCAGAGAACTCACAACTCATCCAAGTGCACAGAGTGAGTGTCTGTGGAGTGCTCAGATATGAATGAGATGTCTAGATCACAAGGCTGCCCCGAGGCTAAGGAAAAAATGCAGGAACTGGGGCAAAAAGATTGTAAGAGCCAGAGCCTGGGGAGGATGGACGCAAGTGTCTTTTGGACTTGATAAGACCTTTGTATGCAGGATCCCACAGCAACAGTGGTTGCTTGCATAAGATCTGCATAAAATAATGTGAGTCAACATTTTAGTGTGGAGTGGAGAGGGGACTAAAAAGCCTCCCTATACCTGAAGACCAGTTAACAGTTGATGGCTTCTGGAGGAACGAAAGCTATTTATTAAAGGGGATAATCACTGGTAGGCCCACCATGCTCCAGTGGGTAGGCCCTATACCCATAATTATATGACAGCATGGATTGGACTAGCAGTTTATAAAAAAAAATAAAGAAAAGGTGTGAGGAGGAGGAGTCATCAGAGATGACTCTGTGAGAGGTATGACTAAAATATGGTGTATGGATGTATGAAATTATCAAAAAGTTAGTAAAAATTTAAAGTGTAGCTTGTTTCCAAAACCTGCCTCCTACTTATCTGGGGATTTCCCAAAATAAGTGGTTGGATGTTGTTTTGGTAGAGCACATCTTTACCAGCCTTTGTCTCTAGCCAAGCGCCTCTTCCTTTAGCTAGAGAGATGAGCTCTGATGTGCCTCAGGTTGACTTCCTTCTCCCTGTGTAGGTGAGAATGGCTTTGTGTTACTTATCCTCCAATGTCTGCTTCAGGCAACTTGGATGAGTCCATAGATACATAAAGAATGGATAAAATGCAGGGAATGCCATACCAGCCAGAGCAGCACACAACTTGGTTGCTAGCACTAGGGTGGTAAAAGCAGAAGGTTCAGAAGTTCAATTTCATTCTGTTCTACATGGCTGCATAGCAAGAGCTGGACGTCAGGCAGGTGCCACTACACACAGTGTAATGTAAAGATGTAGAAATAATGGAACTTTCATTACTTTTAACTATTATAACAGTCTACTTAAGACAATCCAACAAGTGTATCTTCCAGACTCTTTAAATGAACCAAGAGTTCAATGTTTAAGGGTTTAAGCTTGAATCCAATGGCAGTAGAGGTTTTAGGTCAGTAGCATGTATAATAAAATTAAGATATCATCCACAATAGCAAGAAAACCCATAAGGTAATTAGGAATTAACTTATGCAAAACACATGAGTCTTCAAGCTTTAATTAAGAACATTTAAATTTCTATAAATAAATGGAGAGGCATTTATGTTAATGTTGATGGCTTAATATTGTAAAGATGTCAATGCTCACAAAATTAATCTCTAAATTTATAGAACACTATTCATCACCCTAGTGTGCTTTACGCAGAACTTGCTAACCCTTCATAAGATTGATCTAGCAAGAAGGAAGACCCAAGAAACAGTAGTTTATTATTTTTTAATTATTTATTTTTATTTTACGTTCATTGGTGATTTGACCGTGTGCACGTCTGTGTGAGGGTGTTGGATCCACTGTAACAGTAGTTTTAGACAGTTGTGAGCTTCCATGTGGGTGCTGGGAATTGAACTCAGGTCCTCTGGAAGAACAGCCAGTGCTGTTAACTACTAAGCCATTTCTCCAGCCCCCCCTCCCCGCCACCACAAGTTTATTGTAGAAGCATTCAGTACACACTTGTTTTGAAAGAAATTGAATTTCTTATAAAAACATTTATAATAAAAATATGGCTGTGTTCAAGAACAGATTATCTATAATTGAACTCAGCAATGGGGAGAAAGGTGACCATAAATGTATGGAACTCTGCTTCCAATAGATGTAGCACCAGCAGCCAAGAGGAAGTTGAGAGCTTAGAAGGTATGTCTTAGTTAGGGTATTACTGCTGTGAACAGACACCATGACCAAGTCAAGTCTTATAAAGGACAACATTTAATTGGGGCTGGCTTACAGCTTCAGAGATTCAGTCCATTATCATCAAGACAGGAGCATAGCAGCACCCAGGCAGGCAGGGTGCAGGCAGAGCTAAGAGGTCTACATCTTCATCTGAAGGCTACTAGTGGAAGACTGGCTTCCTGGCAGCTAGGGTGAGTGTCTTAAGCCCACACCCACAGTGGCACAGCTACTCCAACAAGGCCACACCTCCTAATAGTGCCACTCCCTGGGCCGAGCATATACAAACCACCACAAGCCTGAACAAGAAAACCTGATTACTCTGTGGATTTCTACAGTAAATAATATAATAGGAGTGGGGCTTGAAAAGATGTACTCTCTTCTTGACACAAGAATGTGGGAAATTTTTTTACACAAAACCTTCAATGAGTACTTAAGTATAAAAAAGATAAAAATGATTATATGTAATCAAAGCATTTCTTTTTTGTAGGGATACAGTACAGGACGTTGATAGATAACATAATGAGATAGAATAGTTTCAATATTTAGAACTGACAAGGGATTGCTGTGCACACAATATCAAGTAGCAAACCCTGGATAACAACAGGTGAAGGGTATACACAGACAAATTCATCGGAAGTTCAAAAGTTCATCGAGCCAATGGAAAGTTTCTGAGACTCATTAGTAATCAAATAGATGCAAATTCAAATAACAGAATATCTTTTACATGTCTAAATTTGGCAAAAGGTAGGAGGTTTCAAAATGCCACTAGTTTGCAAGAATGGGGATATGAGAAAGAAGAGCCCTGGAGAACCTCTGGGGAACAATTCAGCACTTGGAAAAGCAGGAATATGTATAGACATGAGTCTGCAGAGATCCTTCGGCAACATAGAAAAGATACAAGGCTGAAATCAGTTACTGAATCCATCACTGGACCAATGGGTACAACTTAGATCCACATTAAGCAACTTAGACAAACTACAGAGACAAGGTGCTGAGTGGATGAAGCACAGGAAATGTAATACTGGGGTTGGGCAGCACTTGCCTTTAATGCCAGCTCTAAGGAGGTGGAGGCAAGAGGATCAGAAATTCCAATTCATCCTTGTGATCCTGGAATTCATGAGATCCTGTTTAAACAAAATAAAACAAACCCCAAAATATAGACGGGTAGTGTCACATAACCAGATTAGGCAAATTAAAGTTATATGTTTAGGGAACAATGGAGTTCATCTTTCAAGAAGACAGACAAACAAAACCTGTGCTTTAAATTAAGTATGCTTGCCTATCAGTGGTGGTTAAGTAAGTGGTGGGGAATAGGAATGTAAAATAGGGCTTCGAGGCAAATTTTATAAACTTGCCTTCCAGGAGAAGCAAGCTACTTAATTGGATTTGGGGGAAAGAATATTTGGTATGATGCTCTCAGTCTGTCAATTAGAAAACACCAGGCGAGGTGTTTGGATGCGTCACCTCCTGGAGCTCAGCATCTCTGAGGCTGGAAATAGAATCGAGAGCACCAGAGACTGCCTCCCACAGATGGGGTCAGAGGTGTTAGACGCTGGGTTTCTAATTAGATACGCTGTGTCAGAGTGTGGAGCAAGGCTTCTAGCACAGCACAGGAAGTATGTTTAGCCTTTATGATGCATCTTAAAGGGTATCAGAAAAGGAACAATGACACTCCTGGATCTTGTGATGGAGCAGCTAGGAGGCTGCTACTTTACAGTTTAGACTACATCAACCATCAATGGAATTGCTCTCCTAACTGCCCTTGAGGTACAGTGGATCTATTTCCTGAAGCAGGGAAAGCTTAAAGATTTTCTAAGAACACAGAGGCTTTTTTTTTTTTTTTTTTTAGACAAATAATTGAAATTTTGGATATTGGTGACTCCCTCTTTGGAAAGTAGCACTATAATTCCATTGTTTCTTAAAGATTTGGTTTCTTTTTAATATTGTGTTTGTGCATGGGGGTGGGGGGTGGGGATCAGGGAGTCTGTACTCCAGAGTGCACGTACCCTTAAAGTCCAGAATAGGGTGTCAGATCTCCTGGAGTTGAAGATACAAGCTGTTGTAAACTGTGGATGTGGGAAACAAGTTCGGTCCTTTAGAAGAGCAGCAAGCCCTCTTAGCGACTGAGTTCTCTCTCGCACCATAAAACTCTTAATTTCTTTCTGCTTCTTCCTGGATCAGGTATCACTTCAGTAATCATATTTTACTATAGGATAAAGATACACAGATACAACAAATGACCTGTTGAGGTACCCTCGAGATGGGGCATACTAGAATGCTGATTCACTCACTGGCTGGAGCAGCCATGACTCCCTAAATCCCTCCGCCCTTTCAGCTAGCCATGGGCGTCCTTTACCTGTAAGTTAATGCTCCTGCCTTCACTGGAATTGCTCTAGCCTTTCCTGGGACTTGGCCAGGGGACTGGGGGATGCTGGGGGTGGAGGGGAACAGAGCTGAATCAGCTTTCCCATCTTAGAGGCACACTGGGCCTCTACCCACTTATTAAGCCTTTAGTCATGCACATCTTATCTGCCACAGTGGGGCTGTTGGCGTGACACATTTAGTCCTCATGAGACCAATGCATATTTGTTCTTTGGTAGAGCCTCTCACAAGTGCTAAGAAGTAGGATAAGGTCAACAGAGACAGTCCTGGAGCCTTCTCCCTGGGAGCTTCTGGTCTACTCAAGGTGACCTAGAAACAAGACATGGGATGACTAAGAGAAGTCCTGTGAGGGAGAGGGAGTGAAAAATGTGCCCCACACTTTGCTTAGTCAGCATGGTATAGGTGTGAAGAGAAAGAAATGTAGATGTGAAGAATATTCATGATGACCTCCATGTCTGTGAGTGCTTCATCTGCAGGTTCCTCGTGGATTCAACAAGGCACAGATGGACAGCATTAGGGATTTAATCCTACCTGAGCTCACCATGTGAAAATTGAATCTTTGTCCACTATTCCAGAAATGGGACTGTGGAAAGACTGTTTACATAGCCTTTACATTGCATTTAGTGTTAAAAACCATTAGAACTGATTTGTTATATATGGGAGGATTGTGTCTTATATGCAACATTATGCAATTTGATTGCATTTTAATTAATTTGTGTGGGAGTTGGGCTTGACAACTCCCTCCACCTTGTGGGATGGAACCCAGGACATTAGGCCTTGTTACCTTTACCTGTGGTCCATCTCACCACCTCTATGCTATTTTATATAAGAAACTCAAGCATCCTCAGATTTTTGGGCTACTCACAAGGTGTCCTGGAATCAATAACCCCAGTGATATTGAGAGATGATCCTACAGGTCTCTTGAAATGGGAGGCACAGCATGCCATGCGGCCACATAGGATGCACTGGGATTGGTCAGGAGGTAGGGAGGAGGAGATGGTAGAGTAGACCCAGAACTTTTATTAAAGTTATTAAAAGAAAGAATGGTCAAGGCAGGGTAGGTACAGGGAGTAAGTTCAGGATTGGCTAGTTTTAGTGGTCTTAATTCTGGTGGTCTCTAGCCTGCCAAAATTTCCTATAATATTCAGAAGCCTGGCTTTCGGTAATTTGGATGGAAGGATACTATCTTGTTTCACAGATGTTTGGTAAAAGAAATAGAGATGTGGGTTCTGGATTTGTTGTTGGTTTGTACACGGAAGATATCTTTGCAGGTGAGCCATTTTCTGTCTGTAAGAATTGAGGTCCTATAGTCTAGAGCACCAAGTACATCAAAAAGAAAAAGAAAAAAGAGAAAGAAAAAAGAAAGAAAGAAAGAAAGAAAGAAAGAAAAAGAAAGAGAAAAAGAAAGAGAAAAAGAAAGGAAGGAAGGGAGGATGGAAGGAAGGGAGGAAGGAAGGAAGGAAGGAAGGAAGGAAGGAAGGAAGAAAACTTAATAAATTCATTAAGAAATTGGGTTGAAAGTCTGTGAAACAGGAACCTGCTTTACCCTAGGGAGTCAGGGGATGGCATCCCTTAGGAGCTCATCAGTGAGATGAGGACAAGAGGCTGTGCATGTAAGCTAAGCAGGGATGTAGAAACCTATTCCATGTAGAAGACATAGCATGAGAAAAGGTCCTAGCACAGCAGAAAGCCTTGAACGGAGAGCAAAGGCTAGAGTAGAAAGAGGCTAAGCTTGACAGACAGGAGGGATACACTCTTTGTGGACTGGTAGGCAGTGTGGAGAGCCAGGGCATTTACCAGAGAGCAGTGGCCATTCTCCGAGTGTCTTTAAGCTGGAGGCACTCAAGAGTCACCAGGTTGGGTTTTCATGTCTATGAACACAGTGCCCCTCTGGAGAGTTGAGTATTGCCACTGTTCCTCTAGCCATTAGATCACAAGTAGGTTGCCAAATCCCTGAGCTCTCATGCTAGTAGATACCCCGCTTCTCAGCCATGCCAGCATTAGCTCCTCCTGGCTGCTTCTGTGGTACAACCTGAGCCAGGACGTCTTCTGATCTTCCATCCTCTGGCTCTTGTTTGTGCATCTTAGCTCCTGTTGCTGTGGTGTCATCTAAAGGAGTGTGAACTGTGGTTCCTGAATGAAGTCTCATCTACACTGAGCTAACTCCTCTCTCTCTCTCTCTCTCTCTCTCTCTCTCTCTCTCTCTCTCTCTCTCTCATTGTGACAGTTTCATACATGTATATAATGAATTATACTTATGTTCACACCCCTTTGCTCTTTCTTACTCTCTTTCCCCCAACCTCTCCTGAAACCCTTTCGCCTATCAATTTCCCCTTCTGCTTTCATGTCTTCTTCTGTCCCACTGAGTCTAGTTAGTTTCTCACCCAAGCATGGGTGGGGGGAGGTGATTTACTGCAGCAAGAGAAACTTATCAAACTAACGCAACTGACTCTTTACACTCTCAACTGTTAAATGCCAATAATTTCCTACATTGAACAACTTATAGAGGTTTATCAACTTGATTAGATTTCAGGAATTGTTGGAAGGTTGCAAAATTGCAGCTCTGGAGCCAAATACCTTAGCCTAAATTCCCTCCCTAAATAGTTATTTATCACTCAGTTCTCTATGTGACTTAATGTGGCTATTAGGTAAACTCTTGGGATGTATAAATGGACTTCTGACTTCCAACACCACAAAAGCTAAGAATGTTATCAGCCAGCATCAGTGGTCTATAGCAGAGATTTCCCCTTGTTGCAACTTCTTGACTTGATGTTTCCACCGACTTATTTGAAAAGTGACTTGATTTATAACTTTTTTTTTTTTTGTCACTGCAAAGATTTATTGAAACGGTTGCCATGATAGAGTAGGGTATTTGGGATGATCTAATCCAGGCCATGCTCATTTACATTTTATCCCAGAATAATACTCTCTTATTCCTTTTTCGGTGAGACCTGTGGTTCTGTTTTACAGTGACAGGCAGATGCTTCTCCTGGGATTTTGAAATTATCCAAACTTGCAGGAAGTTAAATGACTTGCTGAGAACTTGTTTCTTTGTCAGAAAGGGAGGGCTCTGTACCCCTGAGAGCATCTAGCTCAGGAATGAGAGGTTGCTATGGAAAGAAACCTGGCACTCAAATGAGGCAGCCTTTCCACCCATTAAAAATGCACGGCAAACAAGTTAGCAAGGCTTTAATGCAATTAGAGGCAAACCCTAATCTGGGACAATTAGGTGTAAGCAAATAGCTCCATGTGTCCATTTGTGAAGCTAGAGGGGCTTAAGTCCCATGCACCTTGAATTGTACAGGGACAGGGATCCAGAATCTGACAGAGCGCTGGGCATTGTCTCTTCTGTCACGTGCCTGCCTAGAACTTCAGGCCAGACACCTATAGATAATGGAAGTGTTCTCTTCCATTATCTATAAAGATAAAGAATCCATTCGAAAGGGCTGGAGCAGATTCTTTTCCAGCAGGGGGCTATCTTCCCTAGGAGGGTGGTCTTAATGCCAAAGTCGTCCCACCCAGCTTGATCTGATGTCTCTAATGTTTCAAGCTGTTTGAAAATCTTAACTTACAGCTTAGTTAAAAGTTCTGGCTCCAGGCATTCAATGTTCTCATTAAAATGCAAATTTATTCCGAACACAGCTGCCCCAGTTGTTTTCTTCTTGTTGTCATTTATTTCCTTTCTCTCCTCAGAATGTTTGACAATAATGAAGGCCAGACTACTCCAGGATGCATCCCTAGCCCTCTGGTATATAGCAACACTTCAGTCTGTGCGCTTTTAATCCCCCATTGCATGCATCTCCTTATTCCCAGCCTCTTGGTGAGACCTAAGCAGACAGATAGCAGACAAGACAGGTAGCATGGTGTATTCCTGAATAATTCAATCAGCAGGCAAATGGATCAAGGAGCACATGCATGAGTGGAAGGTCACCCAAATGGCATGTTTTGTCACTATTACCTCATAAGTTTCAATGTAGTTGGTACTTAAGGTGGCTGAGGGCTGAGGTTTAAGATGTAGGGACAGAGAGGCTCACATGGGCCAAGATGTGAGATGTAGTCCCTACACACACACACACACACACACACACACCTACTTCTCTTTATAAAAGGGCCTGCCATCTTGGTTGGAGTTGATGGCAGAATTAAATGAGAAATGCTGGTCACAACACAAAGCAACAATATGAATCTAAATGGAGCACCTTGATGGCTTTTATGGCTCCTATCAGTTCTTAAGGGTGTGGGAGACTTAGGTTATATACAGAAGTGTGTTGCAGCAACATGCATAATACACAAATATACATTTATTCCAATGGAGATTTTACTTATTTAAAACATGACCACCAAATTCTGAAGATTAAATTTATGTCAGCAAGTAATCACATTTTAAAGTTGTGGTAGTTTGAATAGGAATATCCCCTTCCCCCAAAGACTCATATGTTTGAATGCTTGGCTCATGGAGAGTGACCCTATGAGAGGTGTGGCCTTGTTGGAGTAGGTGTGGCCTTGTTGGAGGAAGTGTGTCACTGTGGGGCTTTGAGATCTCCTATGCTCAAGCTATGTCCAGTGTGGCACATAGTTGCTTCTGCTGCCTGCTGATCAAGATGTAGAACTCTCAGCTCCTTCTCTAGCATGATGCTTGTCTGCTCGTTCCCACCATGACGATAGTGGACAAAACCTCTAAAACTGTAAGCCAGCCGCCAATTAAATGTTTTCTTTGTAAGAGTTTCCAGGGTGTCTCTTTACCAAAACCCTAACTAAGATACAAGTTGAAAAAAAAAAAACAGTGCTGTTTGAGGTTTGAGACAACCTTAATAGAGCTAAGATTTTCTGTTGTCGTGCAGTACAACTAACGTGATGCTTAGCTCTCTGTAGCTGGCCGAGGACATCCAGGAGACAGAACCCGAGCAGTGTTTTGGAAAAGAACATTCCTGTGCCTTCTGGGAAATAGCTGTCAGTGACATCAGCATGGGATCCTTGTGACACTATTTTTTTACTTGCTGTTTTTTAAATATCCTTTGCCCTGGAAGTTTTTGTCAACTTCTTAGTGGTCACATTAAACAAACCTGATATACTTGCTCTAGATCTGAAGAAAGCCAACAGGAGGGCCCATGGGCTTGGTGCCATACACCTTTTATACTTAGGTTACCTAGGTGACCAAAACAGAAGAATCTTGGGTTTGACACCACCCTGGGCTGCATAGGGAGAGAGAGGCGATAAGGGTATTATTAAAGGAAGTGGCTCTGCCTGGCTGCCCTGTCTTCAGTCAGAGGCCTTTCCAGGTTCTGTTCATCACTGAATCCTCATTTGCATAGTCTGCTCATTTATATTCCTGCTCAGCTTCACCCTCCTGTCCTGAGCAGTCATGATTGATTTATGATGACTTTCTTGGCTCCAATTTAGCCCTTTGCTGAACTGCTACTGAAAATGCTTCCTTTTTTTTTCTAATTTTTGGAAAAGGGCCATATCTGGTGTTCAGCCTGGGGTACAATGAGGCCCAGTTCCCAGTTTCCAGTTTCCAGTTCCCCAGCCCCTTGATTGCTTAGAAGTAGGGATCAGTTTGATTATTCTAGGGTTCATCAAGAGCTAGTCACTATAGACAAAAGAATTTTGTAATCTGCTGAGGTGCCAGGTGCTCTACACAACTCTCCATTGCCCTTATAAGGATGAGACCGACCAAGTGATATTTCCAGAAATCAAAACTGGGCAGTTGACCATAGGTTGTTGTTTCATGACCCACTTCTCACCTCAGTTTCCTCATCAACAAGATTATAATGGTATTTGTTTGAACTACAGAAACGTGTCAATCATTGTTTTTAAATCTAAAAATGGTAAGTTAATATCACTTATGTAATATTCCCAATGGGTTATTTGTAAAGGTATAGTAATTATGAGAGGTAACACTTATTAAAATTAATAAACATGTGTTATAATTACAGTACTCATTTAATTTTCCTTTCCTAAGGATTCCTGAAATCCTTAGTGTTCCATTATGGCTACTTTGTAAAAACTATAGAAGAGAATTCTAAAGCCTAGACCTTGGGATATATTGATAAAATCCTGTGGCCTCTCCGTCAAAAGTCTGGTCAGTTGTTTTTGTTTGTTTGTTTGTTTTTTTGTTTTTGTTTTTCATTTTTCTTTTAAACTTGGCTTGATATGTTTGGGCTCAGGGGAATAGCTAGATCCTAGATCATGCAATGTCAGCTGGAGGACCAAAAGTCTAGACCCTTAGAGGAGGCTTCGGTACCTATACACACTGAGTGGGAGCAGACCCAGACTGGTGAGGGAAGCTGAGATGAAACACATCTTTTTATTCTCCAGGCAAGCTTCTGGCTAGCTTTGACTGCCAAATTCAAAGGGTCCCTGTTATCTGAAATCTCCATCCCTCCCAGGCAACGCCAGTCCCAGTGTCCCTGTACTAACTGCTTCTGTTTACACACTTACCCCACACCACAGTGTCTAGCAGCCTACCATTCTTGTATCCTAATATGATATACATTGGACACACTGGCACACAGACTATCATCATTTACCATGTTTCTGTAATAATCATACTATATTTACCAAATGCTTGCTGTGCTGTTGAAGCCATACAAACCTCACAAAGTACCTATTCTGATGATTACTGTTAAGGGGCAGGGTCACAGAGAGAGTAATGAAATAGCTCAGGGCTCCTCACTGCTTATAAGACAGAGGCAGGGTTCTACTCCAGGCTGTCTGGCACCAAAGTCTGCCCATCAACTCTTTCTCTCCTTCTAATAGATGGGTGATTCTTGGCATCTGACAAAGATGAAGATTAATGAAGCAGAGTTCAGGGGGAAAGAAATTCACCATTCCAAGAGGAAAATAGGAATTTATCTCATTGGCTTTGGGTTGCTATTGTGAAAAGACCTGTCTCCATCTTCAGGGGATAGACGCTACCCAGCCAGACACAGGTAATTTAGAGACTCTGTTGTTAAGGTCAAGAAATAGATAACCAAAATGGGATTCTGATGAAACTCATTCACCCAGAGCCCTCTAATTGGCTGACCAGCCAACATGGCTGGCAGTCTTCGATATGGCTGTCATCACCAGGATGGTGTGCAAGGTTTCTTCCTGGTTCCTTAGTTTGACTGCGTCATCAGCATCCTGTATCTCTCCTTTCAGAAAAAGACGCGAAAGCCTCATGACATTTAAGCCTTGCTCCGGAGCCTCATTAGGGCAGAGCCAGGGGAGAAAAGTAATGAATGGCTGTGTCTCTATGAATGCGTAATGAGCAAATTCCTTCCACCAAGCCCGGCTATACAGAGACTGATGATTAAAGCCGTGAACCCAGACCCGGGCTGAGTGGGTCTGAATGGGGAGCTGGGGTTCATTGCTATCTGCCTCCGATTCTTCGGAGCTGCACAGCCCTAGTGGAGCGTGACTCACTTAGCCTTGCCATTTTACTTAAAATCCATCCTTCTGACGCCACGCCGGGCTGAAGTCAAGGCAGACTGTATCCTCAGCAGCCTCTGCAAGCGCCACCTCTGCACGCTAGAGAGAGGAGCTTGCCTCCAGCAATCACGTAAACACTTGCGTCTCTCTCCTTCCTCCTTGTAATTGAGGAGAAGTTGCCAATGGTTTGCCTGGCAACGAGTCCGGAAATCGATTCTAATCACATCAGTACCAAGGAAATTATTTTTTAGGTTGGTTACAGTTTTAACATTCAGGTACCGCAGACCCTGTTTCAGTGAAGTATCTGGGACTCCGAGGTGAATGATAATCAGGTGTGCCTCTGCAGAATGCCTGGAACTTTTCAAAGCCTCCCTATCTTGCTTGCATAATTGAATCCTTTAGGGCATCCTCTGAGGCCCTCAGTCTTGCTAATGCTTCCTTCATTTGGCAACTGAAAAAAAAAAAAAAAAAAAAAAAGGTCCAGGGAGGTTGAGGAAGTAGCTTAAGGACACACAGCTAGACAGAAAGGCAGAATTCTACCTTCGGTCCTATCAAATCCCTACCTAATGAATTTATTCTCCAGTACATTTTGCTGTGGAGCAAAAGTGTTCTTTTAAAGATTTATTTTTGAGCCATGGAGCATATAATGCCCTTGGATACAGGAAGAAGAAGGATAGGAGAATACACAATCGATAGATTTGAATTTTTTTAAAAAAGCGACATTAATCTGGATCCAAGGTTAAGCTACCATATAGCACAACATTTCCTGAAAATCAGACACTTGAAACATTACTTTATGTCTGAGCCCTTCTGTGCTATTAATACTTTTCTATGTCAAACGTCTTGTGATGCCTAAATAAAAGAAGGTTTATATCAGTGCCTTAACTTCAGGATTTTATCATTTATATCAGTTCACAACATAAATCCAACAAAATGTAAAAATGTTAATAAATATCTGTTTGGTCTTGCAAGCTCAGGAAGTTCAGAGCCCAGGGTTTGGAAAGGATTTTCAAGCACCGAAAGATGCTGAAGATATACCAACCCCTAACTGAGTTTTTCTTTATGTATCCTGGAGAATTGTACTAGGAATGAACTGCAGGCTGCACAAGTTGGCATTACTTAATGAAATGTCTATGCCAGATAAAAAAGACATGTGCAATAGTCCCGTGGATGTGATGTCTGTACTCTAGAAACTATTAAGGGACTTGATCTTCTCCTCTGAGTAGAAGAACCTCCAGGAGAAAGCAAGTTTCTTGTTTCTCTGTGCTGCTGAGTGCAAGGCTAGAGACACACGTGTTATGGGGATGCTCCACACGGTTCGCTTCAGGAAAGGGTAGATTATATGGGTGACAAACAAACCAAGGAGATTCAGTGCTTTTATAGCTATATTTCCTGTTCACTCTTCTCAGCAGTGAAAGATGTGGAAGGCATCTGTCCCTGGCAAACTCCCAGGGAACAAGTCAGGTGACCACCTCAAACTTTGCCTGCCTCTGTGGTGAAGGAAAGCTAGTTCCATGACATGTCACTATCCGTTAAGCTCATTGACTAGAACTTGTCAAATGGTATCACTTGGTCCCAGAATGTAAGAAGAGAGAGTTGATCAAAGACCCAAAAGCAATGAGAAGCAGAAATATCTGGTGGCCAGTACTGAGAGCTATACCATCTTATAATCATAAGACACATGTGGCTTCTCTTTGTATGTCTCTGAAGCTGCTTGTATGGGAGGTGTGTTGGAAGAAGCATACTACCATTTGCACAAAAACATGGAGTATGTATAGGCATAGGTTGGATACTTATTAAGGATTTCATTAAGGGGATGAATCAAGAAAAACATTTTCAATGAATCAAAATGATGGAAAAGAGGAGGCAGAAGATGTTCTAGACAAAGGATGTAGGTGAAGGTGAAACAAAGAAAATGGAGGGTGAAGAACCAGAACTGAAAAGTCAGGGAGAGCAGAACTAGAAGATACCATGAAGCAAAAACAAACAAACAAACATCAAAAACTCAAACAAAATAATAATTAAACAAACAGACAGACAGACAAACAACAACAACCATGGAAGACTTTGAATCATGGGACATTATCTCAGTAAATGCCAGCAAAGCAGGAGAGACTCCTGATGGAACAATCTTTAATATAATTTGCTGTGATGTATTTAGGAATGGTCTCTCTTTCTTGTACTTAATAGTCAACTGGTATAAACTACATTATTGATTTTTATATTATTATTGAACATCTCAAGTCATTCAGTCAATAGTGCTTGAGTCCTGATTCATGTTAGAAGTAGAAGTTACCTCTCTTAAAGTGTCAACATACCATTCCCTGGGGGTAAAAAGACATGCATGGAAGGAGATAAGTGGAAGGTTCTGGGGAGTCAGGGAAGGAAATGTTGACTAGCTAAATGCAAGGACATAGAAAAGAATAGATAAATCAGAAAGCTACAACAGGGAAGAGTTAGCAAAAGGTGAGGGTTATGACATGTGACAGGGAGTAGCTGGAGTGGAGATGGGTATAGGAGTGAGCAAGAAGATAATGATCTCACCAGTGTAATGAGGGTCAGCCACTTTAGTTAGTCATGTAGAGGCTTTGAGAAGGTAAGAGACTGAGCTACAAATGTGCTTACTTGTAGATGTTATGATGATGATGATGATGATGAATTTATTGTTAAATGTAAGTACACTATAGCTGTCTTCAGACACACCGGAAGAGGGCATCAGATCTCATTACAGATAGTTGTGAGCCACCATGAGGTTGCTGGGATTTGAACTCAGGACCTTTGGAAGAGGAGTCAGTACTCTTAACCACTGAGCCATCTCTCCAGCCCTAGATGTTATTATTTTAAAGTGTGAGCTTGGATAGATCTTGTGTACAATGTGGGGAGAAACAAAAGAAGTTCCTTGACTTTTTGACCTAAGAGAAACTAAAGTCAACTGGGGAGACAGTAGCCAAATAAGAGCATGGGCAAAACTGTAAGATTACAAGTATAATAATACTTGCTATGAGGCAGAATTGGGTCCATGAAAGGAGATTCTGGAGATAACTGGTGTCTCAGTCAGGGTTATTATTTGCTGTGATGAAACACCATATCGAGAGCAATGTGGGTAAGAAGAGGTTTATTTGCTTATGTTCATCATTGAAGGAAGTTACAATGGGAACTTAAACAGGGAAGGAAGCAGGAAGTAGGAGCTGATGCAAAGGCCATGGAGGGGGTGCAACTTACTGGCTTGCTCATTCTGGTTTCCTCAGTCTGCTTACTTAAAGAACCCAAGACCATCAGTCTAGAGGTCTTCCTATCCACAATGGTCTGGGCCTCCTCCATCAATCATTAAGGAAGAAAATGCACTAAGGCTTGCTTACAGCTGGATCTTAGGAGTCATTTTCTTAATCGAGGTTCCCTCCTCTCAGATGCCTTTAGCTTGTGACAATTTGGCATAAATCTAGGCAGCACATCTGCCTTAGTCAAGGACAGGTTCTCTTGCGGAGTGAGCTTCCTTTGGAACACAAGGTTGGCTAAACCAGAGACTGAGAGGATGGATGCTCATTGGGAGTGGGATGTAATTTTAGTCTTACATTGAATTAAACCCAAGATTGTACCTCTCGGTTAGGACCCAGCACTGTGACTCATGAAGAGAATTCAATAGAACCATTTTACGTGGGGGAAGCAAGCTATCAGGGAGGCATGTGAGTCTGGTCTCAGAAAACAGGGCTGAAAGTTGTTGGATATAAAGTTCAGAACGGAAGTCCATGGGGATGGGGAATTACCACTCAGTACTGAACAATCTGTCTAAACTTGGTATCCAAAGCACTTGGAGGTATTAGATTACTGCCATTGTGATAATGTTGGCTATCTCATTCATAGGTCCTGTTACAATAGGCACAACTAATACTGGATTGAAAGTATTTGAAAACCAATTGGGTTCATGTTGGAGATGAATAGACTTTTTCTTTCTTTCTCTCTCTTCCTTCCTTCCTTCCTTCCTTCCTTCCTTCCTTCCTCCCTCCCTCCCTCCCTCCCTCCCTCCCTCCCTCCCTCCCTCCCTCCTTCCTTCCTTCCTTCCTCCCTTCCTTTCTTTTTAAAAATTATTTTCTAGAAATACATTATAATGGTTCTTTACAAAGCACCTGTATATTAGGAGGATATGCAGAGGAAAAAAAAAAGTATCTATGATAACCCACAGTGGCTTTTGTGGGAGAAAGCTTTGGGTCCAGTAACCTTTATTCAACCCCCACCATTTAGAAGTGCTGCAGTCCTTCCTCTGAGGGAGGAAGCATCCACACTTCCAGCAAAGATTGAGTGAACTAGAAAAAGTCGTCTGGAGAATCTATGGGAGTCTGGACACAGAATGCTGAACTCAATTCCCAAGATGCTGTGCTTCAATCTTGAACACTTCTGTTCCTCTCTACTGCTGATTGAAAGGAAGGGGAAGAGAGTGTAGGTAGGTGATTTTTTTTTCAAGTGGAAAATATCCCCATTGACATATTTTTATGTGCATGCTGAAAATATTGATTCACAAAAACAGCTATGCCAGAAGAATCTGAGAGGTTGAGACATTCTGTGTAGTTTTAAGCAAAGTAATTAACTTCTAGGGCACACACTTCTTTCCGAAATCCACGGAGGGAGCAGATGCCCAAATGGTCATGGTATCAGACCAAGAGAGTGGTACTTGAGTCTCCTCCAAGCACCAGATGGCTCCAGAATCCAAAGTCAGTGGAGAGGAAAGCCTGACTTTGTTTGGCTTTCAAAGTTGTCATTGATGGTTTATGAGAAAGACACATTTTAATACTCAAGTGGACAAAAGCAATGTTGTCTTACAACAGATTCCTATTGTACAAAGAGAAGCAGCCAAGAGGCAGGGGAAGCCGGCGATGCTGCTGCTGCTGTATCTAGACCCAACCATAAGGAGGGAAATTGATGAGCAAGTACCAGACTCACAGAGGGTATTGTTAAGAGAGGCTCCATTTTATTCATATGTTCAGTTTCTAACTGAACTCCCAGGAAAACATTTTGCCAACTAAGAGAGAGTTTAGAAGAATGTAGTTTCTCTAGTGAGGGAAAATTCCCTTTTAAGAAAAAAATGTCTACGTTTGATTTACATTACTTGCTGCCTAGATGAATAAAGACAGTTCATTTGTGTAAAGACACTGTGAAAACAGTAAATACATTTCCAAGAGGAAATGCATGAAGCTTTGGCAAAAGAAAGGAGAAAAACCTGACTTCAACTAAACACACTGTATTTTTGGACAGCATTTATATTCAAGGATCTGGGTTAGGCACAGGGGTATAGTGGGGACAGAGATCCCACCTCCCACAGGCAGCTGGATTTTATCTGGGGTATTACTATATAACAATTAAATAAAAACATATCCTGTTTCTGTTTTTTTAAAAAATATTTTCCTTCAAGGGAGATAGAAAGATACTTCACTGCACTATGTTCTAAAAATGTATCTTTAATTATGTGTATGTGTCTCCCTGTGGGTATTTGCCCATGAGCTCATAAAGCCACCGAAGCTGGAATAGAGTGTCAGACCCTCTGAAGTTGGAGTTACAGGCACCTGTGAAGCTCCTGATGTGGATTTTGAGAACCAAACTTGTGTCTTCTTCCAGAATAGTATGAACTCTTAACTGCTGTACCATCTCTGCAGCCCCTTATCATTCCATTATTACGAATCTTTAAAGACTATCCTATGATCAGAACATTTGCTTGAGAACAGGGAGCCAAGCCGCGTCCCCGGCCCCTGCTCAGTCACGGGTCGGAAGATTTATAGCCTGGATTCCTGGGTATCGGAGATGGAGCTCTAGTCCTGGAGGTATCTCTTTTAAGAGACAGATGGCAGAGGAAAGACATAGAACAGGGAAGAACAGGAGAGAAAGAGGAATTACAAGACACACTGACTTTCTGCATCTTAATTGGTCTCATATAAACTGAACTGAAATGAGAAATGAAATGAAGTGGAAGAGAGAATGGCTTTGTGTCAAAAAAAGATTGCTAAGGCAGGGGATTGCTAGTAAAATATTAGGAAAATCAAAATCTTGGTCTAATTTGATGAATATCAAACTCAATATCACAATAAAGTGACCAAAAACGTAAAGAGATTCTGACGGTAGAAATAAATTAGTTTATCCTAATTACCTAAATTGTGAATGATTAGCTTGAACTTAGTGGCACCATGGTGAGGCTGCAAGCTAATTTAGTAAAAACCATTATCTTACATAGCGCATAATTATGTTGAAATGTTCATGATACAGAGATTCACTTCTTGGAGGCTATGAGAGTTGGGAACTCAGACTGAACTGAAAATTAAATTTCTTTTTGTAAGAAATGTTTGGAATGGCCTTCTCTCAGGCTCAGCAATGTAAGAGATGTCTAGGTTATTTTTAGTGCTTTGCACATGCTCAAATATTTCACATCCATAAAAAGGTTGCTTTCAGCATATTATTGTGTTTTAGCTCCTTCCCTAAAGAGATTTCTCTTAGGGAATAGCTCCATTTAGAACCAACAAGGACGGGCAAAAATCTCACAACTTAGAAGAAGAATGTATCGCATGAGAGAAATTATTAAAAAGAAACCAGGCTGGTGAATAGTGTTTCCCAAAATTCGTAAGTGCCTGGTTGTTTAGGAGATAGTATACTTTACTATATCAACGAGATAATTTGATGTTAATTATTGCTTTGCCTTTCTGCTGCTCTGGACAGCAGTCCAAGTCATGTCACCTCAGCAGTGACCAGATAGTTCTTGACAATTTTTCCCTATGTAACTACACCTTAGTCTTAGATCTTTAGTGCCATGCTCATTCCTATGCTGACATCACCTAGGCAAAAGCCTGAATCACAATCTTTATCGGATGCACTGATGAAATGATCTAGGTTTAAATCTTATTATTATTATTTTTTCTTTACCATAAGTGAGTTGGGAAATCATGGTCCATTTATTTATTTATTTATTTATTTATTTATTTATTTATTTATTTATTTATCTTACCTCAGTTTCTTGCTTTGTAAAATAGGTATCTGCTGTAGACTTTAGGAATATTAAACTAGGCTCCAAGTAAGGGATCTATCCTTAGCATCATAAGGCAGGGAGCTCAGTTACCTGCTCTCCCTACATCCTAACCCTGGTGGAGCTAGTAGTCTATCTCAGTGACCACCACCTCACATCTTACTTCTTGAACACTTGAATGAAGTTTTGCATCTACTGTGGATTATTTTTATGTGTCCTCACACATATATTCTTGTGGTTGCCTGTTTATGCATGTGTGTGGAGGTCAGAGATTCACATTTGGTTTCTTCCTCAATTGAGCTCTAACACCACTGCTACAATTTCTTCTTCTCCTTCTTTTCATTGTCCTGCTCCCACTCTCTTCCTCCTCCTCCTCCTTCTCTTTCTCTTTCTCTTTCTCCTCCTATTTCTTGTCACTGAATTTGAAGCTTGATGATTTAGCAAACTGACTGTCTAGCAAGTCCCAAGCATCTGTCTCTGCCTTCCCAGTGCTGGGGGCAGAGGGATATGCCTTGCACCTGGCTCTCACATGGGTGCAACAGATGGAACCCAGGCCCTCATGCTTGGGTAGCAAGTACTTTTACTGAACCATCTCCTCTGTACCTGTCCTTTTGATTATTAAAGGCATTGGTAGGTAAGGCACTGTCTTTAGAACTTTCAAAATTCTATGGATTTTGGTCTTTGTCCAACAAGTTAAGCACTCTATGAGTGAATTAACCTGGACAAGAGTGGCCTTCTGGATAGTGCTCTTTAGGCCTGTGCTGAATCTACTCATCAGTAAAGAATAATGAACCATGTGGCACTTCTAAGGCTGTGTTGATACTGGTAAGTTCATCTAATCCTAGAGAACTGCTAAACAGAAAACTAAGTGAAACCAGTGGAATGTAAAGTGAATAAGTAATAAACAAACAAACCAACAAATAAATTTTAAAAATTAAGTGAAACCCAGACCACCTTTGTTAAGACTTCAAAAATATCATATGTGTTTAAAAGCCAACATCCAAGGGAATGAGCTCATGTTACTAAAATGTCTCCTTGAGAAGCAAGCCTTGTATACTCAAGTCTTTTCAACCTAGTATGTGACCATGTTCTACCAACTCATTGTGAAGGATCAATATACACCAGTACATTGAATGTGTAGCCCCAGCATGTTCCAGTGAGGTCCATGTGAACTCATGTGATGCTCTCTCATCATTGAGGAAAATTAAATATCTTTCCCAGAGCAAATCAGTGAGGACTTCTGTGAAATTTTTTTCATAAGTTTTAAAACTATTTTAGTATTTATTTCATATTCATAAGTTTTGAACAATTCAACAGTGTTTTGTAGAGTAGGAAGTCTTACAAACCTAATAAAAGATCAGCTTAGGTCTATTAGCTGGAGGTCTCTCCTCCTCTTACTCATTACTATATAGATAGAGTCAACAACTAATAAGCCACAAAACTTTCTTTCTTTTTTTTTTCATTTTAGCATGTTTACTTTTTTGTTTTTTATTAGATATTTTCTTCATTTACATTTCAAATGCTATCCCAAAAGTCCCCTATACCCCCCCTCCCACCCTGCTTCCCAATCTACCCACTCTCACTTCCTGGCCCTGGCATTTCCCTGTACTGGGGCATATAATCTTCCCAAGACCAAGGGCCTCTCCTCCCATTGATGGCGGACTAGGTCATCCTCTGCTACATATGCAACTAGAGACACAGCTCTGGGGGGGGGGGTTGTGTGTGTTACTGGTTAGTTCATATTGTTGCTCCTCCTATAGGGTTGCAGACCCCTTTAGCTCCTTGGGTACTTTCTCTAGCTCTTTCATTAGGGGCCCTGTGTTCCATCTAATAGCTGACTGTGAGCATCCACTTCTGTGCTTGCCAGGCACTGGCATAGCCTCACAAGAGACAGCTATATCAGGGTCTTGTCAGCAAAATCTTTCTGGCATATGCAATAGTGTCTGGGTTTGGTGGTTGTATATGGGCTGGATCCCCGGGTGGGGCAGTCTCTGGATGGTCTTTCCTTCCGTCTTAGCTCCAAACTTTGTCTCTGTAACTCCTTCCATGGGTACTTTGTTTCCCATTCTAAGAAGGAGCAAAGTATCCACACTTCCTTCTTCTTCCTTCTTCTTGAGTTTTGCAAATGCCACAAAACTTTCAAAGCCTTCTGAATAGCCTTCTCTTTAGTGCTTTCCAATGTATATTAAAATAATCTATCTTTCATCCCCATTGATTAAAGCCTTCTTAAAGCCAGAAAACTATATTCATTTTTTTCTTTTCCCAGTAGTTCACAAACTATCTGGCACCTCATAAGCATCATAACTCAGTTGGTGGGTAGATAAAATTGGAATGTGATTGTTCAGTCAGCAGAGACTTTTAGAGGACCTCATACAACAAGATTCTCTCAGTTCTCAGAAATATATTTCAGTATATACAGGGTTAGAGGACTCACATCTTTAATAAAATAAAGTTAAAAATTTAGACCTGTATAAATTATTAAGGTACCTAATCAAGTTCCACGGCAAAGTACAGCCATGGTTATGAATTATAAATCCAAGAAGCGGTGGGTTAACTCTGACATTGTTCCTTGGATGGTTCTCATTCATTGAAGTTAGTCACCTCAACTTACTCAACCAAAACCTAGAAGTATTTCTGTGGTACTATGTTCTCTTGATGCCAAGAGGGCTCTAGGCATATGAAAATCTCTCAATCTCTCTCCCTCTCTCTCCCCCTTCCACCCCCACTCTCTCTCTTCTAGCAGTAATCCCTCCCTTCCTGGTAGGCAGTATGTTTTTTGGAGCACAGTTTCTTAGCTATCTCTTGCAACACCTGATTTTGCTGAAGATTTGAATGGCCTCATATAGAAGTATCAACAACTTGAGCGTCTGTGAACTCTCATTTTGAACACTGTGCTGAAAGAATTGGAGTTGATTCTCATTAAAAAAAAAATTAAGCATCTCACCTTTTTTGCTCAAACTAAACAGTTTTAAAACAGTTCTGCCTGGAGTCATGATATGAAATACGATCTATCATATTTGCAATGTTCTGTTCAATTGTGGCTGCACCAGGAAATGAGAACGTATTTCTTTATAGGCACAAATAAAAAGATAGTCATTATCTGTAAAATTCTTATGACATGGCAGCAAGCCCAAGAAACCTTTCTAAACAAGGCGTGAAAACGCAGAGATGTCCTTGCAATTAGTCATGTCTATCTGACAGATTTCTTCCTTTCTAAGGGAATTTGTGCTGAACATTTTATTTCGAGCCTCAGAGATAAAAGAAGGGGGAAGAAGCTGTAGTTTTTGCTACATAAGACAGGTGGCGTAAGCATGCAACGCTTTAAAAAAATATCTAAAGTGATTGTTTTCTCTCGGATTCTTTGAAAAAGCTCGCCTGCGCTGGGGTTTGAGGCTGAGCCGGTGACGTCAGCGTGGAATGCGGAGTCAGGCGCCCAGGCTCTCTATAAGCCGAGGAGCTGTCCGGTGCTGAAACGGCCCGAGCCCTCACTCAGCGGCAGAGAGGAGCATGCTTGGAGCCTTCCACATAATATAAGACAGAGGTAAGACTGCTTTCTCTTCTATTTACTGGAAAGTTCTCATTTGAGTGTCCCTCCCTGTTTTCCCAGATGAGAGGAAAAAGACCGTTGGCAAGCTTATATTGATAGAATAACCGGACAACCTGCTGCTTTTTAGGCAAGGATACTCTATACGTGTGTGCCGAAATGAGGGGCTCTGTGATTTACAGGACTTGTCAGAGAATATGCATTAACTATAATGTTACTGAGTAAAACTGTATGCAAGGAGAGCAGAAAAGTTGAGAATTTTAACGTCAACATGCCGATTAATGTAAAGTTAACCAAACCTTATGTTTTGATTCTTTCTCTAATGTGTTCTTTTTCTCCCAAGAGTCAGATATAGAACCAAAAATATAATTTTATATGCTTAATAATCTTAACAGACAGTTTAAAAGGATTCAAATGTCATCAATCATATGAGTCACAGAGGCAAAAAATTTAGATTTGTTTTCTTTCTTTGATATTCACCTTAAGGGAACTCTGAATTAATTATTAATTATTTTATGAACTGGTATATTCCAGAAGGGCTTATGTTATTATGTGCTAATTTTAGTCTTGAGAAAGCAGCTTAGAATAATTTTGAACATTGACATTTTCCCCTTTTCAAAGATGAACTATCACTTTGTGGGAAAGGTTCATGTTACTAGGAATCACAGAGAAATGATAACTTTGAATCCAGGGAAGAAAATATATAGATCGGTATGGACTGTGATTGTAATTTTTATGCGTTGGTTGGAAAAGCTGATATGTTACTTGCTGAAGAGGTTGATTGAAGCAAATTTATTTTTGTTTATCCTAACTAGGTGGGTTGTTTGAATCAGATTTACTCACATGTGTTGATGGTTCAGTGTCAATGTTCCAGCTGATTTCATAGGAAAGATGTTTTTTACTGTAAGGGGCATCAATAATAGCTGTCTGAGGAGACACAATGTTCCTACCATTTAGACTTCAGAAAATTAAATTTTAAATCAAACACTGTGTAAGGTGTTAGAACTATTAAAGCCATCTTCACTGCTTGCAAGAGCAGCTCCTAGAGAAATGAAGTCCTTTGAGTGTTAGAAGCAATAACGGTGTCATCTAAAGTAAACCAGAGTCAGCGACGAGTCGGCCATGCATGTTAGGCTGTGGTTCAAACTGCAATGTGCATTCTTTCTCTAATTCTACAGAAAAACCTCCCTTCAAAGTAGTGGGTTCTCAGATAATCACGTAATCCATATGCTAAGATGTGTTAAGAGTATGTCAAGATAATGATCTTAAAGCAAATGCACTCAATATGGCTTTCAAGATAACATTTAACATGACAGTAGTGAAAGCTGATTGCCAAAGCTAAATCAATCCTGAAGTAATATGAAATATATTATATACATATAGAACCCTTTTTATTTAAACTTCATTATATCACTCACAAGTTTATGGGTACAGTTTCTTGAAGAAAGCATTTGTTTATTTTGGAAATGTTCTGTGTATGCTTAAATAGCCTACTTGGTGGTAATCTTAATCAGCCTATGTATGTAAGCAAAGGAAGTTTCTATACCTACAACCTATTGACAGTTCTAAAAAAATTATAGCATTCATTATCAGCAAGATCTGTTAAGCAATATCTAGATGCTTAATCTAACAGGAAATCATTTTCACATAACTTTGCTTATTTGCCACAAACCAGGATGTATCGAAGACATGAATAAACTTATAGATTTATTTACATGCATTTGTTTACAAAAGAAATTTCAAGGATTGAAATAGCTTCTCCAATTATCAGCAATGCCAAGCAGGAAGTGTACAAGTGATTCCTCTTACTAATCCATCTGTGAGATTTTAAAAATATTGGAGAAAAAAATGAATGAAGGTTTTTTTACCTTTTTTTCTTTTCTTTTCTTTTTTAAGTAGGAAGAATTCAACACATCGTCTGTGTTTATCTAAATTGGGAGTTACATAGTGGTTATTTTCAGATTTTCTAACAGTGTGTGTGAGTCATTTAAGATTTCACAGGTCCCTACAAAAATAGGCAGAGACATAAGACAAACTGAATCTGAACACTCAAAAGCTTAGAAATAGACTAGTTAAGTAAACTTATGTTCTCCCTGTAGCATCTGTTTATTTACTATACACTAGAGGAAAGATGAAAAATATAACCCTAATTGCATTTTGTAAGTCAGCCATAATACAATTATTTGAAGATTGGCACATAGAAAAATTTAAAAGTGTAGGTTATTAATTTTGCAGGCTTCCACAAAAAGCTTCCATGGTTTAGTATACTAGCTGAGACCTGGGAGGACCCAGCTGCTGGGGATTAGTAGCTAATTTCTGGATTTATCATTCAGTGCGTTGACCAGGATCCATGCCCAAGGTACTCAGTGTTACTAACACTAATATGCTATATTACGTCATCATATAGCTGTTGCATTTCTGCAACAAAATTGGAAGTCTAACTCAGAGAATAAATCAAACAGGCTATTATTTTGACACAATCTTATGGGATAATTATATGTATGTATGTATGTTAATATATATATTATGTGTGTGTGTCACGAGAAATTATTTCCAAATTGATTTTAATAGAATGCTCTTTGAAGAAATTATAATACTTTACAAAGTCTTGTTTTGTTGAAAAGAAACATGATAAAAATCAAGCTGCTAATTTGTAAATGAAAGACACACATTTAGAGAAGCCCCCGTCAATGTTTTTCTTCAAAAGAATGTCAGACAAGCTTGATGCAAATGAGTAATGACTTTCCTATAGATTCCTATGGTTAGCTTGTGGGGGTCATATAGGAAATATTCATCAACTTTAAATAGTTTTCCTAGGTGTAATATTAAATCATTTCTTCTCCATTCTCCATTGTAGCTTGTGTTTTCCTTTTCTTCCCATCGTGCCTTCAAGCTCGTATCATCTGTGATAATTTGTATTTTCTATGTTTTCAGGAAATCTTTAAGACATGGCTGGAGCTAAGGCGTACCGACTTGGAGCAGTTCTGCTTCTTATCCACTTAATTTTCCTCATCTCTGGAGCCGAAGCAGCTTCCTTCCAGCGAAACCAGCTGCTTCAGAAAGAACCAGACCTCAGATTGGAGAATGTCCAAAAGTTTCCTAGTCCAGAAATGATCAGGGCTTTGGAGTACATAGAAAAGCTCAGGCAGCAAGCTCACAGAGAAGAAAGCAGCCCAGACTACAATCCCTACCAAGGCGTCTCTGTTCCTCTTCAACTCAAAGAAAACGGAGAAGAAAGCCACTTGGCAGAGAGCTCAAGGGATGCACTGAGTGAAGACGAGTGGATGCGGATAATACTCGAGGCTCTGAGGCAGGCTGAAAATGAGCCGCCATCTGCCCCCAAAGAGAACAAGCCCTATGCCTTGAATCTGGAGAAGAACTTCCCAGTGGACACGCCTGATGACTATGAGACTCAACAGTGGCCTGAGAGGAAACTCAAGCACATGCGGTTCCCTCTCATGTATGAAGAGAATTCCAGAGAAAACCCCTTCAAACGCACAAATGAAATAGTCGAGGAACAATACACACCCCAAAGTCTTGCTACCCTGGAGTCTGTGTTCCAAGAGCTTGGGAAACTGACAGGGCCAAGCAACCAGAAGCGTGAGAGGGTTGACGAGGAACAAAAGCTGTACACAGATGATGAAGACGACGTGTACAAGACCAACAACATTGCCTATGAAGATGTCGTGGGGGGAGAAGACTGGAGCCCCATAGAGGAGAAAATAGAGACTCAAACCCAGGAAGAGGTGAGAGACAGCAAAGAGAACACAGAAAAAAATGAACAAATCAATGAAGAGATGAAACGTTCAGGGCAGTTGGGGCTCCCAGATGAAGAAAACCGGAGAGAGAGTAAAGACCAACTCTCAGAGGATGCCTCCAAAGTTATCACCTACCTGAGAAGGTTAGTGAATGCTGTGGGCAGTGGGAGGTCACAGAGTGGGCCAAATGGGGACAGGGCAGCCCGGCTTCTTCAGAAGCCCCTTGATTCTCAGTCTATTTATCAGCTGATTGAAATCTCCAGGAATTTGCAGATACCCCCTGAAGATTTAATTGAGATGCTCAAAGCTGGAGAGAAGCCAAATGGGTTGGTGGAGCCAGAGCAGGATCTGGAGCTTGCTGTTGACCTAGATGACATCCCAGAGGCTGACCTAGACCGTCCAGACATGTTTCAAAGTAAGATGCTCTCCAAGGGTGGGTATCCCAAGGCACCTGGTCGTGGTATGGTAGAGGCCTTGCCTGATGGGCTGAGTGTCGAGGACATTTTAAATGTTTTAGGGATGGAGAATGTAGTAAATCAGAAGTCCCCATATTTTCCCAACCAATATAGCCAAGACAAGGCTCTGATGAGGCTCCCTTATGGTCCTGGGAAATCTAGAGCCAACCAGATTCCCAAAGTAGCCTGGATCCCTGATGTTGAAAGCAGACAAGCACCTTATGAAAATCTGAATGACCAAGAATTGGGAGAGTACTTAGCCAGGATGCTAGTTAAGTACCCTGAGCTCCTGAATACCAACCAGCTGAAGAGAGTGCCCAGTCCAGTCTCCTCAGAGGATGACCTCCAAGAAGAAGAGCAGCTCGAGCAGGCCATCAAGGAACATCTGGGGCCAGGAAGCTCCCAGGAAATGGAGAGACTGGCCAAGGTGAGCAAAAGGATCCCCGTAGGATCCCTGAAGAATGAGGACACCCCAAACAGACAGTACCTGGATGAAGATATGCTCCTGAAAGTGCTGGAGTACCTCAACCAAGAGCAGGCAGAGCAGGGGAGGGAGCATCTTGCCAAGCGGGCCATGGAAAACATGTAAACAGCTTTAATGCCCAATTTCCCTTCTTTCCCCCAAGTAAGCCCCCTACATTTCTCTTAAGTGTGTTGATCTCTATCCTGTTGACAGTGTAATATCTTTAAAGTGATGTATAGGCAGATGACTCCAGGTCATTTTGGGGGATCTGCTTCACTTATTCTGAGCTGTTACGTTGTGTGTGGATGTGTGTAAATGTTATGATTCCCAGATTGAAAAAAAATGTTCTTTATTCAAGAAAGATATCTATGATAGTGTTGGCTAATGTATCTAATGGTCATGGAATTGATGATGCTCACATATGATAAAGAGTATCCTATAATTATCTTGGAAGTTTTTAACATTTATTGAATTATTTTGTTACTGTCTGTAGTGTTTTGTGGAGTTCTGGAGCAAAACCAATAAAGCATTATAAATATATAGTTTTACTTATAAGGCCTTTTCTATTGTGTGTTTTATTGTTGATTAATAAATGTTATTTCTGGATACCTTTGGACTTTTTATTCTGGAAACCAGAGACAACTGGTATGGATCAAGCAGCATGGAGCCAGAGGAGAAAATTATTACTGTCCACAGGCAACCCAGGTAAGAGATGAATCTTATATGTGATCATATTTTCTGCCTACAGGATGTTGTGAACATTCCCGAACAGCCTTACATCTTTTCATGTTTTCCATATACCTCATTAACAAAACGAGACTTTGGGTATAATTCTTACACTTCACATTGATTCATATAAGTAAAAGATATTAAACTTTCCCCACTCATCACAATTTGAAAATGAAAGAAAAGAGGGAAGAGAGGAAAAAAGAAGAGAGGGAGGGAGGGAAGGAGAGAGGGAGGGAGGGAGGGAGGGAGGGAGGGAGGGAGGGAGGGAGGGAGGAACAGGACAGGAGAGAAGGAAAGAACAAAGATATGGAGGGAGGGGGAGGGAGGAAGGGAGGGAGGAAGGGAAGAAGGGAGGAAGGGAGGGAGGGAGGAAGATAGAGTGGGAGGGAAGGGAAGAAGAAAGGGAGAGAGGAAGGGAAGGAGGAAAGAAAATAAGTTGCTGGGTATATGGCAAACAGAAATGACTACAGATTGGGAGGCAAGCTACACATCCACTGGTCACATGAATTCTCCAAAGAAAATGCTTATTGCAGAATGAGTGAACCATCAACGGGCAAGGTGAGAACCAACTGGACCATATACTCTGTCTCCTGCTTTGGTGCATCAGGCCATGGTACACACCTGTTACTATGGATGTCACCACAGAGCATGACATCAGCATGCTGAGGTATCAAACCTGGAATAACAATAAAGACCAAAACAACAAAAACAGCCAGGTGGGCAATAAACAAATAATAATAGTTATATATTCAGACACTATGTGAAATACTTCATATACTTTAGCTCACTTTGGTTCACACTAACTCACTGTCAAAGATGAATTTCAATATCCTACTTTGTATCTGAAAAAATTAGTTATACTCCAAAAGCCACCCAGCATTACCGGTTGAGAAGATTTGTATTTTTAGCCACTCCCTTATTCTGCCTGACTGGAAATACCCTTGGATGAAGGGTGGGGCACAGAATAGTGATAGGCTCATGGAATTTTAGTACAAATCATTTCTAAAGGATAGCATATATGCATGTGTATGCATGTATGTGAGTATGTATGTATTTGTGTGTATGCATGTATGTGTGTGTATCTCATTAAATACATAGTTTCCTTTTTTCTCTTTCTTTTTTGTCAGATCTATCTATTATCTATCTATCTATCTATCTATCTATCTATCTATCTATCTATCTATCTATCTACCTACCTACCTATCTAATAATCAGTCACTTTCATGAAGTTCTGGGATCTGTAGAAGGAACCTTAGAAGTGATTTTTCAGTACAGATTATATAACCTGTGGTTTGTATTTTCCAGTATCTTTAAGATTAAAAGTTCCGTTGTCAGAGGTCGGCTTATGAATTATGGAGTGGAATTTAACCCATCACTAACTATAACCCTCATGCACATGCCCTGTGCTGTTCTGGGGATTTGTCATGTTTGGAGTCAGATGCCAAGAGACATCAGGAACAAACTGACGCTGACTCAAATTCAAGTTCAAATCCTGAGCGATTCAGGATTATCTCTGTGGTCTAACACAACACGTCATTCTATATGCTGCAGACACTGCCTGCACAGTACACACTCTCCAATACTATACATTGTGCGTTAAGTGGCTTCTTGTATCCTGAGCTAATACATGGCTATTTCATACAAGTCCTAAGCAGAAACATGACTGTGACATCCTCATTTGACCTAGTAGATTTTTGCCCTTACCATAGTGTTTAAACAATCTATGAAGATGTTGGACAGTGAGAACAAGCTGACAGGCATAGCCGATCATGCTCCCGGATGGATGAACAGGGCAGGGGGTGATGTTGTCGTTCTGTTACATCATGCTGCATTTCTCTTAAAGCCTCAATTAGGCTTGATGTTTCATGAATCTCTAATAGAGACTTTGCAGGCGTCAGGACTGGCATTTCGGGTGATACTTAATTTGGATTATATATTCTTCACCCGATCTCCCCCAGACATCAGTCAGCAAACATCTCTGCCTTTTTGCAGTGCCGTCATATCCTCAGCTATTGACTCACCAGAGTTACTAATTTCTGATTCATTTTTTTTCATGAATACTTCACTATGCTGCTCTTTAGCATAAGAAATGAGGCTCAAGTACCATTCAAGGATGCAGATGATAAATTAATTGGAATTAGAGCAATATTGCCCCTCTCTCAGAAGCCTCCTTCATCAGAAATCAAACTCTCTATGTATATGCTTCCAAAGGTTAACACTGGGAGATGAATCTGGACCTGTCCTTCAGAGGAGTTCATGTCTCTACCAGCCAGAATCAGACGGGGGCCTACCATTTTATCTGCTCTCTGTAACACTCCTGACAACCCAGATCTTCACCCGTTCAGTGTGCATGGTCTATTTACTCAGCTCCTGTGGTGGTTTGAGTGAGAAATATTACCCATGGATTCAGGTATTCCAACACCTGGTTCCCAGTGGGTGATGCTCTCTGGGGAGTTTGAGGTTATACAGCCTTGCTTCTTGAAGGGTATGTCTGGGAGCAGGCTTTGAGAGTTTATAGCCTTGCTATATGTATAGTCCATTCTCTGCTTGCCTTTGAAGATGTGAGCTCTCATCTGTCTGCTCCCACGGCCATGTCTGCCCTTTCTAGCATGCTTACCTGACATGATGGGTTCCCATCCCTGTGGAACCATAAGTCAAAAATAGATTCTCTTTCCCTTAAGTTGCTTTTGGCTGTAGTGTTTTATCATTGCCACAGAAAAGTAAGGGAAACAAGCAGCCTTGGGTACAATTAGCATTGTTCTTACTTTGTGCTCTTTGTAAAAAGCTTTCCACGTTGTCATCACCTCTCACATCTTGGCCTCCCTAAACTAGAATTTCACTTTTCTGAATCCTAACTCCTAATATTCTATAGCCTCTTAGTCTATACCATTTGATACCCAAGTCAATCATAAACAGAAACCCTGTACCCACTTCTGTTAACACCCCTTCCATTTCTTTCTCTAAGAGAACCTAAGCGACCCTGAAAGTTTCTGCTTCTTTCCAGCGCAACTCCCTGCTTCTTATTTTACTTCCTGTAATGCCCTCTTTTTGCATAAAGTGTAAATCTCACATAGCACACATTATATCTCTCTGTGGTGGTTATTTTTGCCCCAGGTCACTTCCCCTCACCTATGTAAGAGAGTAATCATGTTGGTTAGTTTTAATAGTTAGCTTGACACAAACTAGAACAACCTGGGAAAGAGTTTTCAGAGACCGCCTAGATCACACTGGCCCATTTGGTGATGCAGACAGTAATCATGGGATGGAAAGCCTGATATAAGAGAAGCCCATAGCTCTGCCACCGGTGGTATAAGACTGTTACTCACACCTGAGTGGATCACAAAGCCGACTTGGGACAGGAAGCTGTGCCAGCCAACAGCCACTCCCAACAACCTGCTTCCTCCAGGGAGGTGTTACCTTTCAAAGGTTCCATAACCTCCTGAACTTTGGATCCAGTATTCAAACAGATGAGCCTGTGTGGAATATGTCACACTAGTGCACTGCTATAGCAATAAATGTTTCTATTGTATCAAAACAGATTTGGTAAGAGCTATTTTAAATGTTCACAGAGTGAAATAAATAGGAGAAAACATAACCTTTGATCTAGATTTAAATACTCCTTGGTGTCAAATATTTCATCTTTATTACAAGAAGGCATGGGAACGTTGTGAAAGCTCATATATGTCTGAAGCTTAACCAGAGGGGGCTAGACAAAAGACCCCTGCTCATGAAGACCAGGTTCAGTTATGTTTACAGCATAACATCACATTATCAGAAGAGCCCTGTTGTGATTAGGCCATCTGTTCAGATGCAACAGCTTTCTAGCATAATAAAATTACACCTACTTATTATTTCTCAGAATCAATATAGGTGAAAATTATACTTATTTTTTGACAACAGAAGAAAAAGGTTTCTGTTATAATAATGGTGTGGACATTCGCCACATGTTGATCAATGTTATTTTAGTTAGACCTTGCGACTACTACAGCTGATGGTGCTTATTCTGTAGCTGTTATTCCTGACTGTCTGGAGGCTAGGATGCCCTGGGGCTTTGATCTTGGAAGTTTGCATGGGCTGAAAGAAACAAGGATGGAGAACCCTAGCTGGTTTTATTCCCTTTGATCTGGCAATGAAATGGCATGCCTGTTTCCAAGTGTTCACCACTGCTTACTCTCTAGATGGCTCATCATAGCAACTTCCAACACTTGTTTTTGTAGAAGACCCAAGGTACACACGTCTTTGTATGTGTTTTCTACTCTCAGGACATTTTTCACATAAAAATGTATGGCTTGTGCCTTGAAGTTTGCTATTTTATCAACTCTCTTTCTCTCTTTTTCTCTCTCTCTCTTTCTGTCTGTCTGTCTGTCTCTCCTCACCTTCTCTTCCTCTCTCACTCCTCTCTCATTTTTGATGTAGTGGCTGCTATGGATCCTCCTCTTGCTCCAGCACTTCGGAATGTATCCTGCTACTTTGATTTCTCTGCCTGTTAGTTTCTCTCCCTTTTGCTGTAACTATGTGGACAAAGGGTTTGGTTCTTAAGCAACATGTTCTATTTTAATTGTCATTGGGTCTAATTGAGATGAGTTCATTTCCTGAGAATCGTTGAGAGGTTTGTGGGTGGTAGAAATCAACAGTTCAGGGTTCTATTAGGTTGGCAACCCCATTTTATTCTAAAATCAGCCCACGTGGGCAGGGAAAACAGCATAGATGAAGTTTCATGTAATATGATTATCTTTTCTACTATTATTGCCTTAATCTCTTCATTTTGGAGAAATAAAGACTTATTTAGCAGAGTTATTTGGTGTCCATTTTCCAAAGAAGAGAGGTTGATGGGAAGATAATATCTACAGATGTAAGGATATTTAACAACAAGGTTTTTGTTTTTGTGTTTGTTTTTAAAAGTGCAATTTAGGAACTACTGAGATGACTCAGCATACAGGGTGCCTGTGGAGTTAGATCATATGCAGGACCCACAGGTGGAAGGAGAAAATAAAATCTGAAAATTGTTCTCTGACCTCTGTGGGATGCATACACTCTCTTACACACACACACACACACACACACACACACACTCACTCCACAATTTTAAAATGCAGTTTTGATTAAAAATAGCAAGTTATTCTTTCTTGTTTTTCCCATCCATGGGTACTACATTGAAACGACTAAGGAGCAAATAAAATAGATTCCTCTCCTTTTTCTTCTTAGTGATAATCCCATAATTTAATTCATTCGGAGCCAACAGGTTGCTATGGTAGCAGGAGAGCCAGGGTTATAGCCTTGCCTGGTTCTGCAGTGTGGAATCAGCTCCACGCAGCATGAACTTCAGAATGCACAAGACCAGTGGAAGCAATTTCTGCTTTGACCTATAGACTTCCTGCATCTTTAAGAAAACAAAACTAAGCTCGTGGCAGTGCCAGGCCAAGCCTCCTGAGTAAGTCGGTAGTCTTTCCAGGGTGTTGAATAGAGCAAGCCATGATGATACTGTTTTTATTTAGCTTAGGATTTGATCCTAAAAGACTCATTATGTAAAAGCAAGTGAAAATCAACAACATCAGAAAGAAGGAGACTCTGTGACTCTGTTCACTTCCCCCTAGAGCTAAGCTAAAGGTTTAATTTCTAGAAACATGTGTGCTCACATACACTGAAGCCATATTAGAAGTGGGATTTATACAGCACAGAATTCACTCAAAATGTTCATTTTGAAATCTGCCTACTATGTGAAAACTGCCTTCCTAATACAAGATTATATGTTAATATAAATATCACAATTATGTGATATGGAATATGCATGTGGTAATATGTTATGCACATATGACACATGATGTGCTCTGCATATATGAAACATACATATATATGCAAATATGTAAGCATATAAAATAATTTAATTTACATATATGGCTACTAAAATCAATAGTTGCTATTGTCCCTGATCTGTTACCTCACATTTTCTCAGTTAAGATTTCTTGTCTCCTCTTTGTCCAGAGGAGAGCTTATCCTTTCTGTGGATGCATCTATAACGTCAAAGAAGAATATCAATAACTATAACATCAAAGAAGAATATCAATAAAGGACAAGTATATCTTGAAAATGTTGTTTATATTCTTAATTGTTGTGAAAGGAAAACCTTTTATGACTGTAGTACATTAGACAGAGATATATAGGACCTAACCCAGTGATTCTCAACCATTCTAATGCTGCGTCCCTTTAATACAGATCCTCATGGTATGGTGACCCCCAACCATAAAATTACTTTGTTTCTACTTCATAACTTTAATTTTGCTACTGTCACGCATCATATTGTAGACATATGATATGCAGGGTATCTTATATGTGATCTATCACCAAAAAGAGGCCTCGACTCACAGGTTAAGAACTCTAAGCTCTCTGAAATTAAGCATACCTTTCTCAGAGAATTTAGGGAGTCAGGATATTCTACCATGGAGTTTTTTCTGCCTCAGTGACTATTCCATTTCTTCTTTCCACATGTCTGCCACTTTCATCTTTCTTACCAGGCCTAATACAAGATTATATGTTAATATACATATCACATATATTTGATGTATATGCATGTGGAAATACATTATGCACACATACCACATGATGTGTAATATGTATGTGAAGCATGTATATTATGCAAATATACATGCCTATATAAATAATTTTATTTACATATATAGTTCAGCCGTTAAGATTCAATTTGATCAACACCTTTTAGGTATTGTTGTTTCTTGCTTCCTCTCTGTGTACCCTGTCTTCAACATTCTTCCAATTTAGTACTTTCCTTCTCAGTGGTCTCTTCTTCAGCAGTACTGTCAATATTCCACTGAAACAAAAGAAGGAAAAAAAAAGAAGCAGGCTTGAGGATGGAGCTGTGTGAAAATGAGATACACAGATTCCTAAGTCACTGGGGACACCAAAGGAACACACCAGTGCAAAGCTCACTACGGTGAGCAGAACTGTCAGGCCCCACTTCACCTCACTCAGACTTTGCTACACAGCCACACTAAAAGAAGACTGTAACCAGGTAAGGACTCCTCCCTTCCTCACAGCTGGTTCAGGACTATCCAATCAACACAGCGTGGCACTAGCTTGGAAGCTTGGGCAGCAGTCAAAGGAGCTAATATAGCAGGCTCTGGGGCAGCCCCTTGTAACTTCATTGAAAGTTGTTTCTTGAGTTGAGATAGGAGAGATTCCCTAACGGTCTTGCAAAACCTACTGACCAAGGTGAGATTATGATATTACAGGAGAGAACCTCAACTCCATTCTGAGCCTCTAGTTACAAGGACCTATCTTCCCTTTGCTCTCTATAAAACAAAGCAGGCACCAAGAAAAGAAACAGGACATTAAAGAACTTCATGATTTTAATAAATTGAAGCTTTTTTTTTATACAGAGCAGGATATGATTTCCTTCTTGACACTGGATTAGTTTCTCTGATAATCTGGTAGTTAGGGCTGAAAAGGAAGAGTGGGCTAGTTACAGGGAAAACAAAGATAACATGTTTTCTCTTAATCTGTAAGAAATAATTATGTTTGGAGCCAGTGTTGTATGTTATTATTATTGTAAGATTCATTATGTGGAACAAGCAAATAGCTCCAGAAAAGTTTTTGATGTCGTTTGTTTTCTGCAAGTTTGTGCAAAGGACTTCCAAGAAGTAGTGCTTTTAGCATTTTCATGTATTTTACATTTTCCCTTTTACATGCCAGACAGTGGGGAAGAGCAAGCAATTCTCTTTCATCTCTATTTCCTCTGATAATGTTTCTTCCCTTGCATCTATATCATCAGGAAAATATGTGTGGAGGAAAATTGGATTCTTGCAGTGAAAGTGTATTAGATGCCAGATCAAACCCAAGGACCCCAAAGAGATGGGAGCTATTGATTACAAGTTACAGTCCACAATTCTCATGAATTCTCATTGTATCCCAGGACCCAGGAACAATCAGAGAGTCTGGCTGACTTCTCTGTAATGGATGAACAACTCAAAGCCCATTGTGTCATGTGTCTAGGGCAGGGACAAGAGAAATAGCAGCAGCATACTTGAGCTAAAGCTGGAAGGAAGCTCAGCTCTTTCCTAAATTCTTCTAACTCCCACTTGTCCATTCTTCTTCAATTTGTGATTTAAGTCATTCATGATTCGTTGCTCATTAAATCTAGGGGACTAATGGCTAATATGAGGAAGATAAATAAAAGAATCAAATTTTGCCTTCTAGTTGCTCACAGTCCAGTTAAAGAATACTGACTTATCAATGTGTGCATTTGGAAAAGCTATAGAATAAAGCTATACGTAAGTGGAAAGGGTAGCATGAACAATGAGCGATTTAGGGGTAATCGTGGAGAAGCTTTGGCTTTCCTGCTCTCTGTCTCTGCATCTGAAGACAGATAGCGGAGATGAACAGATCAAACATACCACATCAAATAAGAAAAGACAAAACTGTGTAATCCATTCTCCACACTGTGCAGGCAGTGGGTAGTCTCTGCCCTCTATCTCTTGTGCCATATTTCCCTATCCTCTTTAAGAATGCTGGAGGGATGTAAAAAGTTCCAGAACCAGAATGAACTACTATCTATGGTGTGGTGTCAGAATGGAGGCTGGCTGTGATTTCTATAGGTACTAACAAAGAGGAGGGAAGGTTTGTGGATAATCGGTCTCATCTGGCTTCCAGGGGCTTACCCATGACCTTGCCCTGTGCTTCCTATACTTTAGTGTTCAGATGAACAATTGGGGATCTTGTAATGTTTTTAAAAATAAAAATCTTTTATTTTTCTTTTTGGTGCTCTGGATTGAACACAGGGTCTTGTACATGCCAGAGGAGTGTTCTGCTACTGACCTACGTGGAAGTCTCTGGAGTCTTGCCAGAATGTCAACTGTGGTTAGGTAGGCATTGAGTCTGAGATACTTGATGTAGGTGATGAGGTTAGGCTGTGTGTGAAGAGCAGAGTTTTAGAGTGAAATGTTTTGGGTAAAGGAAGCAGAGATGGCCCCTGAAACTCTATTTTCCTCCAGACATTGAAATTTGCTTGTATGAAATTGAGAAATAAATAAAAAGTTTTGGGCATAGCAATCTTCTGATTAAAAGAAGAATTGCAGCCCGTGGGACCATCTTATGGCTCCTATTGGCATCCAATTACCCTTTAATACTCACCTTCAGCTTTTTTGTCTAGCAATAACAGGTAATGAATCCAAAGAGGTAGGCTTATGCCCTGGTTACAATAACCATATATATTCCGTAATTTTTCTTTGTTATATCTGCATATCTATATTTCCAGGACTTTCCCACATTAGTACTAGTCTTTATGAGCTAAGAATACTTAGTCCATGAAATAATCTGTGTCATTTTAGACTGTGGCATTGATTCCTCACCAGGAGGATTGCACTGAATTTATATTTATCTTTCCTGTGAAGGGAACAGTTTGGATCTCTGATAACAGGCTGCCCTAAATAGCAAACAGGGCAAGGACACCCTTCCCAAGGTGCTGGCATTTTTGGTTATAGAGACTGCCTTTCCCTCCAAAGATACAACTTTTGTTTTAAGTGAGAACAAGGACAGAGGCAATATTTCATCATTTATCTAGGAACAGCATCTTTGAACTTCCTTTCAGAGTACTGGAGGAGGCCATGAGAGAGAAGGAGTGGAGATGCTGAGCACAGTCATGTGTCTGCACCCACATCCTGGCCTTGTAATCACATCTATTACTTGTAAAAGGAACAAATGGTGAGTCAGGAGATCTTGCATAGGTCACTGGGTAGCAGGAAGTACAGTTTCTGCTATAGAGTTAATGGAATTGATTTATCTAATCATACACACTGCAAGTTAAACACGCTCTCTGTCTCTAGTCTGTTCTTGCTTTTGATGAGCAACTTCCTCAGATCACTAAGAACAAATAATTCTCCTAGAAATGAGAAAAGTGAAGGAACATTAATATAAAAAGAAACCAGAACAAAGGTGTTATTCATTTCCTGTCTTGTGCATATGCATCACCCCTATAACACTGTGGGTTGCCCTTGGTACCATGACAATGCTGTACACATATCTTTGGGCACCTTGCCGTCTCATTTTATCTGCAAAGAAGAATTAATTGGTATACCTTGATGCATAGGGCTTATACCCCAGGTAACTATGGTTCAAAGAGAAAATCACTTTAGATTCTGGGATGCAAAGCCCAGTTCTGAATGCCATCAGTGAGTCTCGCCACAGTGTTTCATGTGCATGATGCCTGATCCTGTTTCCTACTCCTGAGACGCTGAGAGTTAGTCTATGGGTGGAGCTGCACATAGAAGATTTGCCAAGAGAAGTATAGATTTGGGGCTGTTGCTCTGGTGGTCAATCTGTTTAATGTTTTCTTGAAGTTTTCAATGATGTATGACAATTAGACAGTACATTTAAATAAGCTGAGAAGGGCTTTTGTAAACATCTGGCTTCTGTCATGATCACAGAGATTTTAGATCCATGTGAAGAGAACAGTGTGGTTTTTCTCTTCACAAGGTTAAATTGGAAAGGTTTAAGCAGTGGTCTAGTTCCCTGTCCAGCCCCTTTGACAGTCTAGGTACAAAGTCTTTCCTTTCAAAGGCATAAGTATCAAACAACATACACCCAATCAGGAGATGCTGAGAAGCTGACCCTTCACAAGTCCCAGTGTTGGCAGGAAAACAGAGGCTGTGGTTTTTGTTAGCTTCAATTGTGATGCTATGTTAGGCCAAGACTTTCTATCTGACATTTTAAGACCCAGAAGCTCAACACACTGCCAACTGGTGGAGGCTCGGGCTGAGTAGGAAGCTTCAGAAGTTAAAGGCTAGGTTAATGTGAAGTATATGTGTAAATAAAGACAAAGTGTTGCTGTCAGGGAATGTTTGGTTACTGGGGTTTCTTTGCTACAGTAGTTTTTATAATTTATTGAGTGACTCAGGCCAGTAGCTGGCCATTTGCTCTCTGACAATTTAAAAAACTTCACAACAAGTCTTTCAACCAGAAATGATCTCAGAACTAAGAACACTTGACTAGTAATGGCTAAATTACGGGCTAAACTTATTGGTTAAGTAAGCCAGTAATAGGCTTTTAATGTGTTCAGAACGTTTCTCCCGTTAACATCAAGTAGGAGAACTCTAGTGGCAAAACTGACCATCACAAAACTAGGATCTGCAAATCTCCCAAGGTGACCAGTAACTCTATCAAAAGGGAGTGCTAACATTATGGAAACCATTCCCAAAGGCCATGTCTTCATGTATGTAACAGAAGATTCAGTTACATAGCAGAACTTTTTACTTACACCAAATTGCCACATTTCTAAGGCAATTTGGCTGGATTTCAACTTCAAGCAATGTCTGTTAATACTATGTTGTCTTCAAGAGGAAATCAACTTCACAAATTAAGTATGCCAGTTTATTATCAATGATCTAGATATTTTCATAGATGATCAGTTAGTTCGGTTCCAATATTTTGATACTTCTGATGCTCTCTCCAGAGTCCTGGGCATTTAAATCCATTTGTTCCATTTTACCTCACTGTTGTCTTAGTGGATTTCCAGAGGGTAATAGAGTGGAGCACATTAGCCTCCCTTAGTAGATGGGGGTCTAGATTTGGAAGTGACTGTCCTATCTACATCATCCTCTTTGCCAAATAAGGCATGAGAACAGCTAGATGGGAAAAGAGGCTCCTTATTTTATGGAAGGAGCTATGGAGTCATATTAAAGGTTCTAGCTATAGACGGGTGGGTTTTACTTTCCTAACGCTGCGACCCTTTAATACAGTTCCTCATTTTGTGGTCATCTCCAACCATAAAATTATTTTGCTGCTCCTACATAACTGTAATTTTGCTATGGATTATGATTTAAGTATTTATACTTGACCCCCAAAGGGATCAAGACCCATAGGATGAGAGCCATTACTATAGATGGGTAGGTAACCATGGGCATCTTAACAACCTGGAACAAAAATTTGCTCTTAAAACCAGAATCCATATTTTGAAATGTTCTGTGTCCTAAGTAAGCCTTTAATACAACCATTCTCTAACCATACAGCATTTTGGTAGATTAGGGAAGTCTTATTGTCTCTTGATTTAGCAGATTTTTAGTGTTCACCTTGGCATCGATTTGAATCTACCCTCAAAAATGATCTCCTTATATTGTACCTGATCTGAGTCTGTCACCAGGGGCTTAAGAGTTTGCCATAGTTTCTTCCAGTCTGGTAGACACTAGAATCATGAGCTTGTCTTGGAAGGTGCTTCATAGTCACACAGCAATCTCTTTTCAAAGAAATCTCCTGCCACTCTGCAAAATATATCTTTGGACCACAGTAGATATTTTTACCCAGAAGTTTCCACATTTATGCTGATTTCTTACTCTATTTGAGACTTTATGCATACTACTTCTTTGTCTGAAAAAGAATCCTTCATTAATTACCACCCTCTTCACTCTGTTAAATTTCTTTCTGGCAAGCAATTCTACTTTGAGGTACAGGTCATGCCATTTCTCTCAGGAGGCCTTCATTGAGGCCTCTCTATGTGTCTCTCCCTCAAGACATTTAACAAATTTTTTTCCCACTAGCATGCCTACTACAAGAAAGAACAGAACTTCCTTTGAGACTCCTGAACATTCAGATTTAGAAATAGGTTATAAAGGATGGGGAGGTGGCTCAGTTAATAAAAGGCCTGAACAAGCATGAGAGTTTGGATGTCCAGTGCCTAAGTAAAAGCCAGGTATGGGGGTGCACATCATAATTCTAGTGTTGGAGAAGCAGAGACAAGCTGACCAATGGAGCTCAATGGCCAGCCAGTCTAGCCAATCAGTGGTCTCCAGATTCAGTGAGAGGCTCTACCTTATTTCAAAAAATAGGGTGGAGATTGATTAAGGAAGATATCTGACACTGACTTCTGGCCTCTCAGATTATCTTTGCATACATGTGTGTGTGTGTGTCCATGTGTGCACACAGAGTGTGTAGATAGTAGTGTATTTTTGTTGTTTCCCCATATAAGGAAATGAAATAAAGCAAATACAATTACAGAAAGAGCAGAAGAGTTAAATTAACTTTGTTTAGAAGCATACCTGATCCCCTCATGATTACAACTCCTAGAAATTCATTTAAAATTTATCAAATGAAGTCACAATGCAATTTTAAAGCAAGAGGTTACTCCTGGGGTAACCAGGACAGCAGCTCAACTGTGCAAGTCCTATTATACAATATGTAAAATTCAGACCAGTTCCTTGAGTTGTATACTGGGCACTTTTTTTTTTCCTGAAGAATTATAATGAATTCTCTAAAAAGGCTCTCATATTGATGAGAAAGAATTGGTGGTGGTTGTTTTACTGCTATGTAAGAGAGTTTTGATAAATGTATATGTTCAGATATCTAGTTTAAAATCATTTAATATTACAGAAACATAATAAAACCTCTCACCTAGACTTAACATCATTTTATTATGAGTGAATCATAACTTCTATATAAAGAAATGTTACAGGTGTACCTCAAAGCCCCCATTCTCTTCTCATTCTGTTCTTTCATGTAATCCTTTATGCATGCACTTGATGATTGATAAGAGGATTGAGCACCTGGTATTTTACAGACACTAAGTAGGTAGTGGAAGTGTCTACAGATATGTCCTTACTTCATAAAATATACAGCAATTTCTGACTATAAGCTCCATTTCTCAATTGTTGTTTATCATGCTCAAGTATGAATTTACACATTTATAGCACATATGAATTAGTAAGGGATAATGCTGTATGTCTCATAATTTAAATGTTCGTTCTTAACAGGACTACTACGGTCATGATCTGCCAGTAGCCATGATCAAGCCAGTCAATATTCACTGTTGTTTACTCTCTGTATTCCCTTCCCCTTCCTCACCTCAGTTAAAGTCTTCATTCCCTGTTTTTCCCATTTATTCCTTCATAGCACCTCCATCTTCAAAGAAAAATGAAATTATGGATTCATTTTTAAAGCTATGCAGCCGGATAGAGACCTAATGTCTTTCACATGTAAACAGCTACTTGTCTCATCTTCTTCCTCACTTCCACCTCCTCCTCTTCTACCTCCTCCTCCTCCTTTTATTTTCCTTTCCAAGGCCACATTGACCTCCTAAGGTTCTCCCTCCCTGACAGTGACTCAAGGTCTTGTTAGCTCAATACATAGTTTGCTATGCTTGTATGTATGTTAACTTTTTTTGCTCCTGAAGAGCTACTAGTATAGAATCATCGATGTTTTTACTTGGGTGAAATGTTTGTCTTTTAGATTACTTCTATTATGCCGATCATTTGTGCAACTCTCTAATGGCATCTTTCTGCAAAACTCTATTCCCAAGTTCTTGCCCTTATCTTGGCATTTTTACTATGAGCTTGAAATGTGTGCACAGCACCCTGTCTCCACAGGGTGGGTCCATATACCCACATGCCATCTGATAGCCTCTGAGACAGACTTGGGACATGTTACTATGAGATCTGGAAATCGGGTTCTTTCTACCTGGTTAGTAGTGCCTTCCATTTGAATTCTGAAAACACTGATTTTTTTTTTTCCCTAGAAAAATCTCATTGCATGTGTAAAATACCAACTGGGATGTGTCTTTTTAAAAAGTTACTAATTTGTATCTCTAAAAATCATTTCAATTCAAAATGACTAGTTTGCTTTTTAGATACAACTATTTGAATGGAATAATCAATGTGTGATGACTTTTTGAAATTTGTAGCATGGCATAACAAACTATTATAGATTGAGTGGATCATGACGTCATCCAGGAGTTCATTATCCCTTCCAGGGTAAGCATTCTGGTCTGGCCTAACTGGCTTATCTGCCCAGGCTCTCACAGACAGATCAGAAGGTCTCCTCTCGTTTGAGTTTCAGATGTTTCAGACCGAATGACAGAAAATCATTTCTATGCAAGTCAGAGCCTGAAGGTAGTACTGAGGGTCAGGAGTTGGCTCTTTTAGTAGAGTGCTTGCTCTTCGTGCTTGGGACCCTAGGTTTGGATCCCAGCCCAGCACTGAAGTCCTTGTCTAATTACTGCCTGTTGACTTGGTGTTACTTTCAGTTCCTACACAATGACCTTGAGGTCTTGCCCAGAACATTGTTGTAGATTTGCTTTAGGGACAGCAGCAGCACATTCTTCTAAAATTTTGTATTTATTTTTTAAGTTGGCTTCTTTTCTTTCTTCTCTTTCCTTCCTTCCTTCTTTCTTTCTTTCTTTCTTTCTTTCTTTCTTTCTTTCTTTCTTTCTTTCTTTCTTTCTTTCTTTCTTTTTTTCTTTCTGCGGGGTGTGTGTGTGTCAAGACAGGCCTTCTCTGTGTATCCCTGGCTGTCCTGGAACTCACTTGTAGACCAGACTGGCTTCGAACTCAGAAATCCACCTGCCTCTGCCTCCCAAGTGCTGGTTCTTTTCTTTTCTTTTCTTTTCTTTTCTTTTCTTTTCTTTTCTTTTCTTTTCTTTTCTTTTCTTTTCTTCTCTTCTCTTCTCTTTTCTCTTCTCTCCTCTCCTTTGCTTTCTTTCTTCCTTCCTTGCTTCCTTCCTTCCTTCCTTCCTTCCTTCCTTCCTTCCTTCCTCCCTCCCTCCCTCCCTTTCTTTTCTTCTTCTTCTTCTTTTTCTTTTTCTTTTTTTACAAAGTGTATTTTTATAAGTTAGACTCACCCAGGACAAAGTTTCTTTTGGTTCCCTCAAGTTAATTTAATACTAACCTAACCAAAAACATTGCCACCTATAGGAGTCTCTGCAATCACTCAGACTCAAGGGAAGAAACTGTTCAATGAGAGCTAACTTCTGGGGCATCCCAAAGGGGCTTGTGTTCTGGCTGCATCTCATTTTTAAGTATTTGAGTAAAGCTTACTCTTCCATATGCAATCCTTGAGAAAAGTCAAGCTGGTTTAAAATGAGAAAGGAAACACAGAAACTAGTATATATAGGAAGAAAACACGTCTTTGCCGCTGACCAAGCTAATGACAAAGAATGCAATACTCTGTAACAAAACTAGGAAGGCATGGCACCTCCTCTGCTCACCTCACTGGGAGCTCTAGGCTATTCAAGTACAAGTTTAAGTTTGTCAAGAAGCCGATACTTCATACTTCACGCTGGTCAGGGGAACGCTGGTCAGGGGAACACAGGAGAAAGAGGCCAAATGCCACAGTTGGCCTTTTGATAAGTTAGCTGTCAGAGTTAGTTTCTGTCAACTTGACACAAAGCTATATGCCAGGAAGTCAGGAATGCTAATGGACAACTGCCTCCATCAGAGTGGCTTGTGGGCAGGTCTGTGGGGCGTTTTCTTGATTGTTGATGAGAGGGGAGGGCCCAGGCCTCTGTGGATGGTATGTCTCTAGGTGGCCGTGGACTGCATGAGAAAGGGAGCCCAGCAAGCCGGAGAAGCACACCAGTAAGCCTTAACAGTGTTTCTCCGTGGTCTCTGCTTCAGTTCTGTCTCCAGTTTCCCATGTTAGTTCCTGCCTTGACTCTCACCACCCCCACCCCATGATGTAGAAGTGTAAGTTAAATATATCCTTTTCTCCCCAAGGTGGGTCTGGTCCCTGTTTTGCCACAGGGCAAACAAGAAGAGAATTTGGTACCAGAGAGAGGAATATTGTCATGATGGAGTTCAGCATATCGGCTTAGGAAGGATTGTAGAGGGAATTTTGAAGCTTTGGGCTAGAAAGCAAAAACAACAATGACAATAATAATAATTCCCTCCCTTTTTTTTCTCAATTGAATAACAGGAAGAAACAGCTTGATGCTTCAGGAAAAACCTCTTGAACAATGTTTAATTCAGAGAGCATGGAAGTCCCTCTTTAGAATGAACAATCTGTTAATACGGTGACATTTGCATAGGACAGACTGCCACATAGTGAAATCTTTGTGGCAGGGTTCACACATGAGCCCTGTAAGTCTGTGGTACAGTATAGGGTGTCTGAGATAGTATTTATTCTTCCATCTCTGAGCAAAAAAAAAAAAAAAAACAATTAATTTTATCACTGTAGAAATTGAGTCCCAACAGAAAATGATTTCAGCTTTTCATTAAGCCGAATGAAAATAGTGTTGGCAAAATGTGTGCTGTTCTCCACCAGACCACTAAACAAAGGGAGAACACAGGGAAAACACTCGAAAGGCTTGCATCCGCCCAGGTCATCCTCTATCCGTGACATGGAGCTAACAGTCCATATTCCTCTCAGGTTCATTGTAATGGTGGAGTTATGATAGGAAGGAAAAACTCCAACAAAACAAAACAAAACAAAACAAAAATCTCTGATAAAAAGATCACACAATTAGAGTTTATTATTCATGATTCTTTATGTAATAAAGCTTGACATGCACTTTTAAGGAATTGAAAAATTGAAGTAGACAATCCTAGAAAACAGTGATTTAGATCAGTTTATTCTCCATTTGACAGGGTATACAGTTTTTTCCTCTGAACTTTTCAAGGGATTGAAATAATGTGTGTGTGTGTGTGTGTGTGTGTGTGTGTGTGTGTGTGTGTGTGTGTGTGATAGCTTCAGTGATACATGCCACAGTTGCCTGCCAGCCATGGTCTCTTAAATCATAAGAATTGAAAAAAATTTTTTCTTTTCATTTCAAGTCTGAGGTATCAGGTAATGGAGCAGTCAAGGCAACACGGACCTGAGAGATCCCAGAGGATCACGTTTGTGAGGAAGCAAGGGATTCTGTGTGCAGTGCGTGCATTGATATTAATACCTGTGCCTCCTTTGAGGTTTAGGAGAAGTGTTCATAACTCTATTCCTCTAGCAAACTTAAAAAACGCCAGCAAGCAAGCAAGCAAGCAAGCAAACAAACAAACAAAAACAGAAGTGGATTCCTTAGAGGACAATTTTCTGGGTGACTGACTGTCTTCCTTTTGCCATTATTTGAACTCTGGAGTCATGATTCTGGAGATTTCCAACATGATGGGAGAGTTCAATAATCTTGATTTGATTAGATTAACATTTTCCAAGCATCTCAGAGAAACCAAGGGCAGGCCAAGAATACCATTTGCACAGCAAACACACTGAGGTGTTTACAGAGGAGCCTCACAAAGAGAGATGAACAAAATGTCATTTGGGGCTTCAGGGTTTCGTCTAGCTTTGGAAATGCAACGGGAAATAAGCAAGAGTTCATCTGTGCTGCCTGCCTACATTACTGCAAAGCAGGCAGGAGCAAGCAACTAAACAGCGTAACTAAGGCCCTGTATACTTACTTATAACCCATGCAAAACCATGGAAATCATTTTTGGGAAACTTCACTATAACTGATTGGTTACTTAGCTAAGTGAAGCGAGCAAATCAAGTCTAAGAGTGTCTGGTTAGTCATTTCCAAAGTAAGGCTTGAAGTTTATCTCACCCTGCTCAGTTTTCTTTTGGGTTAGCTATGATCATAGAAGAAATCAACAACATGATTAAAGATCAACTGTCAGAAGTAACCTGAGCAGTGGTGGTTCTAACACCAGGAGAGCTTTCTGGATGAAAGTTAAGGCATAGGTCAGGGGGACTGTACAAGGACACTTGTATGTAGAGAGGTACATCCAATTCACCTCCGAATTAGTTCTTTCTGTTATTCTTCAAACCAGTCTGGGACTAAATGGCCTCTAAAGTTTCTAGTTCATATAAAAACTAAAAATGGAATATATAAGTTCTGACCTCCCCTGGTTGGAATTGTTGCTTATCCCAAACCTAATCTAATCTCCTTAGATCACAAAATTTTCATTTCTTTACTTTTTTATAACCTCTCATTTCCTTTTCACAGAGTGGTGCCCAGATTAGAGCACTGAAGAAGAATCAATATGGGCTGAGTTATTATTCCAGGGGTCAAGGCAAAGGACAAGGGCTTTGGAAGAGCTCACATGGAGAAAGCAGACACTGAGAGCCTGGTTACCACCATCTGTTTTCCCTTTCCACTTAACTCACCACATTTCAACACTATTTTTAAACCTTTGGTTCTACAGAGGCTATTTCTTCTGATAAAATTAGCCCCCCATTTCTCACTGTGTGACTACCTAATAAAAAAGGATGTAGAGAAGGTGATTAATCAAAGCCACAGTGGGCACCTGGAATGCCCAGCTGTGGCTGCAAAGTGGAGAGAGTCCTTCCAGTAAGGTTTGTAGGGACATGTGTGTTTTCTTCATTCTTGGATTATTCTGTGTTGTTCAACAACAAACAACAACAACAACAACAACGATGACAAAACAGGAAAAAAACCAAACAAAACAAACCATCAAACTGCTTTCTTTGCAAGTAAAAGAAACATTTGTTCGATTAGAAGATATTCTTCTATATTTGATTCAACTTTGTAGCTTCTTTTTAATCTATTAGGTTTTAGAAGGACCTGAGGCATAAGTGAACTTCTTTAAAAAAAAAAAAAGCAAACATGTATATATGTGTGTGTATGCACCTGTTTCCTAAGCAGCATCCACAAATAATCACAATAGTTTATTTTCACATGTGTTAGCAAATGGTCCCAAATTACCTGAATCACTGAGATTAACTTTATTGACATCTAGAGTTCAGAAAGAGGCCATTCCAAGAAAAGTCTTGCTTATTCATTTTTTCCAACATTTCAAGCTAAATGCTTAAAAATTAGAAAAAAATTACCTTCTAAAATTGTTAATGATTTAAAATGAGGGTCAGAGTGGATAAATTAGAGGTACTGATAATCTAGATTTATTATTTTTCTTCATAGTTCTTGGTAGTAATTTGTGCTGGTGGGGTAACTGAACATCCTTTTATTATTGGCAGCAAATTACCATTAACTTCCAAAGTCATGGCCTATGTATGTATTAAAAATAAAAAAAGAAATGAAGAGAGAGAGAGAGAGAGAGAGAGAGAGAGAGAGAGAGATGCTTCCTCACTGCCTTTCCTCCACATTAAAGTGAGGAGAGCACGGACAAGCTGCCTTTAGGCTGCAGATAGGAAGCTTTGAGCTTCCCTTGTGTTGGATTCTCTGGGTCTCAGCACTTACACATGAGTCACTCCTCTACCCACACGTGGATAATAGAGAATCAAGGATAAACACAGATGATGGACCACTCCATCCAGTGTACCACCTGCAGGGTGGAGAGAGAAGACACCAACATCATTTAGTCCAGAGGTCTAGCTTTTTTTTAAAATTTAATTTAAAATTTAATTTATTTTTTAATTTATTTTTTACAATCCATATTCCATTCTCCATCCCCCCATCCCCTCTCCATCTGCTCCCCACCCCACTTGGATGCCCCTTCCCACTTGACCTCTAACCTCCCTGGGGCCTCCAGTCTCTTGAATGAGTACATCATCTTTGTTTTTTTTTTTTTTTTATGATGGTGTTAACATTTTTTAATTACAAAAATCTAGATTGAACCATATATAGTCAACTCCAGTTGGTATCAATGCAATTAAGTTAGGACAAACATATTTTCAATTTATGTTTCTACAGTGACTAGACATCCTTAAAAACAACACAAATAAAACCAGGAAATTCCATCTTTACCTGATGTTATACAGAAAACATCAGCTCAAATTATTATAGACCTTTTGGTAAGAGTTGATACTATGGACCCTAAAAGAAAGCATGGGTAAAACTTTGACTACCATGATCTTCCAAAGGTTTCTTAGGATGCAGAAAGCATAAACTATAAAGAAAAATTCAGTAAATTTGACTTCACCCAAATTTAGCACATCTTTGTTAAAACACATAATTTAAAAAAAAAAAGAAATGTCTCTGGATGGCCTTTCCATCAGGCTCTGCTCCAAACTTTGTCTCTGTAACTCCTTCCATGGGTATTTTGTTCCCCATATCATCTTTGAATGAACATAAACCCAGAAGTCCTCTATGTGTGTTGGGGGTGTGTGTCTTATATCAGCTGGTGTATGTTGTCTGTTTGGTGGCTCAGTATTTGAGAGATCTCAGGGGTCCAGATTATTTGAGACTGCTGGTCTACCTATAGGATCCCACTGCTCAGCTTCTTTCAGCCTTCCTTGATTCAACAACAGGGGTCAGCTGCTTCTGTCCATTGGTTGGGTGCAAATACCTGCATCTGACTCTTTCAGCTGCTTGTTGGGGCTTAAGGAGGGCAATTATGATAGATCCCTTTTTGTGAGCTCTCCATAGCCTCAGTAAAAGTGTCAGGCCTTGGGACCTCCCTTTGAGCCAGATCCTACTTTGGGCCTGTCGCTGGACCTTCTTTTCCTCAGACTCCCCTCCATTTCCATCCCTGTAATTCTTCTAGACAGGAAGTATTATGGGTCAGAGATGTGACTGTGGGATGGTAACCCTATCCCTCACTTGATGTCCTGTCTTCCTGCTAGAGGTGGGATCTATAAGTTCCCTCTCCCTACTCTTGGGCATTTCATCTAAGGTCCCTCCCTTTGAGTACTGGGAGTCTCTCACCTTCAGGGTCTCTGGTGCATTCTTGTGGGGGGTTCCACCCAACCTCCTATTTCCTGAGGTTGCCTGTTTCCATTCTTTCTGCTGGCCCTCTGGGCTTTAGTCCTTTTCCATCATCCATTACCAGATCAGGTTTCCCTCTCCCGACACTCCTCCCCCACACCATCCACTTTCCCTCCTAGGTCCTTCCCTCCCTCCCCACTTGTAAAAGCACCTAAGGAAATGTTCAGAGTCCTTAGTGATCAGAGAAATGCAAATCAAAATGACCCTGAGATTCCACCTTACAGCAATCTGAATGGCTAAGATCAGAAGCTCTGGTGACAACACCTGTTGGTGAGGATGTGGAGAAACAGGAACACTCCTCCATTGCTGGTGGGATTACAAACTGGTACAACTACTCTGGAAACCAATCTGGAGGTTCCTCAGAAAATTGGAAATAGATCTACCTGAAGACCCAGCTATACCATTCTTGGGAATACACCCAAAAGATGCCCCACCATGCCACAGGAGAATGTGCTCCATTATGTTCATAGAGGCTTTATTTGTGATAGCCAGAAGCTGGAAACAACCTAGATGTCCACTACAGAAGTATGGTTACAGGAAATGTGGTTCATTTACACAATGGAATATGACTCAGCTATTAAGAACGAAGACATCCTGAGTTTTGCAGGCAAATGAATGGAACTAGAAAATATCATCCTGAGTGGGGTAACTCAGACCCAAAAAGACATGCATGGTATGTACTCACTTATAAGTGGATATTAGCCAAAACAAAAAAAGAAAAAACAACAACAAAAACCCATACAGAACACCCAAGATACAGTCCATAGAACTCCAAAAGCTCCACAAGCTGAAGTGCCCAAGTGAGGACACCTCAGTCCCACTTGGGAGGTCTAGCTTTTTTATGGCCCACAGTAAGAAAGTAAAGACATCAACTCTACCATTCTAGAAGATGTTCCTTTATGGCATCTTTGAAAACCAAAAGGTGTAATCCCCACCTACTCTTACTGATTCAGGAGACAGATTGCTGTTAATGAAGAGTGTATCCAGCAAACCCATGGCAGATATGTGCCAAAGGTAGTTGTATCAAACTGAATTTTGAACTTTTTTTGAATAGGATATAATTCTTTATTGTCTAATGGGCCAAATCCCAATGGGATGGTCCAGAATTCTCCAATTTTGTCTCATTGAGAGTGTGGCTTGAGGAGGGCTTACAGCTGGAAATGTCATAATGGAAAAATTAATAGTAACAATATAATTAATCATATAACATTATTAATAGTAATTAATAATTAGCCAAAGTTGTAGAAGTATGAGATGAAGAGAAAGGTGATCATTTTTAATTGCAGTTGAATTAAGATCTAAGCTGAAACATAATTTTACAGCATTTGAAAAAGATTCCCTGTGCCCTAAATTCCATCTGTGTCAGTTCACTGACAAAAGTATTAGCAACAAAAGGAACATCAAGCCCTCCCAGTGCTTGGTTTTTAAAGGTTCTGTCCTAACGACACACACATACACTGCCTACATCACAGTCACTGTTCCTACCTGACTTTTGGCACAGTTATTGTTATTCTCATCCTACATGAAATAACTGAAACCTAAGTGTGGTGTCACCCATACACATGAGAAAGAAGAATTAGCATTTAAACCCAGAAGATGGGTACATGTGTTCCATGACTGTCTTGCCACCATATTGGAGTGAAAAAGCGGTTAGTAAGGTCACTGTTAGAGTTACCGTAAGAACTAAGTGACTGTCATAGGACTTTTCTGTAGATTAAGGAGGCATGGATGCAGGTTAAGTAAGGCCTTGGACCTATATTAAATTAGGCTCCAGTATCTAATTTATGCTCTGATTTCTTTGCAAGCCACAAATCATACAGAAATCAGTTTTATAATATCTATACATTATATACATTTTAGAAGACAAGATGTCTCAGGGAGTAAAACACTCACTGCAGAACCAGAAGAACTGGTATTTATATACCCAGCACCCACATAAATACCTGTTGGGCATGGTGGCCTACCTATACTTCCAATGTAGGATGCAAACAGGGGAAGCTGGATGAAAGCTGATTAGCTAGACTAGCTGAGTTAGTGAACTCCAGGTTCATGTGAGAAACCCTAGTTTATAAAGGGGACTGTGATTAAGAAACACATAGCATCATCTTGGCTCTTTACATGCATGGGCCACACCCATGTGCATCTGAGTACACCTTTGCACATGTACACATGTGATTGTGCACATTCATACTTGTACTAATGCTACATGCACATACAGATGCAATCCTTTATTTTACATTGATTTTGGAGACTTTATTGCCTGGGGGGATGTGCTTCTGACTTTATTGGAACTTGAGTTATGACATAAAGCACAATACATTTTATTCTCTACATGTTCAGTGCAGGGTTCCATGCATTTCTGATAGATCAAGCTTGTTGGTTGTGTTAGGCTAATTGGTTGTTATAGATAACACACATTAATGCTGATAATTTTGGAAGACATTCAACATTTGCTGGTGTCTGCAAGTCATAAGAACTTTGGGGATTTTTTTTCATGCTTAGAGATGGAATATCATGTCTAATTATTATCTGAAAAGACTACACACAATGATTTTTGTCACATAAACTATTTTTATTTATCTTCACTTAGACTGGGTATATTGGGAATTTGATCATTCATTTTCCTATCAAGCTCATACAAGCCTGAGATCTCCTGTGGAACTTAGTACTGAACAAGGCACATCTTTCTGAGTATACATTTTGAGTGAAAATATGGGAACACGTGTTTTACCTATTTATGTTAATCTATGCGTGTCCATGTGTATTGTAGTCTGTGATGTATGCATGTGGGGCAACGGGCTATGCACAGACAGCTTGGTCTCCAGTCGAACTGAGGTGTGGAACCCCCGTGAAACCTGGTGGTGATAATTTTCACCTATATGGGACATAAGGTGTTCCCTCATGTGTCCTGGACCCCTGGCTCCTGTCGAAGTTACCGGCCCCACACCCCCTACAGGAGAGGCTCATGGCTATCGGTCATGTACACAATGTTCCAAGCTTCTGACCTTCAGGCTAGAGTCCTCCCAGTTACCTAGCAACAGCAAAATACAAGCTCACTATAAGAGGGGCTGCTTGGCCCCACCTCGCTCTCTCCCTCTTACTCTCTCTCTCTTTAAGCTTTCTTACTCTCTAGCCTTTCTTCTCTCTCCTTTTCCCCCTTCTCTCTTCTTGGCCATGGCCAGTTTCTTTCTCTTTCTACCTTTTCTCTTTCCTCCCGCCTTTCTACAATAAAGCTCTAAAACCATAGACTGTCTCTGTTCATCAGGTCCCAGACTAAGGACTCTCACCTCTGTGGGAACCTATTTCCCTCTGCCCTCTTTCTGTATCTCTGGGGTGAGAGTGTTGCCCTGGGGCTCCTATTCTGTTTTCAGCTCCTCTGCCTTATCCAGTGTAGGATGCCAGAGACTGAGAACCTGGTTCCAGGGGCTGCCCCTTGTTCACCCCCACCCCGCCATGTGGGGTCAGTGGCTTCACACAGCCAGATGCCCATCCAGGGCTGAGTGGAAAGTGTCCGGCAGTCCTCCCACTGTCCGCCTGCCCAGAGCACCAGAACTCTGGCGGAATGTGGGCACTCTCTCCCTCCCCCATTTCCCCTACACCCACAGCCCCACATATGCATATATATATTTGCACATATGTGTGCAGGTGGATGTGTCCATGTGGAGGCCAGAGACATAAATTGGTGTCATTGACTTCCTATATCAATCTCCATTTAATTTTTGAGAAAATAGCTCCATTATTGAATCCTGTGCTTGTCATTTCAGCTAAACTGGCTGGCTAGGGAATTCCAGAGAGCCTCTTGTCTCCAGCCTCTCAGTGCATTGCCTCACTAGGATTAAAGAAAACTAAATCACATTCTTTGACAATTTCATGTATGTATGTATGTATGTATGTATGTATGTATGTATGCATGTATGTATGCATATATGTATGTGGCATGCTCTGGTTTCTCTCCTTCCAATTCTTTCATTTCCTCCCCATCCCTTCCAGACCCACTTCTTCCTTACAATTTCATTTACCATATTCCTGACTCTTGCTTTGTGTCTCACAGAGTTTAACTAGGGTCATCTATGTGATCATGGGTTTTGAACTATTTCCTAGAGCCTGGTAGGCTCACCTGTGGACACACAGCTATGCCTCCAAACTCCTGGAACTCATTAATTACCAGTATGTCAACAATAAGTGGTAGAACCTCGGGAATCCTTGTTCAGCTCAGAGCTGACTATGGGGCAGACAAGACTTATGTGGTCCCAGTGTCATTAGACACTGTGAGTTCATGATGCCTGTGACATGCTTAGAACATAGCATTTCACAGTGCATCTTCCTATTTTCCTGCTGTAACATTCTACTCCCTCTTCTACAGTGGTCTGTGAGCTTTTAGGAGGTGGTACACATCTCTAGGGATAAGGTCTCATCTGTTTTTTATTTTCAGTATTGTGGGTCTCTGGCAACTGCAAAGGAATGTGTCTCTGATTAAGGCTGAGAGTAGTCTTTGTCTATGAGTAGAAACAGGGAATTAGAAGGAGATTTGGTAGTGTGTCAATTTGGCTGAGAAGCAGTAGAGGATCCCCTGGTTTTACGTGGATTCTAAAGATCCAAATGGAGGTCTTCCTGCATGCATAACAATACTTTCTGCAGTAACCCCTTGCCTTATGTTGTGTAACAGTTTCCTAAGGGAATGAAACAGTCTATCCTTCAAGAAGGTCTCTTGGATCACACGGCCCCCAATGGAGGAGCTAGAGAAATTACCCAAGGAGCTAAAGGGAACTGCAACCCTATAGGTGGAACAACAATATGAACTAACCAGTACCCCAGAGCTTTTGTCTCTAGCTGCATATGTATCAAAAGATGGCCTAGTTGGCCATCACTGCAAAAAGAGGCCCATTGGACTTGCAGACTTTATATGCCCCAGTACAGGGGAACCCTAGGGCCAAAAAGGGGGAGTGGGTGGGTAGGGGGTTGGGGGGGTGGGTATGGGGGACTTTTGGGATAGCATTGAAAATGTAAACGAGGAAAATACCTAATTAAAAAAAAAAAAAGAAGGTCTCTTGGGCGCACCGACTTGCCAGCAAAGCAGACGCCACAACAGGATCCTTCTGCACACGTTTATTGGGAGAGCTTGATTGCAGAGGCGAAAAGACCCTGAGCCCAGAACTGGTGCTGCTTATATAGGCCTAGGAGAGGCGTGTCTCACACCCGGATTGGTTATGCTTACTATCTCATTTGCATGTCTCACATCTGATTGGTTAACATACCTCATTTGCATGTCTCTCATCTGATTGGTTAATTCTCAAAACCTCATCTTGGCAAAAAACTTTACTGCATATGTACACATTGGGTGTCTACCCAGACTTATGCGTGGTGGCCAGCGGTAGCCAGCACCACCCTGCAATGACACATGTGGCTTCCCACAAAGGTCCTTAAACAAAAAGGTAAACAACTCAAAATAACTCCAGGAAGTACCTGAAACTAACCAGATTCACCAGGCCCTGTGCCAGAGTAAGCAAAAGGAGACTCTCGGACAGGAAAAGACCAGCTGCTTAGACAAAGCAGAAACCAGCTGAGCTGCCTGGAAGAACTTTTGAATACATGCGCACCTGGAAAGGACACTCTTCAACCTACTGAGCATACCGCAGGCTGTAAAATGTGTTCCAGGTCCCCAGCTCTGTAAGCTCTCACTTATGCTGGGGTGGGTTTGATGATATAGATAACTATGAGTATTTTCTACTCCTATAAGTTTTCCCTTAATCATACTCCTGTATGTAACCACAATAAAAACCATTGCTTCAACAACGTGGACTTTGGTCATATTTATACTTTGGTCTCTCATGGCTTCCTTTTTCGGCGTTGAGTAGACATGTCTTCAGTACATCCCCAGGATAAGTTTTGCTACATAACTCCTTAAAATACAGCTTTGAAAAGTAATAAAACCAACACAGAAACTTGGCCCCGCAGTTCAGGCCTGTAATCTCAGCCACTTGTGGGGCTAAGGCAGGAGGATCATAAACTCAGGATCTACCTAGGGATCTTAGATAGCTTGTCTCAAAAGTCAAAAATCAAAAGGAAGTTAAGGCTCTAGCTTACTGGTAAATTTCTTATCCAGCATGTGTGAGACCTCAGATTCAATCACCGGCATGACCAAACAAAATCAACCACAGATATAAAAGCAGGGGAACAGACAATAAAACAAGTAACGGTCAAGAATTTCATTATGTCCTGACTCTCTCATTGTGCCTTGAGCTCTTTCTCAGGGGTTGTGTTGTCTTTGGAGTTCTCCTCTGTTCCACTGTCCTTTCTTTCTGCCCGGATTGGTTTTCACAGAGAAAAATCAGTGTGCCTATGGTCTGGGAGTCATTTTCTTTATGACCCAGCTCCAACTGATTTGCAGAGATCCAGTGGCAACCATTACTACTTGCAACACTGTAATCCCTGACCTACCTACCATTAACACTGTTTGGTTTTCTGTGAGCCTTCTGGTCACGCCTCATTGAAGTTTTCTTGTCATGCCATTTCAATTAATGGAACCACTGATATTCTTCCTTTGGCAACTCAGGGCCAACTTTAAATCAAGCCACCCACATGGGCAGTCTAGTGTGACAGCTTCCCCGGAGAGGAGGCTCTCGGGTGGCAGTTGTATAACACCGAGCAAATGACTAATGGGGTAAATTAACCGAAATGCTCCTAGGACTCGCTCTTGCTTAAGGCTCTGCAGAGGGCTGAGTGGGAGGTGACATGGTGGAGTGGAAAAAGCTGGAGCAAGGGAGTCAGAGTTGGAGTCCTGCTCTTTCCTTAGGTGGTGTCATCCTCAGGAAATAGATTATGTAAACTAACCACATTTAACTTTGCTCACTGCAAGATGCAGATCTCATAGAGGCTTGACATAGAGACTAAAGGACCAAATACAGGGGAATGGACTTGGATTTGACTAGGATCTCTCTTGAGTTAAGCACTTAAAAGTTTTTCAAACCTTTAAAAATTTAAATTAATTCTGTGTTATGTATGGGTGAGGGTGTGCATGCACACCATGGGCATGTGTAGGCAAGAGGAGGATGTTGTGTGCTGCTCAATCATTCTTTGGCTTAGTTCCTGAGACATCATGTTCACTGAATCTAGAACTAGGTTGACAGCCAATGACTCTAGTGATTTCCTACTCCCTACAATTCTAGTTTATAGTTTATAGGTGTTCATATATCCACACTCAGCTCCCTCCCTTCATACCCCAAACGGTTTTGCTATGTAGCCCTGATGACCTGGAATTGACCATGTAGATCAGGCTGGCTTTGAACTCACAGAGATCTGCCTACCTCTGACTCCTGAGTATAAATACTTGAGGACGACCATGCAGGGCTCACAGTCAGCTTCCTGCATGAGTGTGGGTGTATGTGATGGTAGTTCTTTCATACCGTTTCATGTAGTCTTCCTTTTCTCTTTAGAATCTCTTGACTCTTCTGTTTTTGTCTAAAACAATGATCTGGTTTCATTGTTTCCAAAATGAACACATATCTTTACTGTCAGCATCTTTATTTATCCTCTAATTTTAGTGAACATGTTTCAGGTTTTTCTGAGTTTGTTTTTGTCTATGGAAGAAGGATGCACAGGTCCATGTGTGGAGGCCAGAGGATGTCTACCTCCATCTCTCTCTTTCCTTCTTTTTTATGCACAGTCTCTTCATGGAACTCAAAGCTCTATGTTGTGGCTAGGCTGATTCATTGACCAGCAAGATCCTGGGATCTGCATACCTCTGGTCTCTGCAGTGCTGTCAGTGCAGACATCCATGACACTGCCCAGCTTTTATGTGAGTTTGGGCATCCAAACTAGGGTATTCATGTTCATGCAATAGGCACTTTATCCACTGAGCTATTTCTACAGCCACAGTTCCAATATTTTAGGTAACACATGTGCTCATTTTCTATTGGTTAATACCTACAACATAGGAATAATATTGTCTAATAAGAAAAAGGAAAAAAATGGGACATGGAGTTAAACTTTATCAGATCTTAAACAATATTTTAAAAGACATACTGACAATTATACTTTAATATATTAAACATGTACTAGAATTTATTAACGAATGCAATGTGATTGACTCTTCATAGGTTTCTTCTTTGAGTTTTCTATTTCTCCAGGCTTTTGTATTAGGGTTGTAGTTACTTTCACGTCTGAGTAAGAAAGTTTCCATAATGTTTTAAATCATCGTGAGATAAAGCATAAAGATTTATATAATATAGGTATTGTTTTCTATGAAGAATTTGAAAAAAAATTCTGCCTATGGAAGATTAATCCAATTCCGTAGAACTTTTGTAGTCATTCAGGCATTTTTTTTGGGGGGGGGGGATTCTGTAGCATATATACATATGTCCACATTTTCTAACACACTGTGCAAAATGTACATTGTAAAGCTTTTAGGAGAAGCATTGTTTTCACAGTTTTAAAAAATGTTTTGGTTTCTAAATTTTATAATTATTTAAGAAAAGTCACCTGTGTTTGAAACACAAGTTCTTGAGACGTTAGACTCTAAGGTCTAGAAACAGTGACTTTATTGGGAAGAGTTCATCTCCCTTCCTCCCTCCCTCCCTCTGTCCCTCCTTCCTTCCTTTCTTCTCCCCGTCCTCCCTGCCCCGACCTCTCTCTTGTACATAGTTCTTCTGAAGTTTATCTATTCCGTTAATATGGGAACTTTCTCAAGAATTCACATTAATCAGGGGTAGGGACTTGTGCCCACCTAATGTTATTAACATATCATTAACATTTGTTGGTTACTTAAGGGTAAAACTGAGTTGGAATTTTGATGGGGATTGTATTGAATCTATAGATTGCTTTTGGTAAGATGACAATTTTTACTTTGTTAATCCTACCTATTCATGAGCTTGGGAGACCGTTCTGTCTTCTGAGGTCTTTGATTTCTTTCTTCAGGGACTTTAAGTTCTTGTCATACATATCTTTCACTTGCTTGGTTAGAGTTACATTAAGATGTATTATTTGTGACTATTGTGAAAGGTGTTGTTTTCCTAATTTATTTTTCAGCCCATTTATCCTTTGTATAGAGGAAGGCTATTGATTTGTTTGAGTTAATTTTATATCCAGCCACTTTGGTGAAGTTGTTTGTCATCTGTAGGAGTTCTCTCGTAGAATTTTTGGGGTACCTATACTTATGTATACTATCATATCATCCATAAATAGTGATACCTTGACTTCTTCATTTCTAATCTATATCTCTTGACCAGCTTTTGTTGTATAATTGCTTTAGCTAGAACAAATATAAAGTAAGTAAGTTTATTTGGGCTCATGGGTTTTGAGATTCAAGTCTCAATTCATATCTGGTGCTACTACTGGTTCCAGTCCTGGGCAAATGTAGCCCATAATATCAGGTTCTTACAGCAGAGTAAACTGCCCACATTGTTGCCCAGGAAGCAAAGTAAGGGAAGAAAAGAAGGAGAAAGATGGGACATATGAAGAGTGAGGGGAAGATAGCAAGGGAGTGTGACATTATCCATGGTACCCCCTCTAACCCAGCAACAGTTTACAGGGCTCTACCTTTAAAAAATAGATAGCATGTAAAATAAATAAATTAATTAATGGGAAAAGGAACTACTGGACCAGAGGGAAATCATATAAAGAATTGTTTGAAAATATTCAAATGTTCAGTTTCATTGTAAACAGATGTAAAGACACAAGAAAAGATTGGGAAATTAGAAAAAGATGTTGACAGCACTTCTTACTACTGCCACACTAGAAACCAAACCTTGTCATACAGGTCTTTGGGGTACACAGCCTATACTCAAATCTTACACCAGCAGCCACAGAATGCATTAGAAAAGGAAAAGAAATGATAGTATCAAAAAAGCATGTAAACCAACCCAAAGCAAACGAACAAAACCATAAATGGTTAATGGCCTCGGGAAGAGCATATTCAGACTTTCTACATGTTATTCCTGCAAGGTTTCTGGTCATTTGGTGGAGATTGAATTCAAATACAAAGTTATTTACAAAAACCAAATGCATGAAACTGGAGGAGAGTAACTAGGGAACATGAACACACATCAGTTGTGTAGAAAGCATTGCATTTCTCTCCATCTTAGCTCATCTTCCTAGCATACATAACCATCTGTCACATGGGCAAACAGAGGCTAGTCCCAGGCTCCAGAGGTGTGGAGAGTTAAGCGTGTGGAGAGGAAGTACTGGAGAAGACATCCTGCAAACATGGAAAATGTTCATGAGAAGAGCACAGATAATATTCTTTGGAAAAAATATTTTCCTGTTCATCTGACCTCACAAACTCCTCTTTTCATTAAAACAAGAGTTCTATTACACAATGAGAATCCTCTAAAATGAGAAATCCAGCCTTTTGCCCTGCACGTTTTATTTATTCATTTATTTATATCCCTAAGTATAAGAATAAATTCCCAACTCTTAATTGTCCTATATCTAAAGTTTCATATTAATTAATACTGGAAATTAATATGGTGGCAGTTATCTCTTAACCAGTTAGTTCCCCAAATAACCCACAGAGACCCTTTAATATTTCAAAACTTAAGTCTTAGTTGGGCAGATTCTCAACTAGCTCATCTAAGTTAAACCAACCACCTAGCTCTAACCAGCCATGTGGCTAGCTATACCTTCCAGCCCCATAGTCCCATCTTCTCTCACTGTCTCCTGACAAAAACCTTTCTCTTTCTTCTTCTCAGAGTTCCTTTCTCCCTACCAGGAAGTCCATCTTCCTCTCTCTACTGCCCAATCACACAGGCTTTAAACTTTTATTGACCAATTAACTTGGGGAGGTAGGTTTGTAGCAAAAAAGCTGGTGAATATGAGAATTCTCTCATCTTGGGGCAACCAGATCTTAGGGTGCAGAATTTAGCATTTGAATACACGGCAGCACCCCAACAGCTTCTTTTTTTCTCTTATTTTTTTTTTATTATGTATTTTCCTCAATTAAATTTCCAATGCTATCCCAAAAGCCTCCCACACCCTCCCCCCCAACTCCCCTACCCACCCACTCCCATTTTTTGGCCCTGGCGTTCCCCTGAACTGGGGCATATAAAGTTTGCCTGTCCAGTGGGCCTCTCTTTCCAGTGATGGCCGACTAGGCCATCTTTTGATACATATTCTTATGAGGTTACTTCTGCTTTAGATCAGAAGTGCTGGACTGATACAGTGTGAACTCAGCTTCATCAAGAAGGTGGAACTGTCTCTCTTTCTCAAGAGATTCAGAATATGCTGCTCATGTCTACCCCGAGCTAACAAAAAAAATGTATAAATACAAAGGCTAATCTCACAAAGGGACAAAAGAAAGGAGTGGGACTGGCCACTGGCTGCTGGATAGCTTTATCTACTGTGACTGTCTGACAGAATAGGACGGGGCACCAGACACAAGCCTACCTCCTTAGGGGTCCAGCACAACAGAGAAATTAATAAAATAGCTACAGCTAGTGTGCTAAAATGAACAATACAATCTCCTTGCAGCTTGAAAGATGGGCAGTCAAAGAAAAGAAGAAATGGGGCCAAGGTCACAGGTGTCTGAAGAGAACCAAGGGAAGGGGTGGGGGTGGGCGATGGATGCTAGGTGCTGCAGGAGCAGCGTAAAGAAAACCGGGTCAGCCACGCACAACCCAAAACAGCAGCAGCAGATGCTTTTTTTCTGAACAAAAGAAGCAGAACATGTGGTTCAGGGGTCACCTCAGCAGAGGTCTAGAAAGGAGGAGAGAGAAAATAGGAAAGTGGACTTGCAGTAATGCCTAGGGAGCCCAGCGTTTACATCACTCTGAGAATCTGCTGTTTAAAATCCATCCCAGCGGGAGGACCGACACCAGGGTCAATGGTAAATGTCACAAGCTGGGCTCTATTCTCCCAGAGATGCTCAGCTCTCACAGTACACCTCTGAAGTGAAGCCAGGCTAGGCTTAAGGGGAAGCTCAAAAATTAGTGTAAAAAGAAGAGACCTGGCTAGTGCTGATCCCTAAGAGCACAAGGCAAAGCAAAATATTCACAGGACCCTGAGAAGAAGACAGGTGGTGGCTTCCTCCAAGGCTCAGTCGAACCATCTGCTCCTTCCTGTCATCTACACCAAAACTTGAGGGCTATTTTGGGAACAATGAAAGAAACAGAACCATGTTCAGCTCTGTACAGCTGGATTTTTTTTTTCACCTTAGCATTCTAAGTTCCCAACTGTGGGGAGTAGGGTGGCTTTCAGGTAGATTTCTGGAGAAAGCTAGGTTCCAGACAAGCACACTAAATGCTAGTGTGCTATTGAAGATTCTCTCCCTTTTCACAAATACTATCCATCAACATTCATGCACTTTCATATTTGTAGGGGAGGCAATCTGGTAAACAAGACTTGAAGAAACACATGCATTGTAGGTACTTCACTTGAGGAAACAACAAAATCAAGCCCAACAGATAGGAGTTTCTCTTCTTTGCAGATTATTTCAAAATATGATCTCTCCAGAGGGAGAACCATTATTATATTGAGCACCTGGGTAGATGTTTAATGGTCCACCTGAAACGCCCCATAAATCTAATCTTCATGAATGATCAACACAAAGAAGGTGAATAGGTAAACAGACAGCCTCGACACTAATGCATTCATGGGCTCTACATGGTGACATCCTGTCAGACCTTGTTCATTGCTGGGCTCTGTGCCCAGTGGTGACGTGCAGAACAAGCACTTTGAAAATAGGTGCTAGATGAACAGACAAGAAAGGCTGCCTTTCATGCCGGAGTTGGGTGCAGGCTGTGCACAGTTCCTGCCTTAGCTACCTTTGGACTACTATGATCAAACTCCACGACCAAGGCAACTTATAAAAGAGTGTGCTTAACTTGGGGTTTGCTGTTTCAGAGGACTGGAATTCATGATGCCAGAATGAAGGAATACCTGAGAGCTCACATCTTGATCCATAATCATGACGCAAGGGTGTGGGGGCAAAGAAATTGGAATGGCATGAATCTTTTGAAATGTCAAAGCCCGTCCCAGTGGCACACCTTCTCCAGCACGACCATACTTCCAAATTGCTCTTAAACAGTTCTACCAATTGGGTACTAAATAGTCAGATATAAGCATATGGAGGTCATTCTAGTTGAAACTACTATATCCCCTAACTATGAAGCGGGGTCCCATTCAGTGCTCTGGTTGAAACTCTTCCAGAATCAGGGTGGCATCATGGGATCTCCTCAGGGTTCCCACAGAAGAGGAACTTCCAAAGCAGTTCTTCAGAACACCTTCCCGAAGACCTCTCTAGTTTTCTCATTTTTTCCCTTATTATCTATAGATGATAAGTTTAAAAGTTGGGTGGCTTTGATCTTAGTAATTGTACTATTGTGGTCTCCTTGGAATGAATATCTTCTTCACCTAACATCTGATCCTAACATAGCAACAGTGTCATTGAGCCGAGCTAGATGGCGTCATAGGAATTTGATTTGCATGTCTCTGATATGGAGAGACCATTTTAAATTGTTGATCACCTTTGTGTGTTTGCATACATACGTGTGTAATAACTATCTTTTTCATATCTGTGATTAAATTTTTTGTTGACTTTCACTTACTGATTTGTAAAAGTTCTTTGCACATGAAAGAATAAGCTCTCTGTTTTATGCCTGGAAGGGAGAAGTACTATATTTTATTCATGTATCTTCAGCCACATAATAAGTGCTACATAAGTAAATGAACAAATTAATTTGTATTGCAAATAATTTTGACAGGGAGATTTTCATGTATAATTTTCTCTGTTACTGACATCTTGAAAGGAGGATCACAGGACTTCTGGCAATATGAAAATAGAGATAAAGCTTATGTATACACTAGAGTAAATAACCATTCCCAATAAACAGAAGGCAAACACAGACCCTCTGCTTCAATAAAAGGAAGTCAATTGACTTATAAATATTGAGGTTTCTGCTCATCAGACTGACTTTGAAGAGCTTGCAGTTTTTTTCTTTGAATAGGTGTGGGTGCTACCTACTGGTACTATCAGGCTTGAATTAAGACCATGCTCTGTGCCAAGAATAATGCTGAACACATTCTACAAATACCAAGTACACTCTATTGTGGAACTTCCCTGAATGGTACATGGTCATTTCTTCTTGTTCCCAGTCATCTCTCTGGCTACAGAAAGGTCAGTAAATTGGTGACTAGTAGAAAGACCCAATAAACCTCCTCATCTCTCAGGTAAAGAAAATAAGATAATGAATGTTTTGGCATTTATTTATGAACCAAAGTTCTAGGGCAGGCAGAGCGAAGATAGTATTCCCCAGGATGGTACATGTTAGAAATGATGGCTTTGCTTTTCTTCTCCCATTGACACACTGAAGGAGGACAGTGACAGCAAATGGCCCCAAGTTTCCAGACAGTAATCACATATCAAAGAAGCAGGGTACAGGTAGAATGCTTGCTCTTGATGGAACTCAACATAAGTTAAGTGCATGAGGACTCAGGAGTTCATACATCATTAATGGTGGCTGAAAGAAGGGATGCTCTCCGTTCTCCAAGAACAGAGTGTCTAGGGACATGAAAGTGTGACAGTCATCATTAAGCAAACCAATATCCTTGAGCAGCACCCAGTGATCAAGACAAATCTTTCTGAAGTTGAATAAGTAGAGCATAAATGTGTCACTGTGCAATGAGAGTGGGTAGTAGTACAGTGACCATTCCTAGTACGTCTCCTCTCTTAGTTGTACCTCCACGACAGTGCCAGCTACTCTGTAGGAGATATAGGTGAAGACAGCAGAAGACATTTTCTGGTTGTCCTATGTTTTTCCAGGAATCCATCTTGTGGAAGAGGGCAAGAGTAAGAAGATTTGACAATGTGAGTGTATTTTGTAAACACACCATGTCACCCCCAAAGAGACCCTTAGACAGAAAGTACTGGGAGCTTATAAGTGTCACAATTTAGTGATTTCTTTTCTGTAATTGTTCCTTTTCCTCTCATTAATACTGGGTGGAAACGAGTTTCTTAGAGAGGTTATTTATCAGTTGTAAAATAAGAGCTTATTTTTCTCCTTTGCATATGTGCACCTATTTGGTCTCTGTTTGTGTTTATGTGTGTGTATGCACATGTGTGTGAGCTGCCCATGTAGCTTCCAGAGATTGATGTCAAGCCTCTCTCTCACTCACCACCTTATCTTTTGAGATAGGGTCTCCCACTGAATGTGGATCTTGCTATTTGAGCTCTACTGACTGACTGGCAAACAAGGCCCAGGGATCCTCCTGCCTCTGCTAGAATTACACCATTTCTGGGTTTTCCACATGGATGATGGAGAATAACCCCCAGGCTTCCTGCTTGTACAATAAGCATTTACTCTCTAAGTCATGTTCCTGGCCTGAAGAGTTTACACTTCTCAGCAGATTGAATAATGAAGCTAGAGTGAATATATGTAACTTGAGTACATTTAAGTTTTTAATAAAGTATGGCAGGATGCTTCTCTAGCACCCACAAAGTCCTTCGTTTGATCTCCAGAATAAAAAAAATATATATTAGAAAATGTCTTCCACTTAGGTCTTTTACAAATGTAGACATTAAAGCATAGATTAAATGACTTTGCTATGGTTACTCAGGAAGCTGTATGGCAAAGACTACTTTCAAACAAAAATTGGTATTTAGAATATTTTTCTCCTGGATTTTGTTCGTATAGATGAGGCATTGCAACAGCAGAAAATCTCTGTGTTTGGGCATGACATGGTCTCAGGGTTAGGTACGTGAGGACAGAGAACCACTCAACTTAGGGGGGAGCTTTGACCTTGAGCCCTGTTGCAGGTGTAGCACTCTTTGTGAGGCTGTGATTGCTTCTCTTTAGGCCCCAGAGCAGCAAGGCCTGGAGGATTGGCTGGGATTCCACCTTGGGCAAATTCGTTGCAGATGATTGTCTGGAGGTTGAAGCTCCCAGTTGAGAGATTGATAAGTTAATAGTGCATGCTCTCTGTGAGTCAGCCTGTAATTGCTGACAGTAAGCTTTGCTGCAGCAACCTCAGGGGCTTGGTGTTCGAGTCAGATGATGTAAACGGGGGTAAAGTTGGCCTTGTTTCCTGAAATCTTAGAGATTGAATAATAAGTTTTTAAAGTTCAGTTGGTGACTAAAATCACTTTGGGATGAAAATGGATGAAATAAAATGAACAATATCCCACGACTCTTGTCTCTCCTGACTAATATCTCCATGAGCATTGTGGAGTTAACAGGATCAAATAGCTAGTGATCATGTAACTGGTTGTTAGTTGTTAGAAATTCAGATACAATCAGCTTACTTTAATTTTAAAGCTCAGAGAATGTTTTAATGAAACAGAAAGCTAGTGGGGGCTTGAAGACTGTACATGCCAGAGTTTTCAAAATGGTTCCTGGGCTTGGGGCAGGAAATGAATTCTGCTTCCTGAAATCCTTCTTGGTGTGACTCTTTTCATCTTTGACTTAGTTTTCTTTTTTTTTTAAATGTAAATCTCACACATGGTTTAAAGGCCATATGAAAAGATGTATTCTTAGAATTCTTATCTCTATCTCTATGCCTTTCCCATTCATCTTTGTAGATAATCATTTTCATTTGTCTTATCAGTGTCTAGAACAAACACACGAAAGTCATATTTTATCCATCATCCACGGTATTGTGTTTTTCTCCTTTAGTTTTACAATATGCATTGTCATCCCCACATGCTCATCCGTAAAGCTGTTCCTCACCTTTCTTTCTCACAGTTCCAAAGTATCCCCGTGGCATTACTGAATTGTAGTTGATTGAATGGAACATCAGTAGTCTACTATTAGCTGTCTATCACTGCAACAAAACACATGAGGCAATAATCTTAAAAAGGAGTGTTTTTGTTAGGGTTTTACTGCTGTGAACAGATTTCATGACCAAGGCAACTCTTATACGGACTGCATTTAGAAAGGATTGGCTTACAGGCTCAGAGGTTCAGTCCATTATCATCAAGGCAGGAACATGGCAGCATCCAGGCAGGTATGGTATAGAAGGAGGTGAGAGTTCTACATCTTCATCTGAAGGCTGTCAGGAGAACATATGGCTTCTAGGCAGCTAGGATGGGGTTTTTAAGCCCATGCCTACAGTGACACATTTCCTTCAACAAAGTCGAATCTACTTCAACAGGGCCACACCTCCTAACAGTGTCACTCCCTGGACCAAGCATATTCAAACCACCACAGGGGCAAGATTCATTTGACTCGCTTTCTAAGGTTTGAATGAAGTATTAATCAGTTTCATTGCTTTTGAGCTGACTCTGAGGCAACATCCCACGGCATGAGTATATGGTAGAGAAAAGCAGCTCATCTCATAGCCAGGACACTAAGAGAGCAGTGAGGGTCTGACTCTCACAGTACACTTCCCAAGCACATACCCAACAACCTAAAGACTGTTCACTGTGTCTCAGGGCATCCACCCCTTCCCAAATAGCAGGAGGCCAAATGCTGACTGAGCCTTCATCAAGCAGGCCTCTGCAAGAAAGCTAAGACCCAAGCAATTGAAAATTGTTGGCATGTCTTTTTCCAAACTATGTGTTCAGGTCTTCCTTCCTTCCTTCCTTCCTTCCTTCCTTCCTTCCTTCCTTCCTTCCTTCCTTCCTTCCTTCCTTCCTCTCTCTCTCTCTCTCTCTCTCTCTCTCTCTTTCTCTCTCTCCTTCCTTCCTTCCTTCCTTCCTTCCTTCCTTCCTTCCTCTCTCTCTCTCTTTCTCTCTCTCTCTTCTTCCTCCCTCCCTCCCTCCCTTCCTCCCTCCCTCCCTCCCTCCCTCCCTTTCTTTCTTTCTTTCTTTCCCTAAAATGGCAACTTATTTTATTTCCTTTGTAAAAATTAAATTTAAACAAGAACATTAAAAACATAAAATTGTACATATTAATGAGGTAATTTTTGTTTCAATTTTCAATGTATGCATATACTCTGCAACATTCAAGTTAGGATAAGGCCAGATATACCCATGTCTCAGAACAGTTATTATTTTAGGGTAAAAAGTTTCAAAATTCCCTTTACCAATCAAAACAGACTTACTGAGTGTCTTAGTCAGGGTTTCTATTCCTGCACAAACATCATGACCAAGAAGCAAGTTGGGGAGGAAAGAGTTTATTCAGCTTACACTTCCATGTTGCTGTTTGTCACCAAAGGAGGTCAGGACTGGAACTCAAGCAGATCAGGAAGCAGGAGCTGATGCAGAGGCCATGGAGGGATGTTACTTACTGGGTTGCTCAGCTTGCTTTCTTATAGTACCTAGGACTACCAGCCCAAGGATGGCACCACCCACAATGGACCCTCCCCCCTTGATCACCACAGAGAAAATGCCCCACAGATCTCATGGAGGAACTTCCCCAACTGAAGCTTCTTTTCCTGTGATAACTCCAGCTGTGTCAAGCTGATACACAAAACCAGCCAGGACAATGAGATACCATTAATATACAAATAGATGCTTATGTTTAATGTGTTCCATGTGCTGAATTTGGGTGTATACAACACCTGTGGAGCACATCACCACAATTAGCACAATGCATCAAATGTTACCCAAACATTCCTTGTCCTCCGTTGTTTTAGTTGAGTTTTACTTTGTCTTGTGGTATGCAGACACCTCACATGAGATTTCAGCTTCTTAGCCTTGTTAGCGAACTCTGAAGCACATGGTGCCAGGACCTCTTGGAGATGCTAATGGTATTTCCTTCAGATCAATGCTCAGAAATGAGATGCCGTACCATGTGGCAGTTCTATTTTTAGTTTTTGAGAAGACAGAAACACCACATGCTGTTGTAAGAATTAAAAATGCCATGGGAACTATAAGAAGAGGAGTGAGGAGTCCTGCCTTGTCTATTTTTTGTGTCAGGATTTTTTCTTCTTTTTATTCTTATTTTTAAGTATTTATTAATGACTTCAGTAAAGTTGTATTTTATGTTTGTTCTTTTGATGATCATTTTTTTTTCTATGCGAAATGTTCCAGTTTTAAATTTCTATAGCTGAATTAATCCAATGGTCTTTGCATGTCTGGACTATTTCATTGTACCAGACCCCAGAATACAGTTCTAAGTGAGCTGTGCACGAGCTGTTGTCCGTGTGTCTGTCCGGCAGAACTTGTTTACTCTCACTGTTCTGATTTAGGGTTTCCCAGATGCTCTTGAATAGGAAACTTCATCCCAACCCTAGAATCAATTTGTTTAGCTCCAGAAAAAAGTAAATTCCCTGAATTTCAATCAAGACCTCACTAACTTTGTACATTATGTTGGGGCAAGCTGCTGGTGCTGTGATGTTGAATTATCTTGGTAAAGTACTGGAAGCTTTCCCATTTGTTATGACTTGATTTTGCCTGGCCAGGGATGTGGGTGGGTGGACAGGAGTGGGGGTGAGCATGCCTTAAAGCCTCTGGTTTTCTAATTTCTTTCCCCCTTTTTTTTTGTATTGGTAAACTTTATTTTTTTTAAATGAATTTATTTTTTTTTACACTCCATATTCCATTCCCTGCCCCACCCCCTGCATCCACCCTCTGGCTGCTCCACATTCCACACCTTTCCCCACCTGTCTCCTTGTGGATGCCCCCATCCCCACCCCACCTGACCTCTAAATCCCTTGTGGCCTCCAGTCTCTTGAGGGTTAGGTGCATCATCTGTGAGTGATCACAGACCTAGAAGTCCTCTACTGTATGTGTTGAGGGCCTCATATCAGCTGATGTATGCTGCCTGTTTGGTGGTCCAGTGTTTGAGAGATCTCGGGGGTCCAGAATAATTGAGACTGCTGGTCCTCTTGCAGGATTGCTCTTCTCCTTAGCTTCTTTCAGCCTTCCCTAATTCAACAACAAGGGTCAGCTGCTTCTGTTCATTGGTTGGGTGCAAATATCTACATCTGACTCAGCTGCTGGTTGGGGCTTCCAGAGGGCAGTCATGATAGATCCCTTTTTGTGAGCTCTCCATAGCCTCAGTAATAGTGTCAGGAGTTGGGACCTCCTCTTGAGTTGGATCCCACTTTGGGCCTGTCACTGGACCTTCTTTTCCTCAGGCTCCTCTCCATTTCCATCCCTGTAATTCTTTCAAACAGAAACAAATATGGGTCAGAGATTTGACTGTGGGATAGAAACCCCATTCCTCACTTGATGCCCTGTCTTCCTGCTGGATGTGGGCTCTATAAGTTTCCTCTCCCTACTGTTGGGCATTTCATTTAAGGTCCCTCCCATTGATTCCTGAGAATCCCTCACCTCCTTAGTCTCTGATGCATTCTGGGGAGGAGGTTATCCCCAACCTCATATTTCCTAAGGTTGCCTCTTTCCATTCTTTCTGCTGGCCCTCAGGGCTTCAGTCCTTTTCCCTCACCTAATACCAGATCAGGTTCCCCTCTTCCCCCACTGCACCCCCCCCTGTCCACTTTCCCTCCTGGATTCCTCTCTCCCTCCCCCTTATGATCGCTTTCTTCTCTCCCAAGTGGGACTGAGGCATCCTCACTTGGGCACTTCAGCTTGTTGAGCTTTTTGAGTTCTGTGGATTGGGTCTTGGGTATTCTGTACTTTATTTGGCTAACATCTACTTGTTGGTGAGTATATATCATGCATGGCCTTTTGGGTTTGAGTCACCTCACTCAGGGTGATATTTTCTTGTTTCATCCATTTGCCTGCAACAGTCAGGATGTCCTTGTTCTTAATAGCTGACTAGTACTCCATTGTGTAAATGAACCACATTTTCTTTCTCCATTCTTCTGTCGTGGGACATCTAGGTTGTTTCCAGCTTCTGCCAACTGTCCTGAGTGCAGTGGGTCCTCTAGGATAGGTTAGGATATGGAGTCTTCACAGGTGCAGACAAACTAGTGGTCTGCCCCAGCAGCAAGGACCGGGTGGTGTCTTTTCCTATTTTTTAAAAATGAAATGTAGACAACTTGAAATGAATGGAACAGAAATGGTCTGCTCTTTCATTATACATCTTAGTAGCTTACTGTTTATGTATAAGGTTATTAATTTTTATATGATAATTCTATCTGTTTCTAGCTATACCATTCCTCACTGCTTTTTAAAAAATTAGCTGTAGAGAATCATCTATTTTCTTGGTTTTATTTAGGACTTTTTTTTTTTTTTTTTTTTTTGCTGCTGCAAAAGAAGAGGCTGTGTTACTTCTTCTTTCCCAATGTCTGGGCTTCTGATCGTGATCGAGTTGATGTTTACTTTAAAGACATTTCTGGGATGTGGCCTGTGGCCTTTGTCTCCCCCATCCTCGCCCCCTCTGACTGCTGCTTCACAGCTTCATTCATGGAAGTGGCTGGTCAAGTTTCTCCCAGCATCGAGATGCAGGATCCATCCAGTCTGATGACCTTGAAACAACCAGAAGAGCCTTTGCTGCCCTCCAGTTTTTATTCCTATCCTCCTTCTCATGGAGGACCCACAGTTCAGGATGGTGGGAGGGGCCACTACTATTCAGCCAATTAAGACTGGAAAAACCAACAGTCACTGTGATCTTTTGGAGACAAATCTTCAGGAAAGCAGAGATGGTACCCAAGATGGAAACCACAGAGGTCAAATGCCAATGTTAAATCCAAAGAAGCAAGAACAAGGTAATAAGTGGTCATTAAGGATGCATTGACAACAAGGTTGGATCGATACTGTGGCAGGCAAGGTGCGTAGGACAATGTCATTATTCATAGGCAAGTGACTGTGGTTTAATTTTATGAGCCATTGGGGTATGACTCGTGTGGGCTTATGAGTCTGATTATAAGTGTCAGGATCAAAATAGGTACTAGTCACACTGCAATTTTTAAATACTCAATTAAACAAGGTTTCTAGGAAAAGACGTACTGGATTATTTGAGAAGATCAAAGACCCAGTGCACGCCCTTTTAACCATCACGTTCTACAATATTCTGCAAAGAAGAAAATGTTCTCAAATCTGTACTGTCCAATAAAGTGGCCAACAGTCACCAGTGACAACTAAGGTAAGGTTAGCTTCTAATTTATTAGGTTCTTATCAGATCCATGAATTATTTCATTCGTTGTATAGGTGGGGCATAGTGGAATAATCCATTCATTTCATTTTAATTAATTTAAACAGTTAAAGTGATTTGTGGTTGCACTGCTGGACAGTGTATCTCTAGCACCTTGTCTTTAAAAATTACAAAGAGTTAAAGTACATGGCTCAGGTCCTGTGTGAGTTAGATTTGTGTCTTTCAATGATGCACACACACCACAGCATAAATAACCCTCACTTCCAATAGATTCATATTCAAATACGATATTATAAAGGTTTATGATGAAATGAGATAATTTGCATTTTATAAGTCTCTCCCACTGCTTATGTCCTAGTGATTGATATATGAACAATAAGCTACATTAGTTAGTAAAGGAAAGGAAACATAGCAAAATACCTAATCCAAAGTCATGACTATCATTACTTCCAAATGTGTCAATGCTGACTCTTAATACAGGCTTCTTACTGGGGAGGCTAGAACCCGCTGTTGGTCTTGTCTAAAGAGAAGAGTCTGACCCCAGGCTTCAACCTGCCTCATTCACTACCTCTTCAGCCTGCAGCTGAAAGCCAGGCAATGACTGGTCTCCTGGTGGTAATCATTTTGCTGTGTGTATCAGGCAGTGTGTTGCCCACCTTAGATTATTTAAAGGAGTAGTAAACTGTCTTACTGTTGGGTTCTGCAGTGACTTTCCACAGGCCATCAAGCCAGAAACTGGCAGGACTACATGGGAAGAGACTGATAAGTTTTCCTAATTCCAGGTCTAGCTGGTACATAATTACATGTTGAGGTAGACCTCTCCACACGGGCCTCTGAATCTAGATTTCTGAGCCGGAAGTGGAGCCTGATGACGGATCTGGAGTGACATTTGATTCTGTTGTGCTCCCGTATGTGTGAGTGGCACTGGATGTTGCCACTGTGTGTTCCATACAGAGAGGATCGTGGCTCATCTCAGGACTAGGGGTGCTTGGCAGAGGTTTTCCTACCCTTCCCAGGCCTTCAACTTCCTGTTGATGCTTATCTCGGTTGCTAAGACAGAGTCTACAGCAAAGGCCCACCAGCTAAGTGAGAATTATATGCAGTATATAGTTCAAACAGATGAATTTGGCTCAGGAACAGTTGCCTTCACCAAACAGAAGGCAGGGTCAGAAGAGGATTTGATCATCAACTTAGGCAAGCACTTTAAGCCATTGTTATTGGAGACAAGATATTGACATTGGCATTCAAGACGGAAAGATCTGAAGTCCATCCATAACGTGCAAACATTGAGCAATATCCTTGTGCGCTTAAATGCTTTTCTTAGGAATTCTGTTGCTGTGACGAAGCACTATGACCACAGCAACCTAGGGAGGGAAGTGGTTATTCTGCATACACTTCTATATTTCTGCACATCATCGAAGGCAAGCTGGGCAGGATCTCAAGCAGGCCATCAACCTCGAGGGAGGAGCCAATGCAAAGGTGACGGAGGGGTGCTGCTTACTGGTTTGCTCCACATGGCTTACTCAGCCCGTTTTGTTATAGAACCCAGGACCATCAGCCCAGCATGGCACCCGTCCACTATGGGCTAAGCCCTCCCCATTAATCACTAATTAAGAAAATGCCTCATAGGTCTGCATGCAACTAGATCCTATGGAGGTATTTTCCCAGTTGAGGTTCCCTCCTCTCAGATGACTCCAGCTGTGTCAGCTTGATCGAAAACTACCCAGCCACAATGATATAGAGACTCTATTATAAAATGGAAGGTTATCAGACATGTTTAGAGTCCTGCTGCTGGTGGCTTGAAAAGCGAGAGAACTGTGAGATTTTTATATGCTAAAGACACCCAAAACTGTTGTGGAAAGGAAATATAGGCTGGGTGGTATAACTATAGACCCAAAGCTTCATTTTACTGCTGCTTGGCATAGGCGAGTGAAACTCTTTATAGCCAGCTTTCATTATCAGTGCTGGTCACTGTTTGCTCCCCAGAACTACATGTATCTTTCGTTCCCTGAAGTACACATTTCAGTCCTTAATTTCCTGCTTTTTGTATTCCATTTACTAATTCCAGAAGCTGTGTAGATGACCTCCAGGTAGAGTTCTTTTTCCACAGGGGAAGCTGTTCCCTTTTCACATTTAAACCCTGGAAACTGATTATACTTGGGTACTCAGACTTCTCAGGCAGTGTGATCTCTCAAGGTGGCTTCTTTATACAAAGCCAGCTCTTATAATCTCTCCATTCCCGCCCCCCCCACCCCTGTTTTGGAGATAGGGCCTAATGCAGCCCCGGCTGGACTTGAACTTGTTATTCATTCCATATCTGGCTTTGAACTTCTGATCCTGCTATCTCCACCTCTCAAGTGCTAGGATCTCAGATATTCACCACCATGTCTAGCTCATTTTGTTCTTCTTTTAATTTATTGAGAAAAGAGTTGCTTTCTTTGTGTTGTATAGCTCCTTTTGGAATTTGTTCTAGTAATTTCTGGGACCTCCTAATCAACTTCTTTGTCTTCATTCAAAAGACTCACTTTAATTCCAGCTCTACAAACATTAAAAGAATGATGACTTAAGTTCAAAGTTCTCTAGTTCCTCTCTATTATTGCTTTTAAGTCAACAAATATTTGTGATTATGTACCATGTGCAAAATGATTTAAGGATAAGAGAGAGCTTCTGTAAAGGTGTGCAGTGAACTCTTGCTCAAGTGAATGCAGTGATCCATTACAAGCCTTTGCCTGCCTGACAATTCTATCGTTTTCATAGCATCTCAGGTCCTTGCAGACTTACCTTGTATGACATCAGAACAAACCATACATGGCTCTGTATGAGAATGCATGTCAAGCATACAGTTGAGGGGAACATTAAGAAAAGGTTGGAGAAACAGTTTATCTTACTCTTGGATTGCCTGTCCAGGTCTCAGAACTAAATTACAGGGTATCCATAGTACAACATACAATATAGAGACTTAGAATGACTGTAAATATATATTTAGTTACATTAAAAATGTACACATTTTATTGTTGAGTGAAAAGGCAAATTATAACATATTCTTTCAGGGTGATTTCATTTGTAAAGTTGATACACAAATGGATACATGTAAACTTTTATCTTCATACACATGTATATTAATGCTTACCAAATAATGAAATAATAGAAGATTTCAACTAAATTACTGATGGTGAGCAACATGAATATGTAGCCTCAGAAAGCAGTAAGATCTTTCTTTGCCATTTTCTCCCTCATAGATATTTATTTTTTTATGCTGCTGCTGGTTTTTGAGACAAGCTGCTCTTACAAAGCCCAAACTGACCTATAACTTGTTATGTAATCAGACTGGTCTCAAGTTTACTGTCTTAACATCAACCTTGTGAGTTCCGGGATCACAGGCTGTTCCCTGAACGCTCTTGATAATGCCCTTGCTGTTTTGTGGGATGCATGTAGGAAGGAGAGATGATGCTCCAGGTCATGCAGGCTGGTGGGAAAGATTCATTAATTATCTTCTCAAACCATCTTTTAGCCCTTGGGACCCGTATCCTACAGGAGGAAATACATAAACCAGCATCACAGAAGATTTACTTATTTTGCCTCATGTGCATAATTATTTTTTTTCTGCATGTATGTATGTGAACCATGTGCGTACCTGGTACCAACAGAGGACAAAAGATGGAACTAGATTCCCTGGAACTGGAATTAAAGATGGTTGTGAGCTCCTGTGTGAATGCTGAGAATTGAACCCATGGTCCTCTGGTAGAGCAACAAATGCTCTAAACTTTTTTTTTTTTTTTTTTTTATTTAGTCATAAATTTAATAGATAATATTTTTACAAATGAATAATATCTAAAGAGAGGTGAAACATTTGCTGCATTCCCCATTTTTGTGCCCAATACTTACTCCTAAGCAGAAATCAGAACATTAGAAAATGTATTTTTGCAACTATAAGCTAGAGACCTTCAAATGCTTCTAAGAGTTTTAGGATTAGCTGAGTAGATATATTTTTTTTTTCATTTTTTATTAGGTATTTAGCTCATTTACATTTCCAATGCTATACCAAAAGTCCCCCTTACCCACCCACCCCCACTCCCCTACCCACCCACTCCCCCCCTTTGGCCCTGGCGTTCCCCTGTACCAGGGCACACAAAGTCTGCGTGTCCAATGGGCCTCTCTTTCCAGTGATGGCCGACTAGGCCATCTTTTGATACATATGCAGCTAGAGTCAAGAGCTCAGGGGTACTGGTTAGTTCATAATGTTTTTCCACCTATAGGGTTGAAGATCCCTTTAGCTCCTTGGATACTTTCTCTAGCTCCTCCATTGGGAGCCCTGTGATCCATCCATTAGCTGACTGTGAGCATCCACTTCTGTGTTTGCTAGGCCCCGGGATAGTCTCACAAGAGACAGCTACATCTGGGTCCTTTCGATAAAATCTTGCTAGTATATGCAATGGTGTCAGCGTTTGGATGCTGATTATGGGGTGGATCCCTGGATATGGCAGTCTCTACATGGTCCATCCTTTCATCTCAGCTCCAAACTTTGTTTCTGTAACTCCTTCCATGGGTGTTTTGTTCCCACTTCTAAGGAGGGGCATAGTGTCCACACTTCAGTCTTCATTTTTCTTGAGTTTCATGTGTTTAGGAAATTGTATCTTATATCGTGGGTATCCTAGGTTTTGGGCTAGTATCCACTTATCAGTGAGTACATATTGTGTGAGTTCCTTTGTGATTGTGTTACCTCACTCAGGATGATGCTCTCCAGGTCCATCCATTTGGCTAGGAATTTCATAAATTCATTCTTTTTAATAGCTGAGTAGTACTCCATTGTGTAGATGTACCACATTTTCTGTATCCATTCCTCTGTTGAGGGGCATCTGGGTTCTTTCCAGTTTCTGGCTATTATAAATAAGGCTGCTATGAACATAGTGGAGCATGTGTCCTTCTTACCAGTTGGGGCTTCTTCTGGATATATGCCCAGGAGAGGTATTGCTGGATCCTCCGGTAGTACTATGTCCAATTTTCTGAGGAACCGCCAGACTGATTTCCAGAGTGGTTGTACAAGCCTGCAATCCCACCAACAATGGAGGAGTGTTCCTCTTTCTCCACATCCTCGCCAGCATCTGCTGTCACCTGAATTTTTGATCTTAGCCATTCTCACTGGTGTGAGGTGGAATCTCAGGGTTGTTTTGATTTGCATTTCCCTGATGATTAAGGATGTTGAACATTTTTTCAGGTGCTTCTCTGCCATTCGGTATTCCTCAGGTGAGAATTCTTTGTTCAGTTCTGAGCCCCATTTTTTAAGGGGGTTATTTGATTTTCTGAGGTCCACCTTCTTGAGTTCTTTATATATGTTGGATATTAGTCCCCTATCTGATTTAGGATAGGTAAAGATCCTTTCCCAGTCTGTTGGTGGTCTTTTTGTCTTATAGACAGTGTCTTTTGCCTTGCAGAAACTTTGGAGTTTCATTAGGTCCCATTTGTCAATTCTCGATCTTACAGCACAAGCCATTGCTGTTCTGTTCAGGAATTTTTCCCCTGTGCCCATATCTTCAAGGCTTTTCCCCACTTTCTCCTCTATAAGTTTCAGTGTCTCTGGTTTTATGTGAAGTTCCTTGATCCACTTAGATTTGACCTTAGTACAAGGAGATAAGTATGGATCGATTCGCATTCTTCTACATGATAACAACCAGTTGTGCCAGCACCAATTGTTGAAAATGCTGTCTTTCTTCCACTGGATGGTTTTGGCTCCCTTGTCGAAGATCAAGTGACCATAGGTGTGTGGGTTCATTTCTGGGTCTTCAATTCTATTCCATTGGTCCACTTGTCTGTCTCTATACCAGTACCATGCAGTTTTTATCACAATTGCTCTGTAGTAAAGCTTTAGGTCAGGCATGGTGATTCCACCAGAGGTTCTTTTATCCTTGAGAAGAGTTTTTGCTATCCTCGGTTTTTTGTTATTCCAGATGAATTTGCAAATTGCTCCTTCTAATTCGTTGAAGAATTGAGTTGGAATTTTAATGGGGATTGCATTGAATCTGTAGATTGCTTTTGGCAAGATAGCCATTTTTACAATGTTGGTCCTGCCAATCCATGAGCATGGGAGATCTTTCCATCTTCTGAGATCTTCTTTAATTTCTTTCTTCAGGGACTTGAAGTTTTTATCATACAGATCTTTCACTTCCTTCGTTAGAGTCACGCCGAGATATTTTATATTATTTGTGGCTATTGAGAAGGGTGTTGTTTCCCTAATTTCTTTCTCAGCCTGTTTATTCTTTGTGTAGAGAAAGGCCATTGACTTGTTTGAGTTAATTTTATATCCAGCTACTTCACCGAAGCTGTTTATCAGGTTTAGGAGTTCTCTGTTGGAATTTTTAGGGTCACTTATATATACTATCATATCATCTGCAAAAAGTGATATTTTGACTTCCTCTTTTCCAATTTGTATCCCCTTGATCTCCTTTTGTTGTCGAATTGCTCTGGCTAATACTTCAAGTACTATGTTGAAAAGGTAGGGAGAAAGTGGGCAGCCTTGTCTAGTCCCTGATTTTAGTGGGATTGCTTCCAGCTTCTCTCCATTTACTTTGATGTTGGCTACTGGTTTGCTGTAGATTGCTTTTATCATGTTTAGGTATTGGCCTTGAATTCCTGATCTTTCCAGAACTTTTATCATGAATGGGTGTTGGATCTTGTCAAATGCTTTTTCTGCATCTAACGAGATGATCATGTGGTTTTTGTCTTTGAGTTTGTTTATATAATGGATTACATTGATGGATTTTCGTATATTAAACCATCCCTGCATCCCTGGAATAAAACCTACTTGGTCAGGATGGATGATTGCTTTAATGTGTTCTTGGATTCGGTTAGCGAGAATTTTATTAAGGATTTTTGCATCGATGTTCATAAGAGAAATTGGTCTGAAGTTCTCTATCTTTGTTGGATCTTTCTGTGGTTTAGGTATCAGAGTAATAGTGGCTTCATAAAATGAGTTGGGTAGAATACCTTCTACTTCTATCTTGTGAAAAAGTTTGTGAAGAACTGGAGTTAGATCTTCTTTGAAGGTCTGATAGAACTCTGCACTAAACCCGTCTGGTCCTGGGCTTTTTTTGGCTGGGAGACTATTAATAACTGCTTCTATTTCTTTAGGGGATATGGGACTGTTTAGAAGGTCAACTTGATCCTGATTCAACTTTGGTACCTGGTATCTGTCCAGAAATTTGTCCATTTCGTCCAGGTTTTCCAGTTTTGTTGAGTATAGCCTTTTGTAGAAGGATCTGATGGTGTTTTGGATTTCTTCAGGATCTGTTGTTATGTCTCCCTTTTCATTTCTGATTTTGTTAATTAGGATTTTGTCCCTGTGCCCTTTAGTGAGTCTAGCTAAGGGTTTATCTATCTTGTTGATTTTCTCAAAGAACCAACTCCTCGTTTGGTTAATTCTTTGAATAGTTCTTCTTGTTTCCACTTGGTTGATTTCACCCCTGAGTTTGATTATTTCCTGCCGTCTACTCCTCTTGGGTGAATTTGCTTCCTTTTTTTCTAGAGCTTTTAGATGTGTTGTCAAGCTGCTAGTATGTGCTCTCTCCCGTTTTTTCTTGAAGGCACTCATAGCTATGAGTTTCCCTCTTAGAAATGCTTTCATTGTGTCCCAAAGGTTTGGGTACGTTGTGGCTTCATTTTCATTAAACTCTAAAAAGTCTTTAATTTCTTTCTTTATTCCTTCCTTGACCAAGGTATCATTGAGAAGAGTGTTGTTCAGTTTCCATGTGAATGTTGGCTTTCTGTTATTTATTTTGTTATTGAAGATCAGCCTTAGTGCATGGTGATCTGATAGGATACATGGGACAATTTCAATATTTTTGAATCTGTTGAGGCCTGATTTGTGACCTATTATGTGGTCAATTTTGGAGAAGGTACCATGAGGTGCTGAGAAGAAGGTATATCCTTTTGTTTTAGGGTAAAATGTTCTGTAGATATCTGTCAGATCCATTTGTTTCATCACTTCTGTTAGTTTCAGTGTGTCCCTGTTTAGTTTCTGTTTCCATGATCTGTCCATTGGTGAAAGTGGTGTGTTGAAGTCTCCCACTATTATTGTGTGAGGCGCAATGTGTGCTTTGAGCTTTACTAAAGTTTCTTTAGTGAATGTGGCTGCTCTTGTATTTGGAGCATAGATATTCAGAATTGAGAGTTCCTCTTGGAGGATTTTACCTTTGATGAGAATGAAGTGTCCCTCCTTGTCTTTTTTGATGACTTTGGGTTGGAAGTCAATCTTATCAGATATTAGGATGGCTACTCCTGCTTGTTTCTTCATACCATTTGCTTGGAAAATTGTTTTCCAGCCTTTCATTCTGAGGTAGTGTCTATCTTTTTCTCTGAGATGAGTTTCCTGTAAGCAGCAAAATGTTGGGTCTTGTTTGTGTAGCCAGTTTGTTAGTCTATGTCTTTTTATTGGCGAGTTGAGACCATTGATGTTAAGAGATATTAAGGAAAAGTAATTGTTGCTTCCTGTTATTTTAGTTGTTAAAGGTGGCATTCTGTTCTTGTGGCTGTCTTCTTTTAGGTTTGTTGAGGGATTACCTTCTTGTTTTTTCTAGGGCGTTGTTCCCGTTCTTGTATTGGTTTTTTTCTGTTATTATCCTTTGAAGGGCTGGATTCGTGGAGAGATAATGCGTGAATTTGGTTTTGTCGTGGAATACTTTGGTTTCTCCCTCTATGATAATTGAGAGTTTGGCTGGGTATAGTAGCCTGGGCTGCAGTTTGTGTTCTCTTAGTGTCTGTATAACATCTGTCCAGGCTCTTCTGGCTTTCATAGTCTCTGGTGAAAAATCTGGTGTAATTCTGATAGGCTCGCCTTTATATGTTACTTGACCTTTTTCCCTTACTGCTTTTAGTATTCTATCTTTATTTAGTGCATTTGATGTTCTGATTATTATGTGTCGGGAGGAATTTCTTTTCTGGTCCAGTCTATTTGGAGTTCTGTAGGCTTCTTGTATGTTCATATGCATCTCATTCTTTAGATTTGGGAAGTTTTCTTCAATAATTTTGTTGAAGATGTTTGCTGGACCTTTGAGTTGAAAATCTTCATTCTCATCCACTCCTATTATCCGTACGTTTGGTCTTCTTATTGTGTCCTGGATTTCCTGGATATTTTGAGTTAGGATCTTTTTGCATTTTCCATTTTCTTTGATTGTTGTGCCGATGTTCTCTATGGAATCTTCTGCACCTGAGATTCTCTCTTCCATCTCTTGTATTCTGTTGCTGATGCTCAAATCTATGGTTCCAGATTTCTTTCCTAGGGTTTCTATCTCTAGTGTTGCCTCGCTTTGAGTTTTCTTTATTGTGTCTACTTCCCTTTTTAGGTCTAGTATGGTTTTGTTCATTTCCATCACCTGTTTGTATGTTTTTTCCTCTTTTTCTGTAAGGACTTCTACCTGTTTGATTGTGTTTTCCTGTTTTTCTTTAAGGACTTGTAACTCTTTAGCAGTGTTCTCCTGTATTTCTTTAAGTGATTTATTAAAGTCCTTCTTGATGTCCTCTACCATCATCATGAGATATGCTTTTAAATCTAGGTCTAGGTTCTCAGGTGTGTTGGGGTTCCCTGGACTGGGCGAAGTGGGTGTGCTGGGTTCTGGTGATGGTGAGTGGTCTTGGTTCCTGTTAGTAAGATTCCTCCGTTTACCTTTCGCCATCTGGTAATCTCTGGAGTTAGTAGTTATAGTTGACTCTGTTTAGAGATTGTTCTTCTGGTGATTCTGTTACCGTCTGTCAGCAGACCTGGGAGACAGATTCTCTCCTCTGAGTTTCAGTGCTCAGAGCACTCTCTGCTGGCAAGCTCTCTTACAGGGAAGGTGCGCAGATATCTTGTATTTGGACCTCCTCCTGGCCGAAGAAGAAGGCCCAAAACAGGACCTTTCTCAGACACTGTGTTGCTTTGGCAGTTCCCAGGTGGTACAGACTCTCACCTAAGCAGACTAAATTCCTAAGTTCCTTGGAGTCCCGGGACCAAGATGGCGACCGCTGCTGCTGTGGCTTAGGCCGCCTCCCCTGCCGGGTGGGCACCTGTCCTCCGGTCCGGAAGGTGGCCGGCTGTCCCCGGCCCACACAGGGTGCTGCCTCAGCGCCTCTGTGCTTCTGCCTGTTCCTGAAGCTGTCAGGTTCTCTGGCGCACCCTCTCACCTGTTCAGACTAATTCCCTAAGTTCGGCGGGTCCCGGACCAAGATGGCGACCGCTGCTGCTGTGGCTTAGGTCGCCTCCCCAGCCGGGCGGGCACCTGTCCTCTGGTCCGGAAGGTGGCCGGTTGTCCCCGGCCCACACAGGGTGCTGCCTCAGCGCCTCTGTGCTTCTGCCTGTTCCAGAAGCTGTCAGGTTCTCTGGCGCACCCTCTCACCTGTTCAGACTAATTTCCTAAGTTCGGCGGGTCCCGGACCAAGATGGCGACCGCTGCTGCTGTGGCTTAGGCCGCCTCCCCAGCCGGGTGGGCACCTCGCTCTAAACTTTTGAGCCATCTTTCTAGTCCATATGCTAGCATTTTGGCGCTTGATTTTCCTTAGTGGTTCAATAGTATATCCAGCCCTTTTCAGTATTTTCCTTTCCATTCAAACTGGCTTAGTCTTTCTTAAATTACATTTACTTATTTATTCCTTTAGTGTGGAGGTGGGGAGTGTGTGAGTGTGTGCCATACCACACTGGTGGAGGTTAGAGGTCAGAGGACAACGTTGAGGGCTTGCTTCTTTCTTCTCACCTTATACGTGTTGGCAACTGAACTCAGGGCTTCAGCCTTGGCAGCAGGTGCTGGCCCAGTCCTATACTGACAAGTTCAGTACAAGGAACATGCAGAAGTATTTTAAACTGCAATGTGTGAGAAAACAAAAGCAAGCAAACAAACAAAATAAACCCAGCAGATTGTGAAAGGGCAGGACAAGGGGACTACACTGAGGTTCTCCTTACAAAGCATGGCTAAGAGAAAGTGGGTCTGCTCGGTTTCCAGCTGAGTTTTCCATTCCAATGTGATCCATCCATTATTCTCTCTCTCTCTCTCTCTCTCTCTCTCTCTCTCTCTGTGTGTGTGTGTGTGTGTGTGTGTGTGTGTGTGTGTGTGTGTGTGTGTGTTTCCAGAGGACAAAAGGCTCCCCTGTAAGCTGGGAAGCACTTGTCACAATAGCAGTATTGGTCTTAGGGGCCATGAGATTTATCCCTTCTCCCTGCACCAAGACAATATTCCTGGGTTTGCACGCACACATTTGTGCTTTTCAGTGAATCGTGTTCTCTAAATGTCACCTTGCCTCCATCCAGCCTAGCCCGTGTTCTGAGTGTCCAGGGGTTTCCAGGAACCACAGGCAGATTGATGGCTTGCTGAAAGTGCCTTCATTATCTCTCACTGTAAATTTCTTTCATGAGTAATCTCTTGTGCCCTGGATGCAGAGCTTTAGTGTGTGTGTGTATGTGTGTGTGTATGTGCGCGTGCTATGAAATAAAGTCTCAGATAATGTATGAGCTAATTTTCCCTCATCTCTCCCCACACCCCTGATCTCTACAATGTGACCTCAGAGCTAATAGTTTATTTAATTAGCAAAGCTTGATTTAAATAGCCTTAGTTGGTGAGGAATAGAGAGTAAAAGAGATTAGTGTGTTTAAACAAAGATGACAAGGATGGGGGGGGAGAGGGAGAGAGGGGAGAGAGAGGAGAGAGAGAGAGAGAGAGAGAGAGAGAGAGAGAGAGAGAGAGAGAGAGAATGAGTTTTGAGTGCTATCAAGGACTTCTCTAAAAAAAATTAATACCAGAAAGAAACTATACATTTTTGTCTTGCAAGAGACTACCTTAATTAGTCCCTTCTTTAAGGTTGCTTTCTATCATTAACACAAAAAAATATCCTGATTATTGCAGATTTCTTTTTTTTTTTTTTTTAGTGTGTGCAGGTAATAATCTTTTTCTCTAGAGCATTTTCTTTAGACTAAATTAAATTTAGTTAAACAATATATACATTAATATATATTAATATGTGTTTACATATACACATCTATAAATAGGTATACCTATATACATACATATAACATGCACTATATACATGTATGAAATTGTAAAAGAACAAATCTAAGCAATAAATAAGTCAAGGGTACTTGTCTATCAAACAAAAGAACAAAGGAAGTGAGACCATTTTCTGTGGAGTTATTTTTTCACACTTTCAAATATTTTAAAAATATTTTTAAAGAAATAACTTTCTTGTTAACAAATATACCTCTGAGAGAATATTGCATTTTGTATCTGATGAATGCATACAAACTACACATGCACAAAAGAAAGGAGACTGTGAGGGGCCAAGAGGAGTGGGAAGCAAGATTGAAGCAATGGGATGTGTACATGAGCACAAAAGCAAGAGCTGATCTTGGGGAGTAAAGTAACAGCAAAGCGCTGGGGTCCACGCTGAAGGACAAATCAGAACAGAATGTGCTGATATATACATATGAAAACATCACCAAAATCATTAATTGAAGAATCAGAAAGTTATATATTCAAATAGCTCCAACTCAGACCACCACTTTCTTCTTGTGAACTATATATAGCCTTCTTTATAGCTGTGAATAACGGGTTCTGAATTGAGAGTACTTGGGCTGCGTTACTATTGTTATGGTCCCTCTGCCTTGTCCTTCTAGAGTGCCAGAGTCAAGAGGTGGGAGTATCCCACTGGGCCATGGCTGGAGGGAGAGAATTCACCATAACAAAGAAAGGAACTGCAACCTTGGGCCAGTAAGGCCACATTGCTAGGATCTGTTCTTCTCTCTGGTAGCAAAGGAGGAACTGATGGAGAAGAGCAAGGAAATTGGCAGTGTAAAACAATCACAAGCTAAATGAAAGAAGCCATACATACACAAGAGGCCACAAACTGTATGACTCTGTTTATATGAAATGTCCAAAAGGGACCACTCTATAGAGACAAAACATAAACCTGTGCTCTTCAGGCTAGAGAGAGGAGTGAGAGTGACTTCAGACAGGCTTTAGGGTCTAATGGAGATGATCAAACACTGGATTATAACGATGGCTGTACAAGTCTGGAGATTTACTAAAATGCATTGAGTTTACAGTAGAAATGAATTACATGCTCTATAAACTAGATACTAATAAAGCTATTTTAATATATTTATTATTAATCATTTTATTCATTTACATTTCAAACCATATTCCCCTTCCCAGTTACCCCTGCACAAATGCCCATTCCATCCCCTTTGTGTCTATGAGGATGCTCCTCCACCCACTCCTACCTCATTGCTCTAGCATCCCCTTATGCTGGGGCATTAACCCTCCACAGGATCAAGGACCTCCCCTCCCACTGATGCCAGATAAAGCCATCCTCTGCTACATATGTATCTGGAGCTATGGATCCCTACATATATCCCAACTCTTTGGTTGGTGGTTTAGTCCCTGGGAGCTATGGGTGGTCCAGTTAATATTTTTTTAAAGTCCATATGAAAGAGCTGTGATGGATCCTGTGCGGGCTGTGATTGAAGACAGACCACAGACCTTGCTGCCTCTTGCTAAGTGACATTCCTTTTTCATAGTAGCTTTGCCCACCACCAGAACATGAAATTCTTTCCAAGACCCAAAGTTCTCAAAGTAGAGAGGTGAGTTGTATGTTTTTGACATATCTCTTGTCTTGAAGAAAATCTACCTATAGGAAGGGGAGGAATGCAAAAACTCTGTAGGGGGTCGTGGAAGGCTTTAGTGAGAAGAAAACCAGCATAAGGAAGCGCCAGGCAGTTTCTGTTCTTTCTTTATGCCTTTATTTGATCTATTTTATTCCATGCATCATCAACTCCAAATTATCAAGGGTAAAGTCATAATCCAAGGTCTAATTATAAACATTGCAACTGAAGCTTCTGTTCCGGTGTGAATATAGTATGTGGTTAATGCTATCAATGTTCTCTACCATTTAACATGGTGGACCGTGGGAAAAGAGGTGCTCTCTGTTTTCTAGTATCAGAGATACTAGATCTAGAATCATGTAGAGTTCCAGGTACCTGCAGCTGCATACCACCCATGTAAAGAAAGCCTGTCTCTAGCATGATGATTTCTGATAGAGTGTTAGGAGAGAATTGGTAACATGGCTCAGATTTCTTGGACACCTGTGTCTTAAGCAATAACTAGCCACCTTTTAAATCTGTTTTCTTAGGGCTTTTCTTGACCTAGAAGTTTTACTATTATGAAGGGCTTACAGTGGGGAAAAGGTGCGGTATATGAGCCCAAAGGCATGATTTAGTAGCCTTGTGCTCCTGCAAGAGAGAAAAGCTCAAGACTTTGCATGTATTTGGGTTGCACAGGGCTCGACATGTCTCACCTCCCTTATTTTGTGGGTTTCTTTCTACCCCTCCATTAGAAATTGTCTTACATTTCTGAGTGCCTGAGGATGGCCTCATTGCTGTATGAACTGATGAAAACATTACAGGAACATTTGCTCAAAGCGTGTCCCTTCCTTTGGCATCATTCAGAGAAGAAAGTATATTACATAAGTGAAATTCAGATGCATGTGGCCATGCCAGATGTGGACCTGCCAGGACTTACCTTCTCCAAGTTTCTTGTTTCTGATTGATTTTGAAGATGTTCATGATAGAAGACTTTCGAAAGATCATTTTTCCTTTGGAAAAAAAAAAAGAACCCTAAGGTACGTTGTTGCACATTCCAACAGGATCATTTTTGTACCCAGGAAATGCTCACACTGAATGGTAATAAAGTATCCGAGATATTCACCCTTCACACAGTTGTCTCTCAAAGGAAGTGTCTTGGATCCAGTGTGAAGACAGATAGTCCTTAACAGGGGTTTCCAATATAATGTTCCCTCTGCCTTCTCGGGTAAGAGCTGAGTATGCTTTATGATTAACTAGCAAAGTGTTGTTTGAGCAGTGGGACATCTTTTACTGTGGGGACGGCTCTAGAGGCTGCTATGGGATTGATGATCACATTCATGTGGGTTAAGGGTCATTTTCCTCAGAGTCACCAGCACCCCCAGTAAACCACGGATTCCTAGGCCTGATCCCAAAGCTACTTTCAAGTTATACACTTAAGCAAACTCTCTCGGAGAATTTCTTTTCTCTTCTCTTCTCTTCTCTTCTCTTCTCTTCTCTTCTCTTCTCTTCTCTTCTCTTCTCTTCTCTTCTCTTCTCTTCTCTTCTCTTCTCCTCTCCTCTCCTCTCCTCTCCTCTCCTCTCCTCTCCTCTCCTCTCCTCTCCTCTCCTCTCCTCTCCTCTCCTCTCCTCTCCTCTCTTCTTTTCTTTTCTTCCTTTTCATTTCCTCTTGTACACTGATAGTTGAGAACTAATCATTTAGATCCTGGTATGGCCCTCATGACTCATGAGAAAGCATCCAAGAATTGCTGTTGTCTTAATTACAACTTCCTGTTTGTGGAAAAGGGCCCCGTAGACTCATGCTCTTTTTGTTGAAAGAAAAATCACAGGAAGCATAAAAGGTGAGGAGTCCTCTCCAGATATCTGAAAGAGGGACAAGATCTGCTTATATTTTTCAAGAGGTGAAAAAGGGAATTGACTAGCTTGTAAGCTCAAAGCCTTGGTTGGCAGCAATCTGCTGTAGCTCTTAAAATACATCTGGGATGTTGGCATCCAGAGAACCTTATAGGTAGCAGGAATGTGATGATTCGAACACCTTAGATTGTATGGATGCTTGCGGGAAAAAAAATTGGTTCACCTAAATATAATATATCTCTCTTCCTTTCCTTCCTTCTCTGACTCTTTCTTTTATTATATCATGGAATGCAGACAGAACAACATGTAAGAACCAGAAAAGCAAAAGGTGTTCAGATATAAAGTAAGCTTTTATCCTCTCAAGATTAAACAGATCCCCAGTATTTGAGCTCTGTAGATGTTTCCATCAAAGAAAGCCTGCTTGCTTCACCAAGGTAGAAGCTAAATAATTATTATTTTTATTTATAGATATTTTATTAGATACTTTCTTCATTTACATTTCAAATGCTATCCCCAAAGTCCCCTATACCCTCCCCCCACCCTGCTCTCCAGCCCACCCACTCCTGCTTCCTGCCATCAATGGGAGGAGAGGCCCTTGGTCTTGTAATTAATTATTTCTATCACCACCAACAGACAAACACAAGCCAAGGAAACAAACGACTTCCCTATGAAGCAAGGGCTGAGGGCTGATAATAAAAATGGCAACTGAATGACAGCAAACTGTTTCTCCCCCCTGAGCTTGCCTGATAATTCCTTTTTTTTCCTCCCTGAATAACTAAAGGAGAGGCAGCTGCCACAGCAATCAGGATTCAAAACCCCATTAATATTGGTGACTCATCAGCCGGATTCTTTCTCTGTGTCTGGAAATGTCAGGATATTAAAAAGAGCTTTGTGGCATCTCTAGGAGTCAAATCCCCAGTCAGAGCTGTAACCACTTCAAAATATTCTTGGCCTCATTTGGAAAATGGCTGTCACCTGGGACTTGGCCTGGTTTGTTTCTGTCAGTGAAGGGCAGGACCAACTAGCAATCTCACCGAGTTAACCACTCAGCTCACCTTTCCCCAATGGCACAGGGACTGTGAGATTGGAAGCATCACTGTTTGCTAGTGCACTATCCTTCATATGGAATGTTTGGGATGGTTAGACACGACCTGAGTGTGTGGCTTGGGATTCCTTAAAGAGGGCGATAGGTAAAGATTGAAACTGCATGGGCCATGGGCCCTCTTACTTGAGTAAGTAGTTGATAAAGCAGAATACTTAGAAATATCAGATAATTGTATTTGTGGTGTTAGTCTTTCTATGACTATCTCATGCTGTTATTTACCTTCTTATTCATTTAAAATAGAGCTTATAATCTTTTTTTTTTTTTTAGTTCAACTGGATTTTGAGTATAAGAGCCAGCAGCTTTATGTATAGATGGAAAAAGATATGTCTTTAGAAAAAAAATCTTGATTGCAAATCTGGAATGACAGAGCAATCTAGAAACTAATAATGACCATAGAGTTGAGTTGTTAGGTTCTTGGCTAATGTAGACCTTAGTGATAATACATTTAATAAACTCATTAAAATATATTTCCAACTTTGAGCATGTATGATACAAGTGACTACGGGGAGTTGCTGCTCAGAAGAGTACATCTGTGAGAGAGCCTGGGCTGAGTGAATAGAGAGGGTCTGTGGACATGAGGAGCATTTGAGCTGTGCATAGGGTGAAGAGGTGATAGAGAAACCTGTTTGGATGGAATGAGAAGTTCTACTGCAAGGAGAGAGACTTAGGTTTCAGCAAGCAAACAAGTTGAGAAGTTTGGTATCAAGTGGGGAAAGAAAATTGCAATGGCCAATTATAGAAAGACTCGTTAGCTGAAGGGGGCATTTGAAAGCCATTTCATAGTCAATGAAAAGTTCTTTCTAGGGACGAGAGGGTTCATGATTTTCACTCATTTGCTCCATAGTCACTGGTCACTTACCATATCATTAACTATTGGTAATAAAGTTTTCTTAGAGGAAACAGGTTCAAAGCAATAGAGCACACCATACAGTAGAGGAAAGAGGGATGCTGTTTTTAGTAGGACTGAGTTCAATGGATGCTTTTCAGAGTCAATATGTCTTTTCTTCTTCTTCTTCTTCTTCTTCTTCTTCTTCTTCTTCTTCTTCTTCTTCTTCTTCTTCTTCTTTTTCTTCTTCTTTTTCTCCTTCTCCTCCTCCTCCTCCTCTCTTCTTCTTCTTCTTCTTCTTCTTCTTCTTCTTCTTCTTCTTCTTCTTCTTCTTCTTCTAATTTTTTTTATTAGGTATTTTCTTCATTTACATTTCAAATGCTATCCCGAAAGTCCCCTATACCCTCTCCCACCCTGCTCCCCTACCCACCCACTCCCACTTCTTGGCCCTGGTGTTCCCCTGCACTGGGGCATATAAAGTTTGCAAGACCAAGGGGCCTCTCTTCCCAATGATGGCTGACTAGGCCATCCTCTGCTACATATGCAGCTAGAGACATGCTTGTGCTGTAAGATCAACATGTCTTGAGAGAAGACATGAACCAAGTGAGCAAACTGGAGAGTGGCTCACATAAGTCTGAGAGAAGGCCATCCTTGTCATTTGTGGCAGATGCTACGGTAGCATGGGAGGGACTGATGGAGAAGAGCAAGGACATTGGCAGTGTAAAACAAAAAAGAACACCAGAAAGTGGTATGAGTGTGGGGAGCTCACTTGCAGAGTAAGAGAAGATATAGATATTTCCAGAATGGAACCCAGAGTACTTTAAAGTGTAGACATTATACAAAGAAGTGGTCTTCAGCCAGAGAATTTAAGGAGGATAAGTAGAATGTGGGAGAGTGAGAACTTCCTGAAGAAGTCATCACTTACCACTATCTAGTGTTTAACAAGGGGATTCCCCAGATCTGGAGGTACTGGCTGTTGTGAGCTGCCTACAATGGGTGCTGGGAATCAAATGCAGGTCCTCTGCAAGAGTAGTATGTTCTCTTAGTCTCTTAACTGCTGAGTCATCTTGCCAGCCCCAATAGTGCAAAGACTGGAGGAATCCCACAGTGAAGTCCCAACAGAATGTATATTAACATGGGCATAGCCATGACAAAGACCAAGGTCTGGGACATACAGGAAGCTGGTAGAGACATTCCTAACGTGGACAAGGCTCACGATGGAAGGCAAAACTTCCCTTGGCGTTCAAGTGTGGGTCAGTAACCAGTATGTATCAAAACTTGCAACTGCAGTTTCATCTTCCTGGATGCTTAGAGCATGAGACCAATCATCTAGAGACCTAAACTGACTAACCTCTCCTCTTGTGCTGTATCTAATCAACATACTGAGGTTTCCTGTTGCCCAGGAAGACTAGGAGCCCTTCATCAGAGTGCATACCCCACCTTTTCCAAGCTTCCTTGTACATGGGCCCATGTGTTTGTTCATTCTTTAGTCCATCTCTGAATCATTCTATTCAGGGATAAAGGATCAAAGTCACAAAAGCCACAGTACAGTGCTTTTACTAAAGTTTAATTTATAAATTATGTACAGTAATTTATTAATAGCAATAACGATTGACATTGAAATGATATAAAATATTCTATACTTGATCTTAGCTGAAAGGCCGAGAAGCAATGATATAATATATTCTAATAAAAGTCAAGTAAAATTTATTCATTGCTTGCTTTCAGAATTTTCCCTCCAGTGTTTTTATACCAAAGATGACTGCAAGCAAATGAAACCATAGAAAATAAAACTGGGGACATGCAGGACAATCAGGACAGCTTTGAAAGTGCACAGTACTGTCTACATATGTTCATTGTTTTAGTTTTGTTCCATTACTGGAGAAATAGCTCACCAATGCTCTCACTGGAGAGCTTGTTAAGTCCTTAGTAAAGAAGGTTCCTCAACTTATTTTAAAGAAGACACATGTCAATTAGAATAGTTTTACTATTAACTACTGTATCAAATACCGTGTAAAGCTTGTTGATTTAGAATAGTGAGGTATAGTGTATGGTATCTACTGTTGGCTGATTAAAGACTGTAAAAAAAAAAAAAACTGGGGACAAGACAAGAGAGGGTATGTCCATCAAAGTCAACTGGCAGGTCTCTCTAGAGCAGTGGCTCTCTATCTGCCTTTGGCGGTTGAATTACTTTTTCGCAAGGGTTGCCTAAGACTATCAGGAAACACAAGTATACACATTGTGATTCATAACACTAGCAGAATTACAGTTATGAAGTAGCAATGAAAATAATTTTATGATTGGGGTCACCACAACATGAGGAACTATATTAAAGGGTTGCACCAGTAGAAAGGTTGACAACCATTGCTCTAGAGGGATAGAACTAATAACATGGATATATATTTAAGGGGGATGTATTCTTTTAATTTATATGATAGGCCCCCAGTTGTCCAACAATGGCTACCTTCACAGTGGCAAGGCTAAACATCCAGTAAGTATCCAGTCCATGATTGGATACTTCAGCAGCCCCAACTTGGCATCAAAGGTCTCTAGGATTTCTAGAAAGTCCACTGGCCACATCAGAAAGCTGAAGACACTGGGTTCTGATGTCAGAAGTAGCAGTGGTGTCAGCAGCCACAGTAATAGCAGCAGCGCAGCACTGGTGGGGACAGCGGGGTAGATGAACTCATGAATAAGACATGAAAGCTGGCAGGCAAAAAGCAAACACTTTGCCCCAGGGCCTCCTTCTGCCTGGGCTGGTCCATATTCTGAGAGGGTTTTCCTACTTAAGTTAATGACATCAAGAAGACTCAAGTGTGCCTAGAGGCCTGCCTGTCTCAGTTTATCCCAGATCTAGTTAAATTGGCAACCAAGTGTTGGAAAGAAGGAAAGACAATGGTTCTGGTTCTGCATCAACAGGGAAGATGCATGTTGAGGTCTAGGGTATGAACTTTAACTGGAGTGCACTGGAGGACTTTCATTGTTGTTGATTTAAATGTGCATATGTATTATTTTTTAGTGGACAAATGAAAATACTATAGCAGAAAGCTAAGACTCATTTTAGCCCAGTAGGGACAATGATAGCATTGTGCTATTAATATACTGAGAACTAGAGATTTATTCCATCCTATGTATTTATCTTATGAGATAGGTTTTGTGCTAACCACTGTCTTTAACAACTTGAGCTGTGTTATTTCCAGGTCAGTCTCTGCATTGCTAGATGCACTGGGTGATCTTCAGCATCTCCAGGTTCTCATTTAGCCTTAGTACAAGGAAAGGGACTGGGGAGATGGCTCAGCAGTTAAGAGTAATTTCTACTCTTGCAGAGGACCATAGTTCAAATCCTAGTACCCATATTTGGTGGGCTCAAAACTGTCTATAGCTCCAGACCCAGAGGACTCAATGTCTTCTTCTGTCCCATGCAGGCACCAACACATGTATGATATATGCTTACACATACACATAAGCAAAAGTAAACATGAATCTTTAAAAGTAGGACTTATTGTGAGTAAGAGAGTGTTCAAGGTCCTCTTCTTTCTCAAACACCCGAATCTCATCATTTCCCACAAATTTATACAAGTGTTGTTCCTGCAGTATACAACTGTGATGTCAACTCCCAACTATGAAGTCTGTCAGGCTCCATGTTACTTTAAAATATAGAAACTGAAGTCAGAAGTTCTGTAGATTAAAGATCTAAAGAATCAATGTCAAGTTTCCGACTGTCTTTGACAGGGAAAAATGACCATCTCCCCCTTCTCTAAACTCTCCCAGGATCTCATCTTTGCCTCTCTGATGGAAACTGATGCTTTTATTATTATTATTATTATTATTGTTGTTGTTGTTGTTGTTGTTGTTATATTGTTATTATTATACCTAAGAATCTTAAGTACTTGTACCCCCAAATACAACAAAATCCACAGTCTTGTTCCTGGACACCCAAGATGTGAGTTTGTTAGGGCTCTGGAACTGAGTACTATAAATCACAGATAGGGCTTCTTCCATGTAGTGCCTGAGGATTAATTTTTTAACTTCTTCCATGTAGTGCCTGAGGATTAATTTTTTAACTTCTTCCATGTAGTGCCTGAGGATTAATTTTTTAACTATGAATGCTTTGGGGACATTTACCCAAATCATAGCAATGGGATTTAGAAATAACGTTATAAGCAGAGCTGATCTTTACAGTGATTCTGACCTTGCTCTAGTTTCTAGTTCCAATCTAATGACAGGGTAGTTTTAATGAGAGAAACCATGCCTGGCTGTAGAGCCACGCTTTGCCTGAATGATGCTTCAAATCATAGAACTTCACCTTGTCTCTCGGTTAGATTACTACTACATCATCTACCCGATGCTTAAAGATAAATACATAGTTTGCACAAGCCATGACCTACTCAACAGAGTACTTAATTTCTTCAAATGTGTTAAACCAAGGCAGATGTGCTGCCTTACACACTGTTTCCTTGAAAACCCCTTTAGACTGCTCCTATCTAAAAATTACTTTGTCACCTTATAACCTTTTAAAAGCTGCTTAAGCTGGAGGTAGCCAGGCTTCCATGTGTTGGGTTAAAGATGATTTTCAAATGACATATAATGGTGGTAAGTTGGGGCGGAGATTAGAACCACAACTTGCTCTTCGGAATGGGAGCTTAGTTCCCAGAACCCTAGACAGGCCCACAGCTGCTTGTAACTCTACATCCAAGGGATATGGTGACCTCTTCTCACCTCCACAGCACTTGAATATGGCACACACACACACACACACACACACACACACACACACACATGCATGTATGCACACATGCATACACATACATACACACATGCACAGCACACACACACAAAACAAACAAACAAACAAGGGCCAGGCAGTAGTGGCTCATGCCTTTAATCCCAGCACTTAGGAGGCAGAGGCAGGCAGATTTAGGCAGATTTCTGAGTTTGAGGTCAGCCTGATTTACAGAGTGAGTTCCAGGACAGCCAGGACTACTCAGAGAAACCCTGTCTCAAATCAATCAATCAATCAATCAATCAATCAATCAATCAATCAATCTAAAAAATCAAAATGGATTTAAGAAGAACAGATGGCATGTCGGACCTGTCAATAACATGGTATGTTCATGTTTCTGCCCTAGTCTTCCTCTTGCGGCTAGAAGATCAGAATTTAAGTCACACAGTCTCAAATCTGAGAAACCTAAGTCAATTGTTTTTCAATCTTTAGTTAGAAACAGGGGTAATGCTTTTCTGCCATTCCTAGCTCTTGTGGAGTGTAAATAACAATGTGATACAATATGCTGTGTTAAAGAAGGTTGGAAGTTGACTGGTCATCTTAGCTCATTGGGCTTGCTAAGGCCAAGGATATATTCATGTAGACAACCCTATGTGAAGGGCTATATTGGTGTTATATTGTCTTCTCAGCTCTATTTTTCTCAGATAAAGGTGGAGAAGCAAGAGGGAAAACCTCAAACAAAGGCTGTTGGAGTTCTTGTCTCAGAACTGGGCCACAGGTCTCGTGGGCTGCCTGAATTCCCCACCTGGTGTCTTGTTCATATTGTCACCTCCATCCCTACCCCTCTGCTTACTGCTCCCATGAAGGTACTTCTGCTTCTAGGAACAGTATGGTTTAAACCTGACATGCTCCTTACAGAATCATGTTTTCAAGGCTTGACCCACAGATGGTGTTGTTTAGGACACTGTGGAACCTTAGTTAATGGAAGCAGGTCACTAAGGGCGAGCTTTAGGTGGTTATAATCTAGGCTTTCTTGAGTAGCCATGGTGTGAACAACTCTCTTCTGCCACAGGCTTCCTCAATCCCGATGTCCTCATGTCACGTTCAGGGGCATGAAGCGGATTGGCTATGAACTGAAAGGTTTGAAAAAATAAATCTCCCCCCTTATGTTGTTTCTTTAAGAATTTTGGCTAACTAAAAGCAAAGGTGGGTAACATAGGTTGCATCCCATATAACTTCTTTTGCCAAGATTCCCAAATAGAGCTCCCATTCTCCTGGTTAGTTGCTTCCTTCCTTTTCTTTTTCCATCTTTCTTGCCTGCCATGCACAGGAGGAGTAGAAGGCTAAACCTCTAGATCAGAAAAGCTCCAATGTCACTTGGCCATGGACATAGACACAGGGTTCAGGGAGAAGTGGAGTCAATGTGGTAAACAGCCTATAACAAAGAAACTCTTAAAAGCAGGTCCACTTTCCAATATCTGACGTCTGCTTCGCAGTCTCTAGAGCATAGCACAATGCCCCCATGCTTGGATTCTGCTTTACTTTCATAGAAGCATTAGAAGCCAAACATGAAACTTTCCTTCTCTGTAAAGTTACTGTTGCTGTATTTTTTTCTCTAATAACTGGAAAAATACTTTATCTTAAAGAACTGTGACATTTGGGGTGACCCAAGGGAAAATTCTAAAGTTCCATTAAGAGCCACGTGAGACACACTCATTGCTGCAGTATAAACACCAAGTGTACACTTTAGTTTTTCCATTCTTGGGGAAGTCATTACTGTTTCCATTGCATTGTTTTCAATGTAATTGAAAATGGCCAATTTCGTGTTCCTCTGTAGTAAACATATTGAGTGGAAAATTTCAAGTGTAGCCATTTCTCCTGCTTGATAACAAGATTTGTATTGCCAGTTGCTTACAGCGAATGAACCTGGGCCATTAAACTGAGGGAATCACAGAATCTATGTATTTTTTCATATGTGATTGAGGCCCCCATTTTTCTAAGAGAAATAGCTTGTGGTCATTTGCCATGAAATAAATAAACCTTAAGTCTTTTTAAATTGTAGAAACAAGAAGAAAAAGCTCAACCGGAGCCAATGGAACCACTATAATTTATTATTAAGTTAGTCTTTATGTTTCCAGGTTAGGGAGAAACAACTGCATGTCCAAGACAGAAAAGCCCCCAAGAATTTGTCTTATCAAGGGGAATAGCAAACGGGTGCCACAAGGAATTTTCTGTTAATAACTGTTAAAGCTGTCGAAGCATTTCTAAAAGTGTAGATGGTTGGATTCAATTCACTATTGCCTTTCAATGTGGGAAAGAAAGGCATGTGTCTACAATTAGGTTGCCATTATTATCCAGAGAGTCATCTATCTATCTATCTATCTATCTATCTATCTATCTATCTATCTATCTATCTATCTAAGAGGTGGAAAGATTTCAAACTGTGGAGACTCATTTCCTATGGCTAGTAACTGCTGTGTTTTGTTATCAATCTGAGAAGAACACTAGGTATCTCTAAGATGGCATAATGATCCGTAGGTCATGAAAAATGGAATGGTATGAGTTATCTTTCTTCTTGCTATGACAACACATCTGGGCAGAAGCCTTAAGAAAAACTCTTTCTCAGCTCACTTTCCTCTTTTATGCAATCTGAGATACCAGCCCATGAATGGTGCCAACCACTTTTAGGATAGATTTCCACAGTTCAGTGAATCCAATCTAGAATTTCCCTTACAGAAACACCTAGAAATTTATCTTCATGGTCTGTTAAACTGGTAATCAATACTACCACAGGGATAATGTAATTGATGACAAATAACAATTTCTTAGACATCACAACCTTATGACCAAAACACTTTTCTAAGAATTTTTGCTTATGAATCAGGTATCACACATACCCATATTTCATTTCATTTAGTCTGTGAGGAATTAAATCCAAGAGAGATGAAATATCCTACAAAATGTCACACATTTTAGGAAGCTTTCTGGTGCTCTGAGTGACCTTGGTTTTCCTTAGGAAGATTCTAGTCTTTTGCCTGAGATTCTTTTTGACTAAACCAAATCAACCTGTGAGAATCACTTAACCCCAAATTCACAAGGCCTGGGACAAAGATCCATGTATACTGGCCCCTGTATATAGTATATTGAAGTGTGTTCTTGTGAGTGTTCCTAGACAGTAACTGGACTGGACGGAAGAGCCGAATCCTTAACCATACCAGGGTAACCAGGTCTAGGATCCAGCTGATAATTGAAGACATACTTTTTATGTCACAACACTGTCTGAACATATTACTGAGCTACCTTTAGCCCTGGAGAGACTAGAAGACTAAGCATTATAGATTCTGCCCCCAACCCATGATTCAAAGTCTAAAATGAAAACTACATCCAAAGCAACAGAAAGCAGATGGTGTACTTGTGGGAGAGAACCAGCTCAGAGTCACACACAGCTGTATACCCTCTTTGGTGCCACAAGTGGCATCTGATTATGTGTATGATTCATTTCTAAAATAACACATCCTTACCATCACGGTGCAGCACCAAGCTTTTGGAGATGATAAAGCTATTCTTTGTCCCAAAAATAATGCTGCCTTCTACCTACTCAGGAAATGAAGTCAGCAACAGAATAGAAGGTGCTGTTCTTAATCAGCACCAAGCTTTTCTTTGATAACTGGAGGAAGCAACAAGAATAAGACAGGTTCATAACAATAATTAATATCAGCAGTCAGTAACTTGGAGGCTGTGTCAGTACTAGATTGACATACAAGTTAAGGTCTTGGTTGAAAGGACAAAGTCTAGCCTCTGACAGAATTGAGTTTAAGTTTGCAATTATTTTGTGACACCAGAAAGTTACCATAGTTTTCCTTCTTTAAAATTGGATAATATTTATCTTAGCTGCTGCACAATGTCAATAAAATGATGTAAGCAAATATTTCACTCCAGTAATTGGCACATGGTATGCAATTAATAGCTTACAATTAAATTATTTAATTAAATAAGATAATTAAATTAATCAAATAATTAAACACAATGATCTGAAAGATGTAAGAGTTCTATAGATTCTCTTGATCACCTGCATGGGTTTGGTGATTTCCAGGTTGTCTTCTTGGGCTACAAACCGATAGAAATATAAACAATAAATTCAAATCTCTCTGTCTGTCTCTGTCTCTGTCTCTGTCCCTATCTCTGTCTCTGTCTCTGTCTCTGTCTCTCTCTCTCTCTCTCTCTCTCTCTCTCTCTCTCTCTCCTTCTCTTCTCCCCCACCTCTCCTGATAGCAAATGGCATCTAATCTATCAGAAGTCTCTGATCAAAGCACATTATCTCCAAAATGCACATCTTCAATCACTAAGGAATTTGTAGCTCTGAATTCAAAGACATGATGTTGTATCTGGAATTATTAAAGTGTGAAAAGAACAAACACTGAATGTTTTCACTAACAGTCATCATCTAGATTTTAAAAAATGATATAGACTAAGAGGATTGTTATTTGGGAAGGTAAGAGGGCCATTGGAAGAGTACATATCAGAATATTGGAGATGAATATATCAAAATGTATTATGAACATGCATGAAAGTGCCATAAGGACTGACCTTGAATTTGATATCTGGGCCACGTGATGGAAGGAGAGAACTCACTGCTATGAGTTGTTCTATGACCTCCACACATGTATTGTGGCACACTCAAACACACACACACACACACACACACACACACACACACACACACTCATACCCATTCATACCCACAAAATAAGTACAAATATAATAATTTTAATGAAAGGAAATGCCATAAATGGACTAATTATTTTAATATATGCTAATTGAGAACAAGTTACTAACATATGAATATTAGTAATTCTTTGTACTTTGGACTCTTTAAAATGATGCTTTTTAAAATTTATTTATTTTTTATTAGGTATTTATTTCATTTACATTTCAATGCTATCCCAAAAGCCCCCCATACCCTTCCCCACCCACTCCCCCACCCACCCACTCCCACTTCTTAGTCCTGGCATTCCCCTGTACTGAGGCATATAAAGTTTGCACGACCAATGGGCCTCTCTTTCCACTGATGGCCAACTAGGCCAACTTCTGATACATATGCAGCTAGAGACACGAGCTCCAGGGGGGTACTGGTTAGTTCATATTGTTGTTTCACCTATAGGGTTGCAGATCCCCCCAGCTCCTTGGGTACTTTCTCTAGCTTCTCCATTGGGGGGCCCTGAGATCCACCCAATAGCTGACTGTGAGCATCCACTTTTGTGTTTGCTAGGTCCCAGCATAGTCTCACAAGAGACAGCTATATCAGGAGATGTGTTCCAACCGGTAAGAAGGACACATGCTCCGCTATGTTCATGCAGCCTTATTTATAATAGCCAGAAGTTGAAAAGAATCCAGATGCCCCTCAAAAGAGGAATGGATACAGGAAATGTGATACATTTACACAATGGAGTACTACTCAGCTATTAAAAAAGAATGAATTTATGAAATTCCTAGGCAAATGGATGGACCTGGAGGGCATCATCCGGAGTGAGGTAACCTAATCACAAAAGAACTCACATGATATGTACTCACGGATAAGTGGATATTAGCCCAGAAACTTAGAATACCCAAGATATAAGATACAATTTTCGAAACACATGAAACTTGTCGCGTCCCACTTGACCAGCAAGAAAGACGCAACCACCGGTTCTTCTTAAAGCCTCTCTAGTTACAAGTGTTTTTCTCTCCAGCCACAACCACACCCCCACCAATCACCACAGGTCACATCACCTCACCAGGCAGGCTTGCTCAGCCAATCAGGGATTAAGGGCGGGCCATCCACCAAACATGGGCTTGTTTACTACCTGGAGCAGACTTTCCATCCTGCTGACCAGGAAGTCTGGAATGGCTCCCTACAGAAACTCAAGAAGAACGAAGACCAAAGTGTGGACACTTTGCCCCTTCTTAGAATTGGGAACAAAACACCCGTGGAAGGAGTTACAGAGACAAAGTTTGGAGCTGTGACGAAAGGATGGACCATCTAGAGACTGCCATACCAGGGGATCCATCCCATAATCAGCCTCCAAACGCAGACACCATTGCATACACCAGCAAGATTTTGCTGAAATGATGCTTTTTGCATGCCGATGGAAGGCTGACTGCTATTGTACAATACTATCCAAGATTTCATACCCTAATTCTTCCACACTTAGGGTCTGCTTTTCTCTTATGCTGGAGGTAGAGTTTTAAGTGATCATCAGGCTGCTGCATGAGGAAGTACAGGCTCCCAATGGCATGTTCAAGCCTGCCTGACTCACTGTTCCATAAGAGGAGCCATCTAGTAGGAAGCCTGTGAGTGTGTGGGAAATACTAACACAGATATGTGGTCATCAGGGTCTTGGCTTATATCCCAGGCCTCACTATTCCTGATTACTGGGATTCCCAGCTTTGCAGTTCCCCCACCTTTGACATCATTAAGTAGAGGCTCCTCCTGAAACATTTTTCTTATCACCGATTAGCTATGCAGTTTGAGCTGAGCTTTGCTGGTAAAATTAAGACTCTTGTCTGGAAGGCCAGAGGATTAGAGCTCTGAGGTGGGAGGGGGAAACCTTCAGAGGACTTTTGTGACACACACTGAATGACAGTCCTTAGGGATTCTCATGTTGCAAAACCTTGGTATTTAAAAATATTTTCCCTGGGGAAATGTATGCTTCTGGGCTGCCAGAGAGGATCAGGTGAGTACATTAGTTGTGCATTCGTCTCTACAACTCTTCCCTCTTGTCTAGCACATCACAGTTATCCTGAGAATGTGTAGCCAGTTTATCCAGGCTGTTGCCAGTACAATTTATGAACAGTTTTGACGGTGTTGGCTGTTGGGATTTCTGAGAAACTGCAGGTAAGACAACTGCTTTGTACTATAAGTATTTTAGTGTAAACAAGAAACTCTGTATTATTTCTTCTTCTCCTCCTCCCCCTTCTTCTTCTCCAACAGCTGTCTTATTGTGCTCCTGTGGAGCCCCAGTATGAATTGAGCTTTCACATGCAGACCTTTGATCTTGTTTTTCTTTCTTTCTCTTCCTTCCTTCCTGCCTTCCTTCCTTTCTTTCTTTCTTTCTTTCTTTCTTTCTTTCTTTCTTTCTTTCTTTCTTTCTTTCTTATTTTTTTCACTTTTCTTAAATTTTTATTATTTAAATGGAAACTCTGTAATTCTTCTATAGTACACCATAGTACTCTTGGGTATATATCCAGAGAACCTCAAATCCTACTCTAGAGATGCCTCCTCTTCAGTGTTCATTGCTGCTCTACTTACCATAGCTAGGAAATGGAAGCAGCCTAGATATCTATCAACCAATGAAAGGATACTAAAAATGTGATACATTTATACAGTAGAGGAATATCATTCAGCCACTAATAATCAAATTATGAAATTTGTAGTTAAATGAATGGAAACAATAATTCTGAATGATGTAAATCAGCCACAGATAGATAAATGTCATAGTTTCTGTCATCTGTAGATGCTCTCTTGGAATGTCCAGTCATTCTTTTTTTTTTATTGGGTATTTATTTCATTTACATTTCAATGCTACCCCAAAAGTCCCCACACGCTCCCCCACCCACTCCCCCACCCACCCACTCCCACTTCTTGGCCCTGTCGTTCCCCTGTACTGAGGCATATAAAGTTTGCAAGTCCAAAGGGCCTCTCTTTCCAGTGATGGCTAAGTAGGCCATTTTCTGATTCATATGCAGCAAGAGACACGAGCTCCAGGGGGGTACTGGTTAGTTCATATTGTTGTTCCACCTATAGGATTGCAGATCCCTTTAGCTCCTTGGGTACTTTCTCTAGCTCCTCCATTGGAGGCCCTGTGATCCATCCAATAGCTGACTGTGAGCATCCACTTCTGTGTTTGCTAGGCCCCAGCATAGTCTCACAAGAGACAGCTCTACCTGGGTCGTTTCAGCAAAATCTTGCTAGTGTATGCAATGGTGTCAGCGTTTAGAAGCTAATTATGGGATGGATCCCTGGATATGGCAGTCTCTAGATGATCCATCCTTTTGTCACAGCTCCAAACTTTGTCTCTGTAACTCCTTCCATGGGTGTTTTGTTCCCAATTCTAAGAAGGAGCAAAGTGTCATTCTAACCTAACTATTTAGTCCTGAGATAACTCTCTGAATATTCCCCTCTCATGGCTCTGCAAGTGTAAAGTCCCTTCTCTGTGAAGGATTGCTATTCAAACAATCTATTCAAAGAGATGAAACATGAAAAACACAAGTGTAAAAGTAATATTTTAATGTGGCATGATATTTCTCAATGTTCCTATTTTACAGCTGCTTCAAATGCTTTCAATAGGCCACCCTTTGTCTGAGTTTGAGTTTATTAAGCAAACAATCAATTAACAGACATAATATACTTGAAAATACATTGCTATTGGATGAAGGAAAGAGATGCTTCAACAGTTGTAGCACAGTTGCAACAAAAACAATGTCAATGCTTTATTTTTGTGAACAATGCCTTCCCCAAACAACCCTACTGATGTTTCTTGCTTGGAACGTAGGCTCCAGTCTTGGCTCTGATGTACACCATGAATTTAAAATTATACTGGGGTATATTCTTTCATCTGCATAAAATAATAAAACTCAGAGGATATCACTTTGAGTCCGTAGTGGGAAAATAATAAATAGTAGGTCATAGTGGGTGGCTGGAGAGAGGGTTCATCTGTTAGGAGCACATTCTTCTCTTGCAAAGACTCTGAATTCAGTACACAGAACTCAAGTAAGGGCTTACAACCTCCTCTATCCCCAGTTCTGGGGGATCTGATACATTCCTCTCATATCCACTGGTTCAAGTGCACCCATGCACAGATACTCATAAAACAAAATAAATATTAAGAACAGATTTATTTTTAAAAGTAGAACATGGGGCTGGAGAGATGGCAAAGAGGTTAAGAGCACTGACTGCTTTTCCAGAGGTCCTGAGTTCAATTCCCAGCAACCACATGGTGGCTCACAAACATCTCTAATAGGTTCTGATGCCCTCTTCTGGTGTGTCTGAAGACAAGAACAGTATATATATATATATACTTTATATATATATACTTATATATATATTTATAAAGATATATATATCTTTAAAAGAATCCAAAAATACAAAGTCTAAAACATAAGTAAGAATGTCTGTGCCAAGGCAAAAGACACCGTCAATAAGACAAAAAGACCACCAACAGATTGGGAAAGGATCTTTACCTATCCTAAATCAGATAGGGGATTAATATCCAACATATATAAAGAACTCCAGAAGGTGGACTTCAGAAAATCAAATAACCCCATTAAAAAATGGGGCTCAGAACTGAACAAAGAATTCTCACCTGAGGAATACCGAATGGCAGAGAAGCACCTGAAAAAATGTTCAACATCCTTAATCATCAGGGAAATGCAAATCAAAACAACCCTGAGATTCCACCTCACACCAGTCAGAATGGCTAAGATCAAAAATTCAGGTGACAGCAGATGCTGGCGTGGATGTGGAGAAAGAGGAACACTCCTCCATTGTTGGTGGGATTGCAGGCTTGTACAACCACTCTGGAAATCAGTCTGGCGGTTCCTCAGAAAATTGGACATAGTACTACCAGAGGATCCAGCAATACCTCTCCTGGGCATATATCCAGAAGATGTTCCATCTGGTAAGAAGGACACATGGTCCACTATGTTCATAGCAGCCTTATTTATAATAGCCAGAAGCTGGAAAGAACCTAGATGCCCCTCAACAGAGGAATGGATACAGAAAATGTGGTACATCTACACAATGGAGTACTACTCAGCTATTAAAAAGAATGAATTTATGAAATTCCTAGCCAAATGGATGGACCTGGAGGGCATCATCCTGAGTGAGGTAACACATTCACAAAAGAACTCACACAATATGTACTCACTGATAAGTGGATATTAGCCCCAAACCTAGGATACCCAAGATATAAGATACAATTTGCTAAACAAATGAAACTCAAGAAGAATGAAGACTGAAGTGTGGACACTATGCCCCTCCTTAGAAGTGGGAACAAAACACCCATGGAAGGAGTTACAGAGACAAAGTTTGGAGCTGAGATGAAAGGATGGACCATGTAGAGACTGCCATATCCAGGGATCCACCCCATAATCAGCATCCAAACGCTGACACCATTGCATACACTAGCAAGATTTTATCTAAAGGACCCAGATGTAGCTGTCTCTTGTGAGACTATGCCAGGGCCTAGCAAACACAGAAGTGGATGCTCACAGTCAGCTAATGGATGGATCACAGGGCTCCCAATGGAGGAGCTAGAGAAAGTACCCAAGGAGCTAAAGGGATCTGCAACCCTATAGGTGGAACAACATTATGAACTAACCAGTACCCCGGAGCTCTTGACTCTAGCCGCATATGTATCAAAAGACGGCCTAGTCGGCCATCACTGGAAAGAGAGGCCCATTGGACACGCAAACTTTATATGCCCCAGTACAGGGGAATGCCAGGGCCAAAAAGGGGGAGTGGGTGGTTAGTGGAGTGGGGGTGGGTGGGTTTGGGGGACTTTTGGTATAGCATTGGAAATGTAAATAAGCTAAATACCTAATAAAAAATGGAAAAAAAAGAATGTCTTTGCCATTTAAAACATTCTTAAAAAGTAGGATATGACTTTTAATGCTTTGTTGCCAATGAAAATCTTAGAGAGGATCATGTAAATTAGTTTGACAATTGAATAAAATATGTCCAAATCTGAGGGAACACTCAGACATTTTCCTCAATGTGGAATTTATTGACTCTGACAGACATCTTTAATCCATTCCCAAAAACAATATCAGTGGTCTTCCTCATGTTCTCTTTGTATCTTGATTATTATAGCTGCAAAGATTCTGTGAATTTTCTCCAAGATGAGAGTGGAAATGGTCAAACCAAAAGACTAAAGGATAAGATGTCCCTTGATTCTTTCATCCACTCTATACATGGTTTTCATTCCTTCCTTCACAACACTTTCAGTGAAATACAAGTGCACTCCACTATAGAACCAGGACAACTCAGGACAGCAAACTAAATAACAATAATTTAAAGGCTAGTATTATTATGGAGACTATTGGGAGCCTTCGGCTGTGAATCAAATTTGCCCTGCAATGGTATGTCTCTAGAACATCGTCTGCTGATTGACCTGCTTGAAGAAAGCAGCCATTTTCCTCTGATTAGCAAATGTCAATATTACAAACCAGCTCCTGCAGAGATCAGATTGGTGCTCATATATTTTACTGCTTAGTCAAACTGTGCCCCCTTGAGGAATCACAGTGAGAATAAGAGGCAAGAGGTGAGTCACAGTTGTGCATGGTCCTTAACAAATTTGCTTCTGCTTCCAGGGCTTGAAAAGTTTTACTATTCTAAAATTAAAGTGTGGGGGGGGGGAGCTTTGATTCTGAATCGTGATCATTTGAAGGCCAGAAAATAAGACTAAAAGAATGTATTGTATATGCTGATCCTTTGTATTCTGATTAACTAAAATAATTGTTTAAAATTCATATTCCATTGGCTTTAAATGTAAAGCTGTAATTTTGACTGCAGCTTCACCCCTGAGATGGAAAATATATCTGGAAAGACTTAATGATTTGGCTTTAAAATGAACTAAACCACCCAGAGTACAAGCACCAGGGCATTGTTATGTATAAAAATATTTAGGCCAAGAGAGGACAATGGCAATCCAAAGGAGAAACCAGGACACTGGAAAACAGCCCTTAGACAACAGCAGCTCATTAGTACATTGAAATTGTCTGGATTTTAAATAATCGTCTCAAGCAGAAACTAGGCCACTTGATCTGTGCTGGAAAACCAGATCCTTCCACAGGCAAACATTTTGGAGAGCAGAACTTGGGCTAGTTCCTTGTTTTATAAGCAGACTAAATGGATGGTACAGTGGTACAGGGAGTCTCAACCTTGGGGAAGGCACACAGAAAGAGAGAAATTTGGTCTTTGAGGCTGCCAGGATTAAAATTATAATAGGTCTTAAATTCAGTAAATGTCCTGTGTGTATGGACAGAACACTGGCTCCCCTTCCACTGCTTAAATACACAATTCCTATAGTGCTTCAGTTTCCTTTCAAGAAATCTGCTCTCATATATTCTGAATCTTTGGTGGAAGGTAACTTTCTGTGTATCTATTCTCAGATGGGTCTTCAGGTTTTTCTCTTCTGTTTGTGCTTGGATAGATTGGGCATACAGCCTAACCTGGACTGATTGGGTGTTTTGTTTAGGGACTTTGAAACTTGAAAGCATGAAGCACAGGCAGAAGAGATATTTGCATAGAGTTCTTGAAAAAAAAAAAGATTTATTTTATTTATATGAGTACACTGTAGGATGTGGTTGCTGGGAATTGAACTCAGGACCTTTGGAAGAGCAGTCACTGCTCTTAACCAGTGAGCCATCTCTCCAGCCCTGCATAGAGTTCTTTATGGAGAAATAAACACATAGATTTATTTGTTTGTTTTTCTGAGATAATCACAGGTTTCTAGGTCTTAGCCTTCTGATATTCCTTTCTAATGCTCTCAATTCTTTCAACTGTAGAGTTCCTAAAAAAATAATTTCCCTTTTGCTTGTTAAGAATCCATTTCTGTTATGTGGCCCATGTAATCACAACTGGTCTACTGTGGAAGTTAAAGACATAAGTCTCTGCCACAAACTACAAGTTTCCCCAGAGAGTAGAGGCCATTGCCTTTTTGGAAGCTCAGGCCATTTCAAGAATGACAGCATGTTGAAAAGCCATGCACACTGTATTCATATACCTGATACCAGCTAGCCTCCTCAAGGGTGTGCTGTGCTTAGAAAGTGTAAGGATTGTTTATAGGCTAGTCCCTATAGGGTTGGGAATAAAAGCTTACTTTTGTACCCCCAAAGAAAGCAAATAACTATACATAAGCTAGCTATATTTCAGTCTTAAATTTATTGCTAAAATGTGCTTCAATTTTTTGCTATTGCCATTGTTGTGTGGCACACTTTAATAATTTGATACATGTATGCAGTATGCACTTATCAAATCCAGGTCGTTTCCAACTCTTGAATCTTTTTTTTTTTTTTTTACTGTTATGTAATTTTACAATACTTGCATATGATAAATGCAGAGCCAATTGGAATGGTGAATTGTATTTCATCATTATTTTGTAATTGGAACCTTTGACCATTTTTCTTCTACTTGTTTTAGACACAGATGTATTATTAAAACAATACTAATTAGTCATACTGTTCATCATAGGACACTAGGACTTATTTCTTCTATCTGTTTTTATGTGTACCTTATCTAACTCTTTATTGATCCTTGCCATATTTCTATTTAAAAACACATTTCTTGCTAATTCTTTGATGATTTCTTACATACATACAATGTATTTTGATCATATCCATCACCCTCCCATTTTCCCCACTAACCTCTCTCCAGTATGTCTCACATCTCCCAACCTCTTGTCCATTGTTTCTAATTCATTGAGTGTGGAGAGCCGTGCAGCGAGCAATCGTGTGCATGCCGCCAGTAATCACTGTGGAGAGCCATGCTGCAAGCAATCGCCATTATAAGATGGCGCTGGCCTCCGCTGTGCCTAACTAGTAAACAAGCCTTGTACGCAGGTGCGAGAGTGAACTCACTCATAGTCACTCCCATTCTCAGGGTGTAATAGTGGGGTGATGGGCGAGCAACGGATCAGGAGCTGTCACGCCATATCAGGTGCTGCAACGTCATGCTGCAGGCTATAAAAGCGGCGCCATTTTCCCAGTTCGGGGTCTTCCTGAAGAAGTAAGCAATAAAGCTTTTGCCGTGGAAAGATTCCGGTTTGTTGTGTCTTTCTTGCCGGTCGAGTGGGACGCAATAATTGAGTTTAATTAGTGCCATCCACCTGTGCTTGGATGTAGGACCATCCATTGGAATATAGGCAACATACTCCGTTTGGGGAGACTCTACACCCCTGAAGAGAAATGGTTCTCCCTTTCCCAGCAGTTATCATGTTCTAAGAGTTCCTCAGCTAGGTGTGAGACCTCATAATTTTCTCTCTCATCCAGACTGGAATGTTTATTAGCTTGGTACTGTGCAGGCAGCTATAGCTTTTGTGAGTTCATGAGTACACCAGCCATACAACATTTAAAACATATTGTTTCACAATAGTACTTTCCAACTTCTGGCTTACAATCTTTCTGCCCCCTCTTCTGTGTTGTTCCCTGAGCCTTTTGGGGTTCCAGGTCCTGCCTAGATTTACAATACCAGGTTTGATCTTCAACTTGTGCAATAGACCTTAAACCTAAACAGGAAGTGGTTGGTTATATAGCAACCATCCTTGCTCATCTCTTTTTATTCAGATACTTTTGTAAACTTAGGGCAGAATGAATTAGGAAGATACATAAAATATTGGGAAAGGCTAAAAGGCATGCATTAGGGGCTGTTCCTGAAGCTGTATTCCCCTATGTGGCACATTCCAAGTGCTGGCGTTAACTAAACACCCTCAGTTCTCTGCTTTATGAGGAAGCCTGTTAGGCTGCTAGGCAACTGTACTTCATTATTCCTTTTCTGTTGATGATGAACTGAAGTGTATCTTCCTTTAAATTGTACACAGGCTAACAATGATGATATCATATTACCTGTACATAATATTCTCCAATTTGCAATTATCTTTTATACACACACACACACACACACACACACACACACACACACACACATTTATCTTTGCTGGGCAGTAGTCAAGTGAATGTAAATTCATTGAGAAGTCTAGACATTCCTGAGTCCACCTATTAGCACAGATTCTTGTCATTTTGTATAAAAGAAATGTTATTAGGTGTCAGGCATGGCAGCCTGTATTATCTGCCCAGTTTTTGTACTCCCAAAGAAAGCATTCAAACAAGAGCGTTCAGCTCTACCATGCATTCCTCTTGACCCTTGCTCTCAGTTGTCCTGCCATTTCAGCTTCTCTATGTGCATCCTTTGAAACACATGACCATGTACAGATTGCATCATAATACCTTTCTTTAGGATCTACAGACCCACTACCCCTAGTCATACTGGTAACTCTGTGTGGCTTCCTTATCACCTCCTGTTTCCTGCAGACTCTGGTATTTCATCATAGTTATAGCTATTATCTCCTAGTAGTGGGACATCTCAGACCCACCCACCCTATTTTTTGAAACCTCCTAAAGATATATGGGGGAATGGTAAACCAATTTATTTCCCAATTGAACTATGATTATTTTTTTTTTTATCTAAGTCAGTCATTAAAATTCATCTCCCCCTTGTACTCAATATTGATATTAATAATTAAGAGAGAAGTTGGATACAAAAATCAAGTGTATGCTGGGATTAAAATGCTTTTCTTTTGCTTTGGCCAAGAGAATGTAAATCAAAGTGCAGCAGAAGTTGCACATTCCCGTCTTATGGAAGAGGATGCTTTGCTTCTTTCTTGGCACATTTCATTCATCTTCAAGCATTTTATTCCTTTAACAATGGGTATAAACACAAAATGTTAGCATTTAAAATAAGCAAGCAAAAACTGAGTCATTGGAGCCAGCCTTTAATTAAGACAGACCAAATACACTGCTCAGTCATAGGGCCTTTGTGTCGATTGGGTAAATGTTTTCTAAGCATGTGGATTAAGACATACAGACATTTAAAAAAAACTTTTTATTGATTCGTTGTGAGTTTCACGTCATGTAGTCCAATCCCACTCATCTCCCCATCATTTGATATCCACCCTCTGCCCTTGCAACCTCCCCAACAAAACTAAATAAAAAACAAAAATAGAAAAAGAAACAGGACAGAACAAAACATCTTGTCACAGAAGCTGTAGTATGCCACAGTGTGTTCCACAGTATACCATTTTGTCCACACATCTTTTATTACAATGTTCATTGTAATAACTCATTAGTCTGGTTTGAGGCTTCTGGTTTCTGCTACTTCATCACTATTGGAGCTTCATCAGAGTTTCTCTGGAATATCATGTTGTTTCCCTGTGACAGATATGTTTCTTTTGAACACAGAGATCCCTGCATCATTTCAAACAAATGAGAGTTGGTTACAAATAAGTAGCTAGGGTGTATAAGTGAAGTAGATTTCATGCCCCTCCTTCATAATTATTTTAAAACTAAAATAGTGCAGTGAGCCCCAGAAAAAGTGAAGGAGGAGTCATAATGAAACTCCTGCCAGAGTTCCACGCAGATGTTGTTGACTTGGCTTGTGTTTGGGAGCAGTAAAGTATAAGGGCTCATACATTGTCCACTTGGTTATAACCTTCAGACAGCTATATTTTCTTCTATAAATATTCAGTCATCATGTTTTCTTTGTCTTTATACAGTGACTATTACATTAACAGGATTCAATGAAATCTTGAACTGAACAGAATTATTTGTTGAATTAAAATTTCTGCTGAACAATTGAACACAGCAGTATCTTTTGCATCATCTCTTTTGATGTGAGAATAGCTTTGTTTTACAGAATGCTTCTTTGTAATTTTTTTAAACCAGACTAACACTTCAAGATTTTATTGTGAGGGGTTTTAATAACTTCCTTTCCAGAGAAAATAGTATCATGAGCGAAATTACTTTAAGCTCCTCTATAACCCCCAAGTACTTGAAAGGAAATGATTGTATTCAGATTTGATTTTTGCATGCTACTATTTCTTTTCTTGGTTTTGTAATTACACAATACTTGGGACATTTCTCTTATGCCTTTCTTTTGTGGAAAATAAGATAATGATTTAAACTCTGAAAATAAACACAGGGGTTTAGTATGAGAGCAGAAGTGGAACCCCACTTCTGGTACTTATTGTAGAAGCTTGAAAACGATACTTTGATGTATTTTCAATTCTTCATATTGAAGATGGAAAGTGCAGCCCCACCCAGCAAATAGGTCTGTTCAGTGATAATTGTGCAACATTGAAGATGAAGAGCCTGGAAAAAAAAAGCAGGATCACCTATGTTGTGGTTTCATTATTATGACCTGGTAATCTTCCAAAGATTTGCTTTTCAACGAGCTGTTTGGAACTCAAAAGACATCACCTCATCAAAAATGTAGTGCATAGCAGAAAGTCTCAAATTATTCAAGTGATAGAGTCCTTGGGAGGCATTGTGTTCATTGAAGAATGCCATGGCATGCTGATATTTTAGTTTAATATAGGACATTGTGGTGTTTAACCAATGGGAATATGAATTGATAGATGAATGTAATATCAAAGCACAAGTAAGAGCACATGTATTTATGAAAATAGTTTTCCATTTATATTATGCCACCTGTTAATAAGTTATTTTATTATCTGATAGCCTGACTTGCAGGTACAAAGCAATGATTGGCAAGATTAAGAAATATTAATGGAGGAATCCTAGATCAACAACATAGTTCAAAGATAGCAATCAATCAGAGGAGCCAGGAAGTTAATCTAGTTTTCATGGAATTTTCACAATTATGACTGAAGAATCTCAAACCATTAGTCTCAGAATGTTATAGCCTGATACCACAGTATAGCAGCCCAAAGCCCAGTGATCTGGCCTTTCACCAGGATAGAACTTCAATCAAACAGGACTGCTCCTTGTTGGCACAGTCTTAGTTTTCATAGTCCCTATTTGCATGACAAAGATTATACAACTGGAACTGAGCATTGGCCAATCTGGATTGTCCTACTGGGCATGGCCACAAATTATATCCCAGCAAACTGCACACAAAGAATCTCACCCATATTACAGAAGTATTTGTTTGAGATTGAGACTTACCCACCCCCACCCTCAGAGACCATTGCTCTTTGTTACAGGTCCTACCCTAGTTACTGTTCAGTGTGCTGCTCACTTACATTGTGCTAAATTAACTTTTCCTCCAATTCTGATCCAAAGGGTGAATTTCTCACTGCCAACCAAACTCTACCTTGCTACTGTGGTAGGCTAGCCATACCTACAGGGGCTTGGTTTAAAAAGATAGGCAGCACATATCATAATAACACTTACAGACAGGAACCTAGCAAAACTGTCTGTCATCTGTGAGGCTTCACCCAGCAACGGATAGAAACAGATACAGAGACCCACAGCTAAACATTAGGCTGAGCTTGGGGAATCCTGGAAGAGGGAGAAGAAGGAGGAAGAGAGTTCAAGGACACCACAAGAAAACCTACAGAATCAACTAACCTGGGCTCACAGGGACCCACAGAGATTGAACTGTCAATGGGGCAGTATGTATGGGATAGATCTAGGTCCTCTGCACATATGTAATGATTGCCTAGTTTGTTCTTCATGTGGGACTCCTAACAGCTGGAAGCAAGCGCTGTCTCTGATTCTGTTGCCTGCCTTTAGACTCCTTTCCCCTCTACTGGGTTGTCTAGCCGCAACAGGAGAAGATGCACCAAGTCTTACTATAACTTGATATGCTAAGGCTGGTTGATATCTATGAGAGGTCTCCCCTTTACTGAGAAGAAGGGAGATAGGGAGAAGGGAGGAAGAGGCAATTGAAATATAAAGTAAATTAAAAAAAAAGATAGGCAGTAACAGTGCATGTCATTCATAAATGCAGTGATTTTAGATTTGAAGTGCTGTTTTCTGTAATGCCTATGAAGGTAAATTCAAATAATCTTTATGAGCGCTTTTAGGATTAAAGAAAAGCTGCTTATAAATCCTTTACACAATAATAAAAATACACTGTTGCCCTTGTGAGCAGAAAGACTTTTATTATTTCAGTAAAGGCTTGGTTAATTTAAAAATTACATATTGCTCTCCTTTCTGTGACCTTAGCTAACTTGGCACTAGTGTCATAATATGTCAATACATATAAATTAAATTACATATATATTAATTATATCATACATGAATTATATTTTATATTTATATTAATTATATATGATTTAATTTATAGCCTGAAATCTGCTGATCATTTATTAAAATAACTCACTAAACAGAATCAGGCATAAAAGAAGCCCTTGATTTAGGGCCTTTGATCATCTACCTTGTGTCTTCTACTGCCATGTACTGACTAATCACTCAGCCCCAGAAGGGAAAGCTCAAATAGCTTTCCTTGGAAATGTTTCTGATTCCATGACTTGAACATGAAGATTTCATCAAGCTTTGCCTTTCCCCAGGACTATGATTCATCATGGCACAAGGCATGATACACGTGTGAAGGCCACCAAAGTCAGTGTCAGAAGAATGACTCCTTATCCAAATACAGACCCGGTCTGTGATGACCCCAATTCTGCAGATTTGGTTAGCTTGCCTTCAGATAGGAGACTGAGCTTAGACAGCCTGTGTTACTGAGCCAAGGCTATGCTCTATCCTCTGTAAGCACCCGAGGGCTAGGCTTAGCTATCCTCCTGTTTATCCTCATTGATTTCTGGAGTATATGAAATGATGTCCCAATTCCCCTGAGTAATCTGTAGCATATGCTATTCATGAGTTTCTCCAAACACAAAGACACTGAGTGTTTGCCTCCTTTAGCATGAGATGGCCAGTGCTACTGATAATGCCAACATTGCAGAAACCCTGCTTGAGTCAAATAGTGCTGGAAGAGAGGAGACCAGTAAAGGCGGTGATTCTGTTATGGGACACATTGCCATGGAAACTGCTGGACAATGTTTGTTCTTGTGGTCTTAGTGGGGTAGGCTGATAAAGGATCAAAGATGATGTCTTATTATCTTGTATCACCTTTCAATCGATGTCAGGACAACTAGGAGAGCTGTTGGCTTATGAGATTTTCAGCAGATAGAACTCATAATAGATTTTTAAAGCTATGTGTGTGGGGATGGGGTGGGAGTAGAGAGATGGCTCAGTGGTTAAGAGCACCTGTTGTTCTTGCAACAGATCGGATTTCATGTCCCAGCACTCACATTGGGTGGCTCACAACCATCTGTAACTCCAGCTCCAGAGATTAAATCACCTTCCTCTGGCCTTCATAAGTACCTTCACATGCACATGGGAATTCATGCATGCATGTTCAAGCATGTGTGCACATACACACACACACTCACACACACTCTCTCACACACAGATACCTCCACATCACACACTACACCCCCCCACACACACAAAATACCTGCAACATATACACCATACACATGCATCCATACTATACACCACACATACACATCACACTCTCACACACAGACACCTCCATACCACAAACTACAGACCCACACATAAATAGACACACTGCACATAGACACCATATCACACACATGTATATACCACACACACATACTATAAAAACCACCCACACACACCACATACACCCCCCCCCCCCAAACATGACAAGGGTATATAGCACAGCAAGAAGCTAAAAGGTAAATAATGACTTATTGGTGAAATGCTTCTCACATTCTCTCTATCAGAATAAATATACCCTTTGCTATGTGACTTACCAATGTGGATTCCATCTGTTTTAGCACCCAATGATGTTAGACTAGATTTTGTGACTTTAATAGAATGTGAAAGGAAATAATAGTAACAGCTCCACCCAAGAACTGCATTCTGTGATTTCTCACTGATGTTGGTTGAGGGAGAACAAAGAGACCTGTGGTGCAAGCTTGTTGTACTCTTCCTATGTCTTCCCCGGCCCAGAGGCTGAAGCCCAAATCTAGGATGCTCAGCTACCCCACAAACACATGAGCTAAGAGAACAGATATGTAAAGCACACATTGGAGATTAGTTTGATCCTGATCCATATTGTGGCTAAAGCTGACCAAAACCCTTAAAAGACTTTATTTGCTTGCACTGTAAGATAAATTAATGAAAAAAAAAACCCTTACATCTTCTATTTCTGTATCTTATATTACTTTTCCAGATTGGGTGGGTACCCTATAAGTCATTGAATACAAGTGACATTAGTAAATATCTATAACATCTCTAAATTCAAAGGGATGCTTTTTGAACTTTATGTTATTACCATTAGAATTTTATTTTTATCAAATTAATTTATTTTTATGTCTAGTGTCTATGCATGTGTACATGTGTATATTAGATGTATTTCCTGACTATTGTGGGATGGTAGAGTACGTGGTCTATGACATGATTAAGTTGTCTATCATGGATCTAGAATTCTCATGTAGAACCAACAAGTCATTTCCTAGAATTTCCGAAATAAACACCTATACAGTTGAAATTTTTAAAAAGGTAAGAAATGACCATGGGTGAGTGAGATCATGAGTTTCTTCACATTCTTCTTCCTTTCTCTCTCATCTAGCTTTGCCTTCGTGATACTTTTCTTCTCTCTCTCTTTCCCTTTCTCCTACAGATGCTTTTTGAATGCCCTCGACCTGCCCAGGGCTGTGCTTGTGTAGAGAAGGAAAGGTGATTTAGACTTACGGGACCTGACAGTATGATGAACTTTATGGAGACGAGTCTCTGATACGTGTATTCCTGAGGATGAAAGGAAGAAAAATATGAGATGGGGTTGAATGCATTAAAAACAAATTGAGGTCAAGTTAGAATGAATTAGCAAAAGCACTTGGAAAATATGGTTAAAAACAACAAAACCAAAATGACTAAATCCACCATGGGAGAATAGTAGTAAGTATGACTTAGCTGGGAATAGAGCCTCAACAGTTCTAAGTCAGTCAGTAATCCCTGAGATTCGATGAAGTTCTGAAATGTGATGTAGCTATTTTGGGAGAAATGGGACAGTAGACAGTTAAAACACCTTCCCCTGCCCCTCCTCAAAGTAGGATTTTAATAATTAACACACAGAAGACCAGGAAAAATTACCCAAGCTATTATCTTCAGGCTTTGGGTTGGCAATCTGGTGACATAAGGTTATGACCATGAATGTCAGCAAAAATAATGGAAAGAGAATACAGGAAGGAGACTCCTCATTACACATGTTAGCAATGCTTGGCTTTAGAAATTATGCCTGTGTATTACTGTTTATTTTAAAGTTGCAGTGCTGGAGATAAAATCCGGAGCCTTGCAGATGCCAGGCCAGTGCTCTGCCACTGAGGTACACGCCCAGCTTACTTTTATTCAGTGGTCCTCAACATTGCTGATGCTGTGACCCTTTAATAGAGTTCCCTGTGTAGTGTTGAGGAAATTCATTCATTCATTGCTACTTCATACCTGCAGCTTTGCTACAGTTATGAATTGTAACGTAAATACCTGATATGTGGGATATCTGATATGGAAGCCCCCTCCCATCTCTATGGGAGATGTGGGTCTTGACCCACAGATTGAGAACTGTTGCTTTTATTTATAAAATTTGCTTTAAAAGAAAAGGCATAAAGATTGTCAAGGTGTTGCCAGGCATAAGACACTTACTGAACACGGTGAGGGTAAACAAATTTGTCACTTGACAGTCTAGATCTCAATGATTAAGTCTTGCAGTGTAGGAAGTGGCTTTGAGATGGGAAGGGCCAGCAAGATCACCAGGAAGCTGGTGTCCAATGCAGAGGACTCAAGAACTGCTGACAATCAGGCTGAATCACATACTGCCACCCTGCCTGCCTATCTCCTTTCCCTGCCTTCTTATCCACGTCTCTGGCTGTGTCCACCCACTTCTCATCCATTCGTCATTGCCTCTTGCTGCTGTGACACATATTCTTCCTGCTACTCTGCTGTACCTGAAATAATTCATGTCAGTCCTTGTTGATGTTTTGGGTTTCAACACTTTTCCTTCTTCAGAGAGCATATGGGCGGTATCAAAAATAACCAGTGTTATGGAATGACTGGGCTCTGAGCATCTTGCAGGGTCACCTAGCCCATGTGATTTTGGTGCTCAGAAGACCATAGCTTCTTAAACTGTGGGCTGTGAAATGTAGGGCCTGTGAAACAACTGTAAGAGGTTTTTAAAGGTGCAGGGCCCCAAATTCAAAATCAAACACACAACGAATCTAAAGTTTTTCTGGCAGTGCTTGCCCACATCATATTGCATGATGCCCTATATCTGAATTCATATATGTGCTTTGCACCATATGCGTCTACACCTGTCAATCTTATCCAAGACCCCAGCTTAGATCTGAAATTGTCATGTTAGGAACTGCAGTGCCTTCACTCTACAAAGTGTTTTGCTTATCTAGAAAAACAATGGTCAGATTAGAAAAAACTCTTAACATTTTTATACCAAAGTTCCTCACAATGTATATTAGTCAGGGTTCTCTAGAGTAACAGGCAAAGAGCATAGCTTTCCTTCTCCATGTCTTCAAATAGGCTTGCAGTGGAACTGCGGCCCAGATTAAAGGTGTCTTCCTGCCTCCAAATCTAGTTTATCTCATTGATTTATATTAGAAATGGATCTACCTACTTCAAAGTAAGCAAAAGGCCCTCACAGGTGTGCCCTCCATTTTTGGATTTTAGTTAATTTCCAGATGTAGTCAAGTTGACAATCAAGAATAGCTCTCGCAAGATGAAAAAAAAAATCAAATGAGTGTATCTTTGGGTTGCATTGTGTTCAGATGTTTGATGTTAAATATTGATTCTGATGTGGTGAGTTGAATTTCATTTAAAAAATCATTAAACAAATTTTAGTTTGAGATTAGGATTGAGTTTCTGAAATGGTCCTAAGCTTCTCCCATTTTGTAAAGCATGTTCTTGGCACAGTTGATTACATAATCAAAATATTGACCGACTCTGAGACTCATTGGAGATGTTCTGCATTCTGTACTGTCAAATACTCAGCCAAGATATAATACTATGTAAAAACAAGCACTTTTATCTCATTAGTATGTGGGGTTTGCTTTTATCTTTAGTATGTAGGAAAATATGTATACCAAGAATTTTCTTTTCTCTTCTTTTGTGTTCTCTTTTTTTCTTTTGGTGTTTTGAAATAGGGTCTCAGACACCTACATAGATTTCTGTGGTATCTCTTCACAGCATTAAAACTGACTATGATAGAAGTTAGTACCAGGAGTGGGGCATTGTTATGACAGATCTGACCATGCTGCTTGTTGGTGGAAAATGAACTTTGTGACTTGGTACTCAAATATTTGGAAAACAGTTGAATACTTTAAATGGAGCTTAATGGGCCATACTGGTAGGAACATGAAAGATAGTGCTGAGGGGCAGTTTAAGTGTGGTGACTCAACTAAAAATGTCTTAGAGGGAGGACTTTTTAGTAAGTGGTCTAGAGACTATTGTGATATTTTGTCAATGAATGTAGCTGCTTTCTGCCCTTGTCTATAAAAAAAAATCTGCCTAGAGCTAACTGAAGAGTTTTTTTTTATTCAACATGTTAAATTTTATTCAACTAAACAATAACATTTTGAGAGTCTTTTTTACTTATATTTCAAATGTTATCCTCTTTGCAGGTTTCCCCTCCGCAAACACCCTATCCCATCTCCTTCCCCCTGCTTCTATGATAATGCCCCCCACTCGCCCACCCCCTCCCACCTCACTGCCCTGGCATTCTCCTACATTGGGGCATCGAGTTTTCACAGCACTAAGGGTCTCTCTTCCATTGATGCCAGATAAGGCCATCCTCTGCTACATATATAGCTGGATCCATGGGTTCCTCCATGTGTATTCTTTGGTTAGTGGTTTAGTCCCTGGGAGCTCAGGGGGGTCTGGTTGGTTGATATTGTTGTTCTTCCTATGGGGTTGCAAATCCCTTCAGCTCCTTCAGTTCTTCCTCTAACTCCTCCATTGGGGACTTCATGCTCAGTCCAATGGTTGACTGCGAGCATCTGCCTCTGTATTTGTTAGGCTCTGGCAGAGCCTCTCAGGAGACAGCTATATCAGGCTCCTGTCAGTGAGCACTTCTTGGCATCCATAGTAATGTCTGAGTTTGGTGACTCTATATGGGATGGATCCCCAGGTGGGGCAGTCTCTTGTTGGCCTTTCCTAACTGATGAGTTTTTAGTTAATGGCATTGGCAGAGTGCAGGGAACCATGGAGTTGGCCTGACCTCACTCCCTTGAGAGGCATGTGTCATAGGATTTTCAGGTTAGTCCATGGCTCCTGGGGCACGATGTGTCTTCCACTTTCTGAGAAACCAATGAATTCCCTCAGGCAGTGAATTATTCAGGATGTTCTATGTTTCTCTGTATGTCCTCCCAGCAATCAAGGAAATATGAGAGCTTGACAGGACAATTGGTTTTAGACATTAATCTTGTATACTCTGTACAGCTTACAACGTCATTGTATCCTTGCAACTACAACTGTATTGATCCTGGAAATTATAATTGTATTCTATTTCTGATAGTGGTATAAAAAGTCTGATTGCTCTTAATAAAAGAGTCACAGCCTTAGTTGTTACAACCAGCCTTATTTAATTTCTGCAGGCCATATCAGGCGACCTTGTGAGCACTCCATAGCCTCAGTAGTAGTATCAGGCCTTGTGACCTCCCCTTGAACTGGATCCCACTTTGGGCCTGTCACTGGTCCTTCTTTTCTTCAGGCTCTTCTCCATTTCCATCCCTGTAATTCTTTCAGACAGGAACAATTATGGGTCACAGTTGTGACTGTGGAATGGCCCCCTTCTCTGTCATTTGATGCCCTGTCTTCCTGCTGGAGGTGGGCTCTATAAGATCCCTCTCCCTACTGTCGGGCATTTCATCTCCCTTTGATTCCTGAGAGTCTCTTACCTCCCAGGTCTCTGGTACATTCTGGAGGGTCCCCTCAACCTCCTATCTCCTGAAGTTGCCTGTTTCTATTCTTTCTGCTGGCCCTCAGGGCTTCAGTCCTTTTCCCTCACTTAATACCAGATCAGGTTCCCCTCTTTCCCCCTCACTCTTTCCCCCCAACCATCAACTTTCCCTCCTAGGTCTTTCTCTCTCTCCCCACTTGTGATTGCTTTTTACTTCCTCCCAAGTGGGATTGAGGTGTCCTCACTTGGACACTTCAGCGTATTGACATTTTTGAGTTCTGTAGACTGTATCTTGGCATTCTGTATTTTTTTCGCTAATATCTACTTATTAGGGAGTACAGACAATGCATGTCCTTTTGGGTCTGAGTTACCTCACTCAGGATAATATTTTATAGTTCCATCCATTTGCCTGCAAAACTCAGGATGTCCTTGTTTTTAGTATTCCATTGTGTAAATGAACCACATTTTCTGTATCATTCTTCTGTCATGGGACATCTGAGTTGTTTCCAGTTTCTGGCTATCACAAATAAGGCCTCTATGAACATAGTGGAACATGTGCCCCTGTGGCATGATGGAAAATCTTTTGTGTATATTCCCAAGAGTGGTATAGCTGTGTCTTCAAGTAGATCTATTTCCAGATTGATTTCCAGAGTGGTTGTACCAGTTTACAATCCCACCAGCAATGGAGGAGTATCCCTCTTTCTTCACATCCTCTCCAACTTGTGCTGTCACCTGTGGTTTTGATCTTAGCCATTCTGATTGGTGTAAAGTCAAATCTCAGTGTTGTAATATCCAAAATATATAAAGAACTCAAGAAGCTAATCGCTAAAACCCCAAACAACCCAGTCAAACAGTGGGGTATAGAACTAAACCAAGATTTCACAAGTGTGGAATCTTGAATGGCTGAGAAGCACCTAAAGAAATATTCAAAGTCCTAGGTGATCAGAGACACGCATATATGTCTATATTTGGGGGAGGTTTCTACCACATTAGGTTTCCATATTACCCTTCAAATGCTCCTTAATTTTACCTATTTCTCTGTATTCTCTTCCATAACCCTCTCTCAATTTCCCTCCTTACTTGATCTTCACTTCACTGTCCTCCCATCCATAATTATATCTTTTCCTTACCTAATGAGATCTATCTGTTCCCTATAGCCTATACACTGTACCTACCTTATGTGGTTCTATAGGTCTTAGCTTGATTATCATTGGCTTAACATATAAGTGAATACATACTATATTTTTCTTTCTGAGTCTGGGATACCTCACTCAGGATGACTTTTTTCTAGTTATATCCATTTGTCTGCAAATTTCATGATGTCATTTTTTAATTATTTTTATTATTTTATTTTAATTTTTACTTATTACTTTACATGCTTTTCATTGACAACCCCCCCCCCCCCGTCACTCTCCCACAATCCCTCCTTCCCTCTCGCTTCTCTTCTCCTCTGATTAGGTGAGGGCCATGATGTCATTTTTTTAAATGGTGGAGTAATATTCCATTGTTTAAGTTTACCATAATTTCTTTATCCATCCTTCTGTTGAGGGTCATTGTACTGGCTAGTTTTGTGTCAACTTGACACAGCTGGGGTTATCACAGAAAAAGGAGCTTCAGTTGAGGAAATGCCTCCATGAGATCCAACTCTAAGGCATTTTCTCAATTAGTAATCAAGGGGGAAAGGCCCCTTGAGGATGGGACCATCTCTGGGCTGGTAGTCTTGGGTTCTATAAGAGAGCAGGCTGAGCAAGCCAGGGGAGGCAAGCCAGTAAAGAACATCCCTCCATGGCCTCTGCATCAGCTCCTGCTTCCTGACCTGCTTGAGTTCCAGTCCTGGCTTCCTTGGTGATGAACAGCAGTATGGAAGTGTAAGCCGAATAAACCCTTTCCTCCCCAACTTGTTTCTTGGTCATGATGTTTGTGCAGGAATAGAAACCCTGACTAAGACAAATTGGTACCAGCAGAGTGGGGTATTCCTGTGACAACCTGACCATGTTTTGGGGAGGTCTGTGGAAGGACTTTGGAACTTTGATCTTGAAGATCCATTCATTGTTAAGAGCTCTGTGGGATGTTGTGTAGGAGCTTGGAAGAGAATGTTGAGAACAGTGCAGAAGATGGAGGCCTGGCTTGTGAAATTTCAGAGGGAAAATTAAAGACTCTTTTCAGGGCCATTGCTGTTTTGATTGTGAAGATTCTGTAGTTCTGGTTAGCTGGGGCTGAAGAATCAGCTGTGATTAACAAGATACCAGAACTACTAAAGCAAAAACTTTGCATTACTGGGACTATTGATGCTGGTTAGCTGGAGCTAAGAAATTAGCGGTGATTAAGAAGAGACCAGCATCATTGAGGTGACATCTTCTGGGAAGTGTTTTCTGAGAGCACAGTGGCTGTGTTCCAGATATAGCCAAAGTTGTACCTTGTGCTGTGGCTGGACTTGGTAATGTGTAAGGGTCACCCAGGTGGTACTGGTTTTGAAGGCATGAAGGAGTTCAGCAGAGCAGCTGAGGTTTGGCACTGTGAGAGGCCATGGAAGGCCATTGGTGAAAGTCCAGCCTCAGTTGCAATTGATGGCCCAGGACTGAAGGGGTCATACAGTGTTTTGGAGATGCCAGTACCATGAGATGACCACCAAGAGCAGCAGCAGCAGTGGAGTACAGGCATCTGGAGCCTAGAGGATGACGCGTGTGCTACAAAGGGCATGGCTGGAGAAGTGACCCAAGCCCTTGGAGGAGCCCAGAAGATCGTAAGTTGGATCCCAGACATTGGATGGTTGGAGATTGACTTTTGCTTTTGATTGTGGCTGTGCCCTGATATTTTCCCTCTTGAAGGAAGAAACTGTTTTAGTGGAGCCCACAGTTAAGAGACTTTTAATTGTAAAAAGACTTTGGATTTTAAAAGAGATGGATATTTTAAAGAGATTGAAATTTTAAGAATATGTAAAGACTGTGGGACTTTTAAAGTTATTTAGATCTTGGGGATGAATAAGAATGTAAGGGTTGAGGCTTACTAGTGATGTGTTTGTGTGTCAAGTTGACAAGGGGTCAATTGTACTGGCTAGTTTTGTGTCAACTTGACACAGCTGGGGTTATCACAGAGAAAGGAGCTTCAGTTGAGGAAATGCCTCCATGAGATCCAACTCTAAGGCATTTTCTCAATTAGTAATCAAGGGGGAAAGGCCCCTTGTGGATGGGACCATCTCTGGGCTGGTAGTCTTGGGTTCTATAAGAGAGCAGGCTGAGCAAGCCAGGGGAGGCAAGCCAGTAAAGAACATCCCTCCATGGCCTCTGCATCAGCTCCTGCTTCCTGACCTGCTTGAGTTCCAGTCCTGGCTTCCTTGGTGATGAACAGCAGTATGGAAGTGTAAGCCGAATAAACCCTTTCCTCCCCAACTTGTTTCTTGGTCATGATGTTTGTGCAGGAATAGAAACCCTGACTAAGACAGTCATCTAGGTTGATTTTAATTATTGTCTATTATACGCTTCAGCAAACATGGTTAAACAAATGTCTCTGTGATAGGATGAAGTGTCCTTTGGATTTATGTCAAGAGTAGTGTAGCTGTATCTTGAGGTAGATCTATTCCCCTCTTCCTGATTTCCATAGTTGTTGTATGAGTTTATAATCATATGACCAATGGACAAGTGCTCCTCTTACACTCTGACAGGTATAAAATAGAATTTCAAAAGTAGTTTTGATTTGCATTTCCTTCATGATTCAGGATGATAACATTTCTTTAAGCATTTCTCAGACACTTGAGTTACCTCTATTGATAAGTTTTGTTTAGAACTGTACCCCATCTTTTAATTGGGATATTGTTTTCATGATATCTAGTTTTTTTATTTCTTTTTATGTATTTTGGATATTAGCCCTCTATTGAATGTGTACTTGACAGAACTTTTTCCATTGCGTAGGCTGCCACTTTGTCAGAATGATGGTGCCCTTTGTCATGCAGAAGCTTTGTGAGGTACCATTCATTAACTGTTCATTTTAGAGCCAGCATTCTCTTTTTCTTCTATCAGGTTTAGTATATCTGGTTTTATGTTGAGGTTTTCGATACACTTGGAGTTAGGTATTGGGCAGTGTGATAAGTATGAATCTACTTGTATTCTTCTCCATGCAACCATTCATATTCAAGACAATCCTGAAAAAGAAAAATGAGTTTACAGAGGTTATCACTATCCTGATTTGAAGTTGTATTACAAAGCTATAGTTAAAACAACAACAACAACAACAACAACAACAACAATAACAATACAGTATTGGCACAAAAACTTGTTGATCGATGGAGTTAAATTGAAGACCCAGACACAAATCTACATACCTATGAGACCTGATTTTTTTTTTTTTTATGAAGAGGTGAGAAATACTGGAAAAAAGATACCATTTTCAAAAATGGTGCTGGCACAGGAGATTTCAAGACAGCCTAGTATTGACTATGTCATGTGGTTATTAATGGTCTCTCTTTGGTAGAACTATAATAAAAAGTAATAAACTGGACAAAGAAAACTAGCTAATATATAGTTTGAGGGAAAAAAGGAGCACCAGGAAGTGTAATAGAGCTACATTCAGTGTTCAAGGAGATAAATAACTTAAAGAAAAGCTTGATGTTAAGTGGAGTAAAGTGAGTGGTGATTTAACAAAACCTCACTCAGCTAAGCTTCCAATTTGTGAAAAGGAATTAAAGAAAAGCTTAAGCAGTGAAGGAGACTATCAACACAAGGAAGCTGGTGCACAAGCAACTAAACAAGGGGGACAAGTCCCAGCAACATGGCAGCTTTTTCCATGTGGTTCTGGCTTTAGAGTAAAGAATGCAAAAATGGGGAGGCGGTTGTGGAATCTCCCTTCTTTACCGAGGAGAGCTGCTCAGGTCAGTTTTATAGCAAGGATGTCCCTGACTGCAGGCCCAAAGATACCTATGAAAGTGAATACTGAGTTTCATTGAAAACCCAAGGTTTTGGAAATGTCAGAGTCATGGGATACATATGGAGGAAGGATGCATTATGGTGTAGAACCAGCCCAAGAGATTGAAGTGTGTTGTAGTCAATAAACCTGAAAGGAGCTGGATATCTGAAAAGTCCTGTGATGGTTTGAATATGCTTGGCCCTGGGAGTGCCACTATTAAGAGGTGTGGTCATGTTGGAATAGGTGTTGCTTTGTTGGAGGAAGTGTGTCATTGTGGGTATGTGCTTTAAGATCCTCATCCTAGCTCCCTGGAAGTCATCTTCTCCTATTTGCCTTCAGAACAAGATGTAGAATTCTCAACTCTTCCTATACCATGCCTGCCTGGATACTTCCATGCTCTGCTTTGATGATAATGGACTGAACCTCTGAACCTGTAAGCCAGCCCAAATTAAATGTTATCCTTATAAGAGTTGCCTTGGTCATGGTGTCTCTTCATAGCAGTAACACTTAGACAAGCCCGTTGACATCAGACACAGAGAAGCAGAATTTGGAGTTTGTCTTCCTCTCTTTTGGAATGGTATTGTATATTCTGCTCCATTGTATGTTGGAAGTATGTCATGCGTGTTTTTTATTTTGATTTTACTGGAAGTTACAGTTAAGAGATTGCCTGAGTCTCAGAAGAAACTTTGAACTTTTAAATAGAATTGAGGCTGTGATATACTATTTGGACATTTGAAGTTGAACTAAATGTATTTTGCAGTATGATATGGTTACAAATCTATGGGGGTCAGAGAGTGGAATGTGATGGTATGAATGAGATTGGACCCATATTCTGATTTGAATGCTTGGTCACCAGTAAGTGGAACTATTTCAAAATACTAAGAGGTATGGCTTTCTTAAAGAAAGTATGGTACTGCGGGTGGGCTTTGAGATTGAAAAAGCCCATGCCTAGCCCAGAATCTATCTCTCTCTCTCTCTCTCTCTCTCTCTCTCTCTCTCTCTCTCTCTCTCTCTCTCTGCCTACAAATAAAGATGTAGCTCTCAGCTGCTGTTCCAGTACCTGCCTGTATGTAACCATGATGATAACTGACCAACTCCCTGAAACTGTAAACAAGCCTCCAATCCTCCAATTAAATGTTTTCTTCTATAAAAGTTGCATTAGTCATAGTGGCTCTTCACAGAAATGAAATAGTGACTAAGAAAATATGCCTTAAATGGTGAGGTTTTCCTAGTACATGAAGTAGATCAGGATGAAGCTGTTATTTGCCTTTTCAAAATTATGTGACTTTAGGCTTAAAACAAGAGTAGACAGGCAAGGACAGAAAACAGGCTGCACACACAGCAACATCTATGGAACAGAAACCTATAAATGGAAGAAATAAAATATTTTGCCATTTTGTTTGTTTGTTTTTAAAAAACTACTCCATGGGGGGGGTTCATTACTAGAACATACTGCCCTTTGCTAGCATAATAAAAAAAAAGTCCAATGTGAATAGGATTTCAACTATAAACAAACAACTAGGGAATATAAAGACTGAAGCAAGAAAAAACATTCATTTAGAACAAGTTAGAAATGATACAACTTCAGTGGAGAATTATTTTGGTTCATGAAATTTAGATTCTATTTTAACACATTTTACTGGATAACGTGCATAGACACATCTGAAAGAAAATTAAAGTAAAATATAATCTATGTGTTTAGAAGCCTGGAAGACACATTCCCGGGAATACACACTCAGCTCTCGGGCATCCTCACAACTCAGAATCTTATTAAGAGCATGAACATTTTGAAGACAATTGGTGTCAGTCACAAGCTGCATCAGCACAGTCTGGCCCAGTTCATTGATGTTTTCCTCAGCTCAGGAACAGAGCAAAGTTGTGGAGCTCAGGCTTGTCTTCAGGTCTGTGTTCGGTGACTCAGTATTTCTCCTCACTCTTCCTCAACATCCTTCTCTCATCCTTTAGTCACCAGTGTCACTTCTGTCTCCTAATGGTACAAGGGTTTTTTTGAGTTAGAAATTGGAAATGCTATTCCTATTGGTTCACAGTAAAAGAATCCTTTTTCTCTGGATGAGCTCACCCTGAAAGCTAATTTAAAAGGTGAATGTGAGACCCATGTGAGTACAAACTATTTCCCTATGTACTTATTGCTTATCCTAAAGGTAATAAGAATCATTATCACCCAGAATCATTATCAACATTTTTTTTTTTCATAATAAATGCTGGCGTGTGCTCCATTTCGAAAGTGGGATATAAGAAAACTGATGTTCAGTTACTCAAACCTGCAAACCACATGAATCATAAAGATAAGGTCAGGGTCTTCCCATTCTTAAATCATATATTTCATGGCATCATATTTTTTCTACACTAGGAATCTCCTCCAGTGACAATCTACTCCAGTGACAACAAACATCCCAGGTATCCCCTAGAGTCTCTTTCCAGACCATTCTCCCAAGGCAGGGCTATCATACTACATTGGAGACCTACTGTGCTCTGACCTTCCTGAAACATGGTATTGCTCCCATATCCCATCAGCAGCAACACTGTCTTCAAGCACTGTAGCTTATAAGCTACCATTTTAAACAGACAGAATTCTACCCTGAGATAGATTGCATCTGTCTTTATAAAATTGTTCCTTTGTCTTTCTAGACTGCCATTTTCAGGTCTTCACACGTGAAGCACACTTCTTGTTTGATAAACTGAAGATAGAGTCAAGTTCACGTTTTCACTTTGGGATTATTTTATTCAGAAGCATTTTGTGACTTTGGAGACCCGCAACACAGAAGAGATGACTTGAAGGAGTACCTGATTAGCGCTGAATAATTCAGAACTAATCAGAGCATATTTTAAGCTGGTTGCCTAAGCTAACACGTTCAGAACACGAACCATATGATCACACAGGAAAAAAAATTAAAAGAGGAATTCTGCAGCTAAAACAGATTTAGAATTAACATTTTAATTGTAGCAACACTTCACAGCCCTCTCATTTTCTTTGTCTCCCACAGAATGTGTTTCCTCCCCAAATCCTGATATTTTAATTTCTCTCTATGGTAGTGGTTATTTTAAGCCACACTACCATTGCTTCTCATCTCGGTACATCATCGGGGAGAAATATGACAGCTCAACTCTGCACAGTCCAGGCAGATGAGAGCCAGGGTGAACAGCTGCTTTTAGGGACAGCAGGTTGGGGAGGGGTGACACTGCTCTGGGAATCAGAGAGATATTAGGAAAACAACCAATGGGCATCATTCCATAGAGGCCATGGCTCCAGCCACTCCAAAATATGAGCTAGGAGGAAGAGCTATCAAGTAAGCATGACTAACTAAAATATCCAGACCTCGATGACCTCTTTTAAAAGATAATGACAGACGACTAGGCACACTCCATAAACATCATGCATCATGCCCCAGTAAAGACACTGATTCTCATTTTAGAATGTTCTTGCCTCCTTGAATTGCACGAGTATCTATTTTTTTTCCTGACAATTTTCATCTTTATACACACTCAAGTTCCTGGCAAGTGATGTATATCCTTTATTCCCCCACCCCCTTCCTCACTTTCTCAATTCTTTTTCCCTCTTCTATTTCCAGTTTATATCATCTATTTTCTGGGTAACACAGGGTGAGGGAATAAAGGGCTGAAACTTTGGGAATGCCAGGACTGGATGGCTGATGAATAAGGTGATTTTCCCAGAATCTCTTCAAGATGTTGTCCTTATAGAACCAACAACTCAAATGATTCTAACAGAAGGTTATTTGGTGCCTGTCTGAATTCATAGCCTTTGCATCCATTCTGAAGCAGTCAGAACTCCAGGGAGAGGAAAGAGCTCTGCAGATGCTTTTAGGAGCCGAGTCCTTTTACCATTTTCCAGGGAACCAAACCCTACTTTTTAGAAACCCCGGGAGAAGGTGAGCTAGATTTAAATCAAAAGATCCAATCGGTCCATTACCTTGTGATCTTTCACTCTGCTAGAATATTCAAGCATTCCTTTCTTTAACGTTGTAATTCTTTACTGTGGAATAGCTTGGGGAGTCAGCTCTGTTCTAAGAAGCAGAACTTATGATTGAGCAAAGAAACATAATTTGTATTATAGAATTCTTGCTATAATAAAAAAAATCCTTAAACAGTAAAAAGAAAAATTCAAGAATTTATTTAACAGTTTTCACACTTGTTAAAATGAGTCATAAGAACTGGGTGAGCATGACGTATGTAATTGTGAGCAGGCCCCAAGGCAAGCATAGTACAATCTGTTGAGAGGCAGAAAATTAGTCAACTGTTAGCTGAGCAAATTGGGCAAATAACTTCTCTAAGTTATCTAAGTTCAAAATGAAGGATTCCATAATCTGATCCTCTTATCACATTTTAATATTTCAAACTAATTTAATTAATAATTAAATTATTAATTTTAATATTTCAAATTATGGCTGTTTGCACCTTTCATTTATCTACATCATCTCTAATAAACTTCTATTATTTCTCTACTTACTGCTCCATATAGATCTGATTTGAAGACTAAAAAAAGAAAAGACTATAATCTACCTTCCTGGTACAGGATAGACAACCCAGAGACAGGTAAGATTAATATCAGTTCTAATTTCTTTTAAAATGTCAAAGATTTATTTTCCCATTTTTGCAGGCTGCCACGGCCATTTTTGTGTTTTAGATACAATTTAATTTGAAAGCACCTGACATTTTCTAAATCTTTGAAGGTTATGTTTCCTATGCCCATCTTGAAGAATTTGTTGAGGGTGGAGAGCTAGCTCTGAATTTAGAAGTTCTTGTGGCACAACCAATAGGACCAAGGTTTGGATACTGGCACCCACACAAGTTGGAAATCATGCAAGCCTATATAAGCCCAGCTTTGAGAGGAATGGAGAGAGGAGGACTGAAGAGGCTGGCTTGTTTGCAGCATAGCCAAGAAAATGTGAGCCCCATGTACATGGAGAGACCTGACTCACAGGAACAAGTAGAGCATGACAAAGGACACCTGGCACCTCTTCTGGTCTCCATGGGTACATGTGTTATGTACACACATTCCAACATAAGTGCACACGCGCACATGCATGCACACACACACACACACACAACTAAATCATTCTTTAAGAAGGAACTATATTTGTTACAGTTGGTGTGTATGCTGTTCTGTAAAAGGCATTAGCAAGGAATCACCTTTACATCACGAGCTCACAAGTTCCCTTTCAAAAGGTTGTGACTCCGGCTTTGGTAGAAGGACAGAAGTGGTTACTAAAATGTTGGAACTCTGAGTATGCATCTCTGTAAGACTTGATACAGTTCTATAATTCAAGGTAAGAGTCCCAATGGTTACTGTAGAGGCATTGCCTGTCTTAGCTAGCTACAGTGTATCCCAGTATTAACACTCTGTGCTGGGGCTCACCAATCTCTCTCCTCCAATGTGCAGAATCAGTTTATGAGTTCCCCATTGAATGAAATTCAAGGCAAGAATGATAACATGCTAATTAACTGTCACATATATTCTAAAAGAGTTGTTATCCAACCATATGAGTTGAATCAATGTAAGTTACATAACCACACATGTTTTAATGTGACTGGTGATTAACTCTACTGAAACAAGACATCCTTCACATTAGGCAAATGAGTACCAGAGAAATAAAGCAATGTATCTAACTCCAGGAAGGTACCAGTCAATTTGAAAAATTCACTCCAATTGTTTTTATTTTGAGGGAGCTCTCTTTAGTTTTCTGTTTTCTTTTTTTTTTTTTTGTTATAAGATAAATATTATTTGTGGTCACTTATAAAACTGATCACAAAAGGCTTTGTAGCTCCTTTTGCTAAGAGGGAGAGTCTATTTTTCTAGTTCTTCAATATGATGGGATATTTGATTTACTTTCATTAAAGAAATACTGTGGAAGTGACACTTTTCCTATCAAAAGTGCTTTGTGTACTTTCATTGCTGTGGAGTCAACATGTATATCAGATGGGCAAACTCCAGCAGGCAAAACTAGATGTCAAATATTTGTGACTTCAAACCAGCTGGGAATATCCCAAACTAGCTCCAGCCAGAGGAACCACCTAGCTGAGATTAATTGACTCTGTCAACCATATAAATGAGCTAAGCTAATCTTATTGCTTTGTGCTGAGGACTTTGGGAGATCGTTTTTTAAGTAGCAGGAAATGCCTGACATTACTGTTCACAGTGCCACACTAAGATGGTCCCTGTTAGTTCATTTGACCAAAACCTTTCTATTCTATGAACTTGTGTTTCATAGACCCTGCTATTGAACTAGCTGGAAATGGCTTAACTAAGAAGAGTGGAACAGATAGAGTACATTCTTCAATCTTGTGATGGATGTGTTAGCCACATAGTTTATTTAACAATACAACTCAATCCATCTTAATTGCTAGAGTTAGAAAGTGAAGCCTAGATTGTATCTATAGTTTGTATCTCTCTAACACTGCCAGTGTCAGCAGTGATGCATAGAGAATGGAAAATATCTCGATTGCAATTTCCCCTAATACAGCTTATACCATGAAAATTAAAAAACAACAAACTTAGTCTCTCTCTCTCTCTCTCTCTCTCTCTCTCCATTTCTTTTAGAGAAGGTCTTATTAGTTGTCCCAGGATAAACTCAAACTAGACACACTCCTGCCCAGCCTCCCAAAGACTGGGGTTGCCAGGTGTTTACCACCAGGTTTGCATCTTTTTTGCCTCCTGAAGTCAAAGCATACTTTCCAATTTGTGTGCTAGTTCTTAATGAAATGACTCAATTGTTTTTCAGGCAACCATGTATTTTTAAGCCAGCTCTCTGATTTTATCCATTCTATAGCCACATCACATGGGTTATTGTGCTCTTTCTCCATTGTGCAGATGAAGGAGACATAGGGAAGCCAGGTGACTTTCTTAGATGCTTCAGAGTCTCTAGTGTCAGCTTAAATATTCTACTGGTACTTGAGAGATATATCTAGGATCTGATCAAGTGCCATAGCTGTTAACAGTGAGCATTTCATTCATTGTTCATGCTCCAACCATTTGTCTTTATAAACACAAGTGTGATATATATTACAATGTTCAGTACATAATCTTATTTTGTAAGATGAAAACATTAAAAAAAACCCTCTCCTCTGAGGTTTATATATCCTTAAGTAAATAGTTTGTATGGCTGAGATAGTACTGGAACAGTCTCTGTTCCAATCAGCTCTGGGTGGTTCCTTTAGTTGTTCACAGAGTAACTGTCCTTTTCTGTGTAAATCTTAAGGGATGAGGTAGCAGAGTGCTTTTCATGAGCAGAAACATAATGATAGACTTCAACACACCTTATTCCATGTGTGCTATTTTTAACACTGCAGCCAAGCAGTGGGCAGATAATGAACTCACTCTCAAAATGATAAAACTCAATCATATATTTTAGACAATCATCCCATGATGTCCAGTGGATAATTTAAATGTAGAGATTCTGCAGGAAGAAAAATTCTGCCTATGTAAAAGCAAAAGTGAACCTTTTATAAAGAGCTGTATGATAAGCAGATTCAACACTGCCTTAGCCTCGTGATGTGCCTCATGAGGAAATTAGCCTCAGCTGTATGGATGCCTTTGTGGTCCAAGCAACATCTCCACTGCAAGCTGTAGGCATTGCTAAAGTTCTAGAACCTCCCCTCTAAAACCAGAAACCAGATTGCTTGGCTGGCTCTCCATGATGATGCCACTCTATGAGAGACACAAAGGACAGAGATCTAGTCTCAGCATCCTGGCTCTCCAGGCCCTGTTGCCAAGGTGCTATGTTAGTAGTGCCTGGATTAAAGATCTACCAACTTCAAAGGTTCACATTGGCTGGAAATATTGGCAGATGCCATCCATTCCAGTCTGCAAATCTGTGAGAACTTGGAATGTGGGCTAAATAGACAATAAAGGGCTTCTCGAGTCAGTCGTTCAGACTTGGTGGCACTATATGGAAACTTCTGAGTGTCATACAAGACCAATCAGAATGATAGACACCAAATATGAGGTCCATGTTTTCAACAGCAGAAAGAGGGGAAGGTAATTGGAGGCCAGGGAGGTTTAAGAAAATGTTTGGATCAGTGAGCAGATAAGATATAGTGTATTCATTCCAGGTAAATGCCTCCATACAAGCTACTAGGCAGGCAGCCATAATAGTACCCAAGCACAAACATACCACACCCACACATCACAACCACCCACCCATACATTACAACCCTCCCCCAAAAGAAAAGAAAGGCTGTGGGGCGGGGGGAGAGGTAAACATGAAGGATATTAACCCCATGGTCAAATTTATGCAAAATCCATATAAAATTGTCACTCTTGCCAGGAGTAGTTATTTAACAGATAGCATCACTGCCTGTTGAGGTAAAGTCTTTTACTGTCTATTGTAATGCTAAATGTGACTCCCCCCAAGATCTGGAGTCTTCACACAGCCCCCTGTGACCCTACCCCCAAGTTAATTCTGATTGGTAAATAATTGGACAGAGGAATCATAGGTGAGGTTTAGGTTTTCTCGGGTTTGGGAAGAGAGGTGGACCACAAGGAGGAGAAGAACACGGAGGAGAGGACGAAGGAGAAATTGACTTGGGTTATGTGTCAAAAAAGTGTGGCCCTGAGAGCAACCCGATTGGAGTTAAGAGCAGCCCAGATGGAACATAATAAGTAGTAAGTAATAACTTGGAGTTATCAATAGGAATGTAGATTTTAACAGCCTGGGGGGTAGACATCTGCTCAGCTATTGTGCTGCCTAAGGCTTATTAAAAATATAAAGGCTGAGTGTGTCTTTCATCCAGGAACTCAACTACCAAAGGCAAGGTAGAAACCCTGGTCCAGGATTTAAACAATTTCTACAATTGCCTAGTTATTGGGTTTTCTGGATATACGGTATCCTCTAATTCTGTGCTGATTTATAGCTCCCGATGCCCATGTTAGCCATTTTGATGCATGATGGATATACATTGCAAGTTATCTAAACATAAATTGGTCCATAGAGACCACTGTTTCTAACATTAAATGGTAACAGTTTTGTTCTGCTTTAAGATATTTAATTTTGATCTTCCTTCTGAACCCAGAGGAGGCCACTAAGGGCTCCAGAGTACTCTCCATGCCACAGGACCTCTGGATCATCTCAGGATCATGGGTGGGTGGATCACAACATCAGCTCCAAAGAATCTCCGAGGGTCTTGTGCCAGTAGGAACAGGGACAAAGGAACCCTGCCCGACCAGAGGCTGGGATCCTTTCAGGTCGGGGTCAGCCCCGCCATCTGCTTGAACCCGGCTGAGGGTGTCTAGGGCTCTAGAGGACTGTCCATGCCTCAGGGCCCATAACACACTCAGGACCTCGTGATCACCTGAGAGAATGTGGTCAACAGAAGCAACAGAGCATCTTAGACAGGATCCCTTCAAGCCTTCATCCTCAGCCAGGAGGTGGAGCTGAGACCCAGACCACTGGGCACCTTCCTTGCCAGAGGAGAGTCAGCCTACAGGGAGGGCTCTGACCCCAGGACTCAGGAGGTGGATCAAAGCTCCAGATTTCTGGACACCTGCCCTACAAGAGGAGATCTTGCCTGCAGAGAGTGCTCTGACCACTGGAACTCAGGTGAGAGATGGACTCCCAGGAGTGCTGACAGAGGCTAACAGAATCAGAGGAGGATCAAACCCCAGCCAGAGACAGCTTGAACATTAACACCGGAGATTTCCAGATGGCAAAAGGCAAACGTAAGAATCTTACTAACAGAAACCAAGAACACTAGGCATCATCAGAATCTAGTATGCCCACCACAGTGAGTCCTGAATAACCCAACATATCCAAAAAGCAAGACACAGATTTAAATTCCTATCTCATGATAGGGGTAGAAGATTTTAAGAAGGGTATTAATAACTCACTTAAAGAAATACAGGAGAACACTGCTAAAAAAGTAGAAGCCCTTAACGAGGAAGCACAAAAATCCCTCAAGGAATTACAGTAGAACATTGCTAAACAGGTAGAAGTCCTTAAAGAAGAAACACAAAAATCCTTTAAAGAATTACAGGAAAACACAAACAAACATGGAATGGAATTGAACAAAACCATCCAAGATCTAAAAGGGGAAGTAGAAACAATGAAGAAAACCCAAATGGAGACAACTCTGGAGACGGGAACCCTAGGAAAGATATCAGGAATTAAAAGCATATCTCATGATGATGGTAGAGGACATCAAGAAGAACTTTAATAACTCACTTAAAGATATACAGGAGAACACTGCTAAAGAGTTACAAGTCCTTAAAGAAAAACAGGAAAAAACAACCAAACAGGTGATGGAATTGAACAAAACCATAGAAGACCTAAAAAGGGAAGTAGAAAAAATAAAGAAAACACAAAGTGAGGCAACGCTGGAGATAGAAACCCTAGGAAAGAAATCTGGAACCATAGATGTGAGCATCAGCAACAGAATACAAGAGATGGAAGAGAGAATCTCAGATGAAGAAGATTCCACAGAGAACATCGATACAACAATCAAAGAAAATGCAAAATGCAAAAAGATCCTAACTCAAAACTTCCAGGAAATCCAGGACACAATGAGAAGACTAAACATACGGATAATAGTAGATGAGACGAAGATTTTCAAGTTAAAGAGAAAGCAAATATCTTCAACAAAATTATAGAAGAAAACTTCCCATACCTAAACACAGAGATGCCCATGAACATACAAGAAGCCTACAGAACTCTAAATAGACTGGACCAGAAAAGAAATTCCTCCCGACACGTAATAATCAGAACAACAAATGCACTAAATAAAGATAGAATATTAAAAGCAGTAAGGGAAAAAGGTCAAGTAACATATAAAGGCAGGCCTATCAGAATTACACCAGACTTTTCACCAGAGACTATGAAAGCCAGAAGATCCTGGACAGATGTTAAGAGAACACAAATGCCAGCCCAGGCTACTATACTCAGCAAAACTTTCAATTCCCATAGATGGAGAAACCAAAGTATTCCGTGATAAAACCAATTCACACAATAACTTTCCATGAATCCAGCCCTTCAAAGGATAATAGATGGAAAACACCAACACAAAGATGGAAACTACACCCTAAAAAAAGCAAGAAAGTAATCCTTCAACAAAACTAGAAGAAGACAGCCACAAGAACAGAATCCCAACTTTAACAACAGAAATGACAGGAAGCAACAATTACTTTTCTTTCATTTCCCTTAACATCAATGGACCCAATTCCCCAATAAAAAGATATAGACTAATAGACTGGCTACACAAACAGGACCCAATATTTTGCTGCTTACAGGAAACCTACCTCAGGGACAAAGACAGGCACTACCTCAGAGTGAAAGGCTGGAAAACAATTTTCCAAGCAAATGGTCTGAAGAAACAAGCTGGAGTAGCCATTTTGATATCGAATAAAATCGACTTCCAACCCAAAGTTATCAAAAAAGACAAGGAGGGGCACTTCATACTCATCAAACGTAAAATCTACCAAGATGAACTCTCAGTTCTAAATATCTATGCTCCAAATGCAAGTGCAGCCACATTCATTAAAGAAACTTTAGTAAAGCTCAAAGCACACATTGCACCTCACACAATAATAGTGGGAGTCTTTAACACCCCACTCTCACCAAAGGACAGATCCTGGAAACCAAAAATAAACAGAGACATATGGACACTAATAAAAGTTATGAAACAAATGGATTTAACAGATATCTACAGAACATTTTATCCTAAAACAAAAGGATATACCTTCTTCTCAGCACTTCATGGCACCTCCTCCAAAATTGACCATATAATTGTTCACAAAACAGGCTGTAACACATACAAAAATATTGAAATTATCCCATGCATCCTATCAGATCACCATGTACTTAGGCTGATCTTCAATAACAGCATAAATAATAGAAAGCCAACATTCATGTGGAAACTGAAAAACACACTACTCAATAATACCTTGGTCAAGGAATAACTAAAGAAAGACATTAAAGACTTTTTAGACTTTAATGAAAATGAAGCCACAACGTACCCAAACTTTGGGACACAATGAAAGCAGTCATAAGAAGAAAATTCATAGACCTGAGTGCCTCCAAATAGAAACTAGACAGAGTATACACTAGCAATCTGACACCACACCTAGAAGCTCTAGAATGAAAGGAAGAAAATTCACCCAAGAGGAGTAGACTGCAGGAAATAATCAAACTCAGGACTGAAATCAACCAAGTGGGAACAAAAAGAACTATTCAAAGACTCAACCAAACCTTGAGCTGGTTCTTTGAGAAAATCAACAAGATAGATAAACACTTAGCCAGACTAACTAGAGGGCACAGGGACAGTATTCTAATTAACAAAATCAGAAATGAAAAAGGAGACATAACAACAAATCCAGAGGAAATCCAAAATATCAACAGATCCTACTACAAAAGGCTATACTCAACAAAACTGGAAAACCTGGACGAAATGGACAACTTTCTAGACAGATACTAGGTACCAAAGTTAAATCAGGATCAGATTAACGATCTAAGCAGTCCCATTTCCACCAAAGGAATAGAAGCAGTCATTAATATTCTCCCAACCAAAAAACGCCCAGGACCAGATGGGTTTAGTGCAGAGTTCTATCAGACCTTCAAAGAAGACCTAATTCCAACTCTCCTCAAACTATTCCACAAAATAGAAACAGAAGGTACTCTACCCAATTCATTCTATGAATCTACAATTACTCTGATACTCAACCCACACAAAGATCCAACAAAGAAAAAAAACTTCAGACGAATTTCCCTTATGAATATCAATGCAAAAATACTCAATAAAATCCTTGCAAACCGAATCCAAGAACACTTCAAAATGCTCATCCATCATGATCAAATAGGTTTCATCCCAGGGATGCACGATGGTTTAATATACCCAAATTTATCAATAGAATCCACTGTATAAACAAACTCAAAGACAAAAACCACATGATCTTCTTGTTAGATGCTGAGAAAGCATTTGACAAAATCCAACACCCTTCATGATAAAAGTCTTGGAAAGATCAGGAATTCAAGGCCCATACCTAAACATGATAAAAGCAATCTACAGCAAACCAGTAGGCAACATCGAAGTAAATGGAGAGAAACTTGAAGCAATTCCACTAAAATCAGGGACTAGACAAGGCTGCCCACTTTTTCCCTACCTATTCAAAATAGTACTTGAAGTCCTAGCCAGAGCAATTTGACAACAAAAGGAGATCAAGGGGATACAAATTGGAAAGGAAGAAGTCAAAATATCACTATTTGCAGATGATATGATAGTGACCCTAAAAATTCTACCAGAGAACTCCTAAACCTGAAAAACAGCTTCAGTGCAGTACTATAAAATTAATCGATATAAAATTAACTCAAACAAATCAATGGTCGTTCTCTACACAAAGGATAAACAGGCTGAGAAAGAAATTAGGGAAACAACACCCTTCACAATAGTCACAAATAATATAAAATACCTTGAAGTGAAAGATCTGTATGACAAGAACTTCAAGTCTCTGAAGAATGAAATTGAAGAAGGTCTCAGAAGATGGAAAGATCTCCCATGCTCATGGATTGCCAGGGTTAATATAGTCAAAATGACTATCCTGCTGAAAGCAATCTACAGATTCAATGCAATCCCCATCAAAATTCCAACTCAATTCTTCACTGAGGTAGAAAGGCTAATTTGCAAATTCATCTGGCATAACAAAAAACCTAGGATAGCAAAATCTCTTCTCAACAATAAAAGAACCTCTGGTGGAATCACCATGCCTGACCTCAAGCTATACTACAGAGCAATTGTGATAAAAACTGCATGGTACTGGTACAGTGACAGACAGGTAGATCAATGGAATAGAATTGAAGACAGAGAAATGAACCTACACATCTATCATCACTTGATCTTTGACAAGGGAGCTAAAACCATCCAGTGGAAAAAAGACAGAATTTTCAACAAATGGTGCTGGCACAACTGGCGGTTATCATGGAGAAGAATGAGAATTGATCCATTCTTATCTCCTTGTACAAAGCTCAATTCTAAGTGGATCAAAGAACTCCACATTAAACCAGAGACACTGAAATTTATGGAGGAGAATGTGGGGAAAACCCTCGAAGATATGGGCACATGAGAAAAATTCTTAAACAGAGCACAATGGCCTGTGCTGTAAGATCGAGAATCGACAAATGGGACCTCATAAAATTGACAAGATTCTGTAAGGCAAAAGACACTGTCAATAAGACAAAAATGCCACCAACAGATTGGGAAAGAATATTTACCAATCCTCAATCTGATAGGGGACTAATATCCAATATATACAAAGAGCTCAAGAAGCTGAACTCCAGAAATTCAAATAACCCCATTAAAAAATGGGGTACATAGCTAAACAAAGAATTCTCAACTGAGGAATACTGAATGGCTGAGAAGCACCTGAAAAAATGTTCAACATCCTTAATCATCAGGGAAATGCAAATCAAAACAACCCTGAGATTCCAACCTCACACCAGTCAGAATGGCTAGGATCAAGAATTCAGGTGACAGCAGATGCTGGCGAGGATGTGGAGAAAGAGGAACATTCCTCCATTACTGGTGGGATTGAAAGCTTGTACAACCACTCTGGAAATCAGTCTGGAGGTTCCTCAGAAAATTGGACATAGTACTACTGGAAGATCCAGCAATACCTCTCTTGGGCATATACCCAGAAGATGTTCCAACTGGTAATAAGGACACATGCTCCACTATGTTCATTGCAGCCCTATTTATAATAGCCAAAAATTTAAAAGAACCCAGATGTCCCTCAACAGAGGAATGGATATAGAAAATGTGGTACATTTATACAATGGAGTACTACTCAGCTAGCCCAGAAACTTAGGATACACAAGATATAAGATACAATTTGCTAAACGCATGAAACTCCAGAAGAACGAAGACCAAAGTGTGGACACTTTGCCCCTTCTTAGAATTGGGAACAAAACACCCATGGAAGGAGTTACAGAGACAAAGTTTGGAGCTGTGCAAAAGGATGGACCATCTAGAGCCTGCCATATCCAGGGTTCCATCCCATAATCAGCTTCTAAACACTGACACCATTGCATATACTAGCAAGATTTTGCTGAAAGAACCCAGATATAGCTGTCTCTTGTGAGACTATGCCGGGGCCTAGCAAACGCAGAAGTGGATGCTCACAGTCAGCTAATGGATGGATCACAGGGCTCCCAATGGAGGAGCTAGAGAAAGTACCCAAGGAGCTAAAGGGATCTGCAACCCTATAGGTGGAACAACATTATGAACTAACCAGTACCCCGGAGCTCTTGACTCTAGCTGCATATGTATCAAAAGATGGCCTAGTCGGCCATCACTGGAAAGAGAGGCCCATTGGACTTGCAAACTTTATATGCCTCAGTACAGGGGAACGCCAGGGCCAAAAAGTGGGAGTGGGTGGGTAGGGGAGTGGGTGGGAGGGTATGGGAGACTTTTGGGATAGCATTGAAAATGTAAATGAGGAAAATACCTCTTAAAAAGTATAAAAAAAACATAAAAACAACGAATTTATGAAATTCTTAGGCAAACGGATGTATCTGGAGGATATCATCCTGAGTGAGGTAACACAATCACAAAAGAAGTCACTTGATATGCACTCAGTGGTAAGTGGATATTGGCCCAGAAACCTAGAATTCCCAAGATACAATTTCCAAAATGCAAGGAAATCAAGAAGAAGGAAGAGCAACGCATGGATACTTCATTCCTCCCTAGAGTAGGGAATAAAATACCCATGGACGGAGTTGCACAGACAAAGTTTGGAGCTAAGATGGAAGAATGGACCATCCAGAGACTGCCCAACCCGGGGGTCCATCCCAGTCACCAAGTGCAGACACTATTGCATATGCCAGCAAGATTTTGCTGAAAGGACCCTAATATAGCTGTCTCTCATGTGAGGCTATGCCTGTGCCTGGCAAATACAGAAGTGGATGTTCATCTATTGGATGGAACACAGGGCCCCCAATGGAGGAGCTAGAGAAAGTTCCCAATGAGCTGAAGGGGTCTGCAACCCTATAGGAGGAACAACAATTGGCTATTATGTTCCAAACATTTGTACATAGCACCTCCAAGGTCACCATATGGGGAAAGAGCATGAAGAATTAGTTTCACAGGCTAGGCCCAGTTGCTTGTGGTTTATGCCCATCTTTCATTGGCTAAAATGTAGATGGTCATACTTAACAGCAAGGCACTCCAGGAAATGCAATCTGGTTGTTTGCTAATGAGGCAGAGGGGTTGAGGTCACCAGCACAACCCCCCCCCCCCGGCACCCCCCCCCCCCCCCCACAGAACCACTGAGAGAAATACTGACTTTAAGAAACATTCCAAGGTGGTGATCACATACGAGCTGTGGTTCACATTTGATTGCTGCTACTTTTGAGGTGTGCTCCAAGCTCGTGTTGCATGAACCCTTCTGGAAGGAGAGATAGAGCACACCTACCCTGGAGCTCCTGACCATTGGCAATTTAGTTTTTCCATTGTTATTTTCACAGCTGGGCAGCAATTTTTGACTGAAGGGATGGAGACACCCCTGTAAGTGACTCTCATTCTTCTCCTTCGTTCATTCAGACCTTTTCAGTGTTTCTCACTTGAATGTTACTTCTTGAGGAGCAATGCATGCTCTCCTTTCAAGCAACACTTTTTTTTTTTTTTTTTAAATCAGGTTAATGACAAAGTGTGGCCTTTGCTTCCTATTATTTTTAGTTTCATGCCTGGATTGTCAGATAGAGGACATGTTTATTTTTACTACTGGCTATAAGACTGTGAACTCAGTGCCACAGAAGTCCAGTGACAGGTAGTATTAATTGGGGCATAAGGATCTGTGACAGTTCTCAGGGAGAAGAATTTGAGGCTGACATCTGTGCATGGGTATAAGGCTCCAGGGAGGGAGTCCCAAATTCATTGCTTTTCAGGGCTAGTGGCTATAACCTGAAGGGTAACCAGTGAATTGACTCTCAAAGTAGAAAAGCTTCCTGCCGACATTTGAAATCAAGATGTAGTTATTAAAACACAAAACACTGCGGTGCTCTGATTTTCATATTCCATAGGATGTGAAAAATTAGCCCCTGGGAAAACAATGTCTGTCTGACAAAAGCAATAAGCCACATCCCGATTTTCTTTTATCTTCTTGTTTTTATAGAACTGGGCAGATTCAAGTGAGAACTCAAAATGCAAATGCGTGAGTACTGGCCTTTTAGTGCTATTGGTATATTTAGTGGGCATTTTTTAAAATTACTAAAGTAGTATAGAAATATATAAACCTGTTTCTAAAAAAGGGACAGCAGAGAGGAAATTACTGGGAATTCCTTGCCATTAATAAACATCCCTTGTGGTAGATATTAAAAAAAATCTTGTTCAGGTTGTTTTTTCAAGGCTACCCACCCATGCCTCGGATGCTCAGAACATGGCTGCTGACAGCTCATAGCCTTCCCCCCTTCACTGGAAGCAGCAGGGATTCACTCCAGCAAATTTATACCACATCATAGGCTCATTCATGGTGCTACTACAAAATGTTGTAAAGTTGGTGTGTAACAGACAACATAAATTTGTTGTTACAATTCTTGAATTTCTGAGATCAGGGTGCCAGCACAGTTAAATTCTGAAAAAGATAGTGTTATATGTTGTTCTAATTTTCCTTACTATTACAAAATATCACAGACTGGCTCATAGGACAGAAAAGGGATTTTCTATGTCTTCCAGTTGTGGAGGAATGATGTTGGCATCAATTGTACTTTGGTGAAGACCACATAATAGATAAGGTCATAATATCAGGAATGTGTGTAGGGAGAGGAGATCACATCTCCTAAAGGGAAGTGAGATTCCAAGATTAAAGAGAGGCTGATTCAGGGTTTCAGTTCCTCTGGTAACTCACTTTCTGGAGAGAATAGGGAATCGTATGAAAACTAAATCATGCCCTTCTGACGATGCCAACCTCCAGAACTTAAAGTTTCCCACTCGAGTTTACCTTCCAAATGTCCTATCACTTCGCACAGTAAAGACTAAGCTTCCAACCTATGACCTTTAGGGCCACACACTCAAACCATACCCACACCCAGTAGGCAGACATGCAATAGGTTGATCTTCACATACAGAATGGCTGAAGCCATTTTCTGGGGTCTAACTGAAAAGTGCACGCACTCTGCTCATGAAGGCTACCCTCCTCGTTTCACCTCCTAATTGACTCACCATCACCACGGGGCTTTATATTTGAGCATATGAATTTTGGAGCAGAAATTAAAAATTCAACCAACCAACCAACCAACCAACCAACCAACCAAACAACCAACCAACCAACCAACCAACCAAAACACCCTAAGTTCACTGCACTGTTCGGCTTTTTCAGCAGGCAGCCACAGCCAATGACTCGTCTGTTCATATGAAGTTTCAGCTTCAAAAACTTCGAAGGGCTTTTCCAGTCACTAAAGACAGTGTGTAATAATCTGATGGATCAGCCCATCAGACTTTGCCTGCGCTGAGTCCTCCTCAATTTTACCTAGGTGCACCTCGGGGAGGGCCACCATGGAATTCTCTGAAGGCAAAACAGACTTCTAGGCTCTCAGTGAAAAACAACCCTCAGCATTTTGGTGCCTTTTCCCAATGAAAACACTGAGGTCACACTATGTAACTTCGTGTTCTCTTTTAACTTAATGCTGCCTTTTGAAGATTTCACGTTATTGATTTATTTAAATTCATTTAAACATATGTTATTTAGTGATTTTAAGACATTTCAATGAAAGAATATGTCATAATTTATTTATCCACTCTATTGAATATTTATGTTGATTCCAATTTCTATATACTATAGGTAATGTCACAGTGACTTTTGGACAGCTTTATGTTTAAATCTCTGATCACTTTAGTTGAATTCATGATGCTAAATCTCCAGAAGAATAATCACAGAATCCATACATATGAGCTCTCTTAGTAACCGTAACACACGCTATTGTCCAGGAATGGTTGTTATTTGTGTTTTGACGGATTCATACTTCCTCTGTCACTGAAGAGAGTGCCTATGTCACCACTACTTTCATTTTTTTTTTTTTTTTTTTTTTTAGAATTGAATACTTGACGCCACACTGCACCCAACCTTTTGGAATTAAATGTTTCTTTCAGGTTGAAACCTAAAATTGGTCTTTCTATCAGTCTATCTCTACTCTTCCAAGATTCCTGAAAATTTGCTGCAGCCACTGGTTTTGATTGAGACTTGTACTCCAAAATTGGTGTGGACATCAGTGCATTTTAAGCAGCTCGTACACAGCAAGAATGCTATAAGAAATTCATTGTAGAATAATTCATCATCACTGTGTATTCACTGGTGACACACTGTAATTCAGAGAACCATTGTGAATCACTGATAGATCCCTGTAACCAACAAAGAGCCCCCTTAGAGGCCATGCTGTGCTCCTCCAGACCAGTTGCAAAGCAGCTTGATGGACAAGTCCTTTGATGGCAATCTCTTTTGTTTTCTACTTTTGATACTACAATCACTTGGCTGTTGATGCTTGAAGAGTTTAAAACACAATTCATTCAGAATACAATTTTCTTATTTATTTAATTACTTATTATATATATATATATATATATATATATATATATATATATTTTTTTTTTTTCTATGAACATGCAATCCTCAAGCTATGGTCTTAGACTTATCTATTAGTTGGAATTACTATAGCAACATAGTTGTATAAACGTCCTATTTGTTTAATAAGCACTCTCCTTTGGAATAGTGTGTGTCTTGCAGTTTATACCTGAGTAAGGCTAATGAATTAATATGTTTCAGTGGCGGTGTTCTCCAGACCACATGGGACTGTATGTTAAGTAACTTGGCCAGATTCTTATCCTCTGTATATCCATCCAAGGAGAAAAAAAAAATCCTCAAATCTGCATTGCTTTTGAACTATATCAGATTGTATTTCCGTGTCCTGACTCAAATCCTCAGTTTTAAAATTTGTATTGAACTCTTTGTAGAAAATATATATTGGCTAAAATCAATGAAGCAATGCTAAAGCTCCAAACCACATTGTTTTGTGCAAAATCATGAAGTTGAAGGCTAATGATTCAGAAGATAAACAGGCTTATTTTCTCATCCAGTGCTCAAAATCTATAACGTGTGGTTGCATGCATTCTTTTTCCTGTGAGCAGTGTTGGATCTTAGGGATTTTATTCACAAAATTACCTGAGTTATGAGGCAGGAAATTTAACTTAGAAGCTAAAGACTGTTTACTTCCCCCAGTTCATGAGGAAGTAAATCTACTGCAGATAATTTGTGATAAACTTAAAATAGGTAGGGCGCCAATGGCAATGATAAGTGAAGAAACTCAGGGACAGGACTTTTGTAATCATTTTTCTTAAAGTAACTTCAGTCAGTCTGAAAACATGTTCCTGTAATACAGGTCACTGGACCCTCTTTATTTCATGCAAATTACCATGCAAAAGCGAAACGATTTACCCTCAAAATCTTAACAAAGCGATGAGCTCATGAGAATATGGATAGAGACAAACATCTGCCTCATAGAATGTAAGTGGATATGTAGATGAAAAAACCAAAATACTTGAGAACCTCATTATTCTAGGGCCAGTGGTAAAAATCTTTCAGCATCAGGCACCCAATTTTAAAAGATCAATCTTATCTTCTAACTCTCAAGGAGAGGCACAAGTCTCAGCTAAAACTGTAGGATGAATGCCCACACTTCTTCACATTAGCAAGCTTTCAAACAGATGCTTCAAGTGCAAATGTAGTCTGATTGGAGATTGGGGTTTGCTGTGAAGAGGAGACACAAACCAAGGCAATGAATGCCCTGTGTGGAGTTTGCTTAGTAATGCAACAGCAGGTTAAGAGGTTGAGAGAGGGTGGGGAGATGAGAGTATGCAGAATATACCATATGCATGGATGAAATCAGGAACAAATTTAATCAACAAAAGAGAGATCATATTATTTCTTAAAGCTTTGGAAATTAAGCAGCGACTTCTAGCTCATGATATACTCATGATATTGCTCAAAGGATAAATGTTATTATTTTATTAAATCATCATAGAGCTTGACCTATTCTATTTATAATACACTATGTCAGGACCTATGAACAAAATGGCATTTAGTGGGAATGAGTAGATATTCACAACTAAATTACTGGGAGTTACATTTCCAAATTTGGTTTAATTATCATATACTCAGATCATAACATCTGTGAATTTAGGGAGCCACATCTAAAGGTGATTTAAAAATGACCATCCTTGCCCTCTTTAAAGTACACACTAGTTCATGTGTTTTAATGTCCTTTAAGAAAGGTAGAATCGAAGACAACTAGAGCTATTTTAAAAGGAAAAGGAAACCTCTGTTCTCTCTTAGCTTTCCTGAACACTGTGTCACACACCTGTGCGGGCATGCACACATGCAGCTGTTGTTAGCTGTCTCGGTAGACAAAGACTGACTATTCCAGACAAGCACAGCTGAGATTGGAGAGGGGAGACTAATGTGAACAGATGACTCCAGAGCCTTCTCTCACTAGATGGAAATGCTCTAATTTACTTCCCAGCGGGCCTAGAAAGCTGGAGGTGTTAGTGTATTTGAATGCGACAGAATTGGAGCCACTATAGACAGAACAATGGCTTCCCCTAAGTCCCAGGCTCTTAGTCTTAGCAGAGCAAGATACACTGAGTTTGGATGACAAATGAAGACTAAACATATTTAATTATTTATTAAGTTTAATTTTTTAAAAGGTAAGCTTGAGGCTAGCCTAGACTACACATTGAGACCCTGTTTAAAAATTTAAAACATAGAATAGAAAAGAAAGAAAAAGAAGGAAAGAAAAATAACTAAAGAAGAGGAAAAAGTATAGAGAGACTTGTACTATCCACCACTTTCGGATTCACTGTAACAGTTCTAGGAAAAGTTGAAACTAAAAGTAGAGCATTTCAGTAAATCTCCAACCCAAATAAGCCCAGGCAATGAAAACACAACTCAATTAATATGAGTACATGCTGTGTACCTAGACTGGGCAGATCTACCGCTGCCATCTTCCCCATATAAGAGAGCCCTTAGAATTTGCGCTTTCTCCAGGCTAGGTGCTTCTGCTTCACTATTCTTCTTCTTCCTCATCCTCCATCATTCTCTCTCTCTCTCTCTCTCTCTCTCTCTCTGTCTCTCTCTCTCTCTCTGCCAAAAACCTTCGGCTCCACCTTTTCCTATTTCTCTACCCAATCACCGGATTTAGCCTTTATTTTATGAATTAAGGTGGGAAGAGGTTTACAGGAAATCACCTGAATGCTGACTCATTCCTTGTTCACAACCCCTCACAGGAGAACAGAATTAACTTCAAATACAATTAGCCCCGGGGATTCGCAACAGTAGACAAGAGTAGACCACTGTAAATTCTTTTTAAAAATCTACCATTCATGTTTCAGCCTTAAAAACAGAGTAACAACTAAAATCCCATCCCGATTCCTTGAGTGTTTAGCTGTCCCCTGTATGGAATTGACTTCCTGTGGTTCCTGTTTTCACCCACAAAGACTCCACTGATCCTTTCATTTCCTAAAGCTCTTTCCTATATTCTCTGAGACCCACCTTCTCTGCCTCCCCGTATGGGGACTAGAGGAGTGTGTCCTCATGCCCTCACCTCCAGTTAGGTTTTTACTTCTGTTTATATGGCTTCTTTATGCATGTCTGTGCAAGTATTAGTACATCAATGCACAGTTGCATTGGCTTACGTTTCAAAACTGGCATTATTTTACACTTTGTTCTTCAGTATTTACCCAGCTATTTCTATTTTAACATATATATGGCTAATGGTAAGGTCTTAGCATTTGTGGGGCCGTACAGGAATCATAATGACAAGACAGGGCTTGTTGTCTATACTGCCTGTCACTCATGCATGTAAGAATTCCACAGTTTAGGAGGTATTTAAAAATAAACGTTTTGCTGATTGAAAAAAAAAAGGAAGGAAGGTAGAAAGAAAGGAGAGAAGGAAGAAAACTAGGTATACTGTCTGGTGGTTTGACCCTCTTAGACTCATGTGTTTGAATGCTTGGCCCATGGGGAGTGGCACTATTAGGAGGTGTGGCATTGTTGGAGTACACGTGTCATTCTGGGGCTGGGTTTTGAGGTCTCTATGTTCAAGCTCCACCCAGTATGGAATTCCTCCTGGCTGCCTTAGAATCAAGATGTAGAATCCGCCGGTCCTTTAGCAACAAGTCTGCCTGCAGGCTGCCATGCTTCCCACCTTGATGATAATGTACTGAACCTCTGAAACTGTAAGCCAGCCCCAGTTAAATATTTTCTTTTATAAGAAATGCCTTGATTGTCACTTCACAACAATGATACCCTAACCTAGATAGTGACTTATTCCTGTAACTGCAGGAATCAGGAAAATGGGGTAAGGGGATTTCTGTGAGTTCGAAGCCAGCCTGGAGAACATAGTTAGTACCAGCTGAGCCTGGGTTGTAGAGTGGTTTTCATATTTTATCTGTCTTGATCACAGGGAACATATTTTATAAGAGAAAAATCTGATACCTAGAAAGCAATAAGCTTAACTCACAAGCTAGAAGCTGAACATGAGCTAAGGTTACTCTCTGAACTCATGTTGAGACAACCATGACTTCCTTTATACAGTTATCTTCATATCACACACACACACACACACACACACACACACACACACACACACACACGAGTGCGTGCACCCTAGGAAACTACAGCAAGCTAAATAACCTATTCAGTTTGGGTTCTCTTAGAAGAAATGTTTAGTTGGGAATAAGGAAGAAGAAAAGTGAAATTGTGCAGCCTGGGAAATATTAATTGCTTTGTTCCTGAAATATCCTCTGGCAGCTCAAGATAAGTTCCAGATGGTTTCTGACTAGGCTGTTACTTCACAGTAGTCCAATGTTGAGTAACTTTTCCTTGCTTCATTTGTCTGAAGCACCTAAACATATCTAGGGGAGCTTTGTGCCTGCGTTCATCTTCAACAGGTTGATATTGCTGCTTACCAAATCTTCTGGCTCAACTTCAGCTGGTGCTTCTGTCTCTGTAGGCCCCTGAGACATAAAGCCTGAGTACTTAGCAACCAGATCAGATAAGCACAGGCTGCTCCATCGTTAACGGTGTGATTTATAGTAAAATGTGCCCTTCTGTATCATTTGTTAACATTTTAGACTGTAACCTGATCTGAGAACAGTTTAGATGGGGAATAGATGCGGAGATCATTTCTGAGCACACTCTAACTGACAAATATTCTGGTCTGAAAGTTGTCATAACATTTTGCTGTTTTTTTTTTCTTTGTCTAGTCCTGGAAATGACCTTAGCTGAATAGAAACAAAATTCAGGCGTTGACTCACTATTCCTCCTTTCTCATTTTGTTCTTCAGGAGGAGGGAAATAAGAAATGAATTCTTACAAAGGAAAACCCAAAGGGAACAACAGGCTTTCTGGTGTTTGAAAAAGCTTAGAAGTCCGTCAATGATATATTATGTGTCAAAGTCAGGTCAGGTGGCTTGACAGCCATAGCAATCATGGGCTATACTTGACAACACGTGAAGGGACATAGGGCACCTCTTAGTCTCTGATACCCAGAGAATTAGAAGTCCCATAGCTTAAATGCTACTAAGGCACCTAGGAGAAGAGAAATCCCGAAGAAGTCAAAATTTAATAAAAAACCAGCCTGTTAAACAGGTGGCCATAGCCAGAGGCAGGCAGAGCATTTAAAAAAAATACAATAAAATATAAATAACAGAGAGATGCTTGTCTCAAATTTCTTTTCCAGTGTAGACTGAGAATGGTTATTTTATGTCTTCTTGTTCTTGATGAAGATATGCAAGGTATTTGTTAAAGTGGAAATACCTGATGGGCAATACATATATACACTGAGGAGAGCAGATTTATAGGGAACAAGATGGAAGTCTGGTAAGAGTTAGGACAAGATGTCTCTTAGAAAGATCAGAATGGAGGGAGTACAAGAAATCCAGACCAAAGCATGGACTTGAACTTAGTGGACAACTCTGGCCATGTGTTAGAATGGTTTGGAGAAGAGATGAAGACAAAAGGTTATGGAAGAGGAGATACACTAACCTGACAACCTCAATCTTGAATATATAAAAATGGAGTTGTTAAACTGGCAACACTTGTCAAGAAGTGACAAATCTATCTATCTATCTATCTATCTATCTATCTATCTATCTATCATCTATATATCTTTAAGGCAAGGCCTGATAATGTTATCTAGGCTTTTCTCAAATGCTTGGCTCAAGTAATCGCTGGACTCAGCCTCCTGAAATCTGTGGACTACACAAATTCATCAATACACTCAGCTATGTATTCTATTCCAGCATCATAATTTGGGCAACCACCAAAATATCCAACCATAATTGAGAAAAACATTTTTATTGACTCCACTACTTCTACAAACACTTCAAAATCACATTCCCAAGGAGGTATAACAGAAGTATTTATCATACTGGATCGTAGATGGAAAATAGAAAATTGAATACAGAGTTATTGTAATAACAAAATTCATTAACATCTGGGGAACAAATCAGACTGGGTTAAGTTAAATTGTTTTTAGTGATGAGAGTTATAATGATTATCTTTAAAAAGTTTTAAAAGTATGTGTATGGGTGTTTTGCCTGGAGGTGTATCTGTGCACCATGTATAAGTCTGGTACAATAAGGAGGCCAGAAAACAGCATTAGATCACTTGAAACTTGAATTACAGATGGCTGTCAGTATCCATGTAGATATTTGGAATTGAACCTAGGTCCTCTAGAAGAACAGTGAGTTCTCTTAACAACTGAGTTGTCTCTCCAGTCAATAGTGGTTAACTTTTTTGGCAGTCTACATTTTCCAGATGTATAAGCCAGTATTGGTTTCTCGATGGAAATTATTTAACTAGCATAATGATGATCCCAAATTGGGCTCAATCCCAAGATGTGATAGATATCGATTTCTTTCCTCTGAAAGTCTTGACCTTAATTAAAGACAACAGTCATTGAATGAAGAGGAATTCCTGGAGCAAGCATGTAGGATCAACTCTTCTCCCTTACAGAATCTCTAAGCAAGAACTAAAGTTTACTACCACGATGCAAAACAAAACAAACAACAATGAAACAATGCCTTGGGATCATTTTTATCAAATCAACTGGTTGTGCGCTACCAAGATAAAGATGGAGATGCAGTTAAGTTTTGATGGATATCACTGGATGTTCAGAATAATTACTCAAAAGTTTGTCCAAAAGTTAGTTGAAAAGGCCCTGCTCTAAAGGTGACATGGGGACACTTGAATCATATGTCATCTGAAGTCCAATCATGGCTGATTCTGATGGTAAGCAGATGAGCCGTTAGGACTACCATAATTGGCTTTTGTTAAGCCAGCAGACAGAAATAGAGATGGATCTATTTTCTTCCCTTAGAGATTTGACATTTTAAAAGATATCCCTGCCAGTGGAGAATTTGGTGAAGACTGCTCTTTTACAGTGGAAGTCTTAAAGAAAACATGTTGCACGATGACTCATCTGAGGGTGCCTGCCTATTTAAATGAGGACAAGGCATCATTTTAATGCTGAAAAGAGACTAGGAGTAAATGTGACAGTTTGGCGTTACATTTACACTCGTAAGTTAAACTGTTCTTTTCAATACTCATGGATGGATCTAGCTACCATTGCAACGAAAGCATGGTGGATTTGGGAATGAGTCAGTTCTGTGTCCCTTAATCCAAAACCTTGGCAAACATATTCTCTTTCTATCAGCTTCAAATTTTATGTCTATAAAAAACAATAATAACTAGACAGGCACCATGCCAAACACTTTATATGTATTATCATATTTAATAGTCCCCATGACTCTATAAACAAAGTACTATCAGGAACACACACACACACACACACACACACACACACACACACACACACGAGAGTGTGAGAGAGAGACTGAGAGAGAGAGAGCAACAGTGATATCCCATAATAGAAAGAGGCACAGAATATATGTTTCCTTTTCCTTAGTCCTGGACCACATGCTAGTGATGGTGAAAGAGTGAAGGGCCAGAGTGCATTACCTGTCACTTTTCTCAGCCATTTGGACATTTTTCTGACTGTTGGATCCAAAGAAGATTCTGATTATGCACAAAGTTATCCAGAGAGTGCAGGAAGGAAAAACAGAAACATCAATAGAGGCTATGTTAAGAAGCATCCATGGCTTTTGGCATTTATACTTCAACCCTGCTGGGGTCTTTCTTTGAGACCATGTAGGAACAGCAGACTTCCCTTTTAGAAGGTAATAGAGCTAGAGAATGGTTTTCTTGGTACATTAATTTTCTCCTGGTTCTCATCAATGGTTGAGTGAGAAACCATTTGTGTTGGAAAAGGTGACCTCTGGGGAAGAGAAAAAAGCTGAGGGCTTCTGCACTGTTTCATAAAGATTAATGTAATAGTCGAATATTTGGTTTTCTCTGGAAAGAGGGACACCCAGCTGCAGCAAGTTTGTGTTTCTTTAATTTGAGAGGCTGGCATTTATGAAAGTGCAGACCTTGTATAGACTTAGCAGATTACAGCCCATCTTTGGATGTACGTGAGGCATAGCTGCACAGAGGAGCTATTTCACAAATGGTTCTCAGTGTTCAAAACAAACCATCACACACATAAAACCTGATGCTGCTTGCCTCCAGCTCTGCACCCCAGCCAAGACACAGTGGGGAAGTATTAGACAAGGGTGTTATTAAAAAGAGAACAGCAGTGAGGTAGTAGGAGAAAAGATGAACAGAACTTAGTGAAGCATTTGGGACAAATGAATCAAGAAACTTAGGCAAAACCCATGACAGAACCACCAAACAAGGGGCTTCCCTTCCAGACAATGCAATGGCCCAAACTGCATTGCCTCAGCTATGCAATAAATATTGAGAGAACCAGACAGATTACTATGCTTAAAATGGTGGTGTTCAAAGCCTAAAAACATCTGTGTTATGTTTAAGTAAAAGTGGAAAGTCATTTGCAAAGCTTTTCCTAGGTAGAGGTTGAAATATAAAATCTATTATGATGATCTCTCAGCCAACTAAGCACAAAGAGAGGACAGGCTGAGAAGTTGAGAAACAGGGAAGAGAAGATACAGGTTCTGAGGAGCAAGAATAAATGTGAGAATGGCTAGGGAGTTGAATTATGTCCTTAAATCTACAAAGTAAGTTCGTATGTAACAGATAACTCTAATCACCTCTGGTAAGTGCCACAGTGAAAAAGGAGAGGGATCTACCATGGGAAAGGAGGTGGCTCATGAGAGCATTTTGTGATTTGAGATTTACTTTGGGGAGCTGGGATCCAGGCATCAGGCTGGAACTGAAGAAGTTCAATTGTAACTCACTATATCCAATATTCCAAACATACAGAAAAAGCACAAACCCGGCATGTAATAGCTCTTTGGAAATGAGACACCAAACACTAGCAAACAAGCCTGAACAAGGCATTATATTATATTATGCCCCATGTGTGAGAAGTGAGTCTGTAGCCATTTAGTTATAAGATTTCTTTATTTCTGGTTTCTCTTAATCTATGCCAAAAAAATTAAGATATCTTTCCTGGAAAGGAGATGACTACACTCATTGTTGGTATTATTTTTCAGAAAACAATGAGGGTATAGGGGGCTTTGGGGGTAGCATTTGAAATGTAAATGAAGAAAATATCTAATGAAAAAAGAAGGAAAAAGAAAAACAAACAAGAAAACAATGTTCTTACACAGGCTTCAAAACTGTGGAGATATTGCATAGTCATAGTCCTTCTATATTTGAGGGAACATTTCCTCCTATTTTGTGTGAGTCTGTCTGTCTCTGTGTGTGTGTGTGTGTGTGTGTGTGTGTGAGAGAGAGAGAGAGAGAGAGACAGAGAGAGAGAGACAGAGAGAGACAGAGAAAGAGAATGAGAGAGAGACAAAGAGACAGAGACAGAGAGGAGAGAGAAAGATATAGATGAATAATTGATTGATTGATAGTGATGATGGGTAGATGATAGACAGACAGATAGATGATAGTTTGATTGATCTGAGGAGCCTTTCTACAAATCTCTCTATATATGTTTTCCTTTCCAATAGCTGTGCCCCCTGCTCAGCCAAGCCCACTTGCTTTGATGAGGTTCAGAAGAGGGAAACTCTTTGAAGACACATTTGTGTCTTTACCTATTGGATTACAACCATCTGACTGGAGTGTCAGGAATGGGTTTCTTGAACAGTAGTCAGACACATCTACCATTTGAGAATAGGAGAACATCCTTGCTTCATCTTAAGTCATGCCAGTCCTATCATCTGTGGTGTGAGAGCAGATACCAGTGCAGGCAAACACCCCTGTTATTTTGGGTAGCGGTGCAAAGCAGCCACCAGTCATTCTTTAATGGTATCTGGAGCAAAAATTGCCCAAGAAAGTAAACTGTACAATAGGAAGAACTGAGATGAGAACTCACAGTATTAAAAAAGCAAGATAAACTTAATAAGCACCATCTATAATAATTTTCTCCCAAGTAAACTTTAGACCTATATTTCTCTAGTACTTTATTATTTAGATTACTGTGGTTCAGGGTGCCCTAAATATTGGATTTAAAACAATACTTATAAAAGTTTAATTGTTTAATATTTGTTAAAACACACTAAATATGAAAACAATTGATAACATGTGAAGCTAATCCTTTTCCATGGGAAAGGTTCACAGAATTGAAATGTAGTATCAGTGGTTAGAACAAAGGTATAGTATTACAATTATATAGAAAATGTTACTAAATTAGCATAGAGAAAAACTTGAAACAAAGTGTCTTGGAGACCTCAATTAGTTGAAGAAGATCAAAATCCTTTAAGAGTGAATCAATAATTTAAAAAGGCTTTCCTCAAGCTTAAAATGTCAATGAGCCATCCAGGCATGCTATAAAAGACAGATGAAGACACTGTGGGTCCTTGGTAGGAGACAAGAATCTGGATTTCTAACATTGCTGATTTAATAACACTGAATAGGAAAGGTCTAAGTTTAGCACTGGTTCATGTGACTCTACCATTGCTCCCATTTGCCATGGCATCCTGAGAATGTGACTGTGCATATGGCAAGGATCTTCCACAGCATGCTTTTTTAACAGGTGGAAATAAAATTACCAATAGCATATCATACAGGGGAATTGTTGCTTCTACATTCTGAGATTGGGTTCAAGTTCCGTGCTTCTTACTCTATGACACTAAGTGAATAATTTAACCTTCTTGACACTGTGTCCATGGTGTATGAGAAGTCGATCAGCATCTGGAGGCATTTGTTAAATAAAATGGGAGGAGCAAAATCATTTAATTTTCACAAGAGCCATAAAACCAAATACCACCATTATTAGAGCCTCTACAGAAAATAGCCAAAATGTTGTTGAAAACTGTATCATGAAGTTCATGAAAAATGTGGCTGAATGTATATAATAAGACAAGGAAAGTGGATTCACATCTTATCTACTGGTCAATCAGAGCATGTAGAATTCATTGTACTGTCAGCTCTGCATGTTAAGGTTGGTCTAGTAACCACCACTTCAGGTCCTTTATCATCAGTTTTCCAGTCCTAGCAACTAAGTACCAATGCCGTATGTGTCTGGTTTCCATGCTACACATAAATTACTACAATCTCAGTGGCTTAAAAGAGCATTCATGTATTAGCTCACAGTACTTGAGGTAAAATTCCAGGCGTGGTGAGTATTCTCTGCTATAGTTTCACAGGCTACAAAGTTCTGGCTGTGCCATATGCACGTTTGGAGTTCATAAGCATAAATCCACTTTAAGCTTATTCAAGCTGCTTTGAAGGTCACCCAGCAACAGTGCTCCTGTAACCACTGGACTGGGAATCTCGTTTTGATGTGGGCTGTCAGGCAGAGATTGCTTTCAGTTCTAGAAGATACACTTTCTTTGCTGTGTGGTTCCTGACATCAACTGTCTCATATTTTGATTAATTTGGGGGGAAAAATCTTGATTTTTTTTAAAAAAACATTTTTTACTTTTTATTCATGAGATTAGGATATAATTACATAATTTCTTTCCTTTCTTTCATAACCCCTAAATACACTCTGAATATTTGTCCTTATACCCATAATCCTCACACCTCCTTGAGGAAAAATTTCTTTGCAAAAGATGAAGACCATTACACCAAACCACAACCAATCCAAATGCAGAGTGTGGAGCCCAGTGAAAATGGATGTATCTACAGTACAATTACTGCATCTACAGATCAGGGAACATTGCAGAAAATGGGGTGGAAAGACTGTAAAAGTCAGAGGATCAGCTGCTAGACTGTGTCTTTAGTAAACTTATATTTGGGAAACTCTCATGATAAGGACTGCTCTCAAGAAGACACTCATCCATTCTCAAAGCCAAGGGTGTCAGATAACATTTCTAAGGTCTCTATAAGGGATGGAAATGCTATGAACGAAATATTCTAGACATGAAATTGTTCAAGACAATTATTTATTTCACTATACAAATATTGTGACTTCCAAAAGTTGCTAATGATTAAAACTAATAGTGTAGGAAATGCATAGGGAGCAACTGAAGTGGGGGAGGGGAAACAACAAAACCTCACGAGCACTTATATCATAAAGAACACTTTTATTTGCGGCTCAATCTCTAAGTTCAAAGACGGCTATGTACATAGTCTGAACAGAGTTAGAAAGCATATGTTCACGGCATCCTTCTTGCTCAAGGAGGAAGAGAAACAATTATGATAGAGCTTTCTAGAAACCCACTACAGAGGACCCATCCAAGAAGGAGTCTGTACTCAGTAGCTGCCCAGCTGCGTTGATTGATCAAGGTGCAGCCTGCAGAGAGCTGATACCTGTGTGAAGTTCTAGGGCAGTCTACCGCCAGATGCCCCACTTTTTATGCTTCCAAGACTACTAGGAGAAGAGTTTGGGATCCAGAGATGGTAGAGACTAGTTTCAAAATCAGTCTGACAGAGTCTTTTTTAAAGCCTTGAATACCTCATCTGAAAGAACTGGCAAAATAAGAGAAGCAGGGAAGCATGGAAGGAGTTGGAGAGTTATGGCAACCAAAATGCAGGCTGTGTTCTGCTCTTGTGATGTTTCTCACGAAGGCATTTGGGACTTTATGGTGTGCAGTGGCGTCAATTCTTGCAAAGTGCTGGAGTTTTGCTGGTTTGGTGTAACAGGAAGCACAGTCTCAGAAGGGATGGGAATGGACAGACATGGAAAGTAGGAGCCAAAGGAAAGCTAGCAAGTAGTTGTTAGAAACTTGCTCAGATATTTGTCTGCCCCAACAGCTATGTGCACGCATGTGCTACTACTACAAAGAAAGTTGGAGAGAGAGGCGAACAGCTAGCTTAAAAAGATAAGCAGGGATTCAGAGTGCTCTTCACTTGGAGGGATTGTGGAGTTCCTATGGATGCTTATTAGGGAGAGGGCAAAGGCATAAAGGTCTAGTTTCCAGAATGAGATGCAGCGTCATTAAGATAGACCCACATCAGCAGTGTGGGGACTCAGCGTTCCAAGAATCTAAGGGGATAAGCAGTAACTTCACTTCCTATTAGAGCAAAATCCAGTCCATTTCAGAGGAAGATAAAGAAACTAGAGGTGTGACACATCACTGTCTACAATGCCTAGCATATCGTAAAATGCTACTTAAAACTGGAAAACCGAAACATTAAAGAGAAAAGAAGAAAGAAAGTGTAGTCAGTAGAAAAAGGCCCCGAGAGATAGTATATTGTAATTAATAAATAACAATTACAGATTTAAAACTGCTGCAACTAACCTGTTTAAAATTGTAGCAAAGATAGTAATAACACGGAAGCAGATGTCCTCCCCCTGAAGGAATAGAAGTGCATTTTCAAACAGTGTGGGAATTTTAGAATTAAAAAAGACCCTATCTGATTGGAAAAATTCAATGGATGGGGTAAGACTAGAATATGCAGGAAAAAAAAGGACTTAACTTAAGAACAAATCATAAAAATTAATCTAAAGGAGGAAATGGAGGTATTCTTTTGAGTGAGCAGAAATAACTGGCCTACTGAGTGAATGTCAAGAGTTCTAGTTTATGTATAATTGAGAACCCATGGTAGAGGAGAGAGGCTAGCACAGAAAGGAAATAAAAACTACATTGTTGAACATCTCTTTAAACTTCAAGAAAAATTTAATGCAACACATCAAGGAATCTCAAAACATTCCAAATGTGGAATACACAAGGCCTCCCTAATGTAAAGTGTGGTGTACATCAGGGATCCCCAAAGTGTTCAGTTCCTAGCCAAGGTGCTGAAATCATGTGACGATCGTGAACATATTCACAGAAATAAGTGCAAGAGGGCGAGAAAACCATGATGCACCACAAACAAGGGCAGAAAAACAGTGGACCACGGACAAGAGGAAAAAAAAGGTGTGAACAGGGTCGGTCAATCCCAGGAACATCGCATCATGGACGAACTTCAAGATGTTTTCAGGCAAAAGGATGGGATGCATAGATTTCCACTATTATAGAAGTAGGCTGAAGAGAAATGATGCTGAGTGAGTATTCCTCGAATAGAAGCAAGTAAAGATAACAAATTGCAAATGTGGAAAAATCGATGGTATCTTCTTTTCTCTTGAAAATCTAAGGGGCTGGAGAGATGGCTCAGTGGTAAAGAAAATCTTGCTGCTTTTCTAGAGGACCCAAGTTTAGGTCCCAGGATCCAGCTAAGGCAGCTGGTAACTGTCTGTATTGGAAGCTCCAAGGGATCTCTTGCCTTGTTCTAGCCTTTGAGGGTGCTCTGTCTCTGTCTCTGTCTCTGTCTCTGTCTCTGTCTCTGTCTCTGTCTCTCTGTCTCTCTGTCTCTGTCTCTCTTACACACACACACAAATAAACTAACTCTTACAAAATTCTAAAATGAAAATAAATGTTGTAAAATCCCAAACACTGTGTTGGAAGTTTATAATTAATATTGACATGAAATATTTGTGACATACAGCTTAAATATGGGTAAGCAAATAGAATTAACTATACATTTGCAAGGTTTTTATATTTAATTCAAGGTGTTAATTTTATTAATCCTAAATAGAAGGTGAGAATTGCAGTGTTCATTTTCTGCAAGAAGCACTAAAACACTGAAGAATAATTATTGAAGAACCATTAAATATTAAAATGGAATGATAAAAAATTAACTCCTAAGAAGCGAGTAAAAGAACGATTGAAGCTGAAATAATAATAAAAGCTAGATGTGCAGTATATTGAAGTCTTAATGCTGAATATTGAAGTATTAATATTTTTATTAAACAGCCCAATTGTTTTACTTAAAAGGCAAAGATTGTCAGAGAGAATTTTAAAAGTCTATATGGAATTCTTTGATGTTTTCTTTGAATATAAGTTGGACTTTCTCACACCAGAAACAAAACTACATCACTCTGTCTAGACACATTATTCAGCTCTCTGCCTCCTCCCAGCTCCTCTATGTGGTCTGTCTAAAATTTGTCTCACACCAGCCTCTGTGCGTTCTTCCACTAGAGGACCATAAAGTTCACGCTATTGGACTTGCCCCACTTGCATGTTCTGCACAGAAATTCCACAGGGCTGAAGCATCAGGCACAGTGAAATTATGGAGTTTGTGCCTGCTTGCTTTAACTCCCCAGGAAGCATGCTTGAGTAACATCCTGCATATCAACCAAGGACAGAGTCTCTAGGTGACTGGAAAGGTAGCGTAGTAGCTGGGAGAGCTTGCTTGGCTTGCAAAGAACTGAACTTGACACCTGGTTCACACAATTTGGACAAAGAACACCAAACAACTGCTGTTAGAAACAGAGCAACAGGCAACACAGGGTTGCATCCCAAGAGAAGGGAACTGGGTATGTGGTGAGTTTTACAATCACATGGCTCTCCACCAGGATGGGCTTCCTCATTAGTATGAGGGTGAGCAACTAAAGCAGGTGACATTGGTCTCACTCAGTAGAGGAGGCAAAGGTTATGCTTCAAGGAGTCTAAGTTAGTTGTTGTAGAACAGAGCTCTTCCAAATGGAAACACACACACACACACACACACACACACACAGCTATACTAGATTCTGTTGCTAAGCAACAGAACATGCAGTCAAAGGATAAAGTACACCAAGGACAGAAAAGAACGACTGAGGAGCAATGAGCAGACATCTTCCTAGAACTCACTCTAGGTCACGTCTGAGTCTGAGTGACTGGAGTAGAGTGTCTCTGTTCTGAGCAGGCACAGGGGGAACTTAGTACAGACTGTCAAAAAGTTCATCCCAGAAATAAGGGCTGGTCTACAACCTCCCTAATAAAGCTGAGAAAAACTCAACAAAATGAATTTGTTTCAAATAAAAGTTATCAGGTAGAAGCCATTCATTATGGTTGAAGCAGAAGAAATACCAGCCAGTAGGTACAAGTCAAAGACAACATAGAAGGGAGAGAAGTAGGGGTTACAAAAATGGCTCAGCAGTTAAGAGCATTGGCTGCTTGTCGCTTCTGTCTCTGACCAGCAGAAAGGAGCGACGACACAGTGTTCTTCTCAAAGCAATTTATTCAGGAACCTTTCAACATGCAAGCAGGAATCTCTCTAGTCCCCAATCGCAATCCCTTATATAACCCCTCAACCACTCCCCATCAGCCCAGTCTGCGTAATCTCAGTTCATTGGCCTTCATCAAATGGCCTGATCTTGTGTCATGATGCGCCTGTGCAGCTCTCACGATGGACGTGGCTTATTTTCAGGTGTATGAGGAAGTCAGGTGCAAGTCATAAGACATGGCTGCAGTCCCAGGCGCCATCTTGGGACTACCCCCACACCCGCTCCCCACAGCTGCTCTTCCAGAAATCACCAGTTCAGTTCCCAGAACCTGTGTCTGGCAGCTCATGACTGCTTACAACTCCAGCATTAAGGGATCTGACACCCTCTTCTGGCCTGCATGGGCACCCACATATCACACACACACACACACACACACACACACACACACACACACACACAAGTATATCTTGAAAAAAAATGAAATGCATAGTTGAAGTCAAAGATAAAAACTTTAGAACATCCATTTTAATGATGATGAAAGGGTTATGGGAGATATGGAGATAATAAGAAAAAATTGAAGGTAATGAAAATGACATCCAGAAATACTACAAGTAGAAAACTGGATCTAGAATGTACAATGCCAAATATTAAAATACATTTGGTTAAACGTTTAGGAGAAAACTCTCTCAGTGAATTTGGAATAGTAAACAACTTTTCCAAGTCTATAGGATGCTACAAAAAACCTGCAACTGTTATCACCTTTACTTTCCACGTAAGACAGAAACGAAGCATGATGTCCATTTTGGTATTACTTACAGGAAAACATGCCTTGGACACCCTGGAATGTCTAGTTCTCTGTAAAAGACAGTTGTGAGCTACAATGTGGGTGCTGGGAACTGAACCCAGGTCCTCTGGAAGAACAATTACCCTCTTAACCACTGAGTCGTCTCTCCAACCCAAGAATGTAAAAGAACAGAAAAAGAAAAATACATGCATACCCAAAGGAAAATAAAAACTATATTTAGTTGTAGAGCATGTGGCCATATTTGTGTGAAGTCCAAATACAACAGAACAAAGCTACATGGAGTGAAACTCAGGAATGTCACAAGGCACATTACCATAGAACATCTATTGTGTTTACAAATGAGGGATGAATGAGAAAAAAAATTAATCTATAAATACATCAAGTAGACAAACTTTTTACAGATAAAAAATTAAATTATTTATTTTTAGGAAGATATTTATGGATATCTCAAACAATTGATAAGAAAAATACATAATGACCTATAATGAAAGGAGAAATATATCATGTTCATGAGTGGAAAATAGAATGCTATTAAAAATGATAACTTTTTTTCTAAATTGATCTGTGGGAATTGTTCTAAGTATTGACAAATTGATTCTGAAAAATTCATGAAAATGTCTAAAACAGACAAGATGATTTGCAACTCAGTTTTGCAGTCTCAAGCATTGTGTGCAGAGCCTGGGGATGCTAGGCAAGCATTCTGCCACATAGCTCTACTGTAAGCCCTGAGTATCCTCTTTTTCCTTTGAGACAGGTTATCACTACAATACAGACAGGACTTGAGCTTGCAACCCTCTTGTCCCAGCTCCCGAGTAGCATAGGCCTGAGCATATACCTCAGCGAGGGCCCCAGACTCAACACTTAAGAGACTCAATGGTATTTTTATGGGCTTTTATAATTTAATTTCATTTTGCCTTAACACATTTTTGTCTTATTCGTCTTCTGCTTGTTAATTTTTTCTATCTTCTCTCTGTGTGTTTCTTGTTTTGTTTTCATTGTCATTGTTGCTTTTGCTGTTGTTCCTTAGTTCTTGCTATTTTGAAAGAAAAAACACAAAGCTGGATAGGTGGGAGGTAGGAAGGAATTAGGAGAGGGAAAACATGAACAAAATATATATTATGAAATATACTTACTCAATAGAAAAGCTTTATAAAGCACCGATAAGACTTCCACTTCTAGATAAACATTTAAGCTGTGATCACAGCCGCATGAGACTGGCTTAAGAGCAGAGGGGAAACATTTTGAAAGAACAGAAAATTTCAAAACAAACCAGCTCAGGATCAATTTCTTTTTTAACAATGGCACCAAGGAAATCCAAAGAGAGAGAGAAAAAAAAGATATTTAAGAACAAGTGAATGAATGCAGAAAGAAAAAACCACTGAACCTTCTTCATGCCTCATTAAAGCTGGGAGGAAAGAGAATAATTCAGTGTCTTGGGGTAAATAAGTAAACGGGTAAATGGTGCTCAGAAATGTCCATCAGATGCAAAGGTGGAATCTAATACTGGAAGGAGCTGATGAATACCTGGGTCATAGAATACTACTCAGTAATGAAAAGGAACAAATTAATGACTTCCACAGTGTAGAACAGCAAAAATCCTACATCACGTGGAAAGGAAAAATGTAAGTATATTTAAAAAGATTTATCTCTAAGTGTGTGTGTTCTGTGTACATATACACACACATGAATGCAAGTGAACACGGAGGTATTTGGATCCCCTGTAGCTGGAGTTGTCAGCAGATGTGACCTAACAGCTAGTGCTTGGGTGAGACAGGTACATCTCCCTGGGAAAGGGAAACAGAATAGCTAGTGATGGATGTGCAATAGAAGGACTAGAATGGAAAGATCAACACAGGAGGAGGAGAGAAGAGGCTGATGAGGCAGGAAATATGGGGAGAGGCAGCTAAAATTCAGGGGCATTTGAGAGGTAGTACTAAAAGCTAATACAGTAGAAACTTCCTAAAATATACACATATCTGAAGGTGAACTAGCCAAATAATGAGGAAGAGAGACAGAGCCCCATCTGGACATCTCTGCATGTACATTTAACACACAGAGAAAATGTGGAGATTAACATTCAATCATTATAATAGTATTATTTATTATTTCTGCCTCCTCAGTAAGCAGAGAATTCCTGGAAGAGAGAGGCTTGCAACTGTGCCCTTGGCTGTTGTGCCTCCCACAGTCTGTATTTGTTCTTCTGTTCTTGCTGTTTGCAAAGAACCCCCACAACCTTCTGAAACTGTGGTCTTGGTAGTCTAGGTCTTCCAAAGAGCACAGATCTACCTTGTGTTTATTCTTCTTTTCTCTTTCCACTGTTTCCTTTTCTCCTCTAGGATTCCATAGAAAGAAAGTATGGAATGGAAAAGCTCGTTTTCTAGGCTCACGGAGTTGAGGTATGCGTTAGCATGTGTTGATTCATGTGCTTCATGGTTGGTGGAGCAGGGCTTTGTAATGGCACATCCAATCTGCTACATAGTAAGCTGCTGAATATAAAGATTATAGAGACACCATGAATTCAATTTCTTTCCTGCAATACTGTGTGCCACATTGTCTCCAAACACAGCAGTTGTACATGCTGGGAAGAAGATGTTTTAAAACATTCATTCAGTGTTTGCTTCTCTTTGTCTCAGTTTCAGTGTGACCACCTCCTTTCTACTCAATATGCACGTGTCCCTCAGAGGATTAGGACATTGGAGTAATCATAGGGAGGGAAAGTGGGGCCTATCAGCCCCTGCATACAAAGTAAGAAGTGTTTGAATTCACAACCACAACATTATTCCTTAGAAGCTAGGCTTACAGAAAGAGAAAACAATTGTAACCCCCCACCCCCCACTTACTGTCATTAGCATATCAGGAGCTGAGCGTGGCAGTTTAAATCACAGAGTTCTTCTACTGAGGAGAGGCAAGATTCATTCCGCTGTTCAGATTGCACCTTGAGGTCTGATGTTCCCAGAAAGATAGATGGAGCCTAGTGCATAAGTATGATCGGTGGCTGACGGGAGAGGAGATGAAACCCTGCCTTTCTCATAGAAGATATGTGTGGAGAGAAAAAGGATATAAGGAAATAATGGGCCATTGATTGCTACAAGCCAAGTTCAAAAACCAGTCTCTCAAAATCCCTTTCCTCATCTCTTAGTGTGCAGATCATTTAACTGGATTTGTCTGAGTAAGGTAGTTTTGTCTATGCTGGGCTTGCTATCATCTCAGTGATCACCTCAGATGTACCAATGCTTTGTCTCTATTTTCAAGGTCATTGTTCCTCAGGCAAACTGTCTGGGGCTTGTTCCTCAATGTTTCAAGAGTGATAGAGAAACAGCAGCCTTTTGAGGCATAGAAGCAGAAAGATGCATTTCCTGACTTAGAAGTCAGAGAGATTCAAGGAGGAGGGAGAACCCCTCACCACCACCACCGAAAGGGGAGAATTAAAAGATCACATTGCAAAGGAGCCTGAGAAGGAATAGCCTTTTGGGGTCACTTTTCATGATAATTGTGACTGGCACACTACTTAGAGCAGTGGGTCTCAACCTTCCTTATGTTGTGACCCTTTGATGTAGTTTTTCATGTTGTGGTGATCCCCAACATAAGATTATTTCATTGTTACTTCTTAACTGTAATTTTGCTACTGTTATGAATCGGAATGTAAATAGTTTTGGAGATAGGGGTTTGCCAAAGGGTTGCCACCCTCAGGCTGAGGAAGGCTGACCTCATACCTCTTTCTTCTGGAACTGAAGGGTGATGGTAAATAGAGCTGGGAGGAAGAAACTGCAGAACCTCTTCTCACCCACGCTAGCATCTCTGGGAGAAGGCCCGAGCTTTGACCAAGGGAACACAAAGGACAGGAAGAAGAGGGAAACTGAGTAGCTCAACCTACCCTGGGAAGATCCCAAAGACCACGATGGTTCTGAACCATGAGTGGGCTCCCACACCCTTGTACTAACATGAAGTGGGGTCTGTGCCAAACTCAGTAGGGTGAGTATCTGGCATAGGATCACGTGGCATTACAGTCAGACCTCACGGTGAGGTAGTCACAGCAAGAGTTCAGGTGTGCTAAGTTCAGCCATCCTTAAGAAGGATAGACTTGAAGCCTTCTGCCTATGGGCACTTGCAGTGGGATGTTCTTTATGCACTGTGAAAGGAAGCAAGGAAAAGGAATTCATAGTGAGCATCCTTCCCTGTTTGGTAGATCACATGTTCAAACACATTTTAGTTTTGGTTTTTGGTGTTTTTTTTTGATGAACAAAAGTTCTTAAACATACCCTAACCAATTGATATGTTAGGATTATTACCCTTTAGGGCCTCTAAGAAAATTTTGCTATTTTAAAGTAAATGACGTTAATTATTAATTTCTTATTAGTTGAAAGTGGTAAGAACCATAGTATAGACTTTACCTAAAAGGTAACCTAAGACGAGCAGGCTTGTTTATATTGGGCAAGAAATAAATGTATATGTTTATGTGTAGCATACCTGCCTGTGTGAATGCAAAATTTCTTGCTCATTAGATATTTAGGGAGCTGGAAAGAAAGACTAAATATTCATCCAAGGACAATCCAGAGGAAACCTACATCAGAAAAAGGAAATTTATTTAAATTTACATTTTCAAATACTTTATCAAATATCTTGAACCAACTAAGATACAAACGTGATGGGTTTTGATATTTCTTAATTCTCACCCTAAGCCACAAATAGGTGGACCAGTCTCTTAGGTAGAGCCTGGCTTTTACCACTTCCAACTAATAAAAATGTCTCTAACTTCACTGACTTGAGCATAGCTAAGTTTTCTTAAAGGATCCCTAAAGGGTAGAAATCCCAAGACATCAATTGGTTATTGTCTTAAGGTTAGGCATCTCTGTTCATCAAGAAATATTACCAGAATGCTCTAGGAAATGTGGCCTGTCAAATAGAAGGCAGTTCACACTGTGCATAGGTAGCAGGGCTTTCATTCCGTGTACATAAAGAACTCCTATAAGGCTTTAAGTCAGTGTGGCTTTCGAAAAGTTAAACAGAAGCTGCACAAAAGCAGATAGTCAAGTGTCCTGTTAATATTCACAAGGCTGTTTAGCTTTATGGGTTTTTGAGTTTCTTCTTTTGAGAATTGACTGTTTATATCTGTATCCCATCTTTAAGTTGAGTTATTTGGTTTGCTGACATATAGTTTTTTTGAGTTCTTTATAAATTTTGGATATTAGTCTCCTATCAGACATGTAGTTGGTAAAAGCCCTTTCCCGTTTTCTAGGCTGACACTTTGAATGCCAGTATCCTTTGTGTTACAGAAGCTTTTCATTTTCATGAGGTCCCATTTATTAGTTATTAATATTATTGTCTGTGCTAATGATATTCTGTTCAGAAAGTCTTTCTCTGTGTCAGTGAGTTCAAGGCTATTTACCACTTTCTCATCTATCAACATCACTATATCTTGTTTTATGTTGAGGCTGTTGATCCATTTGGAGTTGAGTTTTATGCAGGATGAGGATGGATCTATTTGAATCCTTCTAAATGCAGGCATCCAGTTTTAACAGCACCATTTGTTGAAGAGGCTACCTTTTTTCCCACTGTGTATTTGGTGGCTTTTTTATTAAAAAAATCTGGAGTCCATAGGTGCATGGATTTATGACTGAGTCTTCAATTTGATTCTACCCACCATCATGTCTGTCTTTATGTCAATGCCATGCAGTTATTACTAATGCTCTATAAGTGGAATTCGAGGTCAGGGATGGTGACACTTCCCACAGCTCTTTTATTCTTCAGGATTGGTTTAGCTGTCCTGGTTTTTTAATGTTTTTATAAGAAGCTGAAATCTGTCCTTTCCATGTATGTGAAGAATTGTGTTGGAATTTTGATGAAGATTGCATTGAATCTGTAGGTTGCTTTGGTAAGATGGTCAGTTTCATTATATTTATTCTACCGCTCCATGAGCATGGAAGAGATTTTCATCTTATATCTTCTTTATTTCTTCAATGTCATACAAGTCTTTTACTAGCTTGGCTAGAGTTAACCCAAGATATTTTATATTATTTGAGGCTATTGTGAAAGTTGTTTCTCTAGTTTCTTTTTTAGTCCATTTATCATTTGTATATAGGAAAGTTACTACTATTTCTGAGTTAATTTTTATATCCAGCTACTTTGCAGAAAGTATTTATGAATTGAGGAAAGTTTCTAGTAGAATTTTTGGGTTGCCTATACATATAATCATATCTGCAAAGAAATATACTTTACTCTATTCCTTTATCATTTGTATCACCTTGATATCCTTCAGTTGTCTTATTGCTCTAGCTGAGACATCAAGTACTATATTAAATAGGTATATCATATATCTTCTTCTTTTTATTATTATATTTTTCCTATTTGTTAGATTTGCTTTGAGTTTCTCTATATTTAAGTTGTTGGCTTACAGTAATCTGCCCTTATTATTTTGAGGTGTGGCCCATGTATCCCTATTCTATCCAAACTTATCATTTTGAAGGAGTGGAGAATATTGCTTCTAATGTGATGCTCATATAGTTGTTAACCTGTCAGTTTGTTTATATGATAGATTATGTTTTACTGATTTATGTATGTTGAATCATCCTTGCATCATTGGGATGAAACCTACGTGTTTATGGTGAGTGATCTTTTTTATGTGTTCTTGGATTTTGTTTGAAAGTATTTTATTGAGAATTTTGCATCTATGTTCATTAGGGAAATTGGCCTGTAATTTTTTTTCCTTTGTTGGGTCATCATGTAGTTTTGCTGTCAAGGTGGCTTTGTAAAATGAATTGAGCAATGCCCTTTCTTTCTCCATTTTGTAGAATAATTTGGGGAGTATTGGAATTAACTATTTTTGAAAGTCTTGTAGAATTGTGTGGTAAAACTATGTTGCCCTGGGCCTTTGAGTTTGGTAGACTTTTAATACTGCTTATCTTCTTCTATAGGTTATAGGTCAGTTTAAATTACTTATCTAATCTTTATTTAACTTTAGTGTTATGTATTGTTGACATTATCTATGATGACAATGATGATAACGTTGATGCTGTTTTATCAATTTGTTGGAGTACAGTATGTCCTTATGGTGCTCTGAATTTCCTTGGTGTCTGTTGTTATGCCTCCTTTCTTTTATAATTTTGTTAATGTGGATATTCTCTCTCCTGTTAGTTAATTTGGATAAGGGTTTTTCGATCTTACTCATTTTCTCAAATAACCACCTCCATTTCTTTGATTCTTTGTATTGTATTGCTGTTGTTATTTGTATTTTTTTGATTTTAGCCATGAGTTTTATTATTTCATACTGTCTACTCTTGGTTGTGGTTATTTATTTTTGTTTTAGAGCTTTCTGGAATGCTGTTAAGTTACTAGTATGATATCTCACCCTTTTAAAAATTTTTTTAGATGTGGGTACTTAATGATGTGAAGTTGTCTTTTGGTGCTGTTTTCATTGTGTCTCAGAAATTTGTGTATGATGTATATTCATTTTCATTCAATTATAAAAGGGTTTTAATTTCTCAATTTCTGTTTTGATCCATTTTTCATTCAGTAGTGAGTTCTTCAGTTTCCACAAGCTTGTAAGCTTCCTGATCTTCCTGTTGTTGATTATATACAGTTTAAATCTTTGATGGTCAGATACATCGGAGGGTGTTGTATTTGTTAAGACTTGCTCTGTGACAGAGTACATGATCATTTTTATTGAAATTTCTTTGAGGTGCTGAAGAGAAAGCATATTCTTTTGTGTTTGGGTCAAATGTTCTGTAAGTATCTGTTAGGTCCATTTGGTTCATAATGTCATTTTGCTCCAGTATTTCCCTGTTTCAGCTTTGTTTTGATGACCTGTCTTGGTGAGAATTGGATTCTGAATCCTACTCTCAGTGTGTGAGGGTCATCAGTGGAAGGAAAGGAATATAATTTTTCAAAACCTAAAAGTGGAAATAGAATCAATAAAGAAAACCTAAACAGAGAAAAATATGGAAATGAAAAATTTAGAGCCTCTTATGGGAACCTGAGAGACAAGCCTTACTAATAGAATACAAGAAATGAGGTCAGATTTCAGGGACTGAGAACAGGATAGAGGAAATGGAGACTTTGGTGAAAACAAAAACAAACCCAAAACATCTAGAAAAACTGGGATGATGTGAAAGGACCAAATATAAGAGGAATAGGAGTGGAAGAAGAGAAAGAAACCCAAATCAAAGACACAGAAAAATTTTTCAACAAAATCAGAGAAGAAATTTCCCTAAACTAAAGAAGGAGATGCCTATCAAGGTACAAGAATCATACAGAACACCAAATAGATTGGATGAAGAAAGAAAGTTTCCTTACTATATAATAGTCAGAAGATTAATGTGTAGAACAAAGAAAGACTATTAAAAGCTGCAAGGGGGTGGGAACAAGTAAGCTATAAAGGCAGATCTAGTAGAATTACACCTGAGTTCTCAATAGAGACTCTAAAAGCCAGAAGCATCTGGATAGTTGTGCTTCAGACTCAAAGAAACTATAGATGCCAATTCTAACTTACACAGCAAAACTTGCAATCACAGTAGATGTAGAAAATAAGATATTCCATGATAAAGCCAAATTCAAGTAGTGTCTATTTATAAATCTAGCCCCACTGAAAGTTCTAAAAGGAAAACTCCAAACTAAGAGGTTAACCATACCCAAGAAAATTCAGGGACTAAGTCGGGGTCCAGCAAGTCAAGAGGGGGGACCCCTCCCAACAGCAATAACAAATTAACAGATATCAAGTGTTCATTGATACCTTCATCATTAATGCTCTCAATTCCCCAATAAAAAGACAAAGGCTAATAGAATGAATGTGAAAACAAGATCCATTCTTCTGCAGCATCCAAGAAACATACCTTGCTATCAAGAAAGACTCTTCTGGGTAAAAAGATGATAAAAGTATTCCAAGGAAATGGGCCTAAGATGCAAGCTGGTGAGCCATTTTAATATCTGATAAAATAGGAGTTACAGAGACAAAGTTCAAGCTGAGATGAAAGGAAAGACGATCCAGAGACTGCCCCACCCGGGGATCCATCCCATATATAACCACTAAACCCAGACACTATTGCATATGCCAGCAAAATTTTGCTGACAGGACCCTGACATAGCTGTTTCTTGTGAGGCTATGCCAATACCTGGCAAATACAAAAGTGAATGCTCACATTCATCTATTGGATGGAACACAGGGCCCCCAATGGAGGAGCTAGAGAAAGTACCCATGGAGCTAAAGGGGTCTGCAACCCTATAGGAGAAACAACAATATGAACTAACCAGTACATGCCCCCCCCCCCCCAGAGCTGTGTCTGTGTCTCTAGTTGCATATGTAGCAGAGGATGGCCTAGTTGGCCATCAATGGGAGGAGAGGCCCTTGGTCTTGGGAAGATCATATGCCCCAGTACAGGGGAATGCCAGGGCCAGGAAGTGGGAGTGGGTGGGTTGGGGAGCAGGGCATGGGGTAGGTATAGGGGGCTTTGGGGATAGCATTTGAAATGTAAATGAAGAAAATATCTAATTTAAAAATGCCTTAAAAATAGACTTCAAAACTAATCAGAGGAGAAAAAAAAAAGAGCACTGCATGCTCATTAAATGAAAAGTCCACCAAATTGCAATTCTTGACATCTATACACCAAATACAAGGGCACTCAAACTCATTACAGAAACACTAATACATCTTTAATCAGAAAATTTAAAAGAAGAGATTATCTCAGACAAAAGTGGGCCAGGTATACTCACAAGAATCTTTCAGTGTGGAAGATTGAAGCAGGGTGGGGGAGTTAATACAATCCAATATAAGAACAATTGACTAGCTATTGTTTTGATCTATCTATCTATCTATCTATCTATCTATCTATCTATCTATCTATCTATCTCATTCTGTCTTGGGTATAATATTCTCTCATAAAATACATCCCAACAGCAGTTGCTCCTCCCTCCACTTTTCTCAGCTTCCATCCTACCTCCCCTTCCCCCCCCCCCATAGCTCCTCCATCTCTGTTCCCCTTAAAAAAAGATCAAAACTTATAGGGATATCAACCAAATATGACATAACAAGCTCCAAAAAGACTAAGCAAAACCCTTCACATCAGGACTGGGTGAGGCATCACAGTAGGAGAAAAAGAGTTCCAAGAGCAGGTGAAAGAGTCTGAGACACCCCTACTCCCTTTACTAGGAGTCCCACAGAACACCTAGTTAACAGCAATAACACCTATGCAGAGGACCTAGCACAGACCTATTCAGTCTCAGGTGTTCTATGAAGGCAGAGAAAAGGTACATAAATCAAAGAATAAAGGAATTTTCTCTACACTATAAATGGTAAAGAAAATTTTTTTCCTCTGGCACCTTCAGAAAGGATTGCAACTGTGCAAACACATTGATTGCAGCTTTAATGAGACATTACAGAATTCTCATTCCTAAAACTGGAGGCTAATAAATGTGCATTGTTTTAAAATGTAAATTTTATGATTAGCCCTTATGGCAGCTATTTAAAGCTCATGCATCCTTTCTTAGCTTATAAGCAGGACAAATACCCAATCTTAAAGCTATGCACTTCCCTCTAGATGGGGTGCTGTCAAGGATAGGGATTTCAACAAGAATTTTCTCTTCTTCTACCCCTTTATTCTAAGACATCTCCTTTTGTAATCTCTTCGAGGGGGTAGGGAAAGAAAAGGTTAGACTGAGATAATGGCTAGACTACCAGAGTCCATCTCATTGCATCTTGGTATGTCCTGGAGAGTATGCTTGGTCCTCATTATTTGAAACTCTTCTTAGAATGCAGAGTTACTCGCAGATTCTCAAGGTTCATATTGACACTGTGTCTGCTCACATGAAAACAGGATGGGCTCAATAGCATGCTATGATGTGCATAATGAAGTGGTAGGGTCCATGATGAAGCCCCTTACTCTATATTACATATGAGAGCTAGAGTTCCAGGCACAGGTTTTAAGCAGCCCTTTATTGCTATTGATCATCAATTGTTTGCATTTTTAGTGAATATTAGTATATAGTTTTGAAAGTCTAATACTACAATGATATGCTAATTTAGAGAGATGTAGTTTGGCTATTTCCCAACAAAGAAACATTCCCCATCCATCCCAGATGGTAGCTGCCTGAGAGCTCAGTGGGCAGGAAGCTGGCTGGGTATTGGCTCCTTAGTATCATGATTCTTGTGTTTATCCCAAGCACATTGCCACTTCAGCTTGCCTCTGCTAAGGAATTAGCTAACTCTGTGTCTGGGATGCAAATGACTAGGTCTTAGTTCTAGCTTATGCTCCCTTTGGGAGACTCTCATCTCTTCCATCACTGTTCCTCTGAGGTGCATGGATGAATCAGCATATTTATTATTGCCACTCTCCCCACCTCCAATAGACAATTTGGTTTTAGCATCTCTGCTCTGTTACATTGGCCATGACTCACCCCTCCATGCTTCAGACCTCACAGTTCTGCTGACAGTCTGGCTTGCTTTCATCTCCTCTCCTGATCACTTATCTTTTGGTGGAGGCATAGAGCTTTGCACTTTTTGTCTTCTTGTTGTTGTTGTTGTGGAAAGTGGTTCCAGGAAGGAGTAGATAAATGTATATGATCAGTGGGCCTTATTTATCCACAAATTGCTTTTGCTTTTGAAAATCCTTTAGCCTGTGTATAACTATTATATTACCTGCAGAGAACCATGTACACATAATAATTCTACCTTGCTGGGTCAAAACAAATGCCATTTCTCCCCTTTTGAATTCCTAAGAAATGTCCCTAATCGAATGCTTCAAAAAAAATCTATAAGACTACATGCTTCCAGTAGCAATTTAGTTAAATAGCAAGTGTGGCCTCCATTGGGGTTGGTTGCAACACCTGGTTGCCATGGTAACAGGTGCTATAAAAATGAAGCAACTAAATACTAAAATACAGTATTCCTCTCTTCAGCACTTCACATTTATAGTGTTCAAATACTTTACATGGCTGATAAGTCTCCTTTCTAAAGAATATATATTTGTTTCTGACCGTTAAAAGGACTTAAACTGGATTCTTGCTTATGACAAGTATATTTCTAAAAGTCATCAAAATTAAAAATTTTCAGAGCTTGATATCAGTTTACTTTCAAATGTTCCCTATTGTCACAAGAGAGATTTTAACCTTTTAATTAGCGTTTATTTATCTGGGCATGTGTGTATGTACCTGCATGTATTTGAGTGTGCCATCTGCATTGTAGGTGCTAATAGAGGCCAGAATTGGGTCTGGGATACTTGAGTTGGAGTTAGAGGCAGTTGTGAGCAGCTGTGTGAAGCTGTGTGGGTGCTTGCAACTGAACTACAAAACTCTGCAAGAGCTGTAATTGTTCTTAATCATAGAGCCATCTCACCAGCCTGAAAATTGGTATATTAAAGAGAGGTTTTAGCTTAGATTAAGTAATTCACTGAATAGGGAACTAAGATAATTCCGCATACTTATTTATACTTTGATACTAAAAAGTGATAGTTTGCAAAGTCCATATAGCTTGTGTTACCAAGAGATGGGAACAGGTGAAACTCGGAGACTCCCAAGATTCTCAGTGACACTGTTGTCATCAATTACTAACTCTGTTTCTCCAAATACGAACACGTGAAAGTAGAATGAGATTTGAGATAGAGAGAAAATGTAATTCTATGAGTAGTTTAGTTCTTGTTTTTCTTTTACGTTCACATGGGGCTGAGAGGAAGTCATAGATCAGAAAACAAATCCACGAGTGGTTAAAGTTTCCCTGCTACTTTCTAAGACACTTAGGACAGTCCAATGAAGGCTTGATAGATGCCCCAGTATAGGACAGGAAGGTAGGAGTGGGTAGGTGGGTGGAGGAACACCCTCATAGAAGCAGGGGGAGAGAGGATGTGATAGGGTGTTCCCGGGAGGGAGAGAAACTGGGAAAGGAAATAACATTTGAAATGTAAATAAAGAAAATATCCAATAAAAATAAATTTAAAAAAAGAATCCATATAGACAGCCCACTTTCCTAAAAAGGAGCAGAAGAAAAGTCACCATTATTGAACTCCCTCTGGTAAGAAATTGAACAATGATGGTAACTTAAAACTGTTATTATTGAACCCTCAAACCACATTGAATGTAAATAGCTATTAAATTAAATAAGATATATCTTTCCAATTTCTATTTGGGTCATTTCTTGGAATCCACACAAGGGAAACAGGTCAACACAGAATATTTAATCAGAGCTGGGAAGAGAACCCATTAGGTAAAGCATTTGCTGTACAAATATGAGGACCTGAGTTCAAATTCCAAGAACTCAAGTAAAAGCCAGATGCAATACTGAATATCTGCAATACCATTGCTTTTGTGGCAATGTGGGAGAGGAAACAAGAACTTCTACAGAAGCTCATGGGCCAACTTAGCCTGGCGAATGTATCATCAAACAGTAAAGAAACCCTGCCTCAATCCCAAAATTGTCTTTACTATGAGAGAGAGAGAGAGAAAGAGAGAGAGAGAGAGAGAGAGAGAGAGAGAGAGAGAGAGAGAGGAGAAAGAGGGGGAGGGACAGAGCGCTTTAAAATACAAGTAACTGTAAGATAAAAAGAATTTTTTTTCATTTATTTTTCAGGCACTTGAAGAGTCGAGTCAGAAGCACATTGATAATTGTATCATTTAGTGCCTTCCCAAAAATATCTATAATGATCTACCCACTCAGTCACCAAGAGTATTGAGGATGTCGAATCCTGTCAGATGAGGCTATGTTGCTGAGGAATAGGGGTGATGTGCTCCATCACAACCACAGCTCTGGTGAACGGACATCTTCTGCTGCCTCATATATTTGGAGGCAAGATTCACTGTTGTCAATATCTCCACAACCCAGCCAACAGAGTTTTCCTCTTTTCTCTTGACTTTGTATAAAAACCATATTGACTATGTGCATACATTTACTTTTATTGAAGGGAGTTCTGCGATAGAGTAGGGATAAACACAGATGATCAGCTGGCTTTGTGTGCCTTTAACATGCTTTTGAAAATAGGTTTTCAATGTGGCAAAGAGGCTCAGGTTGGATACAAATTCTATATTTGGCTTTGAAAAGTATGGCACTGAAACCCTAGTATAAGCTTCTTTACAAAGTTGTTGTCTGTAATGAGGGCAACACTCAGAACCAAGTTTTATTGTATAGTTCTCAATTTAAAATTTGCAACAAGGTTTTTTAATTCAATATTTATTGGTTTTATTTTTAACATATGGTGAGTGCCTACACAGGATGTAATGTGGACCATGGGCATACCCATTCCTGTAAATATCAAAAAAGGGTGTTCAATTCTGTGTGTAAGATCAAGAGTGAAGACTCTGAGCTCATAATTATATAAGATCCACTCTTTGTCCAGCCCCCCGATATAAATTACTCAATTTACCCTGTACATAGAATTTCTCTATGACACCATTGTCCTCTACATCCATGCTGGGGTTGTTTAGCTTGGGCATTTTGTGGGATTCCTAATGGGAGCAGTAAGTGTCTTCGACTCATCTGCCTGCTCACAGCTCCCTTTTCCTCCTACTGGGTTGCCTCGTTCAGCCTTGATGTGAGGGATGTGCCTAGTGAATCTTGTTATGCCGTGTTTGGTTGATATCGCTGGAAGGCCTGCTCTTTTCTGAAGGGAAATGAATAAGCAATGAAACTGTGTGTGTGAGTGGAGGGGGGGGGATAGTGGTGGGGGATAAGAGAAGGGGCAGCTGTGGCTGAGATGTATTATATGAGAGAAGAATACATTTAAGAGAAAGAAAGAAAAGAAACAAGCAAAATATTAAAGCATTAGTATTTTTTTCCAGAAAATAAAACTATATTGTGAAATATATATTACTTCAATGAAAAAAATGCATGTGCATGGTAAATACTCAGTAAATTATCCTGACTGCTTTTCAGATTCCAGGAGCTAAGACAATCTGTATTACTTTTCTGTTCACAGAATGATATCCTTCAAGTTATTATGTGAGTCTGTCAATACAAATCAATTAAAACTTATAAAGTCCTACATTTGATATCATTGTGACTTGGTGACTTAATAAAATTAATTCCATCATACTTTGATAGACACACAGAGAATCATATTATGTTAGAATTATGAAAAAACTTGTTTTGATGAGAAAAAAAAAACTCTTTATTTTTCCCTCTTCCCTCAGTAAGGAAATTACTGAGAAGCATATAATTTAAAACTCTGACACGAATTTCAATAACACAAGGGAACCTCTGGAGGTGCCAATGTAACAGATGTGGGTGAGCTTTGGATATTCTTTAAGGGCTCTGAAGCAATGCGTGTGCTGGTGGAATTGAAATACATTCTTCCCTGTGCGTCTCTTCACTTTCATCTTCATGCCTAAATAAAAATAACTGTCTTGATATTGACATTTTTTCAGAGAGCCCTTCTTTGACAGTTATAACTAACTAGCATTCTTCATCACTTCCTAAGCCCTAATTCTCTGTGACAGGGTTGGCTGTGGCATGATAACAAGTAGATTCCTTTAAAATGGAACTTTTTCATTCCTTTAGTTCATTGAGAATATTTCTTTTTAGAAAGATTTCAGAGGTACTTTCTGTAACATCTACTTGGACTTTCAAATCACTCAGATAGTAATGTATTCCTTAATTCTGAAGGGAGACTCAATGGACAGAAACATATTTAATTTCCCCCAAGCTAGTTTTTGCCTTCTGCATTAAAAATAATTTTACTGAAAAAAATCTTAAACATGAAAAATACTAAGGCCCTTTTTTTTCTTCTTTTGTTGCTTCTTATATCAAATGTATTCACCAGGGTTCTCTTAGAGCAGTGGTACTGTTCCTTACTAGTGCTGTAACCTTTTAATATAGCTCCTCATGCTATGGTGATCTCCAACCATAAAATTAATTAATTGTTGCTTCGTAACTAATATTTCACTAGTGAGGAATCCCAATGTAAATATACAATATTTCTGATGATCTTAGGCAACCCCTAGGAAAGAATAATTCAGCCCCAGTAGGATGAGAATTGCTGTCTTAGAGGAACGGAATTGATAAAATAAATATTATATTAAAATAAGATTTATTATATTGGTTTACCTGATATAGTTTAGTAGTTCAACAAAATCTGTCTTTACTCTGGAGGTAGAGAGCACGGTAGTTGGTCAGTTCTTGAGGCTGGATGTTTTTGTAGTCAAAATTGAGCACTAAAGATTCATGATTCCTGGAGGGCCCTATGTCTTCAGTCCATGTTGGAAGTCCAAAGAATCTGGGGTTCACATGGGAAGGAATCAGCAATAGTGGCAACAGAAGGGCAGAGGAGCAGAAACCTGGGAGATAAACTTACAAAGGTGCTGAACTCACTAGCAAAACACGAAAGCAAGCAGGAAAAAGCTTTTGTCTTAGAACTCCACCACAAGGGTGTCACCTACATTTAACTTGCATTTTCCCATTTCTGCAACCTGATCAAGAAAATCCCTCACAGCTGTGCGACAGTAGATCCACTCAAGCTACAACCCAGATTAACTATAACATCAACTTTCTCTGTAAGTGAGGAGTCTTTCCAGCTAGCCACCTTCAAGGTGATGGATCAGGACTCTAATTTCCTTTGCCTCATGATACCTTGTGTCACATATATTGTCCTGATTGCTACATCAAAGGGAGAAGAGTGGAGAGTTGAATATTAGCAATCTAGCACTCACAGCTGGCTGTCAATTTGCCATTCCACTCACAAGGTATTGATCAGAGCTAGTAAAATGTCTGTGAGTAACTTCAAAAAGGTAGAGAAACAGAACCTACATATATTCAAAAGCATGGAACTGGATATTTATTGGTAATATTTACTATATGATGATCTCTATCATATGTAACACTCACCTTCCCCTGATAACATTTATTTGTTTGCTTATTTGACTCTATTTTAAAATTTAATTTATTTTTTTATTAGATACTTTCTTTATGTACATTTCAAATGCTATTCCCTTTCCTAGTTTCCCCTTCAAAAACCCTCTTTCCCTTCCTCCCCTCCCCTGCTCACTAACTCACTCACTCCTGCTTCCTGGTCCTGGCATTTCCCTATGCTGGGGCATATAACCTTCACAGAACCAAGGATCTTTCCTCCCATTGATGACCAATGAGGTCATCCTCTGCTACATATGCAGTTAGAGCCCACCATTTGTTTCCTTTGGTTTGTGGTTTAGTCCCAGGGGGATGTGGGGGTATTAGATAGCCCATATTGTTGTTCCTCCTAGGGGGCTGCAAACTGCTTAAGCTCCTTGGTTACTTTCTCCTGCTCCTTTATTAGGGACCCTGTGCTCCATCCAATGGATGACTGTGAGCATCCATTTCTGTATTTGTCAGGCACTGGCACTTATTTGATTCTTATCTGCTCACTATATAAGCAAGTATTTGAGTTCAGTGTCTTAATTTGTTTTGACACCTGGAGTTCTTAGTAAGCCTAGCTTATGGCAAACAATCAAAGAAATGGATAGATAGAGATGGAGAGCTGTCTAATAGGATTCAGTGAGCCTTTTAAATTAGGTTAATAGGAAGAGAAATACAACCCCAGACACAACAACTGTTTATATCTTTAGCCTGGGAGAGTTAGACAATTAAGCATTTATTGAGTACCTGCATTCCCAAGGCTTGTAAAATGGATTACATCAATATAATTACACCTTGGGTTTACAGTATCTGCCTGTACAGAAGATGAAAGATGACTTGTCTTCTAATAATAAATTAAAAATGATTATCTATTTCATGAAAGCTTCATTTTTTTCCCCAAGCAATTCACACTAGGGCTCCTTTCAATAACCATCTCCCCAGGAGAACTTAAATTACAATTCAATTTACACACAAGCTTCTAGGAACACATCTATGGAGCCAATTTTGATACAATTATGCTTTAGATGTATGGAGGTTCTCTATGGCATGAGGCAATCTGGCAAGAGTTCCAGGAGCCATCTTGATTATTCAACATCTCATTTCATTTCTTCTTCTTTCTTCTTCTTTCTTCTTTCTTCTTTCTTCTTTCTTCTTTCTTCTTTCTTCTTTCTTCTTTCTTCTTCTTCTTCTTCTTCTTCTTCTTCTTCTTCTTCTTCTTCTTCTTCTTCTTCTTCTTCTTTCTTCTTCTCCTTCTCCTTCTCCTCCTCCTCCTTCTCCTCCTTCTCCTCCTTCTTGTTTTTTTAAATTATTTATTTTATTTATGAGTACACTGTCACTCTCCTCAGACACTCCAGAAGAGAGCACTGGATCCCATTACAGATATATATTATATATTACTATATACTATTATACTATTATATCACATGTGAACACTTTGACTTCTTCCTTTCTGATGGATATCCCCTTGGTCTCATTAACTTGTCTTATTATTCTAGCTGAAATTTTAAGTATTATATTGAATAGATAGGAAGAGAGTTGGCAGTCTTGTCTTTTTCCTGATTTTAGTGGAATTGCTTTAAGTTTCTCTCCATTTAATTTGATGTTGGCTATTGGCTTGCTGTATATTGATTTTATTATGTTTGGGTATGTACCTTGTATCCTTGATCTCTCTAATACTTTTAATATGAAGGAGTGTTGGATTTTGTCAAAGGCTTTTCAGCATCTAATGAAAAAATCTAATCAGTTCGTTTATATGGTGGATTACACTGATGGATTTCCATATATCGAACCATCCCCGTGTCCCTGGGTTGAAGCCTACTTGATCATAATGTTTTCCATGTGTGCTTTGATTTGTTCATAAGGAAAATTGATCTGAAATTCTCTTTCTTTGTTGAGTCTTTGTGTGGTTTAGGTGTCATTGTGACTGTGGCCTCATAGAATGAATTGAGGAGTATTGGTATTAGTTCTTTGAAACACTGGTAGAATTCTGCATTAAAACTATCTGGTCCTGGAGTTTTTTTGTTGTTGTTGTTCAGAGTCTTTAATGGCTGCTTCTATTTATTTAGGAGTCATAGCACTACTTAAATTATTTGCCTGATCTTGGTTTAATTTCAGTAAATGGTATCTATCAAAAAATCATCTATTTTGTTTCACTTTTCTAATATTGTGGAGTACAGGCTTTTGAAGTTAAGATCTAATGATTCATTGAATTTCCTCAGTGTCTGTTGTTATGTCTCCCATTTCATTTCTGGTTTTGTTCATTTGGATACTGTCTTTGTGACTTTTAGTTAGTTTGGCTAAATGTTTGCCTATTATTGTTATGTTTGTATTTTTCATAGGGTCCCAGATTTCTTGAATATTTTGTATCAGGAACTTTTTAGATTTAACATTTTCTTTGATTTATGTATTGATTTCTTCAATTGTATCTTCTACACCTGAGATTCCCACTTCTACCTTATGTATTCTGTTGGTGATGCTTGCATCTGTAGTTCCCATTTTCTTTCCTAGGGGTTTCATCTCAAAAATTCCCCCAGTTTGTGTTTTTTAATTGTTTCTATTTCCATTTTCATGTCTTGAACAATTTTATTCATTTTCTTCACCTGTTTGTATTCTCTGTATTTCTTTAAGGGGTTTATCTAGTTCATTTTTTTAAAATATCATTTAAAGGCCTCTCTCATCCTTATAACATTGGATTTAAAGTCATCCTTTGTTGCTTTGGCTGTGTTAGGATATCCAAGGCTTGCTATAGTAGGATAGTTGGGCTCTGATAGTGTCATATTGCCCTGTTTCTTATTATACCATTTGGTTGTACCTGCTGTTTGCTAGATGTTCCTGAGGCCAACATAACTCCTTGGAGAGGCAGGAAGAGCTATGAGTCTGACAGTGGAGTTCAGGCAACAGTACACTGGTTGTGTTCCAGGTAGACCTGAATGTTCCTAGGGCCCAGCAGACCTCCTCAGGAAGATTGGCAGAGCCATGGGTCAGATGATGGAGGTTAAAGGACAGAACACTGATCACCTTTGTTGGTTGTGCATCAGGTAAAGGACTGGTGGGGGAAGGATCTAGCCTGGATCTTCTGGCCTTTCACCCCAGGCCTCCTCAGGAAGGCAGATAGACCCATACATAGGCCTGATGGTGGATGTCTGAGGACAGAGTTCCTGAATATTAGTTTTAAAGAAAACGAAGAGCCCTGCTTTCAAAATATATTAAAATGGTATTTTTAAAGTTTTCCCAATATTATTAAAAGGGATTGAAGGGAAATAAACACAGGTTCATCCTTTCAGTACTGGATCACTTGATAATAAGAATCATAGGTGCATGCATGTGCTTAGAAACTGACACAGTATGAGAAGGCAAAATAGCCACGGAAAAGCTTCCTGTTTCTCTCCCTCTTCCATTCTCCTCTTTTAAAGACACTGCTTAACTAATGCCGCTAATGGTAAATTTCAGAAAAAGCACAGAGAATTATAAACATCTTCCAGCATCAATATATTTAATGTTCCTTTTAAAAAATTATATGAAAGGCCCAATAAGGTAATTGAAAAAGCTAAAGAAAGTAATTTGAAGGCCAGCAGAGTCTCGCCCAACACCCGCAAGGGCCCACACAGGACTCCCCACGGGATCCTAAGGCCTCTGGTGAGTGGAACACAGCGCCTGCCCCAATCCAATCGCGCGGAACCTAGGACTGCAGTACATAGGGAAGCAGGCTACCCGGGCCTGATCTGGGGCACAAGCCCCTTCCGCTCCACTCGAGCCCCGGGCTACCTTTCCAGAGGAGTCGCCTGACACCCGCAAGGGCCCACACAGGATTCCACACGGGATCCTAAGACCTCTAGTGAGTGGAACACAACTTCTGCCAGGAGTCTGGTTCGAACACCAGATATCTGGGTACCTTCCCTGCAAGAAGAGAGCTTGCCTGCAGAGAATACTCTGCCTACTGAAACTAAGGAGAGTGCTACCCTCCAGGTCTGCTTTTAGAGGCTAACAGAGTCACCTGAAGAACAAGCTCTTAACAGTGACAACTAAAACAGCTAGCTTCAGAGATTACCAGATGGCGAAAGGCAAACGTAAGAATCCTACTAACAGAAATCAAGACCACTCACCATCATCAGAACGCAGCACTCCCACCCCTCCTAGTCCTGGGCACCCCAACACAACTGAAAATCTAGACCCAGATTTAAAAACATTTCTCATGATGATGCTAGAGGACATCAAGAAGGACTTTCATAAGTCACTTAAAGAATTACAGGAGAGCACTGCTAAAGAGTTACAGGCCCTTAAAGAAAAGCAGGAAAACACAGCCAAACAGGTCGAAATCATTAAAGAAAAACAGGAAAACACATCCAAACAGGTAATGGAAATGAACAAAACCATACTAGAACTAAAAAGGGAAGTAGACACAGTAAAGAAAACCCAAAGCGAGGCAACGCTGGAGATAGAAACCCTAGGAAAGAGATCTGGAACCATAGATGCGAGCATCAGCAACAGAATACAAGAAATGGAAGAGAGAATCTCAGGTGCAGAAGATTCCATAGAGAACATCGACACAACAGTCAAAGAAAATACAAAATGCAAAAGGATCCTAACTCAAAACATCCAGGTAGTCCAGGACACAATGAGAAGACCAAACCTACAGATAATAGGAATTGATGAGAATGAAGATTTTCAACTTAAAGGGCCAGCTAATATCTTCAACAAAATAATAGAAGAAAACTTCCCAAACATAAAAAAAGAGATGCCCATGATCATACAAGAAGCCTACAGAACTCCAAATAGACTGGACCAGAAAAGAAATTCCTCCCGACACATAATAATCAGAACAACAAATGCACTAAATAAAGATAGAATATTAAAAGCAGTAAGGGAGAAAGGTCAAGTAACATATAAAGGAAGGCCTATCAGAATTACACCAGACTTTTCACCAGAGACTATGAAAGCCAGAAGAGCATGGACAGATGTTATACAGACACTAAGAGAACACAAATGCCAGCCCAGGCTAATATACCCGGCCAAACTCTCAATTACCATAGATGGAGAAACCAAAGTATTCCACGACAAATCCAAATTCACACAATATCTTTCCACGAATCCAGCCCTTCAAAGGATAATAACAGAAAAGAAGCAATACAAGGACAGAAATCACGCCCTAGAACAAGCAAGAAAGTAATCACTCAAAAAACCAAAAAGAAGACAGCCACAAGAACAGAATGCCAACTCTAACAACAAAAATAAAAGGAAGCAACAATTACTTTTCCTTAATATCTCTTAATATCAATGGACTCAATTCCCCAATAAAAAGACATAGACTAACAGACTGGCTACACAAACAGGACCCAACATTCTGCTGCTTACAGGAAACCCATCTCAGGGAAAAAGACAGACACTACCTCAGAGTGAAAGGCTGGAAAACAATTTTCCAAGCAAATGGACTGAAGAAACAAGCTGGAGTAGCCATTTTAATATCGGATAAAATTGACTTCCAACCCAAAGTTATCAAAAAAGACAAGGAGGGACACTTCATACTCATCAAAGGTAAAATCCACCAAGAGGAACTCTCAATTCTGAATATCTACGCTCCAAATGCAAGGGCAGCCACATTCATTAAAGACACTTTAGTAAAGCTCAAAGCACACATTGCACCTCACACAATAATAGTGGGAGACTTCAACACACCACTTTCTTCAATGGACAGATCGTGGAAACAGAAACTAAACAGGGACACAGTGAAACTAACAGAAGTTATGAAACAAATGGACCTGATAGATATCTACAGAACATTTTATCCTAAAACAAAAGGATATACCTTCTTCTCAACACCTCACGGGACCTTCTCCAAAATTGACCATATAATTGGTCACAAAACAGGCCTCAACAGATACAAAAATATTGAAATTGTCCCATGTATCCTATCAGACCACCATGGCCTAAGACAGATCTTCAATAACAACATAAATAATGGAAAGCCAACATTCACGTGGAAACTGAATAACACTCTTCTCAATGATACCTTGGTCAAGGAAGGAATAAAGAAAGAAATTAAAGACATTTTAGAGTTTAATGAAAATGAAGCCACAACGTACCCAAACCTATGGGACACAATGAAAGCATTTCTAAGAGGGAAACTCATAGCTCTGAGTGCCTCCAAGAAGAAACGGGAGAGAGCACATACTAGCAGCTTGACAACACAACTAAAAGCCCTAGAAAAAAAGGAAGCAAATTCACCCAAGAGGAGTAGATGGCAGGAAATAATCAAACTCAGGGGTGAAATCAACCAAGTGGAAACAAGAAGAACTATTCAAAGAATTAACCAAAGGAGGAGTTGGTTCTTTGAGAAAATCAACAAGATAGATAAACCCTTAGCTAGACTCACTAAAGGGCACAGGGACAAAATCCTAATTAACAAAATCAGAACTGAAAAGGGAGACATAACAACAGATCCTGAAGAAATCCAAAACACCATCAGATCCTTCTACAAAAGGCTATACTCAACAAAACTGGAAAACCTGGACGAAATGGACAAATTTCTGGACAGATACCAGGTACCAAATTTGAATCAGGATCAAGTTGACCATCTAAACAGTCCCATATCACCTAAAGAAATAGAAGCAGTTATTAATAGTCTCCCAACCAAAAAAAGCCCAGGACCAGACGGGTTTAGTGCAGAGTTCTATCAGACCTTCAAAGAAGATCTAATTCCAGTTCTGCACAAACTATTTCACAAAATAGAAGTAGAAGGTACTCTATCCAACTCATTTTATGAAGCCACTATTACTCTGATACCTAAACTACAGAAAGACCCAACAAAGATAGAGAACTTCAGACCAATTTCTCTTATGAATATCGATGCAAAAATCCTCAATAAAATTCTCGCTAACCGAATCCAAGAACACATTAAAGCAATCATCCATCCTGACCAAGTAGGTTTTATTCCAGGGATGCAGGGATGGTTTAATATACGAAAATCCATCAATGTAATCCATTATATAAACAAACTCAAAGACAAAAACCACATGATCATCTCGTTAGATGCAGAAAAAGCATTTGACAAGATCCAACACCCATTCATGATAAAAGTGTTGGAAAGATCAGGAATTCAAGGCCCATACCTAAACATGATAAAAGCAATCTACAGCAAACCAGTAGCCCACATCAAAATAAATGGAGAGAAGCTGGAAGCAATCCCACTAAAATCAGGGACTAGCCAAGGCTGCCCACTTTCTCCCTACCTTTTCAACATAGTACTTGAAGTATTAGCCAGAGCAATTCGACAACAAAAGGAGATCAAGGGGATACAAATTGGAAAAGAGGAAGTCAAAATATCACTTTTTGCAGATGATATGATAGTATATATAAGTGACCCTAAAAATTCTACCAGAGAACTCCTAAACCTGATAAACAGCTTCGGTGAAGTAGCTGGATATAAAATAAACTCAAACAAGTCAATGGCCTTTCTCTATACAAAGAATAAACAGGCTGAGAAAGAAATTAGGGAAACAACACCCTTCTCAATAGTCACAAATAATATAAAATATCTTGGCGTGACTCTAACTAAGGAAGTGAAAGATCTGTATGATAAAAACTTCAAATCTCTGAAGAAAGAAATTAAAGAAGATCTCAGAAGATGGAAAGATCTCCCATGCTCATGGATTAGCAGGATCAATATTGTAAAAATGGCTATCTTGCCAAAAGCAATCTACAGATTCAATGCAATCCCCATCAAAATTCCAACTCAATTCTTCAACGAATTGGAAGGAGCAATTTGGAAATTTGTCTGGAATAACAAAAAACCTAGGATAGCAAAAAGTCTTCTCAAGGATAAAGAACTTCTGGTGGAATCACCATGCCAGACCTAAAGCTTTACTACAGAGCAATTGTGATAAAAACTGCATGGTACTGGTATAGAGACAGACAAGTAGACCAATGGAATAGAATTGAAGACCCAGAAATGAACCCACACACCTATGGTCACTTGATCTTCGACAAGGGAGCTAAAACCATCCAGTGGAAGAAAGACAGCATTTTCAACAATTGGTGCTGGCTCAACTGGTTGTTATCATGTAGAAGAATGCAAATCGATCCATACTTATCTCCTTGTACTAAGGTCAAATCTATGTGCATCAAGGAACTTCACATAAAACCAGAGACACTGAAACTTATAGAGGAGAAAGTGGGGAAAAGCCTTGAAGATATGGGCACAGGGGAAAAATTCCTGAACAGAACAGCAATGGCTTGTGCTGTAAGATCGAGAATTGACAAATGGGACCTAATGAAACTCCAAAGTTTCTGCAAGGCAAAAGACACCGTAAATAAGACAAAAAGACCACCAACAGATTGGGAAAGGATCTTTACCTATCCTAAATCAGATAGGGGACTAATATCCAACATATATAAAGAACTCAAGAAGATGGACTTCAGAAAATCAAATAACCCCATTAAAAAATGGGGCTCAGAACTGAACAAAGAATTCTCACCTGAGGATTACCGAATGGCAGAGAAGCACCTGAAAAAATGTTCAACATCCTTAATCATCAGGGAAATGCAAATCAAAACAACCCTGAGATTCCACCTCACACCAGTCAGAATGTCTAAGATCAAAAATTCAGGTGACAGCAGATGCTGGCAAGGATGTGGAGAAAGAGGAACATTCCTCCATTGTTGGTGGGATTGCAGGCTTGTACAACCACTCTGGAAATCAGTCTGGCGGTTCCTCAGAAAATTGGACATAGTACTACCGGAGGATCCAGCAATACCTCTCCTGGGCATATATCCAGAAGATGCCCCAACTGGTAAGAAGGACACATGCTCCACTATGTTCATAGCAGCCTTATTTATAATAGCCAGAAGCTGGAAAGAACCCAGATGCCCCTCAACAGAGGAATGGATACAGAAAATGTGGTACATCTACACAATGGAGTACTACTCAGCTATTAAAAAGAATGAATTTATGAAATTCCTAGGCAAATGGATGGACCTGGAGGGCATCATACTGAGTGAGGTAACACATTCACAAAGGAACTCACACAATATGTACTCACTGATAAGTGGATATTAGCCCCAAACCTAGGATACCCAAGATATAAGATGCAATTTGCTAAACACATGAAACTCAAGAAGAATGAAGACTGAAGTGTGGACACTATGCCCCTCCTTAGAATTGGGAACAAAACACCCATGGAAGGAGTTACAGAGACAAAGTTTGGAGCTGAGATGAAAGGATGGACCATGTAGAGACTGCCATATCCAGGGATCCACCCCATAATCAGCATCCAAATGCTGACACCATTGCATATACTAGCAAGATTTTATCGAAAGGACCCAGATGTAGCTGTCTCTTGTGAGACTATGCCGGGGCCTAGCAAACACAGAAGTGGATGCTCACAGTCAGCTAATGGATGGATCACAGGGCTCCCAATGGAGGAGCTAGAGAAAGTACCCAAGGAGCTAAAGGGATCTGCAACCCTATAGGTGGAACAACATTATGAACTAACCAGTACCCCGGAGCTCTTGACTCTAGCTGCATATGTATCAAAAGATGGCCTAGTCGGCCATCACTGGAAAGAGAGGCCCATTGGACACGCAAAATTTATATGCCCCAGTACAGGGGAACGCCAGGGCCAAAAAGGGGGAGTGGGTGGGTAGGGGAGTGGGGGTGGGTGGGTAGGGGGGACTTTTGGTATAGCATTGGAAATGTAAATTAAAAAAAAAAGAAAGTAATTTAAAATATTTGCCACAAATTACACACACACACACACACACACACACACACACACACTCCTGATTTAAATATTATTCAATGAATACATGTACCAAATTAGCACCCTGTCTCATTAATATGTACAGCTTTTAGGATTTATGTATCTGTTGACATTTATCAGATTATTCAGTAAATAAAACATGTTTAGTTGAGTGTTAAACTTTTTAGATAAACTAAATAAGACTGCATTAGAAGTGTTACCCCTTGTTCTCTTCTCTTACAGACATAGACCTATCTCCACAGCTCCACCTTTTCCTAATATTGGGACAGTTACAAAATTTTCCCCTTTGGTTGCACTGTAACTTAATTCCTTACTCTTATATAAAAGAGAAAAACACAGTGTTATATTCTAAATCTAGAGTCTTAGGTCCCATCACAAACCCACAAAGAACAGATAAATTAAGACAATCTCCCTACCCCCTAAAGCTTCAACAATACTGTCTTAGGAGAATAAAGAAATTCAAGACAGAACTCAAAAGAACAATGATAAACATGTTTTCAAATTACTCAATAAGAACCCAGAGGTACACCCGAGTGAACATTCTCATTCATATTTTATACATATATTTGTATATACAGAAATCTATTTACATATATTTCCTCACAAAAAAATTCTGGTAGACCCAGAGATAGGGAGACATTTCTGAATCAGAAAGCATAAGATCCAATTCATAGCATCCCTCTCACCATAATAAGTGACTCTGTTCCCAACTCTGAACCTGTCCTGTCTCTAGTTCTGCTCATAGCAGTCATTACACATACTCATTAAATGTCCCTGAAAAGTAAGCCAGAAACCAACGTACTCCACCTGAAGCTGCCACACGCAGTCTTTCTGGCCACACCAGAAAAAAAAAAAAAGAGTTAGTGATCCCACCCTTGCCCCAAGACACTGGTTCACATTGCTGCCACTTCTGTGTACCATAGCTGCTCCATGTAATCCTTCAGGCTCAGCTCTGCTAAGAAACATCTCTTATGGCCTGACCCTCTCCATCTCCAGTACTGTATGTCAACTGCTTACAAGGCAGGATCAGGAAGTCACTTTCTTGAACCCTCAGTTATGTCAGTCTCAGCTCTGCCCTCTTAAAACCACCCAGCCATCACCCTACATTTGTATTCAGGTATGATGAGCTAAAACTTTATACCAAAAGAAAATCAATATCCTAAATCAGGACTCTCAGGTCCCATTACTAAAACATAACCAGTTCACCAATAGAAAGTCATGGAGTACCAGACTAAGTATCCAGGATTCCTCTTTTTGCTCTCTCTCAGAAACACAATTAACACTCTAAGGTAGACACCACCTTGCAATGAAAGAATAGAAAACAATAATCTAAGTAAATAGAACTAGGGTACAAATGGTCATAGCTATTCTAATATCAAACAAACTAGACATCCAAATAAAAGTAGTACAAGCACATGAAGAGGGTCACTTCATGCCCATTCAGGGAACAACTTATCCAGAAGATACTATAATTCTAAACACAAATGCACCAAACACAAGCGTACCTATTACTATTATATGTAGAGTCATGAATTAGCCCAAATACAATAATGGGAAATTTCAATAGCTCCCCAATGATCAAATGATACAAACAAAAAATAAAGACAAACATTGGGCTTAAGTGAAGCCCTGGATCAAATGGACCTAACAGAGTTCTCTAGAACACTCTACCTAAAGAATATATGCTTTGCTCAGAAGCTCATGGCACTTTCTCCAGAAAATGTCACATATTAAGGGACAAAGAAAAAGTAAGAAACATAAGAAAGTTGAAATAATGTCCTATATTAGTCAGTTTTTATTGTTGGGATAAAATATCAGGACCAAAGCAACTTATGGAGGAAAGAATTTATTTTGGCTTATAGTTTTAAAAACAGGAGTCCAGAATGGTAGGTATAGTGGTTTGAATGAGAATGCCCCAGTTTAATGATTAGTTTCCAGTTGATTAACTGTCTGGAAGGAGTATCAGGTATGCCTTTGGTGGCGTAGATATGTCCTTGTTGGAGAAAGTGTGTCACTGGGAGTGTGCATTGGTGTTTCAAAAGCCCATGTCATGCCTAGTCTCTCTGCCTGCTGCCTATATATAATACATTAAACTCATAGCTCCTATTCTAGCACCATGCCTGTCTCTGCTGCCTGCCATGATCATAGACTTACTTTAATAAACGGTAAGCAATCCCCCAATTAAATACTTTTTAAGAGTTGCTTTGGCCATATGTTTCTTCAGAGCAACAGAAAAGTAACTAAGACAAGTTGGTACCAAGAAGTGGGGTATTGCTCTAACAGCCCTCACCATGGTGTTTGGAGACATAGGGACAACTCTGAGACTTTGGACTAGAAAAGTGGTTAACATTTTAAGTAGGGTTTACTGGACCATCCTAGTAGGAACTGGGGACATAGAAGTGCTGAGAGTACGTTGGCCCAGCTCAAGAGGTTTCAGAGAGGAATAATACTATCAGCTGGCTCAGAGACCATTCTTATGATAGTTTTCCAAAGAATTTAGCTGCTTTTTGCCCTTGTCACAAAACTTTGCTAAAATGAAGAATTTGGATTAATAGTGTTGGCAGAGGAGATTTCAAGACAACCTGGTATTGTCTGTATCTTACAGTTTTTGATGATCACTCTTCTGCATAATAAAAAATGGCACATGAGGCAAAAAATTTGAGGAGAAAAAGAATACCAGCAGATATAACTTGGAATCAAGTTCTATGTGTAAGGAGATTAAAAAGGTTAAAGAAAGACCTGATTCAAAATGGAAGAAGAGGAATGGTACTCACAGGGCAGGACCCCAACTATGTAACCTGCAACCCATGACAGGAACAAGCCTTATGGATTTGCTGGACTTAGAAAACATAAACAAGTCAAAGTTAAGCAAATGCAAGTCATTGAGGAGTTATGGTTCAACGCAAGTAGGCAACAGAACTTGGCAGCTTCTGCCATGTAATTTGGAATTTAGAGTTAAGAAGGATACAGGAAAGGCATATGGAGTCTTTCTATGTGATTAAAAATGTCACTGAGGCTAAGGATTTGGCAGCAAAGTCCCTTCAGAGAAGTCTGGAAAGGCCTTTGAATGAAGTTGTTATTATAAAGCCTGGGGTGTGTTAGAGACCCTAAGATGTTGAAGATGCAAGAGTCATAGGATATCTGTCAAGGGGTGTTGCTAACAGGGTGTGAAAAATGCCCAAGAGAAAAGTATTGCAGTCGCAAATCTATGCTTCCTTTCATTCCCTTTGTAATGGGAATGTGTGTCTCATGCAACTGTATGCTGGAAGTACGTGACCTGCTTTTTGATTTTACAGGGGGTTACAGTTGGACTTGCAAACTTTATATGCCCCAGTACAGGGTAATGCCAGGGCCAAAGAGTGGGAGTGGGTGGGTAGGGGAGTGGGTGGGAGGGTATGGGGGACTTTTGGGATAGCATTGGAAATGTAAATGAGGAAAATACCTAATAAAAAGTATAAAAAAAAAAAAACAAAAGAGATAGCCTTGAGTCTTAGAAGAGACTTTGGACTTTTAAGCAATCTTGAGACTGTGAAAGACTAGGGGAACTTTTGAAGTTGGACTGAATATATTTTGCATTATCATCTAGCTACCAGATAATGGGTGCCAGCTTACGCGTAGAATGTGGCAGTTTGAAGAAGAATGCCCTACATGGCTGCATATATTTGCGTGCTTAGTCTCCAGTTGATAAACTATTTAGAAGGATCAGGGTGTGTGGCTATGTCAGGACAGGTGTGTGTCCTTGTTGGAGCAGGCATGTCACTGGAGGTGTGCTTTGAGGTTCCAAAAGCCTATGCTAGACCCATTGTTTCTCTCTGCCTATGCATCAATATGTAGCTCTCAGTTACTGCTCCTGCACCATGTTACCTACCATGATGATTATGGACTAAGCCTCTGAAACTGTAAGCAAGCCTCAAGTTAAATACTTTCTTTTAAAAGAGTTGCCTTTGTCATAGAGTCTCTTCATAGCAGTATTATCCTTGTTGGTTGTTGTTGTCACTTAGATACAACATAGGATCAATGCCAAAGAGGGAACCTCAGTTGAAGAATTACCTAGTTCAGAATGGCCTAGGGTCATATCTGTGAGAGATTGTCTTGATTGCTGATAGATGTGTGAGGGCCCAGCCCACGGTGGGTGACAAAATGCCAAGGCAGGTGAACCTGGACTGTATAAGAATGTTCAATATAATAAAGGCTATATAGACCAAAAAATATGAAGATCAAGAACAAGACAAGAGTGTCTACTTTTACTACTCCTTTCAATATAGTTCTTAAAGTCTTTGTTATAGTAATGAGATAAGGAAACAGAAGGGATAAAATTAGAAAATAAATGTCAAGGCCTCTTTATTTGCATGTCATATTAGTCTATACATAAGAGACCATAAAGACTTCACCAAAACTCTTAGAGCTGATTGATACTTTCAGCTAAGTGACAGAATATTAAATTAACAAACAAATATTAGTCTTCTTTATATATGTATATGTGTATATATATACATATATGTATATATGTGTGTGTATATATATATGTACATGCTGTGCACACTAAAAAAATATATCAGGGAAATAACCCCATGCACAATAGCTACAAAATTTAAAAGACTTAGGAATGAAGCCAGGAAACAAAATACCCCAACAAATAAATTGTTAAGACACTAAAGAAAGAGAGGTGCATGCTAGAGTACAGACTCTCCATGCTCATGGATTAGAAGAATTAATATGTGGAAACACTTATTTTTATCAAAAGTTGCCTACGATTCAATACAAACTTCCAGGGCCATACCTCACAGATACAGACAAAACAATCTAAAAATTTGTATGGGAGCATACTGAATAACACGAGGGAATATATGATTGCCATCATCCCATTTTAGACATGAAAAGATATTTTTCACTTCAACAAATAAGACTTTTGACCTTTACTTATCCATATTATTCAGTTAAATAGTGATAAACACAATTTTATACACAATGACTTATTTTTCTATCTTGTTTGCATGAGACAACCAAGTATTCCTGTTCAAACTAAGAGAATATTCACTCAGAAGTTTTATCTACTCAATGTCACATATATTTTAAATAAGTCTTGAGTTCAGCAAACTATCTTAATTTAATTGCCATCAAATGAATTTTATATTGTATACTAATTAAAATTTATGTATATGGTAGTTTTCTGAAAAATACATATAAAACATCACACTTTGTGTGCATACAGATATTTGTATTTATATAGAGAGACATACATTTGTTTTGTTCAAATAAAACACTAGTATACTCTATCGTATCACCACAGTACTAAAGCCATACTAAAGATTTTTTTTTTAAAAAAGGAATGAGTTTTACTTCAAGAACCTAAGTATAAGGTTTTTTTGTTTTTTGTTTTTTGTTTGTTTTTTGGTTTTTTGGTTTTTTGAGATAGGGTTTCTCTGTATAGCCCTGGCTGTCCTGGAACTCACTTTGTAGCTCAGGCTGGCCTCGAACTCAGAAATCCACCTGCCTCTGCCTCCTGAGTGCTGGGATTAAAGGCGTGCGCCACCACATTTTTTTGCTTATAAGTGTCAATAGATTCCATTTAGTATGTCTATTCAGTACACACATGAGAAAGCAGTCCCTGCAAGCCAAGGGGTAGTCATTATTAGACTGTTGTAGAGATTCACATGACCATGTGTTATGCTCACAAACAATAATCAAAGCTTTAGGTCATAGGAACAAACCCCTGGCCTACCAGTGACCTGAAAAACTCAGCTTTGTAGAGTACAAGTCTAAAATAGACATATTTTAAAGTATATTTTCCATGGATATGTTGGCCTATGGATAGAAATGTTGGCATTAATCTATTAGAGATAACACAACAAAATTTCAAAGACTGGGGGGCTTAACAGGCATTCATTTTCATTTTCCAAGTCCAAGATTGATTTTTTAGTAGGTTGGAATTCTAAGATCCCCTGACTTGTGCAGAACCACCTCCAAGTGTTATCTCCATAGAGCCTTTTACTGTCAAATTTAATCTCTAATATGTGTCTCTGTTGACCAACCTATTCTTAAAGGAATAGACTCGATTAGGGCCCACTCATAACCCATTAAACTTTAATTATCTCTTTAAAGGCTGTCTATCTCTAAGGATACATTCTAAATTCTGGGAAGTTAAAACATCAATACATAAATGGATGGGCTCAGCACCAGTTTAATCTCAGAGTCCATTAATCAAATTCACCTCACAATGATCTATAGTATTAACAATAATCCAAGACAGAAATGGGGCAAATATTTGCCTACACTTTACATATAGATAGAGTCAATGAGGTAGAGTAGGCGAGTGGGTGGAGAAGACAAGAGGGATGCGTCCTTGTTCTGTGGTGCATCCCATGATACGGTAAAATATAGAATACTGTACACACATAAGTCATATCTATGACTTAATAATTGTGATCTTAGACCATATAACTAACAAGCCTCTTGATTTCTCAGTTTCCCAACCATCAGTATAAAAATAGGACTAGATTCCCCATCTTACACTCATGCATTGTAGAGAATTAGACAAGTCCGTACATGTGAATGCTTAAAGTGTCTGAAATATAGTACAGGCTATTTGCTAAATCTGCTGTTGCTAAAAATAAGCAAACCTATATAAGATAACTAGAAAATTTCCACAGATCGAAGCATGAACTAGAAGAAACTGTGTGGGGATGTATATATAGAAGGTAAGGTAATTTTATATCAGACTTTTATAAAAATCAAAATCATAGTGAAAATATTTTTTGGCTTGAATAAGTAAACCCAGAGCAGTGTTGCACATAGTAGATCATTTCAACTAGGTCATTTTGACATAACAGTTTGACAGCAATGACATTTTGATATAACCATATCATGGTGACCACACAAGGCAGCAGCTTCTGAATGCCAAAGCCTAGTCTTGCTGCCAATAAAACAGGCAGATCTGACAGACACACTGAGGGCTCCCTGCTCTGAGCAATATCATTGCTTATCTCTCCCCCTTTCTATCTGTTCACCGGAAATTAAAGATCGTGAATTGTTTTTTTAATTTAAAATTTATTCCCAAATAACAGCTTTTGTCACTGTGATAAAAGCACAAGTGTTAAAGATTCGTGGCACATCTCCTCTCCACTAGACTTTCTCTGAAGCAGCATTGCTGTATTGTTATAGGGGATTCCCTAATCTGCAAGCATACAAAACAACATTCTTGTAAAATGCAGCCATGGGGAAAGCTCTCCCTCAGTTCAGTTGCATTAGGCTCTAAACCAAAGAAGAATACCACTTCTGGGCCTGCCATAAATCAGCACCAAATTCAAGTCCACACCCTTCATAGAGAATTGTCAATTGCAAATTGGCACTGGCAAAGTCATTAAATCCTTATTCTGCCCACAAAGAAAATACAATAAAGCATAATTTCAGAAAATGATACTCATTTGGAATTTCACAAAAAATTGATGGGCAGTATTTATTTTTGACTATTCTGTAGAAGCTATCATGTCATTCCCACAACTTTTATAATAAATATATAGACAATATTTGAATTATGTAAACATGGGATGACGTTTTGGGAACAGCATATTACAGTGGTGCTAACACAGCCTGAGCTCAATGCTGGGTACTTTGAGGTATCTGTAGTCCTTGCTTTCTGTATTCAACTTCTCACTCCTTTCTCAGTGTGAAATTGTAAAGGACATAACCAAACAACTGAAAAAAAGTCTTATACACTAACTGGATCAAGATCTCATTATTACTTATGTGTAGATTTTGGGGAAGACAAATCTGATAAGCTATGTACACAAGGAAAACTATGTCTCTACAGTGGTGAAGACACTGATTCTTGGTATACTTTAAATGAATGGTGAATTTTGTAAATATTAAGAAAATGCTAAGCAATTGTATTCAATTGGACATCTAAAAATCAGTTGAATCCTGGGTGGCTTTTATGATAAATTTTACCTGTAATAATAGATTACAAGCTAAAGCATGTCCAAGTTCATTTGTGTCGACTTCAAGAGAGCAAAGAAAGCAAAATTGGACATAAGAATTTTCTCTTCAGTTTGTAATAACATAGATAGACCCCCAATACACTTTGAGGAGCAGAAAATCGTATGGTTCACATCATACAGTGCCAAAGACAGAGGTTATATTTGTTCCCTAAGACAATCTACTACAAAATCTAGGTATACCACTCATGAGCATACACTAAAAGAACATTTCATCCTACCACAAAGTCATGTTCTCAACCATGTTCATCACTGTTCTATTCATAATAGCTAGAAATTAAAAACAACCTAGATGTCTTTCAACAGTAGAATGAACAAAGAAAATGTGGTACATTTATACAATGGAGTATTACTTTTGATTGAAAGAAATGACACCATGAAAGTCACAAGTAAATGGATAAAACTAGAAAAAAATTCATCCTGAATGAGGTATCTTTGATGTGCAAAGATGGTATGTATTTACTTATATGTAGACATTAGCTGTTAAGTCAATGATAATCAAACTAAAATCCATAGAATTACAGGGGTAAGCTATAGGTAAGGGACTAAAGGGAAGAGATAGATCTTTTTAGGAAAGAAAAATAGAATAGATTGTTAGGTATGAATGGGGAGAGCTAAATGGAACAATCAGGTGAGTAGAGGAAGGGAACAGGAAGGGAAGAGGGGGATAAGGGAGTGAATACAGGGAGAGACAGCTAAAAATTAAGGGCCGTTTAAGGGGTAGTGTGAAATCAAATACAGTAGAAGCATCCATATATAATATATATGTGTGTGTGATATACATGGAATCTATATACATACACACACCCACATATGAAACAATCTAAATGAAATCAACAAATTATGGCAGAGACACAGTCTCATCTGCCCATCTCTTGGTACCAGTACAGGGACTGGGTTACATCAAATTGAGCTATTGGCCAAAAGAGTCCCTTTGGAATCCCCAAACAACCCTGGCTATGGCTGACAATTGGTTGCTTTCCAGAAATGTACAGGAAGGTCCCATTGCTGATGGCAACACCTAAGCAACTCATTGAACATGGAGAAGTTGAACTATTGCCTACAGAGAGCCTTCATCCTACATTTTAGCATCTTTGAAATTGCAAGGTACTCTGTGTGCTACCAGAAGAGAAATGTAAACACCAAGCCATCCAAGAACTCTTTGATCCACAATGGTGTCCTGCCTGCAACATATGCTTGGCCAATGATAGCACAGAGCTTATGGGAGTAACTAATATATTTTTGACTTAAGGCACACTCCATAGGTTATAACTCAATACTGCTTGTGTGACCAAGAATCACAGGCTTAGTTTGACTTTGTACTAACAAAGATGTGATTTTATTTTCCACGTGTAGTTTGGGGTTACAGACATCCAGTATTCTGAGCTATGGAATTTTTTCTGCTCTTTGTTCTCTTAGTTGCTTTTGGTAGGCTGATGTGTTTTTAGAATTATCTAAAATTGGAGACTAGATAGCTCAAGGACATAGGACAAAACCAGATACTACTATTATGAAAAAGTAAGCATAACATGACTTCTAATGACATTCTGCTATATTTATGATTGGAGTCTTGCTCATCTATTAACAGAGAAGCTTCCATCTGCATCAGGTGCAAACAAATACCGAGACCAAAAGCAAGACATTTTACAGAGAGTGAGATATTTTGGAACACTCAGCCCTTTTAGAATGTCTCTATCAAATCCCTCCAGTCCGGAATCAGGAATTCTATAGGAAAAGTAGGCGGAAAAAGTCTAAGAGCCAGAGGGGTTGAAGTCACTGAGGAAGCAAGGCCCTGTAATTCAACATAAGCAAAGTTGACGAACTCTGAGAGACTGAGGTTTCATGCATGGGGCCTGCATGGGTCTGTTGTAGGTTCTCTGGGTACAGATTATGTCTTTCAGTTTAGTGTTTTTATGGGATTCTTGAGTGTGCAAACAAGTGTGTCTCTGATAGTTCTTTCTTCTCTTGGAATTCTTGGGATTTTTCCTTTATGGTTGTTTGTCTTGCCCAATTAGGTTGTGGTAACTTTTGTTTTGTCTTATTACATTTTATTTTGTTATGTTTAATTATTATCCCTTAGAAGCCAGTTCATTTTCCAATGAGAGATGGAAAGGGAGTAGATCTGCAAGAGAGGGGAGGTAGGAAGCAACTGGAGGAGTGGATGGAGGGAAAACCATAATTAGGGTATATTATGTGAGAAAAAGGTCTATGAGAGAGAGGGAGGAGAGGGAGGGGGAAGGAGAAAGAGGAGAGAGAGAGAGAGAGAGAGAGAGAGAGAGAGAGAGAGAGAGAGAGAGAGAGAGAGAGAGAGAGAGAGAGAGAGAGAGAGAGAACTCAACTCTTTGCTTGTCTTGGTAACACACTGTTGCGCCCACTCCAGATGCTTCTAGGAGATAGCCAAAGGCCTGCTTTAAGATCTATGGACTACTAGACCGCCTTTTGTTTCTCTGCTGTGAAGTTCTAGCTCTACCCCTCAGGTACACCTAAGCCATGTAAACATGATAACAGCTCTTCCCTCTTGGAAGCACTGTCTCTGATGGTAAATATATATATTCCTTTGCAACTGATTCCCAAGCACAGACTGGTTTTTCTCATTCTTCCATTCAGGGATAAAATCAACCACAGCCTTCAGTCAGAATCCCTGAGAGGAATCAGGCTGAGAGGAGAATGAAAAGAGAGGACATCCCAAACCCTAGTCCTCAAACAAAAGAAAACTTCGTCAGCACTGGAAACTCTAAAAAGATTATACACACACCGACGATATGATCTTCTCAATAAGACTAAAGAGTTCAATTTAAACCCTTAATAATATTCATAATGAAATATATTCAGAAATCATAAGTCAATAGAAATTGAAAAAAATCAACATGTTCCTATTGTAGGAAAACAGAGATAGCCTTGTTTGTTCAGAGACGCCCTGTTCTCTCCCCCACTCTGCTGCATTCTTCAATACACTTAGCCCCTCACGTTCATTTTTGTCATTTTGTTAGCTGCTGAGCAAGGTAGTCACCTTTAAAAGCAAACTTTCGTATTAATCTATAGTTAAAGTACGTTTTCTTTATTTCAGCTAATATGGTTTAGGTAAAATCCGACCAGGCCCAGAGGAACTCTTGCTTTTCATCTTTATATTGCAAACTGAGCATGCTCAAAGTTGTCTCCTCTGCTATTTTAAGCTTTCAAATATATAACCTTGAGCTCCACATGTCCTGAAATGTGTCCTTTGTCATTCCTTCCTGAGTTATGACCTTAATCTGAAAATGCTTACAGGTGTACTCTGCAGCTGAGCATGTTCAGCAATGCATCCTCCCTCAAAGAGAGTATCTTTAGGTTCCTGGAATAAATCCCTTGCTTTTTTTATGTTTTTGTTTTGGTTCTTTTGGTTTTTGATTGGTTTTTTTGTTATTGTTGTTGTTGTTGTTGCAGGAAGGCATAGTTTTGGAAATAACTTCTGTAGTCTCCTTGGTCAGGCTTAGTTTGACTTTGCACAAGCAAAATGTGATTTTACTGTCTACATCTAGTTTGAGGTTAAAGAAATCCAGCATTCTGAAATATGGAATATATATTTGTTCTTTGTTCTGTTAGTTGCATTTGGTGATGAGTTTCTAGAATTATCTAAAACTCAAAGACCCTACCCTTGTTTTAGCAACCAAAGACTACATGCATGAGAACTTTCTAGTCTACAACTAAGTAATTTGCTCCAGGGAATTAGTTTCAGAAATGTCAACTTTGGGGTGATTAAGAAACGCAGTAATATGAACGATAACTGAATGCATACAATTACCTTTTAAAAGGTCATTTTATATACCAGATCAAAGTGCTTTTATAGATCAACACAGCCTTGTCACAATGTCTTTGACATTAAAGCAACTGTACTGAAACACAGACCATGGAAAGCATGAATGATATTATTTAGTTGGCATGAGCATTTTATGCCAAAAAATTGGCTAATGTTCTTACAATAGGTGTCAACAAAGGTTTCTCACAACACACATGAGATTCTCCAGATGCTGTCTGATTTACATGGGGTATGAAGAAGAATTAGCCAGGACTCTCATTTGCTTTTCTTGAATGAAGCCTTGTTAAAACTCAAGTGTATCATAAATACTCATACAAGAGAAGCAGGATCACATTTCAGGACTGCAGCGACCTGCAGGACTTCTGCCTATGGCATTGCAAAGGTTTGTTTTCATCAAGTGTGTGTGAGACAGAATTAATTAAAGCTATCCTGAGTGTGATGAAAACTATGACACTGGAGACCCAGGTCTTTATCAAGAAAGAGACTTAGCTTTAGATAGGAGCTCTACAGCTGGTGCATGTAAAGAGCCACTTGAATCTAAAGATGTCCTTTCCTGAATCTTCTGTGCCTCACATCTCTCCACTGGGTGCTCTTCTCATTAGAGGCACTGAAAGAATTCTTTGGATAAGAGTAAAAGAGTATATATATAGGTCAAAGAGGAGGAGGGCTTTTTTTGTTTGTTTGTTTGTTTATGAAACAGCTCTGTATTTGAATGTTGATTTTCTTTCTTAGCAGAAACTTTCTTTCTTGTTTAGCTTTAGCAAACCTCTGCTGCTTTGATCCTGGATTTCTCTAATTGTACAGAGTGGTGATAATGACAGTTACATTGTAGAGTTGCTAAGAGGGATCAGTAAAATAACATAAGAAAAGCATTTCAGGCACAAAAACGTAGGTGCCTATGCCATATTTATTTCAGATCTCTAAATGTCTGAAACAGCACCCAAAATGACACCAGAGGTTGCATCCTAGGTTACCTACTTAGTGTAAGGAAAGTGGAGACAAAACACATGCTTTGAAGGAAAGGGAGAGAAGAATGAATGAGGCATTTTGACTACCAGAAGCTTCTGGTTCTTCAGAGAAACTGAGGGCAAGTGTGACATATGACACCCAAGATAAGAGTAAGAGTGGAGGAGAACCATTGACCCAGGGATGCTCTCACACATATGTTTGATGCAAATTATTAAAGCTAAAGGTAAGGCAAAAGAGGAGAAGTCTTAAACAGGAGGGATGGTGAGAACCCAAGTCCAAGGAATTAAGTGGAACCACTGAGCAGGGGACAAACTTTTGATGCTGTGAGCAGCCAGTAGAGCGGCTCATCATTGGCCAGTAACTTCTAGATACTGTTTTGCCCCTTTTAAGTTCTATCTAAGACAAAAGATAAAATGTTTAGGGAAGTCATTTTGAATCAGGATCAGCTCATACAAGTGGCTCACAAGTCAACAGGATACAATCACAAAAGAACAATCTAGTTCTTTGTATATTACCCACCATTCTGAAGGCATTGACAAACGTCTCAGTGATCTGGAAGCTGCATCCTGCTTCCTTGGGAACATTCAGGTCTTCACATCTCCTGTCATTGCTCAAAGGAAAGTGCTTATTTACAAAATGTACCAATATATCCATGGCATCACTGTGAATAATTTTGCTCATAAATGCAAGGTTTAGAAGTAGCTCTAGGCATTCGCAGTTCTTCTGTAGTGGACACGTTCTCCTGGAGGTGAATTATGCTGCACTCATCATCCTAGCCTTCAAAAACTAACTGTAGCCAAATATTTTTTCTTCTGTGACTGTCTATTTCTTCATCTCTAACATGAAGTTCCTAAGTTTATTATCATCTATCTTCAACTCTCTCACCCTCCAAGGCTGAAGTTTATGGATGATTCTGCATGTTTGCAGTAGATAGCCATGAAAATAAATTAACAAATCACATCCATTCATAGTTGAAAGCACTGGCTTTATGTTGCTATAGCAATTGCAAGGACATATCTGTAACAAGGTCCATACAAGGCAACACAATCATGTCAGCTAGCCACTTCAACCTGACTTTTTTTTTCCTTCACTTGATACCTAAAGAGTCTTTAAGCAATAGTGCTTTTTAAAACAAAATATGTATCTTTCCATCAGCAGAGACCAGCCTACTCCAATTGCCCCTCAGGAAAGATAGAAACAAGTCAAAACATCTTGTTTTTATTATACTTTAGCAAAAACCAGTGAGTTTTTTTTTAACTTTACCTAGAATTGAAAAAATAAAGAAGAGGAGCCAAAGGGAAATTATGAAGAGATTTTAGAAAAATCACCTTTCTTTATAATGAATTTCCTCTGATACAAGTTTCTTGTGCCAGATGGTTTTCCCTTGAGAATGATTATATAAATATTGATAAGAACATGAAGTTCCCAGGTGTACAACGCAAGGAGGACAATGACTGGCACTTTTTAGGCATTTGGCTAATATTCCTCTCTTTCCTTGGGACATTTGCTCTTCTATTTATACTTGGTAGTTTTCAGAGAAGCATTTTTGACCATTAATATAGACAAAATCTTGAAAATCTGGTGCTCTGATATTTCGATAGTTAGAGATTAACCTTGTCTGGTGACGATCTTTCTTGAAGACCAGCATTAACAACTTAGCCAAAAGAGAGGGTGAACTTAATTAACTTTATAATGGTGTTGAGTTTTTATTATTCTATATTCCTGAGTTCACAGGCTGTGACTCAAAACTGTGCCAGTTAAAGCACATGAGAGAAGCTAATATATGATACTTAGCTTTAACATAGCCTGTGGCCAAGCAGATGTTAAACCTAATCCTGTGGTTTTCTTTTAGTTTTAAAAGTCATGCTGAACCAACAAAATGTAGATTTTGTAACAAAATGAAGATTATGATTACTGTTCTTACTTAATTCATGCTATACCATGCCATAACAGCTAAATACATTGTGCTTTTATTTGGCAACAAGCATGAGGAACATCAATTACATTAATAAATTAAATTAATCAAAACATAGTAAATGTTTCACTTATCATAACTAGTTATTAACTAGTGGTTAATAACATCAACTTTGGTATGAAGAAAATTGAATTTATTCCACATGATTATTGCATTACGGTTAGACTTTTATACCTATGGTAGAACTTACATGAATTGAAAATGAAAATTGATAGTAACAACCCAAGTGATTAGAATTAAGTATTGATAAATTCCCTCTTGGGACCTGAAGGCAATGGCAAAGGCTATGCCTAAAAGACACATATATCTGAGAAGCTAATTATTTTTCCAATTTGGGATATTTATATATTTTTACTTGTTTATTTCATTTTAAAGAGAGTTTGAAACATTGGCTTCTTTGTTACTACTTACCAAATAGAAGCACAGCCAACCTTACTTTCTAATCCCTATTGTTTATGTTTGTAGACCAGTGCTGCTCTCAGCCTCGGGCAGAGAAGCTTCTCTTTGCCATGGGCAGGGATGACTACAGAGATCCACAACTGGTTGCAGTGATAAGAACGAGTGACTGTTGAGCACTTAGCTCTAAACAGGATATCTATAGTATCTTCTCCAAGACCCAGTGAACAACATGGAAGAGGAAAGGTTGTATGATTTGGTCCATGGGGAGGGATTCTAGGAATTGCTATCTTCTGGACATAGCATGGTTGTAACAATTATGAGCACATAGTAACTGTGGCTACCTGTGCAAGATTTCTGCACATAGACACACACACACACACACACACACACAAACACGTACACACACACACACACGTACACACAGAGAGAGATGCAGGGAGTATGAAATTAGGAGAGGGACTGGTTGGGAAGACAAAGAAGGTCAACAAGAGTAGAATATATTCATAATATGCTGGATATATGCATAATATCAAAATAAAAGGTAGAAAATTTAAAATATATAAAAACAGAAATCCTAGTTTCTTTTCTGTTGGGAGGATTTATATGGATTGAAAACATTTCTAACTATAACTAAATGAATATGTTACAGAGCCCAACCAAATCCCATAGTGCATTTCAAAAAGGCAAACTTCAATTTTCTTCATGTAAGATATGAAGGAAAAGAATACTTTTTTTTTAAAGTCACAAATGCAAGTTTTATTAGACTTGTGAGTCCCCCTATTAATGTTGGAAGCAGAAGGTATTTTATTAGAACTGGGTGCTCTCTTTAGTCAGAAGAGGCATGGACAAAACCATCAATCAAGGTTTATTTAAGCGGCTGGGCTCTGTCACACTTAGGAAGCATCTAAGAGTGGGAACAGCAGTATCTCAGCATATTCCACATACTGAGTAATGTCAGTTACCTAAATATAGCTACAACCCACGGAGAAAATGCGCCTTGAAAAATTTCAGGATAAGAAATTAGAACTAAAACATAAATCACAAAATCCTCTTCTATGTGGGCACACATACTTTGCTATAAAGGATAGCCTGTAGAATCAACTTATAGGTGTTTAGTTTTGATGAACTTCCACAGCTTTAAATTGTGTGCCATGGGTATTGAAGTGATTAAATGTTGTTATTCAATTTGAAGTAGTGTTAATAATAGCAAAAAAATAATGACATTGTCTCATTTGTTCAAAGTTGGAGAGTTCCTCTTTGAAGAGCTGATATCTTGGGAACAATGACATCCAATAATGTGTGTGTGTGTGTGTGTGTGTGTGTGTGTGTGTGTGTGTGTGTGTATACTATACCATGTTTATTTAACTAGCTTCTGAATGCATGGTTTAAATCAGTGTGTGAAATACATTTAAAAAATTTCTTCTTTTGTACAGCTCATACTCTGGGTAGATATTGAATAAATATGAAAATAAGAATAAATCTTTGATATGTTTGAAAGCAGTAAGTTATATACAAAGAGAAGATATATCACAAGATAAATGAGGTGTGTTTGTATGTGTGTGTGTTGAAAATGGTGATATTTAAGCCTTAGGAGTAGAAACAACATTAGAGTAAACACCAGTTCATGACGGAGGTGGTTACATGAAGTTTCAGAATTACAGAGACTGCCTCTAACATCCCCTCCTAGGATACACATTTCTCTTTCCATCTGAGGCGAAAGAGCCATGAAATAAGACTACAAGATATGTTTTTGATGTTCTAGGAAATGAGCAAGCTTTGGTTGGCACAGGTTGTAAGCAATAGGGAGGAATGAGAGAGGTGAGGCCAGTGATGGGCAAAGCAGTTGAAGATAACTAGGCTATTGGAAGGTCTTGACTTTTAATATGAGTACAGAAAAAAGAACAAGGGTTTGGGTTTGAAGAGAGAATGGCTTCACTTATAGGAGTATATTTATTTCATTCTAGGTTGCTGGTTGAAAATAGAATGTAAGAGAGCAATATTAAGAGTAGGGCAACTAGACAGAAGTTCACAATAATATAGGTGAAAAGTGACAAAAGCCCGATATGTGTGTGTGTGTGCGTGTGTATCACACACGCACGCATGCACACACACACACACACACACACACACACACACACACACACACACATATATTTATACTAAATGGAGTTACCTTGTAAGAAGACAACAACAGTGCCCCTAGTAGATACCACAGGCTAACAAAAAGCCCAGTGGCAGGAATAGGTAGTTACCTTTTGGGGAGTTGTTCCCCAGTGTGGTCCCATTGTCTCAAAATATCACAGGTTAGTATCAATGCCCTTAACAGTAAGACCCTATCAGCAAAGATACCTCATACCTGAGTCATATAATGTGGAGAAATCAATCAGGTACTGACCTGGAAGCTTCATATCTACTGGATGCTAGAAGGTGCTATACTGCCGGAGGAGAAAAATTATCATTACTCATACCCTTCTCTGAACCTTGCAAGCTACAATAATAACCAGCTGGGCAATGAATGCCTTCTGGTGCAACGGTAGTACAGGTGTCATGGAAGTAACCAACCAATTTTTATACTGATTTCAGGACCGATTCTTAAGATGAAACCCATCCCTGGTGTTGTTAATTGGACCAAAATTCTGTACTTAATCAAGTGATAGGCCCTAGAGGAGAAATCACTATTATTACTGTGCTGTATTAAACTAGCTCCTACTGGCTTATTATTATACCTAGAGATTATTGCATGTCCCAGCTCTTATGACAAAAGTTTCTTTCTGTATTGGATGGCAATGAACAGAGATCACAACTGACCTAAATGCAGAGAATAAAAGACTGCAAAATGTTCAGCCAATGGACCACATATCCTGTAACCTTCTTCCAAAGGCTTAGTTGCAGAAAAACAGAATATAGGAGACAACCACAAGGAAACAGTGTTTTCTAGACACTGTAGGGCAGTTGTACCTGTGTATTCAAAGTAGTTCAGACAGCATACACATGACTTGTACAAGCTCAAGTCAGACAAAACATCAGCAGAAAGAGGAGAATTGGACATGCAGTCTTACTCCCAGTGGAGGAGATATTGGCAATTGATGGCTGCTCAGGGGAGAGATAGTTTTATTTAGAAGTGTGGCTCTTGGTAGATGACGCATGCTCCAGTGGTATTGTGGGCAGCACAAACTGGACTCAATTGGGATTTTTTTAAGATGAGGACCCAAAAAAGTTTGGTGGTAGGAAGGAATAAAGAAAGAAATTAAAGACTTTTTAGAGTTTAATGAAAATGAAGCCACAACGTACCCAAACCTTTGGGACACAATGAAAGCATTTCTTTTTTTTTTTTTTTTCCATTTTTTATTAGGTATTTAACTCATTTACATTTCCAATGCTATACCAAAAGTCCCCCATATCCACCCACCCCCACTCCCTTGCCCACCCACTCCCCCTTTTTGGCCCTGGTGTTCCCCTGTACTGGGGCATATAAAGTTTGCAAGTCCAATGGGCCTCTCTTTCCAGTGATGGCCGACTAGGCATCTTTTGATATATATGCAGCAAGAGTCAAGAGCTCCGGGGTACTGGTTAGTTCATAATGTTGTTCCACCTATAGGGTTGCAGATCCCTTTAGCTCCTTGGCTACTTTCTCTAGCTCCTCCATTGGGAGCCCTATGATCCATCCATTAGCTGACTGTGAGCATCCACTTCTGTGTTTGCTAGGCCCCGGCATAGTCTCACAAGAGACAGCTACATCTGGGTCCTTTCAATAAAATCTTGCTAGTGTATGCAATGGTGTCAGCGTTTGGATGCTGATTATGGGGTGGATCCCTGGATATGGCAGTCTCTACATGGTCCATCCTTTCATCTCAGCTCCAAACTTTGTCTCTGTAACTCCTTCCATGGGTGTTTTGTTCCCAAATCTAAGGAGGGGCATAGTGTCCACACTTCAGTCTTCATTCTTCTTGAGTTTCATGTGTTTAGCAAATTATATCTTATATCTTGGGTATCCTAGGTTTGGGGCTAATATCCACTTATCAGTGAATACATATTGTGTGAGTTTCTTTGTGAATGTGTTACCTCACTCAGGATGATGCCCTCCAGGTCCATCCATTTGGCTAGGAATTTCATAAATTCATTCTTTTTAATAGCTGAGTAGTACTCCATTGTGTAGATGTACCACATTTTCTGTATCCATTCCTCTGTTGAGGGGCATCTAGGTTCTTTCCAGCTTCTGGCTATTATAAATAAGGCTGCTATGAACATAGTGGAGCATGTGTCCTTCTTACCTGTTGGGGCATCTTCTGGATATATGCCCAGGAGAGGTATTGCTGGATCCTCCGGTAGTACTATGTCCAATTTTCTGAGGAACCGCCAGACTGATTTCCAGAGTGGTTGTACAAGCCTGCACTCCCACCAACAATGGAGGAGTGTTCCTCTTTCTCCACATCCACGCCAGCATCTGCTGTCACCTGAATTTTTGATCTTAGCCATTCTGACTGGTGTGAGGTGGAATCTCAGGGTTGTTTTGATTTGCATTTCCCTGATGATTAAGGATGTTGAACATTTTTTCAAGTGCTTCTCTGCCATTCGGTATTCCTCAGGTGAGAATTCTTTGTTCAGTTCTGAGCCCCATTTTTTAATGGGGTTATTTGATTTTCTGAAGTCCACCTTCTTGAGTTCTTTATATATGTTGGATATTAGTCCCCTATCTGATTTAGGATAGGTAAAGATCCTTTCCCAATCTGTTGGTGGTCTTTTTGTCTTATTGACGGTGTCTTTTGCCTTGCAGAAACTTTGGAGTTTCATTAGGTCCCATTTGTCAATTCTCGATCTTACAGCACAAGCCATTGCTGTTCTGTTCAGGAATTTTTCCCCTGTGCCCATATCTTCAAGGCTTTTCCCCACTTTCTCCTCTATAAGTTTCAGTGTCTCTGGTTTTAAGTGATGTTCCTTGATCCACTTAGATTTTTTTTTTTTTTTTGTTCTTTTTTTTTTTTTTTTCCATTTTTTATTAGGTATTTAGCTCATTTACATTTCCAATGCTATACCAAAAGTCCCCCTTACCCACCCACCCCCACTCCCCTACCCACCCACTCCCCCCCTTTGGCCCTGGCGTTCCCCTGTACCGGGGCACACAAAGTCTGCGTGTCCAATGGGCCTCTCTTTCCAGTGATGGCCGACTAGGCCATCTTTTGATACATATGCAGCTAGAGTCAAGAGCTCAGGGGTACTGGTTAGTTCATAATGTTGTTCCACCTATAGGGTTGAAGATCCCTTTAGCTCCTTGGGTACTTTCTCTAGCTCCTCCATTGGGAGCCCTGTGATCCATCCATTAGCTGACTGTGAGCATCCACTTCTGTGTTTGCTAGGCCCCGGCATAGTCTCACAAGAGACAGCTACATCTGGGTCCTTTCGATAAAATCTTGCTAGTATATGCAATGGTGTCAGCGTTTGGATGCTGATTATGGGGTGGATCCCTGGATATGGCAGTCTCTACATGGTCCATCCTTTCATCTCAGCTCCAAACTTTGTTTCTGTAACTCCTTCCATGGGTGTTTTGTTCCCACTTCTAAGGAGGGGCATAGTGTCCACACTTCAGTCTTCATTTTTCTTGAGTTTCATGTGTTTAGGAAATTGTATCTTATATCGTGGGTATCCTAGGTTTTGGGCTAGTATCCACTTATCAGTGAGTACATATTGTGTGAGGATCCACTTAGATTTGACCTTAGTACAAGGAGATAAGTATGAATCGATTCGCATTCTTCTACATGATAACAACCAGTTGTGCCAGCACCAATTGTTGAAAATGCTGTCTTTCGCCCTTCCGCTCGACTCGAGACTCGTGCCCCGGGCTACCTTGCCAGCAGAGTCTTGCCCAACACCCGCAAGGGCCCACACGGGACTCCCCACGGGACCCTAAGACCTCTGGTGAGTGGAACACAGCGCCTGCCCCAATCCAATCGCGCGGAACTTGAGACTGCGGTACATAGGGAAGCAGGCTACCCGGGCTTGATCTGGGGCACAAACCCCTTCCACTCCACTCGAGCCCCGGGCTACCTTGCCAGCTGAGTCGCCTGACACCCGCAAGGGCCCACACAGGATTCCACACGGGATCCTAAGACCTCTAGTAAGTGGAACACAACTTCTGCCAGGAGTCTGGTTCGAACACCAGATATCTGGGTACCTGCCTTGCAAGAAGAGAGCTTGCCTGCAGAGAATACTCTGCCCACTGAAACTAAGGAGAGTGCTACCATCCAGGTCTGCTCATAGAGGCTAACAGAGTCACCTGAAGAACAAGCTCTTAACAGTGACAACTAAAACAGCTAGCTTCAAAGATTACCAGATGGCGAAAGGCAAACGTAAGAATCCTACTAACAGAAATCAAGACCACTCACCATCATCAGAACGCAGCACTCCCACCCCACCTAGTCCTGGGCACCCCAACACAACCAAAAATCTAGACCCAGATTTAAAAACATTTCTCATGATGATGATAGAGGACATCAAGAAGGACTTTCATAAGTCACTTAAAGAATTACAGGAGAGCACTGCTAAAGAGTTACAGGCCCTTAAAGAAAACCAGGAAAACACAGCCAAACAGGTAGAAATCATTAAAGAAAAACAGGAAAACACATCCAAACAGGTGATGGAAATGAACAAAACCATACTAGAACTAAAAGGGGAAGTAGACACAATAAAGAAAACCCAAAGCGAGGCAACGCTGGAGATAGAAACCCTAGGAAAGCGATCTGGAACCATAGATGCGAGCATCAGCAACAGAATACAAGAAATGGAAGAGAGAATCTCAGGTGCAGAAGATTCCATAGAGAACATCGACACAAAGGTCAAAGAAAATACAAAATGCAAAAGGATCCTAACTCAAAACATCCAGGTAATCCAGGACACAATGAGAAGACCAAACCTATGGATAATAGGAATTGATGAGAATGAAGATTTTCAACTTAAAGGGCCAGCTAATATCTTCAACAAAATAATAGAAGAAAACTTCCCAAACATAAAAAAAGAGATGCCCATGATCATACAAGAAGCCTACAGAACTCCAAATAGACTGGACCAGAAAAGAAATTCCTCCCGACACATAATAATCAGAACAACAAATGCTCTAAATAAAGATAGAATATTAAAAGCAGTAAGGGAGAAAGGTCAAGTAACATATAAAGGCAGACCTATCAGAATTACACGAGATTTCTCACCAGAGACTATACAAGGCATAAGATCCTGGACAGATGTTATACAGACCCTAAGAGAACACAAATGCCAGCCCAGGATACTATACGTACCAAAACTTTCAATTAGCATAGATGGAGAAACCAAAGTATTCCATGACAAAACCAAAATCACACAATAACTTTCCACAAATCCAGCCCTTCAAAGGAAAATAACAGGAAAACTCCAACACAAGAAAGGAAATGACATCCTAGAAAAAGCAAGAAAGTGATCCCTCAACAAACCTAAAAGAAGATAGCCGCAAGAACAGAATCCCAACTCTAACAACAAAAATAACAGGGAGCAACAATTACTTTTCTTTAATATCTCTTAATATCAATGGACTCAATTCCCTAATAAAAAGACATAGACTAACAGACTGGCTACATAAATGAGACCCAACATTTTGCTGCATTCAGGAAACCCACTGAAGAATGGAAAATTACTGGCCTCTTGTGAGAACATAAACTTTTCACCTTGGAGCCCAACCCCTCCCATCTGGAAAACAGTTCCCAGAATGTTCTTGAGAAAAACATTTTCTGGAACAACCACAGAATATTTCAATAGGCCAGGTGTATTGCCTAACATAGGGCATGACTCTTTGGTTGAGTAAACTTGCGGTTGTTAAACTTCCCCTATTCCCTCCCCATTCCCCCTCCCAGTTTGTGGTTTTTGCCTTTAAAAGCTTGTGAAAAATTTGAGTCGGGGTCGAGACTCCTCTACCCCATGCAGAGGTGTACGAGTCTCGGCCCCAGCGCGCTGGCTTTCCCCCCGCTTTATTAAATAGCTTTGTGTGTACGGCAAAAAAAAAAAAAAAAAAAAAAAAGAAAATGCTGTCTTTCTTCCACTGGATGGTTTTAGCTCCCTTGTCGAAGATCAAGTGACCATAGGTGTGTGGGTTCATTTCTGGGTCTTCAATTCTATTCCATTGGTCTACTTGTCTGTCTCTATACCAGTACCATGCAGTTTTTATCACAATTGCTCTGTAGTAAAGCTTTAGGTCTGGCATGGTGATTCCACCAGAGGTTCTTTTATCCTTGAGAAGAGTTTTTGCTATCCTAGGTTTTTTGTTATTCCAGATGAATTTGCAAATTACTCCTTCTAATTCGTTGAAGAATTGAGTTGGAATTTTGATGGGGATTGCATTGAATCTGTAGATTGCTTTTGGCAAGATAGCCATTTTTACAATGTTGATCCTGCCAATCCATGAGCATGGGAGATCCTTCCATCTTCTGAGATCTTCTTTAATTTCTTTCTTCAGAGACTTGAAGTTTTTATCATACAGATCTTTCACTTCCTTAGTTAGAGTCACACCGAGATATTTTATATTATTTGTGACTATTGAGAAGGGTGTTGTTTCCCTAATTTCTTTCTCAGCCTGTTTATTCTTTGTATAGAGAAAGGCCATTGACTTGTATGAGTTTATTTTATATCCAGCTACTTCACTGAAGCTGTTTATCAGGTTTAGGAGTTCTCTGGTGGAATTTTTGGGGTCACTTATATATACTATCATATCATCTGCAAAAGTGATATTTTGACTTCCTCTTTTCCAATTTGTATCCCCTTGATCTCCTTTTGTTGTCGAATTGCTCTGGCTAATACTTCAAGTACTATGTTGAAAAGGTAGGGAGAAAGTGGGCAGCCTTGTCTAGTCCCTGATTTTAGTGGGATTGCTTCCAGCTTCTCTCCATTTACTTTGATGTTGGCTAATGGTTTGCTGTAGATTGCTTTTATCATGTTTAGGTATGGGCCTTGAATTCCTGATCTTTCCAGAACTTTTATCATGAATGGGTGTTGGATCTTGTCAAATGCTTTTTCTGCATCTAACGAGATGATCATGTGGTTTTTGTCTTTGAGTTTGTTTATATAATGGATTACATTGATGGATTTTCGTATATTAAACCATCCCTGCATCCCTGGAATAAAACCTACTTGGTCAGGATGGATGATTGCTTTAATGTGTTCTTGGATTCGGTTAGCGAGAATTTTATTGAGTATTTTTGCATCGATATTAATAAGAGAAATTGGTCTGAAGTTCTCTATCTTTGTTGGATCTTTCTGTGGTTTAGGTATCAGAGTAATAGTGGCTTCATAAAATGAGTTGGGAAGAGTACCTTCTACTTCTATCTTGTGAAAAAGTTTGTGCAGAACTGGAATTAGATCTTCTTTGAAGGTCTGATAGAACTCTGCACTAAACCCGTCTGGTCCTGGGCTTTTTTTTTTGGCTGGGAGACTATTTATAACTGCTTCTATTTCTTTAGGGAATATGGGACTGTTTAGAAGGTCAACTTGATCCTGATTCAACATTGGTACCTGGTATCTGTCCAGAAATTTGTCCATTTCGTCCAGGTTTTCCAGTTTTGTTGAGTATAGCCTTTTGTAGAAGGATCTGATGGTGTTTTGGATTTCTTCAGGATCTGTTGTTATGTCTCCCTTTTCATTTCTGATTTTGTTAATTAGGATTTTGTCCCTGTGCCCTCTAGTGAGTCTAGCTAAGGGTTTATCTATCTTGTTGATTTTCTCAAAGAACCAACTCCTCGTTTGGTTAATTCTTTGAATAGTTCTTCTTGTTTCCACTTGGTTGGTTTCACCCCTGAGTTTGATTATTTCCTGCCGTCTACTCCTCTTGGGTGAATTTGCTTCCTTTTTTTCTAGAGCTTTTAGATGTGTTGTCAAGCTGTTAGTATGTGCTCTCTCCCGTTTCTTCTTGGAGGCACTCAGAGCTATGAGTTTCCCTCTTAGAAATGCTTTCATTCAGGAATTTTTCCCCTGTGCCCATATCTTCAAGGCTTTTCCCCACTTTCTCCTCTATAAGTTTCAGTGTCTCTGGTTTTATGTGAAGATCCTTGATCCACTTAGATTTGACCTTAGTACAAGGAGATAAGTATGGATCGATTCGCATTCTTCTACATGATAACAACCAGTTGTGCCAGCACCAATTGTTGAAAATGCTGTCTTTCTTCCACTGGATGGTTTTAGCTCCCTTGTCGAAGATCAAGTGACCATAGGTGTGTGGGTTCATTTCTGGGTCTTCAATTCTATTCCATTGGTCTACTTGTCTGTCTCTATACCAGTACCATGCAGTTTTTATCACAATTGCTCTGTAGTAAAGCTTTAGGTCTGGCATGGTGATTCCGCCAGAAGTTCTTTTATCCTTGAGAAGACTTTTTGCTATCCTAGGTTTTTTGTTATTCCAGACAAATTTGCAAATTGCTCCTTCCAATTCGTTGAAGAATTGAGTTGGAATTTTGATGGGGATTGCATTGAATCTGTAGATTGCTTTTGGCAAGATAGCCATTTTTACAATGTTGATCCTGCCAATCCATGAGCATGGGAGATCTTTCCATCTTCTGAGATCTTCCTTAATTTCTTTCTTCAGAGATTTGAAGTTTTTATCATACAGATCTTTCACTTCCTTAGTTAGAGTCATGCCAAGATATTTTATATTATTTGTGACTATTGAGAAGGGTGTTGTTTCCCTAATTTCTTTCTCAGCCTGTTTATTCTTTGTATAGAGAAAGGCCATTGACTTGTTTGAGTTTATTTTATATCCAGCTACTTCACCGAAGCTGTTTATCAGGTTTAGGAGTTCTCTGGTAGAATTTTTAGGGTCACTTATATATACTATCATATCATCTGCAAAAAGTGATATTTTGACTTCCTCTTTTCCAATTTGTATCCCCTTGATCTCCTTTTGTTGTCGAATTGCTCTGGCTAATACTTCAAGTACTATGTTGAAAAGGTAGGGAGAAAGTGGGCAGCCTTGTCTAGTCCCTGATTTTAGTGGGATTGCTTCCAGTTTCTCTCCATTTACTTTGATGTTGGCTACTGGTTTGCTGTAGATTGCTTTTATCATGTTTAGGTATGGGCCTTGAATTCCTGATCTTTCCAACACTTTTATCATGAATGGGTGTTGGATCTTGTCAAATGCTTTTTCTGCATCTAACGAGATGATCATGTGATTTTTGTCTTTGAGTTTGTTTATATAATGGATTACATTGATGGATTTTCGTATATTAAACCATCCTGAACAGAACAGCAATGGCTTGTGCTGTAAGATCGAGAATTGACAAATGGGACCTAATGAAACTCCAAAGTTTCTGCAAGGCAAAAGACACCGTCAATAAGACAAAAAGACCACCAACAGATTGGGAAAGGATCTTTACCTATCCTAAATCAGATAGGGGACTAATATCCAACATATATAAAGAACTCAAGAAGGTGGACTTCAGAAAATCAAATAACCCCATTAAAAAATGGGGCTCAGAACTGAACAAAGAATTCTCACCTGAGGAATACCGAATGGCAGAGAAGCACCTGAAAAAATGTTCAACATCCTTAATCATCAGGGAAATGCAAATCAAAACAACCCTGAGATTCCACCTCACACCAGTCAGAATGGCTAAGATCAAAAATTCAGGTGACAGCAGATGCTGGTGTGGATGTGGAGAAAGAGGAACACTCCTCCATTGTTGGTGGGAGTGCAGGCTTGTACAACCACTCTGGAAATCAGTCTGGTGGTTCCTCAGAAAATTGGACATATTACTACCGGAGGATCCAGCAATACCTCTCCTGGGCATATATCCAGAAGATGCCCCAACTGGTAAGAAGGACACATGCTCCACTATGTTCATAGTAGCCTTATTTATAATAGCCAGAAGCTGGAAAGAACCCAGATGCCCCTCAACAGAGGAATGGATACAGAAAATGTGGTACATCTACACAATGGAGTACTACTCAGCTATTAAAAAGAATGAATTCATGAAATTCCTAGGCAAATGGATGGACCTGGAGGGCATCATCCTGAGTGAGGTAACACATTCACAAAGGAACTCACACAATATGTACTCACTGATAAGTGGATATTAGCCCAAAACCTAGGATACCCAAGATATAAGATACAATTTCCTAAACACATGAAACTCAAGAACAATGAAGACTGAAGTGTGGACACTATGCCCCTCCTTAGAAGTGGGAACAAAACACCCTTGGAAGGAGTTACAGAGACAAAGTTTGGAGGTGAGATGAAAGGATGGACCATGTAGAGACTGCCATATCCAGGGATCCACCCCATAATCAGCATCCAAACGCTGACACTATTGCATACACTAGCAAGATTTTATCGAAAGGACCCAGATGTAGCTGTCTCTTGTGAGACTATGCCGGGGCCTAGCAAACACAGAAGTGGATGCTCACAGTCAGCTAATGGATGGATCACAGGGCTCCCAATGGAGGAGCTAGAGAAAGTACCCAAGGAGCTAAAGGGATCTTCAACCCTATAGGTGGAACAACATTATGAACTAACCAGTACCCCGGAGCTCTTGACTCTAGCTGCATATGTATCAAAAGATGGCCTAGTCGGCCATCACTGGAAAGAGAGGCCCATTGGACACGCAAACTTTATATGCCCCAGTACAGGGGAACGCCAGGGCCAAAAAGGGGGAGTGGGTGGGTAGGGGAGTGGGGGGGAGTGGGTATGGGGGACTTTTGGTATAGCAATGGAAATGTAAATGAGCTAAATACCTAATAAAAAATAAAAAAAAAAAGTTTGGTGGTGTGTTGGTCTGTTTTTATCAACTTGACACAAATTTAGACATGGCTGGAAAGAACAATAAAATAATGGACTGCTCTGTGTACAAGTCTATGGGGCATTTTCTTGATTAATGATTGTTATAGGAGGTTCCAGTCCTCTGGTGCCAACTCTGGATACATGATCTTGGGGTGTATAAGAAAACAGGCTGAGTAAGCCATGGAAGCAAGCCAATAAGCAGGATTCCTCCATGGCCTCTGCCTCAGGTACTGCTTCCAGGCTCCTGCTTTGAGTTCCTGCCCTGACTTCCCTTCATGACTACAGCTGTAAGATGAAATAGGCCTTTTCCTCTCTGAGTTGCTTTTGGTCTTGGTTCTTACCATAGCAATAAAAACCAAGCTAGGACAGATGGGTAGGGAGGAGAGGTGAAACTATGAGGGCTTAAGGGACTGGATGAATATCATCAAAATGCATTGCAAGGTTCTCAAAGAATTAATAAAAATCAGCATATAATGCTATTTTGATGACAAACTGAGTAGAGATTTCTGAATATTTTCACATGGATTTGATAAACCAGCATATCAAATGAAACAAGTAATTATATTTCAGTTAAAAATGTATTTAGAATAAATGAGAACGAAAAATAAGAAAAAAAACAAAAATGTATTTAGAAATAAATTTTAAAAAGAAAATTGGAACAGGCTTACTTAAAATAATAGAAATTTGTGAGGTACAATCACACTGGGAATTCATGGAGTGGAGATTAAGTGAAACTTTCATAAATTACTTGAGGAATAAGAAAAAGACACTATTCAGTTGGGGTGTGGTGGTGAATCCCTAGTTAGAGGTGAGCTGCTAATTTACTATGCTGTGCTTTACCATGTTCCTTTTATTCAGTTTGTGTTTGTGAGGGACCCAAGGCATAGTTATCTCAGTCCCAAGGCCTTTCAGTTCTTAGTTTAAACAGCTGTGGAGGGATGAGTGGCCCATCAGCTGGAAGGACAGAGTTGCCATCCTCTGAAAGCTTTGCGGTGAAAATAGAGGAAGGAGGTCTGATCCAGATGAGCCAGCATGAGATAACGCTAGAACAAACAAATGGGGTGGAGGGTTTCCATCTTATAAGTGAGCACTGATTGGATTCAAAGGCCTGAGCTGGAGATAGCAACCTCAGTCGATGGCATATCAGTGACTTATCAGTTCTGAGTCAATTAGTTGTATGCAAGTTTAGATTTTGCTGGCTTTATTTTTAGTGTTCAGTCATTCATAATCATCTTTCCTAATTAAATATCAGCGATGAAAATCTTTGATTCTTAATTACTCTTAACTCCACCTCATTGTCATCCTGTAATTAGGGAAATTAAAATATGTTAAAAGAAATCTGAACTCTGGCAGGGATTCTTTTTATGCTGGGGCCTCCTACCACAAGCCGTGTGTGTACTTTCCCAGGAATTATGTGAAGTTGCTAACACGAACTCTTTGATGACAGCAGAGAGTTTGTAGTCAGCCAAATTCATTCCTGGAATTCATTTTCAGATTTATGCTTTTTAATCTTGAAGCAAAAATCTAAACAGAATCCACAGAAATGTGCCTTTCTACTATGAGCCTGTAGGCAAGGGGAGTGATGTAGCAGCTTTGCAGCACTAAGATTTCCACACTTATAATGAAACTGTGGAAATACTAAAAGAGTACATCTCAAAGAACCATCTGACACTACCTGGAGCCCTCATCCTGGCAAGGACACCTCTACTGAATCTTCCTAGGTTTGGAGAAATCTTTACTGTCACCTACACTGATCTCATGGAACTCCTAATCAGATTTCTTTTTAGAACAAGTTAAATTGGAAAAAAAAATACTACCTGGCTTTGAATGTTGTATTCCCTATCCTAATTCGCTTGGAAGCAAGTCTAAGAGAGATTTCTAAGAAGAAAGTGAAGGCATATTCTGAAGCATCATTCCAAAATGAGAGGGAAAAAAGCACCACAGTACCTAGACTCAACAGTGCCTGAATCCTAGAGGGGTTTCTGCAGGACTCCTGTTGACTAAGTAGATTATTTAGATAGTTGTCAGTCCCCCAAAAGATGGTCGGAGAAGGTGGGGTCCTGCATGCTAGTGGGGAAGCCAAAAGTAAAGATGCTTTTGCCTGAGACTGGCAACAAGGTTGAGAACCATCCCCTTCAAAGACGCATCACCTCCTTTAGTGTTAGAGCTGAAGCCCAGGGATTCAGTCTTTAAAGGTTCTTTCATTAGATTCTCCATCTCTGACCTCCTTACTCAAGGTGTGCAGGCAAAGCCACAAGCATGCCTGAGATACAACTTCCTTTAGAACCTTTGGAACTGGGAGAGAGAAAACTGCTTTTGTTTATGTGGCAATGAAAGGAAACACGGTTCCTTAGTGTTACACTGAAAGTACACCAGACCTATACAGTAAGCAAGCTCCTTAGAAATCTGCTAGAAATTGCTTTCCAGGTTCTGTTTACCACCATTTCTCATCACCTCTATCCCCAACTCTATGTCTCTGGTCACTTTAAAACACAGTTTAGCTTCATAATCCATGTTTCTTGTGTGCACTTCACACAAATGTAAGTACCTTTTCAATGTCATCAAAATATCTTTGGATACTTTTCGTTCTGCTTCTATTTTAATAATTATATAGGCAACATAGAATAAATAGTAAGTTCTGTACTTGTTTATAACCCTTGCCAATGTTGATTAGCTAGTCACTTAGAAGCAGCTACACAACAGTTTTGCCCTTCTGGCCTTATTACATGAATGTGTATGGCCTATTTCAAGGTTCAGTAAACAGGCATGGTCTTTGTTTAATTAAAAGCTCTGTAAAGGAAAAGCAAGGGGAGAAAATCCATCCCAGTTGGAAAGAGAAACTACACCTGTCTGTGAGTGACTCACTTTACTCACAGAAAACACATAAGAAACCACAGAAATACTCCTAGGCATAGCTGGTGAAATTGGCGAGTGTGGGAAATAGGAGACTGTATAAAGGAATCAATCACTTTCCTACAGGCCAATAATTAGCAACAGGAAAGGAAAACTAGAAACATGATGCAGTAAGTACATCCTATTACACTAAATAAAATGCATAGGTTAAAGTTTACCAAATTCCTATCCTAAAGAAATCTAATAAGGGAAACAAGGACTAGACAAATAAGAGATATATTAAAACCAGGTGGTGGACAACTCAACCAAATAAACATCTCAATCATTTTTAGTTTTATAATTATCTTTGCAGTTTAATATAATCTCTACAAAAATTCTAGACTGCTCTTGGCAGAATTCTAATATTTAGTTATAAAAGAAAATATTAGAATAATTCTAATATTTAGTTATAAAAGAAAAGGAAACGTCGACCAAACATATTCTTTTTTTTTAATTAGGTATTTTCCTCATTTACATTTCCAATACTATCTCAAAAGTCCCCCATACCCTCCCCCCCACCTCCCTACCCACCCACTCCCACTTTTTGGCCCTGGCGTTCTACGCCGGGGCCTAGCAAGCACAGAAGTGGATGCTCACAGTCAGCTATTGGACAGATCACAGGGCCCCCAATGGAGGAGCTAGAGAAAATACCCAAGGAGCTAAAGGGATCTGCAGCCCTATAGGTGGAACAACATTATGAACTAACCAGTACCCGGGAGCTCTTGACTCTAGCTGTATATGTATCAAAAGATGGCCTAGTCTGCCATCACTGGAAAGAGAGGCCCATCGGACTTGCAAACTTTATATGCCCCAGTACAGGGGATCAAACACATTCTGAAAGGAAAGTAGTTGGGGGAATTGAACAACATGATTTTCAGGCTGACACAACTATAACAAGTCATTGTGCTGCTGGCAGCAGATCAGACAAATCAACAGAGCAAGATAAACCAGTACAAGGCAGCCCTTCTGAAGAGCCACCCTCTGGTGTTTGACAGCGATGGAAAAGAACGTAGTAAAAGACAGTCTTCTCAGCAACTGATACTAGAGTTTGTGGACAACAAACAGCAAAATGATACACCCCCAATTTAACCCTCAAAACTACTCAAATCTAGGAGTATACAAAATCTAAGCTGAGTATGATGGTCTGTAATCGCTACACTACAGAAGCTGAGGAATAGTGAGTTAGAAGTCAGCCTGAGTTACGGTATGAGACCTCGATTCAAAACAAACAAACAAACAAACAAACAAAAAACAAGAAAACAAATTACTAATGAGAAAGAAATCAAAATCCAACACACCAAAAAAGGTAGCTATAAACTCAAAAACAAGCAAATGAAGATGGATTCCCTGTCAACATGTTTGGCCTTTGGGAAAACATAAATTAAAAGCCCAGTGTGATTATTGGCTCATAACTGGCTAAAAAGAAAAATAGAAAATGATGGATAAAACGTAAAATAAAGTCCTGCCAAATACTGGTAAGAAGCTGCCCCCCCAACGCCACTTGAGGGGAGACAAATGTCATAGCCATTTTGTGAAACAGTTCAGAGATTTCCTAAAAACAAAACATCTACTAAATAACCCAACCACCTAACTCCTACATCTTCATCTTGAAGAAATAAAAGGTTACTTTAATACATAAAAATTTATGTGAATGCTCATAACAGCATTATGTGTAAAACCCCAAACCAAGAACCCAAGTAAATGTTCTTTAGTGGGTAAATACATAAAAGATTCTATAGGCATAGAATGAAATACTATACCTTTACAAAGGACAAACTGTTAACGTGTCTAACACTTGGAAGGATCTCAACGAAATTATACTTGATTTTTTAAAAAAGCCATTCTTAAAGTGTACCAGATTATATTACTTATTGTACTGTTTAATTTATGAAACATCCTCAGAGCAGCAAAACTATAGTGGTGGAAAAGAGAACAGTGGTTCCCAAGTATGGAGCTGGGGATGTGTGGTACTGAGAAATCAACAAGCAGGAATATGTGATACAGGGGTGGTGGTGATCATGAGATGGTTTTGTAGCCTGACTTGACTGTTCAGGTTCTCTGAATCTACATATACAATACTGGTGAATTATATATGCCAACCAAAAGTTACAAAGTACAAAAACTGGTGAAATGAAGTTTTAAACTTAATTAATGGTGTGCTAACATCAGGTTCCTGGTTTTGATAATGGATTATGATAACAATCACATAATATTCTATCATTAGAAGAAACCGGGTGGAAGGCACACAGGACCAATCTACAGTGGTCAGGGTAAGTAGGAATTCTCTGTCATTTCTCATCAAATTAATGTGAACCTTGAGCTATTTTTTAAAAATTATGTTCATTTAGGAGAAATAAAATAAAGATAAAATTACAAGTCCATCAATAATTTCAAAAATGTGGACTAACTCCTCTTTGAAGTGATGTTGAGGGCAATGTGTCTATTTTAAATTACTGTTATGCATAGATGCATGACCCAGAAATGAATGCTTGTGCATTAACAGCCACTCATATCTCATGAGCATAAAGTTCTAGGTGATGAGACAGGGCTGCATTCTACAAGTGCATTTGTGTGATAGTTTGCAGAGTGATCCTCTCACTAGCAGTGTCTTAGTCAAACTATTTGGAAGAAGAGCTAGCAGGGTATAAATATAATTGTAAGAGGTTTTTTTTACCAGACTGGCTTTCATACACAATGGTTGAATAACTCCACAGTTGTCATCTGTATAATCAAAAGCTGAAGAACCCAGTAGTTTCTATTCAAGAAACATGGAATAAAGAGGTAAAAAAATGTAGCCTACTCAGAGGCTCTTTCAGTTAGGGTAATCATTGCTGTGATGAAACACCACCATGACCTAAAGCAAGGTGGAGAGGAAAGGGTTTATTTGGATTACATGTCCTGAGTCCATCAAAGGAAGCCAAATCAGGAATTCAAACAGGGCAGAAACCTGGAGCCAGGAGCTCATTCAAATGCCACCAAAGAATGCTACTTACTGTCTTGCTCTACATGGTTTGCTTAGCCAGCTTTCTTATAGCACCCAGGACCACCACAGCCCAGGAGGGACTCCACTCACAATGAGATGAGGCCTCCCACATCAATCACCAATTAAGAAAATGTCCACAAGCTTGCCTACAGCCCAGTCTCATGGATGCATTTTTCTCAATGGAGATTCCCCCCTCTCAGATGATTTTAGATTGTGTCACATTGTCAAAACACTAGCTAACATAGAGGCTCAAAGTCTGGGTGAACCCTATGGAAAATTCATGAAGAAGTTGAAATTTGCTGTCTAAATCTAAACTTCCTCTTTCTAACCTATCTTGTTGCAGCCTGGTGCCTAGCATATTAAATAGTATGACTTTTATTCTGGGTGAGTGATCTGACTGATCTGCATGCCAGTATTTTCTGGAAATACTTTTGTAGGCACTGGTAGAGTGTTCATTACCAGGTTCCTAGGTCTCTCTCAGTCCAGTCAAATTGACAACTAAGAGTAATTATCACAGTCAACGTTTTCTTAGGTCATAGAGTTACAAAGATTGTGGATGTTGTAGCCCAAGTAAGCCTCGAAAGGGTGTAAATTCACATAGATTCCATTGAGTTAGTGTAGTTGTTCACATTAGCTAACATGGGTAAATATTGGATCTATCACTGGAAATGACCACTATCACAGGATTCAAGGACTATCTGCAGTGAATGAAGATTCTTTCCACAATATTTCCTCAAGATCAACTTTGTCCAAGATCTCCATGCACCTGCTAGAGACTAGATTGTTACATTGACCACCATGTACCCAGTATTTTGTGAATATTCATTTTTGCTTCCTAAAGTTTCCACTAGTTTTCACAGAGAGACATAAAAGCCTCTTACCAAAGACCTGGTTGCTTTGAGATGTATCCATACCATTATAGAATGTGCTTCATCCATTACTTAACAGACTTGTCAAAACATCTTAGATCTAAGACATGCAAGGAAAATTCTCCCCAGATCCAGTCAGTGAATCAATTGACTTGAAAGCTAGAACCATACTTCACCTAAAGTAGAACATGGTGAAGAAATATTGAATAGCATTCATCATGCAGGATGCCCTGGAGTTCTTACACAATTATCCAGACCCATGTTGCTCTACAAATCATTCTGGTGTGAAAGTTCAGTTTGAACAAGACACTTTGAGATGACTACTAAGATCATACTCATCTTGGGTACCCACAACCAATCAATACTGTGCTGTGAAGAAAGTCATTAGAACTTCAATGCTCACCAAGCTTGACTGCAGCTGGGGTTTGAGATTGATGCCTTTCCCACTCCCTCCACAGCCACCCATCCATTGACAACAAGGAAAAGCACATTTAGTTCCCAGCATGTTAAACAGACCTTGAACTAAAAGACTCAGGTGTATTAATAGCTGTTACCATTAAGAAAGCCCTTCAAAGGTAGGTCACGTCATTCTTGTATGCCAGGCTCCTTCAAGAAAAGAAGATAAATGTAAAAATAAAACTTCTTGAGTCAACTGGTTCAGCTGTTGCTATGAATGATGGAGCTGGGCTTTCCTAAAAATAGTGAGTACCTGACCTTTCTATGGATACTCAGAATGCCTTCTAATTTGATCTGTTTTGACCTCAGATAAAACTTTATCTGTTAGAAAATGATGTTTTAAAACCGAAGAGCTCTTCATGGATCAGTTTCCTCACAACATCTTACTCCATTGATTTTTTTTTAAAGAAAATACAAGAATTTATTTTCAAATTGTTACCATGTTATCACACTGGAATCATCTGTTGTTCCTGATTCTTGATGCTTCTTTGTGTCAGCACATTAACCAGTTATATGTGAAAATGAAATGAAGTATCATATATCTTGTGTATGCATATTTCTTCTTTTATTGGGAAAGAAGGTTCTGATAATCTTCTTTCCCAATGATACTTTATTGTCTTTATTGTTATGATACCTTATTGTCTCTGCCCAATTTTTCACAAACTGTGTGTATCACATTGAGATATCTTGCTTTAAAAAGAAACCACACTCCTTAATTACTATCAACAGCAATGATACTTAGGTCCCATGTTTCTCAGGCTAATTATTATCCTACAGGTATACTCATTCAATAACTGTTGTCCTGGCAGAGACTATATTGGTTTAAGTTATTGTAAGTGAAAACAATATTCTGCCTCTTCAAATGGGAGAAGCTGTATGATCATTTTGGCAGGCCAAATTGAATATGAAGAGAATGTCTGGTGTCTAGTAAGGCTACAACTTAAGAAATAAATGTAAGCTCAGTATAGGAAATACTGTCCTATTTTGCTTTCCTATTTGTTGTGCATCCTGGCTAGTTTTATGAAAACTTGACACAAACTAGAGTCATTGGAAAGGAGGGAAATTCAATTGAGAAAATGTCTCCATAGGGTCCAGCTGTAAAGCATTTTTTCAATTAGTGATTGATGGAGGAGGGTCCAGGCCATGGTTGGTGGTGCCATCTGGGCCTATGATCCTGGTTTCTATAAGAAAGCAGGCTTTTTAAAGCCCTGGAAGCAAGCCAGTAAGCAGCACTCCTTCGTGGCCACTGTATCAGCTTTTGCCTCTAGAATCCTGCCCTATCTGAGTTCGTGCCATGACTTCCTTCCTTGATGAACAGTGCTGTTAAAAACAACAACAACAACAACAACAACAAAAACTGAATAAATCCTTTCCTCCCCAATTTTCTTTGGTCATGATATTTCATAACAGCAATAGTAACCCTAACTTAGACACTGTGGTAAAAAGCAAATTGGACTAAAAGCAAGAGACAAATAAAGATTTGGCCTACAAGTTATTGTCCGTCATTGAGAAAAGTCATGCTAGGACTTCAAGGCAGGAACCTGGAGGCAGGAACTGAAGCAGAGACAATGAAAGAACATTCCACATGGGCTTGCTTCCTCTGGCTTGCTCAGCTAGTTTGCTTATACCATCCAGGCTTACCTGCCTAGAAATGGCACCACCCACAGTTAGGCTTAGCTCATGTACAACATTAATTATCATTAATCAAGAAAATGCTTCAAAGACATAACAGGCCAATGTGATGGAGGTGGTACCTCAATTGAGGCTTCCTCTTCCTAGGTGGTTTGAGTTTGGCTCAAGTTGACAAGGCTAATATAAACTCTGCGTTTGAAAAGCTGACTCTTATGAGACAAACATGCTATGGAGAGGGTGTTGTTTATCTCTCACACCAACATCCTACCATTTGTGCCACATACAAGGAACTGTTCCTACTGCAAAAGCATGTTTGTTGTATGTGTATTCTAAGGGGGCTTCAGACTTTCTTGGTCCACTGGAACCAAATATGACATGGAAGTAGCTGTATGGACATGGGTCATGAATTGAGCCACACATGTAATGAGCTGAAGCATCTACTTTCTCCCCGAGAAATGTTTAAGGAGATTGACTAGTACAATGCTTACTTCTCAGCACACCAAGAATTGCTCATTTCAACTTCAGTGTAAAGACTTTTGTGAGTGTAGCTCATGAGCTCCCCCGCCCCAAGCATTTTATTAGCTCTTGTGGTTGTACAGACCTGCAGAATTCATAGATACTGTGTTGAGCCTGCTCACTTGCATTTGATACGGCAATGGGGACAGGAAAATAATATACTTTGAAGTAATACAGTCAATTCCTGGGCCTTTTGTTTTCGGTTTTTGTTGTTGCTTTGCTTTTGTTTGTTTTTTGTCTTTTGTTTTGTTTTGTTTCTGACAAAGTCTCACTTTGTAGCTCAGCTGAGCCTGGATCTCACAGAAATACTTCTTCTTCTTCTTCTCCTTCTTCTCCCCTAGTCCTGGGATTATACATGGTGTGGTGTCGTGCCTGGCTGTGCAGACATATATTGACTTGATCTCCAGCCTGCCAGTATATGAAACACCACATCCAAGCTAGTCATGCTCTAGCTTTATATTCAAAGTCAAAAGCTTTTATTAAACCCAATGACAAGAATGTCTCAGCAAGGAATGGCAATGTTAGTCACCAGAACAGCACCTAATATGTGCCCATGACTATCTTGTAAAGATAAATATAACCACATAACTCCATTGAGATTGCTTTGCTTCTACGTTGACCTTTCCTACTTATAACAGCAGAATTTTACTGTGGGTGTTTGGATAAAATGGAAATTTCAACTAGAGCTGCATTAAAATATTAAATTTTAAAAGGTCAAACTACATAATGGAATAAGAACCATTTCTATGTCATACTAATACATATATATATAGCAATATAATCTGATACAACTGTAAAATATAAAATTTATGTACAAATTGATTTTAATATAAAGAGCACCTACAAAATTATGCTGTTAACCTCTGGTACATCTCATTTAGAAGCTGATGAAATGTCTTAGTCTGGAATATAAATCATCTTCAAAATCATAGTTTAGTGAATGAACATATTTTAGTTTATATGTATGTCAGAATTGATGTAATTGTATTCAATAGCACTAAAAGCCAAGTGCTAAATGTACACATTTAAAGTGACAAAATAGCAAGGGCTAAAGAAATGGTTTATCAGTTAAGAGGACATACTGCTATTGGGAAGAACATATGTCACGAGGTTTCCAACAACCTGTAACTTCAGCTTCACGGCATCTGATGCTCTTCAACAACAACAGAAAAAAAAAAACCAGAAAAGCCAACACACTTATGGAAATTGAACAACTCTCTATACAATGAGATAGTTCAGGGAAGAAATAAAGAAAGAAATCAAAGACTTTATAGAATTCAATGAAAATGAAGGCACAACACTCTTAAATTTATGGGACACAATGAAAGCAGCTGTAAGAAGAAAGTTCATAATACTGCACACTTCCATAAAGAAATTAGAAAGTTCTCATACCAACAATTTAAAAGTACACCTAAACGCTTTAGAAAAAAAGAAGGAAGTGAGCACACTGAAGAGGAGTATCAGACAGGGAAAAATCATAATCAAGACTGAAATCAACCAGTTAGAAACAAAGAAAACAATACAAAGAATCAGCTGGTTCTTTGTGAAAACCAACAACATAGACAAATTCTTAGCCAACTAACCAAAACACAGAGAGACAATGCCCAAATAAACAAAATCAGAAATGAAAAGGAAGATATAACAACAGACAATGGGGAAATTCAAAGAATCATTAGATCTTACTTCAAAAGCCTGCACTTCATAACAGTGAGATATATTAACAAAATGGATGGTTTTCTAGACAGATACCACTTACCATAGTTAAGTGAAAGTAAGATAAACTAAACAGCTCTATAATCCCTAAGGAAATAGAAGCAGTCATTAAAAGTCTCCCAACCCTCCCCCCCAAAAAAAAGCTCAGGGCCAGATTGTTTTAGTGAAGAATTCTACCAAATTTTCAAAGAAGATCTAATACCAATACTCTTCAAACTATTCCACAAAATACAAACAGAAGGAACACTGCTAAATGTATTCTATGAAGCCACAGTCACTCTGATACCTAAACTACACAAAGTCTCAACAAAGAAAGAGAATTTCAAACTAATTTCCCTTATGAAAATTGATGCAAAAATGCTCAATAAAATACTCACAAACCTAATCCAGGAACACATCAAAAAACACCAGCAACCATAATTAAGTAGAGTTTACTCTAGGGATTCAGGAATGGATCAATACACAAAATTCCATCAACATAATCCACCATATAAACAAACTGAAAAGAATCACATGATCATCTCATTATGTGCTGAAAAAAAAAAAAAACCTTTGACAAAATCCAATACACCATATTAAAAGTGAGAGATCAGGGATACAAGGCATATACCTAAATATAATAAAAGCAATATACAACAAACTAATAGCCAACATCAAACTAAATGGAGAGAAAAAAAAGCAATTCTACTAAAATCACAGAGAACACCAAGATGCCAACTCTCTTCCTATCTATTCACTATAATGCTCAAAGTTCCAGCTAAAGCAATAAGACAACAAAAGGAAATGCAGGGAATGTAATTTAAGTTACATTCACTGCTTATAATTGAGGGAGAGAGGAAGGGAGAGGGAGGAAGAGGAAGGAGGGGAAGGGAGGAAGGGGGAAGAAAGAAGAAAAAGAAGAGGAGAGGGGAGGGGAAGGCAGGAGAGGAGATTTTCATGTAGCCCACAGAAATGATAAACTATTTAAAGCCCGGTTTTTAAACACCAGGTTTAGACTGTCTGAGATGATATGTTCCCCCAGAGCAATGGCTCACTAAACTTTAATGGACATGTCAAGTGTAAAAAGGAAAATAAACACTGTCTTGGAAACAACTTAGTACATTATTTGATTGACTCAGAAGCCAGTAAGGTATGCCATTTAATTAATGACATGAATTATAAGGTCTAGATTAGATTTGTATTTATTTTCTTGTACCAAAACGTATTAGGACCAGTAAGGTAACTTAAAAAAAACAATCATGCAAGCCTGACAACTTAAGTGTGATACCTGGAACCCACAGTGGAGGTAAAGAGTTAACCTCTGAAAGCTGTCCTCTGCATTTGACACACACCAGCACTCATTCACACATCACAGAGATATGCAAACACACACACAGCAATAATAAGTAACTGACCAATCTATATGTGATTGAAGATTTGAAAAAGCAAATGAAAAACAAAGATGCTTTTATTCTAGCTTCTACAAAATAGAATGCTAGTGTATATTTGGATGGAGTATGTTGATAAGGGGGGTATAAATAAGAGTAATATAAATATAACAAACATTTCAGCATCTGGCCAACAGAATGGATGTGCACTGTACTTGTGTTGTGGTTTAAGAGTGTACTAACCCACCTCAAAACCATCCTCAGGGTAGCATAATGGAGGACTCCTTAAAAATGTGGTAAACAATTCCTGATTGGTGATGCAGATCAATCCAAAAGACAGGAAGAAATGTTTGTAGAAGGTCCAGTGGCACACAGATGCAGGGTCACAACTTCTGTTTTCAAAGGTTTTCAATAGCTCCTACTACTTCCCAAGGGGCTGGTTCTCAAGTGATCCCTACTTCTCTTGATAGCTCCATGCTATTTCATTAAGTTCTCTGCCCAGATGCACTTCTCCTACTACGTTGTTCTCACAGAATTCTTCTTGTGAGTGTGTGTGTGCGCGCACGTGTGTGTGTGTGTGTGTGTGTTTTATTATAATCTCCATCTATTTCCTAAAAATGGTTCTTGAGCTTAGGGGTCAACACTGTATTTTTAGCCTGTATTATGAAGCTTGTAACATAAAACATGTGGTGTTGGGGTTTTATCTTTTACTGTGTATCATAATACTAAGTGCAGGCCCAAGACCTGGAGTCTGCCTATAGCCCCTGTGACCCTGCCCCCAAGTTAATTCTGACTGGGGAATAAAGGTGTTAACAGCTAATAGCTGAGCAGAAGAGACATAGGTGGGGTTTAGGTTTTAGAGTCTTGGGAGGAAGGAAAAGGTGCAGAAGAGGAAGAATAGCACACCATGAGTTAAGTGTCAAGAGAGTGTGGCCTTGAGGGCTGCCAGATTGGGGTTAAGAGCTGCCCAGATAGAACATAGTAAATAATAATTAATATCTCAAGATTATCCATAGGAAAGCACATTCTAACAGCATGGAGGGTTGGTATCTGCCTAGCTCTTGTGCTGTTTAGGGCTCATTAAAAATATAAAGGCTAAGTATGTTTCTTTATCTGGTAACTCAATAACCAAAGGCAGGGTAGAAACCCCAGGCTGGGATTTAAAATATTTTCTACAACATGTGGCATGCCAGATGATGATACATAACTAAAAGAAAGATGATGGAGAAAGGTGATGTAGCACTAAAGCATGTGGGATATGTTGAAGTTTAAGATTCAGCCACATTGAAAATCCCCACTTGGAAGAGCATGGTTGATAATGCAAGCATGAGAAGACAGTAAGTCAAGAGAAAGCTCCAGGGTTTGTAAATGTAGTGTTAGCTGAGCCATTCATAGTGGAGATGGAAGAACCCAGTTTTTCTAGTTTGGAATGAGTGGAGCCAAGATGTCAGGAAATTAGATCCATTTAGTAAATACAAATAAAATAAAGTCCAAACTCTGGACTTGATAGGAAATATAGAAAGTTACGTTAGAAATTAACATCTTGAAAATTTAAAACTTAATATTTTAAAGGAAAAACCATAATGTATACATCTTACAATATATTCATCACATCCATGATATTGTAGGAAAGCAGAGGAACAAGAAACTGGAGCTTGTGGTCCATCCTCAAGAAAGGAAGTGGTCAACTGTGAACAGACCCCCGGGTGACACCATTGCTCATATTTGCAAAGATGGCAGTAATTCAAGGCGGTTACTCAGAATATGTTTAACAACAGGAAAATGTGGCTGCTGTATGAACAAATTTTGAGTCTCTACATACAAAAAGGAAATAATAAAATGACCAAATTAAGTTCTAACAACACAAAACTCAGTATCTGAAACAGAATTTCTCAAACCACAAACTTAAAGGCAACTTGTAGAGGACAAAGCAAAAGGTTGGCTAGCAAAACAGATCTATAGAATTTTTATTGTGAAGAAGAAAGATCAAAATACCTGAAACAAGAATACAGAGGTCTCAGCAACCCATGAGAAACTAAGCAGTAGTAGCACATGTGAATAACTGAGCTACAGACGGAGAGATCAAAGAGAAGGCAGGCACAGAACAATTCCTGAAGAAATTGCTGCCTAAATGTTCCCAATTATAGTGACAATGTCCACCTAGAACCCCATGAAGCTCAATCAATCAAGGAAGGCTAAACAAAAGCAATCTGCAACTAAAATCCAACATAGCCCAAATGCTGAAGGCAACAACAGGAGAAACAAGTCATGTTACTCAGAAACCAAAGAGTGCTTCATTGAAACTCAATTCCTCATCACCCATCAGTGATAACATGGGAGGAAAGAGTTAAACGGCAATTCTAAACCAATGAAAGAAAAAGAAAAAAAAAAAAAGGATTCCTATGTCCAAGTAATCTTTGTGTATCAGGGCAAGCAATTATAATAGTTCCCTGATTTTAAAGAGCTGATGTAATTCATTAGGAATGCCCCTGAACTACAAGAGATACATGAGAGCATTTGCCAAGCTGTAAAATAGAGTGATGCCACATGGAAAGCCGAGAAAGATAGGAAGCAACAAAGTGCATAAAAAACAGGGGAGTTAAAAATAAGACCTAATATGAAAGGTTAGTTTTATGTATTTCTCCTTTTAGATTAATTTTCCAGAACAACAAAATAAAAAAAAGAAGTCACTGCACAAAGATATTTGAAATATTTGTTGAAGTAAAAATGTATTCCCAGATCTGGAAGATGAAAGGTAGAACTGAATCTGCTTTATTATAAGAGTTGTAATAGAGATAAATGAATAAGATGTAATGTATGGAGAGTGAGTTTAAAGTAGAAAAATAGTAATTCTAAATATATTTTGTAATATAATGATCCCTGACATAACTATCAGAAATGAATGACATGAGTATAAAATAGAGTAAAGGAAACAAATATAACAATCAAACATTGATTAAGACAAATAAATATAGAACAAAGCAAAAGAGGGCCAATAATAAAGACACAAAGCACAGATGGAACAAATAGACAACAGATAACAGTGAGATCATCTAATCCCAACCACATCAATAATTACTAACAGTAAGCAATAATTTAATAAAGGTAAGTAAAATATCCATTGAAATAAAAAGATACATTGTGAGGTTGGTGTGTGTAGCTATATAAGATGGCCTGTAAATGAGGCACAGATGTGAAAACAAGGTTGAGAAAGACAGATCATGCCCACAATAAGCTTCAGAAAGAAAGAAAAAAAAAACAACAGAAAACCATATGGATATCAAAGTAACATTCAAGAATATGAATCCCTAATAATAATAAGGTGACGAAATGTAGCAACCTGAAATAAATAATTTTATAATGATAAGAACTGAAAACATGAGAAAAAGGAAGAAATACGGGATTTTTAGCAATGTTTTCTCAGTAAAAGTTGAGAAAATTGTGTGAGAATATGGACTAAGAAGATAGCTTGCTTAGTAGGGTAAAGTGCTTGCCTTGTAAATGTGATGATATGAGCTCAAATTTCCTGAACCCACATCTAACCAGGCACACTATTCCATATCTGTAGTTCCAAATTCCCACAGTGAGGTAAGAGACAAGGAGATGGGGTGAAGCCAGAAGCTGGAAGGCCAGGGAGCCTGACATAGGCAGCAGGAAACAAGAAATGTCTCATATAAGGTAGAATAGGAAAACCAATACCTGAGGTTGTCCTCTGTCCTCCACATATTCATCATCACACACACATGCCCATAAACATACACACAGCCACCTTCACACACATATGTGCACACACACACACCATAAATACATACATCCTACACACACAAGTAAGATTAAAAAGTTTTAGATCCAGACTCAACCAGTGTGATATAACTGTCATTTATAAAACACTCTTTCAACAACCCTACAACAAAAATAATTTTAACACAACTATTTTGACATAGTTTTAATTGACTATATTAGATAAATATTATTTAAGAACAATAATCTAAATTTCTACCCCAAGAAGTGAAACAAAGAAGAGCAAGTGAAGCACAAAGGGGACCAGAAAGAGTAACTCATCAACGCAAGAGCAATGGTTAACTAATCAATGCAAGGGCAACAATTGATAAAGCAGTGAGTGAACACATAGAGGGAAATCATTCACAGCTGTTCCTTTAATAGACCAGTAATATCAATCAACTAAGTAAAAACCATCATCAAAATAAAAGAACTTCTGTTCATTTATGAGATATCCATGGCTACTATCTTATTATAATGATGCAACATTGGACATGTTCTTATTCAGTGTGGGGAAAACCAGGAATGTGTGCTCACTTAGCAAGATGGGACTATAGCAAGCACTGTCAAGTTTTTGTGAACACTCAATGTTGCCAACAAGTCCTTTCTCTCTAAATTGCACTATAAATGTACCAAACTCCAATTCATAGCTCGCTGAGCTTTATTGAAACACAGAAATGCAAAACACCTAACATAGCCTAAAATTTTGGAAAGAAACCAATATTGTAATATTTATCCTATATGATTCAAGGCTTACTCTAAAGCTTCAGCATTCGAGATATTATGGAATCGCTATGATATGGGACATGTCATTGTTTACAGTGTGATCCACAGGACAAAATACACTCAAATATCGAATTGATTTTGACAGAAAGGGAAAGAAATATCTTTCCAGAAGACATCACTCCATCTGGATATCTAGTGGGAAACCAGAATCTTGGCCTCTACTCCATCCACAATCAACTAAATTTGAATGTGAAGTCTGAGAGACAAACACTAAGCTGCTTTTAACGCATTCTGAAAGAGGCTACTAAAGCAAAGTTTCTAGAAGAAAACATCAGCAGTCATGGTAAAAGCAGAAACAGGTGGGAAATAAAGGTTCTAAGGGCAAAAGAACTTAAAAATTGGATTTGTGGTTTAAAAAAAATAAGTCATCTGCTTGACCAGAAGATCATTAAGAAAACAAAAAAGGAAATAAGAGACAGAGCAAAAGATGCAGCTATCTCACTACAAAAACCTCCTCTCCAGAGCACAGGGAAAATGGTGGCAACCCAAGACTCCGTTCTGTAAACAAACTCTTCGTAAAATAGCACCATGAATGGCTTCATAAAAGCACAAAATCGTGACCAGCAGTATTAAGCATTAGGAAGGTACACATCACCAACCACAAGCTCAGCATGTATTGGGATGCTTAGTCTCTGCAGTTAACATCCAGCAGAGGGGACACATCTGGAATGCTTATCATTCTTGGCAAGGGCATGAACCCTAAAGACATTCTGGGAGAACTGCAGTCCATTACTTTATACTATAGCCCACAGCTTCAAAGAACTTTTGAAGACTAAGAGAAATGAATGTACGTCCACAAGAAGGCTTACAAGTACTTGTGAATCAATAATTTATTTGTTCTAAACAATTCTGTTGAAATATTTTTATTCGTTTTCTGCTCTACTCTTTTCCCTTTAGCTCCCGAGTAAAAAGATCAAGTAAACAACACAGAAACATCAGAATTTCTTTTTAACAAGCTACAAAACTAGACTGGAGAAGTTCTGAGACTATTAAAACTTGGCTAGGCTATTAATCAGATAGACTCCCCATTATTTGGCAATCTAGTCTTGCTCGATTTGATGTGTGTGCTCAATGCAAGCTTCTTTGATCATGTGCTCATGGTCCATCCTCTCGGCCCATCCTCATGGCCCATTCTGCCTCATGGTAACCTTCTCTCTCTTCTCTCCTTCTTCTTGTGGTCTCTACCTGAGACTCCCAACTTTGTTTCAAGTTTTGCCTTCCTATTTTCTCAGCCCCGTCGTGAGATCCAGGCTTTTGTTTACTAATCAGGGCTTATTGGAGAGCATTCTTAACAGCACAATGGTTAAGGCAGTGCCTCATGATCAGGTTGCAGTCTTGACAGAGACACAGAACTCAGCTTCTGAGTACCCAGTGCACAAGACTAACCCCAACATAACTCAAATGACCAACAACAGAAGAAGGAATAGACAAACTGGTTGGTTCCTATAATGGAATAGTTCTCAGTGAGGAAGAAAATCAAGTGGCTGATGTGCAGAGCAGAAGGGCTGTAGTTAAAGAGCCTATGTTATATACAGAACATATTGGGTAATTTCACTTTTATGGACTACTAGGGCAGATGGAGCAAGCTGCATTAAAGCGATTGCACAACATAGATCAGCATAGATGGTTTTTGTGGTAGAAATAGGGGTCAGGAGGTACCAATTAATTATTAAGGTTCTAAAGACCTTTCTGCATAATGCGCATGGTTTCCAAGCTATATGATACTATATATAATAAATCTCATCCTATACTTAAAACATGAGCAGTTTATTATATAAATCATTATACCTCTGTGTGGGTTTATCAACACATGAAAAAATTGATCATGAGATACACAGCAAGTAGCTGGCACAAAGTGTTAATATTTCATAATAATGAATTTCTTTGCTAAGACTTTACAATCACAGAAAAGTGAATCTCCTTGTTCTGCTTCCAGTCTTCCCAATTCTAAACATGTTAGGCACAAAAATGATAGCCTACCTTCCTTGCTGCATCCTCACAGTGCAAACAACAATCTAAAAGAAAGAGGATTCGTGAAAGCTGTCAGAACAACTCCAATCTGATTTCCTTGAGAAATCTGATCAGTGCTTTAGCAATACTGTTTTTTAACTTGTGTGTCTCTGAAGCTGATCAATTTCAATGCATTAATACAAACATGTATATATGGGTGGATGGGTGGAAGGAAAGTATTTCTGGAATCTACACAAAATGTTGACAGAGAATCTTGAATTCTGAACAATAGTGAGAAGGAATAGGGAGGAGCAGAGGAAAGAAAGAGGAAGAGAGGGGCACATGATTGCCCTGTCTTGCCAAAGACAGGACGAGTGAAAAGCCTGGTTGTGCATGAATTCTGTGGTGGCAGAGACTAGCTTTCAGATCTTTTCCTTGCATCTAGCTTCTTTTCTTTCAGGGCCGTCCAAATCTTTTTCAGACCCATGTGCCAGCACTAATTAATTCTTAACGTTAGCTTTCTAACTATTTTGACTGTTAAAAATCTGCAGCGGTGGAAGCCAAAATTGGAATGTTAAAATATTTAAAAAGGTGTTACATCTGGGTCAGGGGCTGAATTCAAGCGGGATGCTGAAAGACAGTTCTCTTGATACTGAATGGCTCAGTGGAAGCATTTGCTGCAGTCCTTGGAATCCTCTGACTTGATTCTACTTCAAAGCAGAGACAAGACAGAACCAGGAGCACTGAGCAGCCTTTGTGGGTCTTGCAAATCCTTATCACACTTGGAGGATGATGGGGAGATGATGCATCTCTTCCAAACAAGGCCCTGCTTCATTAGGAATACATCTTGGGCTAACATGGATTTAGTATCTATTTTTTGCACAGAGCAAAATTGTAACGGGATCCAGGAAGGCCCATTAAATAACCACAGTGTGGATCCTCAGTGACCAGTACTGGGTAATAACTACTAAGTGACTTTAGAAGGTGCTTGGTGAGTTAACTAGGAATTCGTCTCCAACCTTTGCCTTAGTCTCAGGTGATAATATACAGTTCAGAGGGAGTTTGAGCTGAGAAGAAGCAACTGGAAAATGATTTATTCAAAGACAGTTTGATATACCTTTCACTCACTTAGATTCCCATGTTTTGAAAATTGTGTTAGGGACTAAGGGAGATATTTCAATAATATTAAAATGTTGACTGAGATGAATCACTGTTCTCTGTGTGTCATTAAAAGCCAGTGGGTGGAAACATACAATGTGCTATTGCCAGAAATAAAATAGTACTTAGAAGAGAGAGCATTGCATGTTCTACCTCTTGTAGAAAAACGTGGGGGAGGGGAGTGGAAGGGTGTTACAAGAATCCTAGACTAGAATGTACTATGTTCTTAAAATGGGGATCTTTTAGAGTTTTAATCTCAGCTTTGACAGTATCTCTCTAATAATGGCCTAGTACATTTACAAATATCTACTTAATTTTTCAAATTCAGATATACTGCTTGGTTTGAAGGCACTGGAAAAACATTGGTACAATTTTTTTTTTTCAGAATAAATCCACCAGATAATTTCAAGTCACAAGAAATTCCAGGTCACATTTTTGAGACAATGCATTGTGTTTAAAAGTATTGTAGCATCACTTTCCCTGAATGACCTTTGAAGATCTTTTCTTGGCCCACCATTGTCAAATCTTTTCTCAATCTGACAAAATGTGCTAGATGCCTTTCTGCTGTTTCATACATGGGAGTCATTTCATTTCTGTCATTCTACCTGATGGAGTAAATTAAGTTTAAACTAGCAGTCTTGCTCAAGTCACAAAGATAGGAAGAGCTGGGACTGAGCTTTAGACACGACCTAACTGGTTTCAGCATTTATTCTCAGCACAGTAACTCCTCCAGCATATAAGCCTTCAGAGAAAGAATTGACATAATTTGAGTCCAGAGCTCCATGGATCCCAATTCTCCATAGACTCTCTGGAAGATCTGGATCACTGAATGCTTGGTATTGTCTAACTTATTTCTAGAAAAGGGTGATGACACCTGTATATCAGTGAGGAGATATAAAAGAAATATTTCTTTTGCTATTTGAGATTCTAAGATAATTGCATCATTCTCCTGTCTCTTTCCTCCCATCAAACCTGCCCAAATACTTATTGCTATTTTCAAATTCATGGCCTCTTTTTGCATCAACACACACACACACACACACACACACACACTCCCAATTACAGCCTGCTCATGTATGTATGAATGGGCTCCACAACAATGTTTTTTGGTTGGTTGTGGTTTTCTGTTATAGTCTCCATATGTTGCAAAGACATGTTTTCTTAAAGGGGAAGGGGTAGATCATGGAGGATCTTAATGGGGAGACTAAGACTGTAGAATAATAAATAGTCCTAGTGTGCTTGTCAAAACTGTATCACCTTCTAGAAAGCCAGAGTCTTGGCACTACCCTAGACCTGTCCATCCTTTCCTCCCCACCTCCCCCTCTTCTCTCTGATCGAATTCATTGTCATTTCTGCTCTTCTTTCTATGTTTGCCAAATTACCCCTACGCCTGCACACACTCTCTGGGAAAGTCCTGCCTTCCAATACATCTTTCCCTTATTAGATTCTGAGTGGGTCACACCATGTGCTCTGATCTTGGGTGTGGAAAAATTATCAGTATATATGTATTTATGTCCACACATTTTCCTATTTTTCTATGCCACAAAAATGCCTTTAATCTTAACTAATAATTCCATCATCGGCTCCATCTGTTTTGGTTTGGATGGTCCACATTCCCGAGGGGCTTCTCTGAGGGCAGGCTGCTGGATACCTTGCCAGATCTCACAGTATGGTCGCTCAATTTTGCATTCTCTGGCACTTTGCATCTCTTCCCAGTACTCCTCAAAGGCCCGCAGAAGCATTGGAGCCAATGTAGAATTGTTAAGAGTTAAATTCTGGCCAAAAGAATGGAATGCCTGTTCACATAAAAAAAAGCAATGAGATGAAAGTTGGCTTAAAGAAATTAAAGGCAAGCAAAGACTCACAGGAATAGATGTAGAATGTAGGAAGGATTCTTTCTATCATCTAAGTGAAGTATCCCACCCCTCCCCCACCCCCAACAAACAGTTTCAAAGGAAAATAGACCATAGTATGATCATAAGGGCAAGAAAGCAAGGTATTTCTTAAAAGTGAAATTGCCTCTGTGGGTTGGAGGAAATAAAGAAAACAACAAAAAGAATGCCTGAAAGCTACTCTTGGGACGAGATTGCAATGAACAAGTCCACAAATATGGATGAAGCTCTGCAGCCTTAGGGTGTCATCTCTCTCTCTTTCTGAACTTTTTAAATTCATGTCTAACTGCATCCCTCCATCTTGGACCTTCACAAGGAAACCAGAGAGCACTGGCTGAGGAGCCTGGAGACAAGGATTCATTTACCCTCTCTGAGTCTCTGCGTCATTTTTATCACTTGATAGTTTCACAAATATATCTCTGAGACTGAGACTCTTCCAAATGCAGCTTTCTCAGCTTTAAAGATCACACACACACACACACACACACACACACACACACACACACACACTCACACACACACACACACCCTTCACTATAGGGTGTCCCAAGCCTTGACCCTTCATGTTAACTAGTGGCTGTGTATTCTATTTGTGCCCAGAAGGGCCCATAGAACATTGGCATCAAAGTTCTTTAATTTCAGTGTGAGAAAAAAAAATGCTGTCTCCAACAGCAGGCACAAAGGTGGGGAATAGGATCCTGTGAAGTTCTAAGAGAAAGGAGAAAGAAGATAAATTGAAGAGGAGAGACAAAATGGGAAGAAAAATGGAAGGAAAGAAGATCTAGGGCATTCCATGGACCATGGTTACCATGGGGAGGAAAAACCGAAAAGAAGGAAAGAAATGAAGGAAAGAGGGAAGGAAGTGGGAGAGAGGGAGGGAGGGAGGGAGGGAGGGAGGGAGGGAGGGAGGGAGGGAGGGAGGGAAGGAGGGGATCTCTGGACAGACGCTGGGGTTATGATGGCTGACTGACTATTGGGACTTCAATGATGTGAAGCAATTCCAGTGTTGACAGCAGAATGCCAACTTATCCTGAGAAATCTTTACTCCCCAAATCTTCTTAATAGCTATTTATTGCCACCCCTCTGTATGCAAGCTAGTATGTTTCTGACTACTAGGTAAATCTTCCGGAATGTGCAGTTTCCACTAACCAAAGGGTCCAGAATTATCAAGCAGCATCTACAGTAAATAGACTTCTCTCTGTTTTGCTCTAACCTGACGCACCCACCAATGTACCTGAAAGGTGCACTACCCTTTGACTCTCTTGGTTCTAAAAAAGTTCACGAAACTGTTACATTAGTGGAACTTGGTATTTGGAGAATCCTGAATCTTTATCCCTAGGTAATGAACACTGAAATTTAGCTCCAGAATAAGCCATCCCTTTTGTTCCTTTGAGGTTTGAGTTGGTTCTTTGCTTGACAGGAGGGAGGGACAGAAGGAGGGCAGAAGAAGCAAAATGACAAAGAGAGGAAAGGAAGAAAGAACAAGAGTCCCCAGAAGAACTACCAAGTAAGGGAAGTGGCTTGGTAGGTGGCTGAAGGAAGTTAAAGCTGTGTAGCCCAGTGGAGCCCAGACAGACTTCGAACTGTTTACTCTCTATTCCAGAGAACGGTCTGACTTTGCTTTAAGGAGAACAAGGTATACCTTCCCCTTCCCACGAGGATTTGCTGGTTTCAGACGGTTTCACAAACATCCTTGCTGCTACGGAAGGCAGAGCTGACACTCCTTCTCTTAGGTGCTTATTTCATGCGTTTTGAAAGAAGAATGGTATAGCTTGGAGCCCAGAGCCTCAATCGATCACAAGAAGACCCCGTTCAATCGACCGAGTGCTTCCTGCTGCTGTTTCCAGAAGCAGAGACTCAGCTGAAGCAAGATGTGGCAACATCTATCAAAGGAGCAGGCAGCAGGGAGACCGAAAAACAATGGAGGAGCCAAGAGCAAGGACCCCGTGTTTTGAGGTAATGTTTTTTTTGGTTTGATCTTGAAAACACCAAGCTTTGTGATCTCTCCTTAACATACAAAGAGAATTAAAAAAAAAAAATCATTATTGACTTCCTCAAAGGTGTTGACAATACCTATTAGTTTTCCTAGAGATGCATATTTTCCCAGTTCCTGGACCTTCCCCTTGCCTGATATCCCTCATCAAAGAAGAGGAAATAGATTCTTCTCGGGAAAAGGTTGGAAAGTTGCTTTATCTTGCTAGCTCATTTTCAGTTCAATTTAAAAAGAATCGAATATATCTTGATCAAATGAAGAAGTATCTTACAGCATTGGAATTTTGATGGGAGAAAAAGCCCTTCAAATGTTACATGGTCTCCAAAAGGGACAAATCCAAATTGATGGCAAGGTTACATTACAGAAAGTCAGAAAGAGAAAACTGTTTTTTTTTCTTTAGTTTCACTATAATTACGATTTATACAATATAATTTTCAATTTGCACAACAACTTTGTACAAATGGAAGACACTTCTAAATTACTAAAACCCAATTCATTTTCTTTAAATTCTTGTTTATAAAAATCTACATATAAAATTATCCTCTTTCTTTTCCCCCAAGAAGAGAAGTGACAGAGTACCAAACAGTTTGGAGTTCAAATTCTGCATGTTTCTCATCTAGTCAATGGGACAGAAGGAGATTGTAGGTTATGTTTCTTTTCAGAGTCTTCTTTTTATAACCAGTATAAGACCATTGTGGGAACAATTAATAGTCAGGGTGAACATGGAAGGCACTTTCATTTCATAAAAGTTTTCCTTTCTGCTATGGAGCAAAATTGATACTTGCATTGGTAACTTCTTGTGTGACTTTCTCTGGGCACTTATGAGCAAATGCCATTCTCCCCAGACAGTGTGTCAACAATAAACCAAAGAAAGAACTCCGCCCATCTCTACTCAGTGAACCAATGAATTAATACACTTTACTTACAGGAATATGGAAGCGGGTTACTTATGGGGTTATGTCAGGTAACAGGTGACAGCTTGTGAAAGCTGTATCCCCAAGCTCCACACACAACCTGTAGACAGCTCCCCTGAAGAATGGACTCTTCGCCAGCACTTAGTGTGTTTATAATTTCGAGAAGAGCCTTGTGAATCTCATGACTTTCTGAGCTTCCTGGGTCTTGTAAGTTTGAGAACATGATAAGCCTGAGACATTTCCTTAGCTTCCTGAGTCTTGCAAGCATTCCTCCTTCTTTAAGAAGAGTGTGTTTCGATTCTGACAAAATCTAATGTGGAAACAGGTTGGGAGTTACAGTGACTGTTGCTAACTATTAGCATTAGCCTGGAGTATGTTGTACACAGCGTCTCACTGCACATGCACATGGATAACAAGGAAGGAGAACAGCTCAACAATACAAAGAGGTTTTGTTTGTTTGTTTGTTTTGTTTTTTTGTTTGTTTGTTTGTTTGTAGGAAACAGTGTAATTTCTCTCTGTCTTGCTGTTGCAGCTCATGGACACTTGTTAGGAGTGGGACCACATTTCTATACTACTTTTAACTTCTTCCTCATCCCTCAAGATTTCTCCCTGAACCAGGAGTTCAAGGTCGTGCCTGGGTGCAATTAAACTTAGAATAACACAGGTAAACCTTGTTTTCAGGTTCTATATCTGATAGAGAAAACCATAAAGCTTTTGCCCATTTTCAGCACAAGAACAGCTCGCTCCCACAGCAGCCTTCATCTCTCTTTGCCCACTTGACTTTAAATGGATACGCTTGATTCTCTCCATGGGATGAGGCTCTATCCTGTATCAAATGCATTCTCAATCATCGTCATTGCAAGCAGCCTCTGCCCCGTTCCCTTGACCTATTTGACCTCGAGTATTCTTGCTCAACAGTGGAACTTCAGAACTTTTATGGAGATTACACAAGACTAATGTGAATGTGTTTTAAAAAGCATGATGTTCGAGGCACTCTAAGTAGACACTGTACTATTATCATAGACCCATCCAAACCTTCAGCTACTTCCAAATTAAAGTTAGAAAGCATGCTCTGCCTAGTGTCTATCTGTCCTTCTCCAACTGTCTTCATTCTCATTTCTCCTTTAGCATCCACATTCATCTTTAGTACACCAGGGCCAGAAGTGTACAGATGCAGGTGCAAACTAGTAGTCTGTCTTTCACAAATCCCTGCATGAACCTCTGATTTCAGGGTCTTTCAACATAGCCAACAGAATTAGCATACTTACTTGGCACCAAAAAAAGTCAGCCTGGGACTAATCAGTTTTCTCCTTTCTTTATGTAACATTCATGTGCTTTGAGAATAGGAAAAAAATAGCTAATATTATTTCAGTTCCCACAGATGGTGTTTTCCTCATTCTTCAAAAATAATAATAGTTTTGGAGTTAAAAAAAAACACATAGAGTTATTCAATACACCTTGGTAAGGAGGCAAATTTAGTTAAAAAAAACTATCATGGGTTTCCTCACACAGAGAAATAAGAGGCATAAGTAAATTGAGGAAGAAAACAAATTAATATACTGATGTTTAGATATTGTATATATTTACAGCCATAGACCAAGCTCTGGGGAAGTGAGAGACTCTGTCTCAAAGACAACATGTATGACACCCAATACTGACACCTGATTTACTCACACAAATGTGTCCTTGTGTACGTGAACACACACACACACACACACACACACACACACACACGGAGTCTTCTTTACTCACTAGTGGTGTTTATTCACATTGAAGGTAAAAGGACAAGTTACTTTATTTGAATATTCTTATATTATGGAGGTCACTTTTGCTCTTAAGTCATATGGAAATTCTACAACTTTTTATGAGTCCCATAAATCTTGGTGGGGACTGTATTAGTCAAGGCTATTTATCTCACCTAACAGGTCCTGAGATAATTAGCATAGGTGCATTCTTTATCTAATTATCTCAGAGCACATTCTTTCTAATTTCCTTTTGCACTATCTTTAATCTTGTGTACCACAACTTCTGAAATAAGAGATGGGGGAACAGAACAAAAGCTTTGTTATTTTAATTGAGAAGAGAAGTCCTTCACCAAGTGAAGCCTTCCTAAGATTCTCCCCCGCAGAATCCAAAAGAGAGGGAAAAGGGGGTTAGGGTGAAAAAGACTTCAGTGTGGATACAACCAATAGCTTCTACTGCAATCAAAAAAAATTTTTAGATAATTTAATCTTTAATACTATCCCATCACACACTTAGAAACTTGGAAACTGAGGCTTAGAAATTTGAAATATATTTCCTGAACTAAATCAACAAACTAAGTCACAGAAGCTGGGTCACATCAGCACTGATCAATACTAAGGGCCACACACAAATAGCTTGCCATTCTTTTGTGCATATTAAGCAAATTTAGAATAAGTAAATTAGGAAATAGAAATTATTTTGCATCATAGAATAAAGGAAACTATTTGAAGGTAGTAAAAATTTGAGTCTAAGAAGCCTTGTTTTTAAAAGAAAACAAGTTCATGAAAGAACTGAAAATAAAAAGGCAGCTCTCTTTAAGATGAGTAGGTAACTTTATTTTTTATTTTTTTTACTTCTTTTTAGATATTTTCTTTACTTACATTTCAAATGTTATCCCCTTTCCTGGCTTCCCTTCTGAAACGCCCCTATCCCATCCCTCCTTCCCCCTGCTTATCAACCCACCCCCTCCTACTTCCCTGTCCTGGCTTTCCCCTACACTGGGGCATAGAACCTTCACAGGACCAACCCTCTCCTCCCTTTGATGACCTACAAGGCTACATCCTCTGCTACATATGTGCCTTGAGCCATGGGTACCTCCATGTGAACTCTTTGGTTGGTGGTTTAGTCCCTGGGAGCTCTGGAAATTACTGGTTGGTTCATATTGTTGTTCCTCCCGTGGGACTGCAAACCCCTTCAGCTCCTTCGGTCCTTTATCTAGTTCCTCCATTGGGGACCCTGAGTTCAGTCCAATGGTTCAGTCCACCTCTGTATTTGTCAGGCACTGGCATAGCCTCTCAGAAAACATCTGTAATGGGCTTCTGTCAGCAAGCACTTGTTGGTATCCACAATAGTGTCTGGGTTTGGTGACTGTATATGGGATGAATCCCCAAGTGGGGCAGTCTCTGGATGTCCTTTCTTTGAGGGTTAATATAGTAAAAATGGCCATCTCACTGAAAGCAATCTATAGATTCAATGCCATCCCCATCAAAATTCCAATGCAATTATTCATAGAGTTAGAAAGAGAAATTTGTAAATTCATCTGGAATAACAAAAAACCCAGGATAGTGAAAGCTATTCTCTACAATAAAAGAACTTCTGGTGGATTCACCATCCCTGACCTCAAACTGTACTACAGAGCAATCATGATAAAACAAAACAAAACAAGACAAGACAAGACAAGACAAGACAAGACAAGACAAGACAAGACAAGACAAAACAAAACAAAACAAAACAAAACAAAACAAAACAAACCTGCATGGTATTGGTACAGTGACAGGCAGGTAGATCAATGGAATAGAATTGAAGACCCAGAAATGATCCCACACATCACTTGATCTTTGACAAAGGAGCTAAAACCATCTAGTGGAAAAAGAGCATTTTCAACAAATGGTGCTGGTTCAACTGGTGGTTAGTATGTAGAAGAATGCAAATAGGTAACTTTCTAAAGAGCCCAACTATCTTCCTGACTATAATGTTATGCCAGTCAACAGAAGTTTTACAAGAAAACATAAACTATGAACCAAGAGGGAAAGTACTTATTCATTTCACGGGTTCTGCTCCTTTTTTTGTAATATGCTTTCCTCTTTAGCTGTTACTTGCACTTAGCTACTTCATATAAAGCCTAAAAAGTGCCAATCACATTGTCAAATGAGTGTCAGATATGAATATATATTTTGAAAGCTAAAATTATTATCTGTATTGTCTACACAGCTATATCTCTATTTTAAATTAGAGGGAACACTCTGCCCATTTATCCCAGCTGCCATGTGATACCATTCTTAACAGAAGAGAAAGCATTTATTTTTAGGAATACTTCCGTGTACTTTGCTCCTGTTTTTATAAATGAAACAGCATTACCAAGTAGCCCATAGGACAGAATGAACTATTTTCTAGCTCAGTGCAGCCAGGACAGATTATCTTCTTCTGTGTCTATGTAACTGCAGAGCTCAGCCTAGGTAGAATAATTGCCAAGTCTTCACTGCAAGTAAATAAAGCTTTAATAAATGGAATAGAAAACTATTCAGTAGGAATATAGAAAGCCAATAGGTAAATATGATGTTATAGAATATATTTCTAAAATAATTCTTCTAATACCTAAAAAAACAAAAACAAAAGGTAGGTGTGTGTGTGTGTGTGTGTGTACACACACACACACACACACACACACACACACACACAGACCAGAAGAGGGCTTTGGATTCACTGAAGATGGAATTACATACACTTGTTAGCTACCTGACACATGTACTGGAAACCAGAGGTGTCTACTGCAAGGGCAGCAAGGACTCAATATCTGAGCCCTGCCTTTCCCTGCAATAAATCTTTTTAAAGTTGCTTTTGCCTAAGAAATCTGTAAGGAAGGTGAGAAGGGATCTGCCTTTGAGCTTTTCCAATGTGCCCATTATTACAGCTCTGGGCTGCTCCCTCACCATTTTTTTTTCAGCCAATATAAAGTTTGTACTAGCTGGACAGAGATTACTCTGGGTGTTCAGGATGCTAGTTTAGCCCCAAGCCTTTCTTTGGGTGAGCATTAAACACAAAAACAATGACCTGAGTTGTCATATTCAGTTAACAAGAAGTTACCCAGAAGCAGAACTACAGAAGCCAAAAAGCCAAGGTACATTTAAACACTTTCCTAGGATGATGGACTTTGATTAAGTAGGTCCTTGTTTTTGTTTTGGTGGGTGGCACTATCTAAGTTTTACAGCCTGAATGGTTTTTTTTTTAACTTTTTATTGATTCTTTGTGAGTTTCATATCATGCACTCCAGTCACACTCATCTCCCAATCCCCTCATATCCCCCCTTAGCTCTTGTAACCTCTCCCCCCAAATAACACACACACACACACACACACACACACACCAAAACCAAACCAAAACAAAACAAAACAAAAAGCATAGAAAACATCTCATCATGGAAGCAGTTGTGTCCCACAATAAATCCCTCTGCCCACATATCTTCACTTGCAAATGTTCGTTGCAGTGAGTCAATGGTCTCTAGCTTCTCTGATACCATCAATATTGGATCCTCATTGGAACTCCTCCTGGTTATCCTGTTGTTTCCGTGTGATCCTGCAGCTTTGGAATAGCAGGACTAACCCTTCATCCATCCAAACCATTTGCAGTTGATAGAGATTTTGGAGTAAGCCAATTCATAGTTTTGAATCTGGGACTGGATTATTGCTGAGCTGGTCACCCCTCTTCCCCTCCCCGCCAGGTTCTCCCTTATCCATATCACCAGGACAAACTCTCCAGTACTGCTCCATCTAGACCACCTGATGCTGCCATTGGCAGGAGGCAGAATCAGCTCTCTTGCTCTCATGCCCTTGGGGCAGCTCAGCCATATCCACATCCCCAGAGCCAGATCCACTGTGCTGACCACTTCGGGTACAGAGCCCATTCTCCCAAGTGCTGCAGCCTATGAGAGGCTGGGACAACTCTCCTGCTTTCACACCTTGGGGCTGGCTCACCCCAGCCTTTGCTATCAAGACCAGCTACACTGTGTTGCCCAGGCATGGTACAAGGTCTGCTCTCCTGAGTGCTACAGACAAGTGAGAAAGCAGGGCTTGCTCTCCTGCTCTCAGCTTCCATGGCCTGCTCTCCCATCTACTGAAGGTGACAAAGGGAGAAGGGAAATGGGGAGGGCGTCACTCCTGCACCCACACCACAGATGAACTACATGTGGCAGGTGGCAGGACCAGCTCTTGTGCCCTCTTCCCTCAGGGCACACATACCTGCTTCCCTACCACCAGGACCAGTTCTACTCTGCTGCCCAGATGAGATACAGGGACCTGCTCTTCCAAGTGCTGCATGCAGCTGACAGTCTATCTCCTTTTTATAGAAAAGAAAGTAGAGGTTTATGGCTCACTGATAGAAGAACCAAGAATGGAACTAACATGTAGACAACTTGAAAGCATTTTGTACAACCCAGCCTACAACTCAGTTCACCATTTTCATTAGAAGAGATAACAGAGAATTATTATACAGGTAAGAATGAACAAAACTACTATGCTAGCTATATTAACTAGACACGAGTGGATTCAGCTAAGGAGAGGGAACGTCAATTGAGAACATGAATCCACAAGATCAGCTGCAGGCAAGCCTGTAGGGAATTTTTTTAATTAGTGATTTGTTGGAAGGGCCCAGCCCATTGTGGGTGGTGTCATCCCTAGGCTAATGGTCCTGGGTGCAATAAGAAGATAGGCTGAGTGAGTCATATGGAACAAATGTGTAGGCAGCACTTCATCATTGATGCTTGCCTCGATTCCTGTCTTGATTCCTGTACTTCTTTCCTTCCATGATGAACTGTGATGTAAAAGGATATGCAAAATAAACCCTTTCCTCTCAGGGCTGCCTTTGGTCGTGGTATTTTATCACAGCAACAGAAACCTTACCTATACAGAAATAGTGCTGGAAACTGGACAGGAATGGATGGTTCCTGGTGTCTGGGCATAGATCAAGACAGGCCAGCTCTACAGAGCTTTTAAAGTTCCTTTCTGACTCCTCTTTATCTCTACCTACATACATTTAGCCTGCTTTATTCTCTTTTAGCAAAAGATTTTGCTGTTCCTTAAATTCGTCTCATATTGTCTTCAAGGCTAGTCTACGGACCCTTCTTTTTCATATATATGGAAGAAGGCAGCATGCTACAATACAATGGGTATAGATAGTACTGTAGCTTATGACAAGATATTATTTGAATCTCATAACATATTTTAGTCTCTATCTCTTCATCATAAAATCTATACACACATATTGTATATGAATATACATGACATGATATGGGCATTGCACTCATGAACTGGCTTCAGTATGGCTACTTATACAAGACCTGCATAATATAGAACTAAAATCAGTCAACATTATAGGACACAGCACTAATGGGTTCAATGGGTTATCAGAGAGAGGGGGGAGAAAGAAATAAAGAGAGAAGGTAGGATGGTTTGTGTTGGGTGTATCTGGAAGAATATGAGGAGTGAGTTGAGGTAAATGTGGTAAAGATATATGAATTTATCAAAAATGAATAACAGATATTCTAATAAACAAATAATTGATAATGTCTAATTTTGTGTGAAGCATATATAATAGGTCCTTAGGATATTAGACAACACTGCTCTAACATGTTTCATTCACTTCCGTGTAAAAGTATTCAATAGTCAGAGCCCATTTAAGTATAAGTGAGATAAGAAATACAATTCAAGGTAGATAAAAGAACCATCAGGAGAATTTGTCTCCAGGAACAGCTCAGACTCAGAGTTCATAGCTCTGGTGCTTTCAATAGGCTCAATAGGAACCATCCATTCCTGTCCATTTTCCAGCACTATTTCTGTATAGGTAAGGTTTCTGTGGCTGTGATAAAATGCACAGAGGACTCCTTCATGGTTATTCCAGTAAAAAGTGAAACATTTCGGTCCCGACCAATTTTTGTATTTTTAAGGCTTGGAAGACTTGCTTGGTAATAGCTATTCCTTTGTTTTTCATTTACCAGTGGTGGATTATTTCTACCCATAAATTAAGCTTCTTATGGGAGTTGTCCTAGTTAGAGTTCCTATTGCTTCAGTGAAACAACACGACCAAAATGGAAGTTGGGGAGGAAAGGGTTATTTGAATTACATGTTCATCATCAGAGAAGTCAGGACAGGAAATCAAGGAGGGCAGGAATCTGGAAGCAGAAGGTGATGTAGAGGCTATGGAGGGGTACTGCTTTCTGGCTTGTTCAGTCTGCTCCTTTACAGCACCCAGGACCACCAGCCCAGGATGGCCCCACACACAGTGGGCTAGGCCTTCCTCCATTAATTACTAATTAATAAAATGCCTTACAGCCGGATCTTATGGAGGCATTTTCTCAACTGAGGCTCCTTACTCTCTGATGACTCTAGTTTCTGTGTCAAGTGAGCATAGCCAACACAGAAGTGTTCATCACCATCCAAGACCCATAGACTGGGTATCACAGATTAAAAGGGGGAGTGCTCAGTGGTCAGAAGGAAAGGAGGAAGGGTATTTATTGGAAAGGCAGTAGTACTGGATCATTATTTTAAGGGGCTCCTACACAGATTCACAATTTAATTACATTTCAAGAGAATGGAAAACCCATTGCCTATTGACTATATTGGCTTGTTTTGCTGTTACTTGTGAGATTGTAGGTGTATATTTGGATAAACCAATTGTTTAAGTCCTCAGCACATCAAAGAACACTGTTGTTTCAAGAAAGCTGAACCCTAGCATAAAAACATTAAAGGTGGAAACTTGAGTGTTCTTATTCCCAATATACCATCTCTCCCTTGGAGTATAGGTCTGACATCAGGAACAGTGCTGACTTCATGACTCCACGTCAATCACTGTACTCCCAAGTCCAAAAGCAGCCTTCATGGATAAAGATGATTTCCACAAGAGAGTCTATGCTGTGGCCATAGTAGAGTGCCTAGGCTAATGAAGTCAGGGTGAGCTGTAGTAATGGAGAGAATGCTAAGCTTGTCACTTGGCATCTACTATAGGCTTAATTTGTTGTTCTTTATTCTTCTTTGTCCTGAGAAGAAAACTCTCATTATTAACCTGTATTTTGCTCTGTATTTTGTCTACCTAGCAAGCCGTCACAACTAAAATCTATTTTAATTTTTTATTAGGTATTTTCCTCATTTACATTTCCAATGCTATCCCAAAAGTCCTCCATACCCCCCCCCCACTCCCCTACCCACCCACTCCCACTTCTTGGCCCTGGAGTTCCCCTGTACTGGGGCATATAAAGTTTGCAAGTCCAATGGCCTCTCTTTCCAGTGATGGCCAACTAGGCCTTCTTTTGATACATATGAAGCTAGAGTCAAGAGCTCCGGGGTACTGGTTAGTTCATAATGTTGTTCCACCTATAGGGTTGCAGACCCCTTTAGCTCCTTGGGTATTTTCTCTAGCTCCTCTATTGGGGGCCCTGTGATCCATCCAATAGCTGACTGTGAGTATCCACTTATGTGTTTCCTAGGCCCCGGCGTAGTCTCACTAGAGACAGCTATATCAGGGTCCTATCAGCAAAATCTTGCTAGTGTATGCAATGGTGTCAGTGTTTGGAGGCTGATTATGGGATGGATCCCTGGATATGGCAGTCTCTAGATGGTCCGTCCTTTTGTCTCAGCTCCAAACTTTGTCTCTGTAACTCCTTCCATGGGTGTTTTGTTCCCAATTCTAAGAAGGGGCAAAGTGTCCACACTTTGGTCTTCGTTCTTCTTGAGTTTCATGTGTTTTCTATTTTAATTTTTATGTCATATCCTTCTTTTGGTAGTTAAAAATTTTTTCATAGTCTAAAGAAGACTAATATAAATAGAATGACATCTAGAATTCTTTCCTGGAAAGCTCTTATACCATTTTGGCTATATCTTCAAAATCAATTCATATCCATACTATCTTGTTCCATATTAGAACACATTCCTACTCGTTAATGGAGCCTTTGAAGTTGCCCATACAACTGTCAGCCTGGATTCATGATTCCTTCTCGACCCCTTTGTTAATTACTAATCAATTTGTCAACACTGTCCTATCCAGTAGAAATGACCATGACATAAATACAGAAAGAAGAGTGGCTTTCCCTAGGAAGTAGAGCAAGTATACATACATTTTTTATGTCCTTTGCGCTATTCCAGCTTGTCATCTGGCAGATACTCAGCACAGTCTCCATCTCTCCTTCATAAGCGCTCGCTATAGAGGGGTGCTTAGCACACAGTCTCCAGTTCTCAGCACCTTCTGTCTCTGCTCCATCTTCCCACAGCCATTTTTCTCACCCGCTATGTTATCCCCAGAGCCATCTGCATCTGCCCCAGTGCAGGATACACTGGGTGTCCTCACTTGTTCCAGAACTTTCCTTCAGCCAAACAGTCTAGCTTTGCATATTACTTGGCCTCTTTCTCTACAAAGTCTACCTACATGTCTTTTTCACAATTTTAGATGCCTAATCAATGTTTTTATTTCTCCCCTGAACTCTGTCTCAATGTGTGCTTCATTGAACATAACTAACTTGGCCAAAATGTCACACACAAACAATTTCTATAATTTCCAATAATAGACATATGTTATACAATCTGTAGTATTGATATTTAGAAGCAATTCAGTAAATCTTACACCATTAGTTATATGAGGATTTGGATAGTGAGGGTTTGTCAAGGGGGCCAATTCTAATATGTTAGTGTTGGATTCTAAAAGGAACATATGGGACAGAAGAAGTGACACTCAGCATTTGCATACCGCATGATGAGAAACAAACACCATGCGTGCATGGCTGTATCTTTTTGGTGATAATTAGAGCCAGATTCATCACGATAAGCAGCATATGCTCCCATGGTTACAATTATGGCAACTGCAAAGGAAAGCGCGTCATTTAGTTATAGCACACAGATTTTTGTGATGATATCTTTCCAGATATAACCCCAGAAAAAACATATCCTTCCTAGTAACAATCCAATGTATCTTTCCTGGTTCCCAGTAATCAATGCAGACACAATTGTTCCAAGGCTGAAGACATTGGCCTATCATTAAAAACAAAATCCAAGGGCTATTTCAACAAACATAACTACAATTTAAAATTTTTTCTCTCACCACAAAGCAAGGTTTCCAAGCTCTGGATTGTCTGTTTCTTTAAAAGAAGCCTTTGTCAGGAGACCAAAGGATCCTGGAAATCATGGGCTTTGGCCATCTTTTAGGTTTGTTTCACTGTATCAGTAAGTTCTCTACTTCTCTACACTGGCTCTGATAATGTTGCTCAAGACTGTGTTAATTACATGCCCCAGTACAGGGGAATGCCAGGGCCAGGAAGCAGGAGTGGGTGGGTTGGGGAGTAGGGTGGGGGAAGGGTATGGGGGACTTTCAGGATAGCATTTGAAATGTAAATGAAGAAAATATCTAATAAAAAAAAGAAAAAAAACTCTGTTTAGATTAAGACTAAAGAAGACTTACATAGAGCGAATAGGTTAAAACTTTAGAAGGATATAATAAATGTACCATATTTTCTGTATCCATTCCTCTCTTGAGGGGCATCTGGGTTCTTTCCAGCTTCTGGCTAATATAAATAAGGCTGCTATGAACATAGTGGAGCATGTGTCCTTCTTACTGGTTGGAACATATTCTGGATATATGCCCAGAAGAGGTATTGCTGGATCTTCCGGTAGTACTATGTCCAATTTTCTGAGGAACCGCCAGACTGAATTCCAGAGTGGTTGTACAAGCTTGCAATCCCACCAACAATGGAGGAGTGTTCCTCTTTCTCCACATCCTCGCCAGCATCTGCTGTCACCTGAATTTTTGATCTTAGCCATTCTGAATGGTGTGAGGTGGAATCTCAGTGTTGCTTTGATTTTCATTTCCCTGATGATTAAGGATGTTGAACATTTTTTCCAGGTGCTTCTCTGCCATTTCGTATTCCTCAGGTGAGAATTCTTTGTTTAGCCCTGAGCCCCATTTTTTAATGGGGTTATTTGATTTTCTGGAGTCCACCTTCTTGAGATATATATATATATATATATATATTGGATATTAGTCCCCTATCTGATTTAGGATAGGTAAAGTTCCTTTCCCAATCTGTTGATGGCCTTTTTGTCTTATTGACAGTGTCTTTTGCCTTACAGAAGCTTTGTAATATTATGAGGTCCCATTTGTTGATTCTTGATCTTACAGCACAAGCCATTGCTGTTCTATTGAGGAATTTTCCCCCTGTGCCCGTATCTTCGAGGCTTTTCCCCACTTTCTCCTCTATAACAGAGGAATGGATACAGAAAATGTGGTACTACTCAGCTATTAAAAAGAATGAATTTATGAAATTCCTAGGCAAATGGATGGACCTGGAGGGCATCATCCTGAGTGAGGTAACCCAATCACAAAAGAACTTCCATGATATGTACTCACTGATAAGTAGATATTAGCCCAGAGACTTAGAATACCCAAGATACAAGATGCAATTTGTAAAACACATGAAACTCAAGAAGAACAAAGACCAAAGTGTGGTCACTTTGCCCCTTCTCAGAATTGGGAACGAAACACCCATGAAAGGAGTTATAGAGACAAAGTTTGGAGCTGAGACTAAAGGATGGAACATCTAGAGACTGCCACATCTGGGGATCCATCCCTTAATCAGCCTCCAAATGCTGACACCATTGCATACGCCAGCAAGATTTTGCTGAAAGGACCCTGATATAGTTGTCTCTTGTGAGGCTATGCCGGGGCCTAGGAAGCACATAAGTGGATGCTCACAGTCAGCTATTGGATGGATCACAGGGTCCCCAATAGAGGAGCTAGAGAAAGTACCCAAGGAGCTAAAGGGGTCTGCAACCCTATAGGTGGAACAACAATATGAACTAACTAGTACCAGCCCCCCAGAGCTCGTGTCTCTAGCTGCATATATATCAGAAAATGACCTCGTTGGCCATCGTTGGAAAGAAAGGCCCCTTGGTCTTGCAAACTTTATATGCCTCAGTACAGGGGAACGCCAGGGCCAAGAAGTGGGAGTGGGTGGGTAGGGGAGTGGCGGGGGAGGGCATGGGGGACTTTTGGGATAGTATTGGAAATGTAAATGAAGAAAATACCTAATAAGTAAAAAAAGGATATAATAAATTTTCTACTAAATATATATTTTTAAAATTAAAAAATTATGACAGTTCTACTTAATAATACAAAGCTAACACCAAATATTTTAGAAGACTTAACAATTTAAAGTATTAGATCTGGATAAATGGATCAGTAGTTAAGCGTGTTTACTACACAGTCATGAAAACCAGAGCTTGGATTCCAGCACCTACATAACCAGTTGTATACCTATAAATGCCTGTATACTCAGCTCTAAGAAGGCCAGACAAACATCTTTGGGATGTGCTGGCTTCCTGCCTAGTCCAGAAAGTGAAAGTTCAAACTTCACAGAGAGGCCATTTCTGGAAAAAAAAAAAATAGACAGTGGGAAATGACACCTGATGCAATCTTCTACTTTCTTCACACACACACACACACACACACACACACCCCACACATACACACACATACACATGTGCATCCCCGCACATACATGCAGAACACACATAAATACTTAAATCGTTATTTGACTTCTCACAGTTATTTTCTTACTTGGTTTATCTTTGAAAACTATGCAGTTTTACTTGCTTCAATGCAACATTTTTACAAAGAAATGATAAAGACACATGGATACATTTTGGAGGATCATATTGTCGTGCTTCTTCTATTAAAGGTAGTCTTTATTAAAGGCATGATGAATTCCTTTTTAAAAAATTTTTACTATGTGACATCATCAATAAAATGGATGTATTGGGTTTCATCCTTGCATAGGCTGAAGAGAGATAGGAGCTCTATTCCTGGTCACAAGGGTAATATATTTCTTTTCTATTTACTTGGTGCTTTGGGCATTATATCAAGAAAGCTACATATTTGCTGTCGTTTCCTGTTGCGTGTGTTTCTTTTTTATCTATCTATCATCTATCTATCACTTTTCTTTTTTTTCAAAAACCATTTTTATTAGATATTTTCTGCATTTACTTTTCAAATGCTATCCCGAAAGTCCCCTATACCCTCCCCCAACCTGCTCTCCAACCCACTTTTGAGATAGCATCGTGCTATATAGCCATGGCTAGCCTGGGACTCAATACGCAGCCAAGGATGCTCTCAAACTCACAGCAACCTTTCCATCTCAATCACAGACATTTTCGTTTTTTTCACCTTAACTCAAATCTGAGCCTTTTATTTAGGATGCTACTATGTAACTATCTTCAATGATGTGGTACCAGAATTATCTTTCTATACGCCTTTCCCATTCTACACACTGCAGACTTTTTGTACAGTGATTATAAATGGACCACATAAGTGTCAGAGCAAATAAATAAATAAATAAATAAGCAACACAGTTGTTTATTTTTCTATTCTCTTCTTGATGAGAGCTATTATAAATTATAAAGAGTACAGGAAAATATTTCAATAATTCGATAAGCACCCCATCAAGACAGAAATTTTAAAAAATCAGCATGGAATAGGGCATAGGGGAGTCCCTGAAGCTATTGGCAGTTGATGGTTGCTGAGGGAGGGAAAGCCACTCTCTATAGGGGAATGGGCCATGTTATGGATTGTCCATGTCCAGTGGATGGCCACATATCCATGCAAAAACTCACAGTACTAGTTAGAATCAGAGAGTGTGATGGTGAGATCTGTAACTAACTACAACCCAAGTGCCTGGGTGCACCTGTGAGGAATTTCTTTTTAATGAAAGCATTTGAAGTAGGTGACCCACTTTTAATTCCGATGTTTTGGAGTGGGAAGACATGCCTTTAATTAAGGTATGAGAGGTGGGAAGACCCACCTTTGATCTGGGCCACACCCTCTGCCTGCAGCCTATAGAAAGAGCAGGAAAAGAGGAAGCTTGTTCTCTTCGCCTGCTTGCTTAACCAGAAACTCCATTCCTTCGCTTCCATTAGACTCTACTTTTTTGGGATCCTGGTTGGTGTACAATGAAGACTAGCTGAGACATCCAACCTGTGGGATGAAAAACTACTAGATTCTTGAACCTTCCATTGGTAGACAGCAATTGTTGGACTAGTTAGACCACAGCCTATAAGCCATTCTTAATAAATCCCATATATATATATGTATACACACACACACACACACACACACATATATATATATACATACATACACATAATATGTATATATATGTTATATTGTTATGTAATAAATATATGATGTTATATTATTAATAATTATATTGATGATATATTTAGTAATATGTTATTTATATTCATTCTATCAGCTCTGTTCCTCAAGAGAACCCTTACTAATCAAAGGTCTATTTATAGCAACAACAAAAGGACACAAAGCTGGGAGAGTGAGGGTAGGGGTATCATGCAGAGTTGGAAGGGGTTAGTGGTAGATGGAGATGAGAAATATATATTGTATGAATGAAGTTTACAAAGAATAAAATATTATTTAAAAATAGATAGATGAAATTCAACTAAGAATTTGAAAAAGAACAATTAACAAAAGAGAGGTATAAAGGAGCTGGCTCAGTAATTAAAGGCACATACTGCTCTTACAGAAGACCCACATTCCACATCCAGTTCCAAGAACCACACTGGGTGGCTCACAACTGACTGTAACTTCAATTCCATTGGTTCAAAATCCTTTTCTGGACCCTGAGGGTATCTGCATATGCACACATGCACACATGCGCACATGCACACACACACACACACACACACACATACACACACACACATACACACACACACACACACACACACACACACACAGAGAGAGAGAGAGAGAGAGAGAGAGAGAGAGAGAGAAAGAGAGAGAGTAATAAGTAAATCACACACACACAATTTACTCAATTACTTCTAATGTAGTTTGATTACATTATTCTTTGGAACATTGAGTCCAATTGACTTAAAACACAAAATTAGCCCTGGACACACGCACATTTAAGCAATCCTAACTGGGCTCAGTGGGTTGCTCATAAAGTTTGTATATCTAATATATCTAATGATTAAAAACTAAAGAAGAGGTCATGAATTTGGAAAGGAGTGCAGAGATACTGGAGGAGCTGGAGGAGGGGCAATGGAGAGGAGTGATGTAGATGCAATGTATATTATGAAATTCTTGAAAAAAAACAAGCAAAATTTAAAAGCAGCTGTTATTCCTCAAACTGCATATAATAAGCAATATCAACACAAACAATGACAACCCCTAAGGACACATTTCCATCTGCTGTCTTTAATATCTGCAAATGTAGTTTGCCCAGGATGCAGGTTCTCCCAGGGGCAAGCACTTGTTGCCACTGGCACTCTTGGTCTCTTTTAACCCAACTCCACTAGTTTTCCTCCTGAACTCTGCCAGCTGATGCTTCTTCTTCACCACAAGCCAACACAAGCTTTTCATCTCTGGCCTCTTCCTGATGTGATGCAAGTTTTTCTTCTTCTTCATTGAAATGGAAAGCTAGCATGTCCCAGGGAGACTCCCCTCCCCAACCACCTTCTTCCTTAGAGCTTCCTTAGCACTCGAGGGAGAGGGAGGAGATCACCAACACAGAGATTGGGCACTGAAAGCTTATGTCGTATCATTACAAGGTACTAGTATCAAGAGGAGGAAATAAAGTCATGAGAGTGAAGCCCTTATTTTCAAAAGAAATAGAAATAGAGAAGTAAGATTAATATTCTCCCTGCTGTCTACAGGTTGTCACTGGAGCCTCTCATTCTGCAGTCCTCTCAACTTCCTGATCCTTGGGATCTCCATAAAAAAGAATTTACCAGTAGCATACAGAGTGCTGTGCAGAGAATACAAAGATGGAAGTGGAACACTTTAGAGAATACTCGTGGACTGGCCAGAAAGCCCACTGCACCACTCCACATTTGGGACAGGCTTTATATGATTTCTGGAGCAGACAGCCTTTTAGAAAGCATGTTTTCTGTCTAGGTAATGGATAGTCTCGTTTGGGTTAGTTCTAACAGGAGGGATAATGATATGGCCTTGTCGTTTAGGAGATGGCCTTGTGCAGGTCAGTAATCCCATAAGTTTCAGGGCTCTCCCAACCATGTTTATGTAGTCATTGAACTGCAACAGTCAAGAATGTTATGTCTCCTCTCAAGGTGAAAGATATGACTCAGGTTCCATTCCTCTGAACAGTAATATGAGAGAGACTGCTGTTCTAGGCCTTAGTATGTCTAGCAGTATATTATGAAGACGGAGTCAATACTCAAGGTCTTTCTACCCTCCTGATATCTAAGCAACTGATCAACAATGCAAAGACACAGCAAAAAGATGGCCATTTGTAAAACAGATGTGGAATGTGCTTTCACCTTGATTTTGAACAACCCAGACTCAAACACTGGCAAAAGGAGGAGTCTTTTCTACCAGCAAGCCTAGTGTTTTGGTATAAAAGTCTAACCTAGCCAAGACAGAAGCAGTCTTTCCCCCTAAGATGACTTTCAGATCATTATCCCTCTATCTTCAAGTGAAAGCCTGTCCTTTGGTGCACATACCTCCAGCAATCTCCAAATCAAAGCCTTGGGTATGTTGGCAGGAGCCTTTCTTCTGACTCCAGTCCTAGCTATATTCCTGGATCAGGCAATCTTGTTGGTCTGTGTCAATGATTTCCCTACTCTGTCCTCTACCTCCTAACCTCTCTACATCTAAAGATCTTCTCAACTCTTGGAATTCATTTGCATACTCATAACCTGGACCTTAAGATCAATCAGTGTTTCCAACCTCTGGTATCAGAAGCTGTAAGTTAAATCAGCTGCTCCCCTCTCTGACACCAGCCACCTCTCTGTGAATTTCCTACTCATCTACATCACAGTTCTTGCTTCTTGACAGAAATTCTAATGCAGGGTTGCTCATTAAAGTTCACATACTTCAATCCCATTCTGCTCTCACGTCCTTCCTTTTATATTTTAAGACTCATGATCCATTTATGAATAATAAAATCCATGTCATTATTTTACACCTCCACATTTGTTATCTGTACATCCTCATCTTTATCTAATCTTCAGATTGGGTCACATGAAGATGAGATGACCAAGGATAACTGGTAAAAAAAAAAGATGCGATAATTGTTCAGAAATAGAACTAATATCTGTTCAAGTGTAGAATTTAAAAGGGCAGAAAAGAAATATAGGCATCGATTCTCTGTCAATGTTGAAATTATAACATCTAAAAAAAGCTGGATGAAAAGAAAATACGTTGGAGGCAGAATAAACTTGTTGATGCCAAAATGGGTGCAAAATGATATAATTTAATATGGACAAATGGGGTAATAAAAGCTTAAGAACATTTAATAGCACAAAACCAAACAGAAAGAAAGATAATGTTATTGACTAAATGGGGTGGTGCGTGTATACAAACAGTCTTATGGTCCAGAATAGCAATTTCAGAATCAAAACCAAATAGAGAGCAGAAGCCAGAGGAAGGCAACATTGAGCTTGTAAACCAATAGAGAAAATATATTGTCCCATAAGGTACTGGGTAAACTAGATAGTGTTGTGAACCAATACCTCACAATGCACAGCAGAATAACCTACAAACAATTTCAATTTTTGTTTCAAAAATTAATTTTTAAAGGAAAAAATTACTAATTTTCTTTGCATAGAAGAGTCCTACAACCTGAATGACCCCCGGCTCTGTTCTCAAGAGTCTTTGATCCCCACTTTGAAAACTTATGAGCCAGGCCTCCAAAGTCCTCATTTTTCTCTGCCTTTCCCTTGGAATAGCCCATTAAACTCTGAACAATATTTAAGGGCTTTCCTAGCCCATAGTTTCAAAATCTTTCACATTTGTCCCACAATCTGTAAGAACCACATAGCCAGGTTTATAATAACAACCCCACTTCTTGGTACCAATTTTATGTCTCAATTTTTTTTTCTGTTGTTGCATTTTCAAATATCCCTTTAAAAGAAATTTAAGGGAGGAAGGGTTCATTTTGCCACATAGTTTGGTGGGTGGAGCATAGTCAGTCCAGCATGACAGGCATGTGGCACCACAGGTATGGTGGCAAAATGGGGCAAGCTGAACTCCTATTGTATCTATACTTACAGAGAGAGAGAGAGAGAGAGAGAGAGAGAGAGAGAGAGAGAGAGAGAGAGCAGGAAGTAAGGCTATGCTAGAAAGTCTTCAGCTTACAAGCCTCCAGTTACCTATTCCGTCTGGTAAGTCACAACCTCTTAAATGTTTCATAACCTTCCCAAACTTCATTATCAATGGGTATCAAGTACTTCAACCTGTGAGCCTACTCTTCACATTCAAACCCAAAAGAGAGGCCCATTGGTCTTGCAAACTTTATATGCCTCAGTACAGGGGAACGCCAGGGCCAAGAAGTGGGAGTGGGGGGGTAGGGGAGTGGGGGGGGTATTGTGGACTTTTGGGGTAGCATTGGAAATGTAAATGAAGAAAATACCTAATTAAAATAAAAGAAAAAAGAAAAAGAAAAGTAACATCAAATCAAACCACATGGTAAGGAAAGAAAATGTTATCTATATCACAAAATACTAATCTCTAATATGGAAACATCAAGAAGAAAATGGCCAGCAACAAACTGGCTAAGGGAAAATGGACAAAGTATATGATTAACAGTTCACAGGAAAGATCTATGAACAGTTGTTCAAAATTCTCATCAGACAAGCACTACAACTTAGAGCTAAAATTTTGTACATTTCCATTCTGCTGAGAATGTCAAAACCCCCAAAAGGGAGAGGGAGAGGGAGAGGGAGAGGGAGAGGGAGAGGGAGAGGGAGAGGGAGAGGGAGAGGGACAGGGACAGGGACAGGGACAGGGACAGGGACAGGGACAGGGACAGGGACAGGGACAGGGACAGGGACAGGGACAGGGACAGGGACAGGGACAGGGAGGAGAGAGGGAGGGGGACGGGGACGGGGAGGGGAGGAGAGGGGGAGGGGCGGAGAGGGGGAGGGGAGGAGAGGGGGAGGGGAGGAGAGGGGCAGGAAGAGAGGTCCTTTGAAGTTTCAAAAGCCCAGCCACAGTGACATACTTCCTCCATCAAAGCCAAACCTCCTAACCGTTTCAAACCGTTCTACTCCCTGATGACTAAGTATTCAAATATATGAACCTATGGGTACCATGGGTTCATATATGAACATATAAACATACATAGTTATTATTTAAACATTAGATAAATATTAATAAAATTTTATTTGTCATATGTTCAGAGTGAGGGAATTGCAAAGAAATATATGATGAAGGAATGCCAATATCAGAATTAGCATAAGGCTTCTCTAAGCCAACAGTTAACAAGCTGAGATGAAGTTCCTATGGAGAAAAAAAAAAACATAGAACATTTGGGAACTGGGACAAAGCTGGTGGAGCTCCAGTGAAATTAGCTAGAACAAAAGGGATCTGTGACAAAACTGCTGTGTTGGATGCTCCCAGACAAGGCAGGGCCTCCAAGGGTCTGATAGAAAGCATAAACAAGCTGAAAAAGTCTCTTTCACCAAAATGTTGGGACACATTAGAATACATCAAGGACAGGTAAAAGGCACCAAGACAGTTGTCCTGCCAGCAATATTGATAATTTTGACTAGGTTGATGGTCATAAGGTTGGGAAGGATGTGATGTATCTGATATTCTCATGACTCATTAATGCAGCTGCTTACTGCTTGTGTTATTTCCTGTAATAGCAAATGGGAAGGACTCAGCAAGCTCCTTTTGTTGGTGACACAGAATTTAGGAAAATCCTGAATCTTAGCAAGCATATGAAACTATTCTTTTTATTTTTTTTAATGCTCCCCATGATTTTTCCATCAGAATTATAGCCAGCTCTGTGTTCTTTCTGAGAATTGACTACAAAATTAAGGGGGAAAGAGTAGGAATTTTGACAAGCAGATTTCTTATGGCAGATTTGAATAGGGAACCTCTTATTCCCACTGCAAATCCACTGACCAGACATGAATTATACTGTCTTTCCTGATTGCAAAAGAGGTTTAAAGAACTCTCTTCTTAGAATAGATAACAAATTTCGTGGAAATGTCTCTGCCTCTGGAGGATGTGGAGTTCTATGTTACAGGAAAATAGATGTATAATCACATTGAAAGGCACCAGATAGCCATTTATTTCAAGATCACTTGTAGGACAGTCTAACTCACAATTGGCCATGCATGGACCCACACAAATAAACATGCCTCCCCTGGAAGATTTCATCTTGGTGATGATCTATGAGGGGAGAAGTCATCCTTTCTCTATACCTTCAATGGGCAATGTTAAAGCATGCCAGACCTACAGAGGACATTCTTATTCAAAAGAGAGGAAGACAGACACATTGCATTTACTGGTCCATAATGATTCTAAACTCTAGTTAGGTTGCCACAGGAGCTGACTACAGTGGTGGTCAATGTTCACCCATTCTGGTGGCTACTCTTTGGGTATCTTAGTTTTGTTCTCTGGTATCTACTTCTGAGTCATCCTCCTTTTTAAATAAGAAGGATGTAAATTTCCAATCTAGCCACTCTCTCAACCTTTCATGCCTAAATATCTTTGAAAAAGTGAACATTTTGAACGTTTCTTGCCTTCTTTGAAGTCCAAATTGGGAGAAAAAAACAAAACAGAAAAAGAAAAAATATTCTCATACTTTCTTAAAATGTATTAAAATAAGACACCATGGAATAAAAGATGATTGGGTTTAGCAAGCTCTTCTTTTGTACTCTGACATCATTTAAAATTTGAAATTTGTATGAAGGAGAATTTCTTCTGTAAACCATGACTCATTCTAGGTATACAAAAATGTGAACAATAGTATCCACTACTCACATTAAAATTTAAAAACATATGCAAAGAATAGTTGCAGCTGACTTCTATTTCCCTTTGCCCAACCCAACTTTCACTCTCTCAGTAGTGAAAACTGTCAAATGGGTACACATTTTAGATACCTCTTCCAAGCTGTAAAAGGCATTACACATGTTATTTAACCTCTTTGTACCTAAATTTCTTCAGTAGTAAGTAAAGACTAATAGGTTAGTATATTAAATAATATATGAAGTTAATAAATGAGCATTAAGATGCCATAACTCAGTAAATACCATGTAGGTATTGGCTAGTATTAATTTTCAACAATAGAAATATGTAAGGATCTAACTTGATTCTAATTGTGAAGCGAATATTCCTCTTTCAACCAGCCAGTAAGAAGTTACTGTGGAGTCTGCCTGAAACAAGACTGTCAGATTTAACACCTTCCAGCCCCATTTTTATATGTCAGTCTATAAACACACATTTTTTATCACAATGGGTGGTTGACGCCAGTTCAGATGCCATTCCTTGTGTCAAAGAGAGATGTAAAGCTGTCCCTAGCATTTACTCATGCTGATAGTTATCACTAAATAACTAAATGGAATATACCTGTGCCTTCAGTTCTTCAATCCCTTCTCATCTCCTTCCATCTTTCCATCTGGCTGGAAGTCTGCTCCCTATACCTATCTTGGACCCTTACCACCATGCAAAGATGCAAATCTGAGTCATTTAGTCTGGAGTAGCAGACCAACAGCTCAGCTACATACATATCCCCCAAAACAATATAGAAAGGAAGAACTCAGAGTCCTAAGGTCAAGAATTCTGAGTTTCAACATTTCCACAACATCACTGTAGCTTATAGAAATGCCTTTATGCAAAGCAGTTGGCTGGGTATATTGGCATACATATGGTTGGTAAGAGGAACGCATTTATGAATACCTGCATGTAAATCCATACTAACAAATATATCTCCTAGAGCAGTCTAAGGTCTTTGGAATCTGAAAATAAGTCTACTGGTAAGATATTCATAGTACTACATAGGAAATGTATTTACCATATAATTGACATATAAAACCAATACAGAAAATAATCTGACTGGATCCAAATAACTAAAGTATAGCAGGATGTCATCAATTTTGTAAGTTATTTTTAATGACTTTAAAATCTCAGTAAATAATAATGCTTTGTGTATGCAATTAAGCGATAAACAGGATGAGAAAGACTGTCTATTTTCCACCCAGAGGCTGTTGGTTATCTCGGTAGTTTAGCCTGAGGACTGAGAGTGTGCAGTTCAGAACTGCAGTGCTTGGGTTTGATCCTGGTGTGCTATCTATTAACAGAAGTCAAGGCTGATGGTGTTCCACTCAGTCTCTTCCATTCTTCTGGATCATCCATTGTGCATCTCCTCCAACTTCTGGATACTTTTCTTTACTTAGTAGCTATTAAAGCCTCTTTTCAGATCGAGTAGAAAACTGAAGGAAAACATGTGCAATTTCATCTCCTAAGAGTGTCATGGCCTGACTGAAACAGGCGGTGAAGGTCTGTGTCACAGCACAAAAATCACACACAAGATGCAGTTTATGGCTTCCTCCCTTTTCTGCTTCACATGCACGCGCGCGCGCGTGCACACACACACACACACACACACACACACACACACACACAGAACCATTCACTCTGGCATCTCTTATTAATGCATCCCTTGATGAACAAATGTTGTTGCTGGAGGCCATCTTCTGAGAAATCAGGCCTAAAAACACTTCTAAGTGATGTTGGATTAAAACAACAAACAAATAAACAAACAATAAAAACAGGTGTTGGAAGTACAGGCTTTTAATCCCCAACATTTGGGAGGCAGAGGCAGGTAGATCTCTGAGTTTCAGGCCAGTCTAGTCTACATAAAAATCTCCAGGATACCCAGTGCTACACAGAGAATCCTGTCTTGGAAAATCTAAATAAATAAATAAATAAATAAATAAATAAATAAATAAATACTTAAAAATAAACTCCAAAACTGCTATGTAAAATTAGTTTTCCTCACTTGCAAATTCAAAGAGTTTTTTTAAAATAAGGAATTATATGAGATAATTTTTAAAAAAGCAAAGAGCCCACTGCATATCAAATGTTTAGCTTGCCCAAAATATTTATTAATGTGGGAAAGTACATAAAGGTTATTGAGCTTAATATGAGTCATGAATTTATGCTTTTCAAAATGTTTATTATTCCAAAAGTTTTGACCTTTTCTGACAACAAATGGTTGTGTAACCTTGACAACATTTCTATGTAAATACACTTAATCTCTACCTTTCAAGGTAAAGATGACATTTCAATAATAAGTGAAAAACTCACGCCACCAAAATATCATTGTGGAAATGACTGCTTAGAACAACGTTGTTATGTCAAGAGTAATATAAAGTAGTTCTCAGAGAAACCCACATTCGAGTGTTTACGACCTTGGAGTGTAACTCTCTGTTGAAGAGTTTCTGTGACTTATTAATTCACTTTTAAAGACTTAAAACAAGACTGGGGATGTAGTTAAGTTGGTAGCTCTAGGTGCTAGCCCCAGTATCAAATAGAACGAGACATGGTGGTACACCCTGTAATCCTAACATTTGGAAGATGGAAGCCAAGGTCATCCTCTGCCAAATAGCAAGTTCTCAGCCAGCCTCCCTCTCTACCTCCCTCATTCATTCATATATATATATATATATATATATATATATATATATATACATATATATATATATACACACATATATGTGTATGTGTGTGTACATATATATATATATATACATATATATATATATTAGAGAGAGTCATCAAAGTACAATTTCTTGTGATTAGTTCTCAAGAAAAACTAATTGATGTGTGAAAGGAAGAAATTTACTCCCACATTATTGAAAGCAAAATTATTTTATAAAATAAAATATTTAAAATGTGCAACATTGCCAGGCATTGGTGGCACATGCCTTTAATCCCAGCACTCGGGAGGCAGTGGCAGGCAGATTTCTGAGTTCAGGGCCAGCCTGGTCTACAGAGTGAGTTTCAGGACAGCCAGGGCTACACAGAGAAACCCTGTCTCAAAAAAAAAAAAAAAAAAAAAAAAAAACAGAAAAAAAAAAGATTTTAAAATGTGCAACATTTATCTAGTTCTTGTTTGTCAGACTTCACCCATTATTTAATTATACAATTTTAGCATTGCTACATAAAATATATTTTAAGTAATTTAAATAGCAGGATTATGGATAAAGACAGATAAACCATTAAAATTTTCTTCTTATAAGAACATGTGATCAAAAGTTTCATGAACCAGTTCACTCTTAAAGATTCTCAAGATCTGAATCCATCAATAGAGAAACAGTTTCAGTCTAGATCACCAAAGAAGAATTCGTTACATGTTTATTATAGGAAACTCACTCTATCTGTAATATTTAAATTAAGTTTAACATAATAGAGCAAGAAGTACACCATGGTAACAGTAATCAGAATATTTCCAGATAAACTATATTAACTTTGTTCGAAGCAGACTGTGGGCTTAGATTTTTCTAAACGTTCTTTATGTAGGCTGCTCAAACACCTCAACCTTCCTTCTAATCCAGCGACAAGAGGTTGGGGAGAAAGAAAGTTAATAGGAAATGGGGATTGAGGACCTGTTTAATAGTAGTTTTTTTGAGGCAATTCCACTCTTTGTTGTCAAGATACCAGTAGTAGAGTTTAGTAGCAAACACCAAACACAGGTCAGTAACAGTGGCATGATCCAGCACAACCACCTCCCTCCGCCCCAAGGCTTCACAGAGTCAGCATGAGTCAGCAGAAGTGGCTAGAGTCAGTTGGAACACCACAGAAGGTCTTTTGTGTGTTTTTCTCTCCAAAATGAAGACCAGCAAAGAAGCAAGGTCAGAAAACGATTGCACAGCGTTGCAATGCAAGAGCAACCTGTCACTCTTTATGGGGTTCCATTTATATACTCTTTCCAAACATCACATGCTCCCCAGTGTCTGCTCCAACAAAACATCACATGTATTCTCACATGTCTGCTTCAACAAAACATCACATGTACTCTCACATGTCTGCTTCAGCAAAACATCACATGTACTCTCACATGTCTGCTCCAACAAAACATCACATGTACTCTCACATGTCTGCTCCAACAAAACATTACATGTACTCTCACATGTCTGCTTCAGCAAAACATCCCTTCATAAGACAGTTTCCAGAAAAACGTCATGCGGCACAACTGGCTTTCCAAATAAACTAGAAATTTCCACTTCAGCAAACTTCAGAACAAGGGAAATCATTCAGAGTAGGAAGGGATCTATAAGACCATACCCCTCCTGAAGAATTGTATGCAGTTAATTGTTGCTGGGGAAAGAATGTTATATTCCTAGTGCTATTGCCTCAGGTACAGTGCCTTTGCTCAAGAAAAGAATTCTCACCCATGGTCAGATGAGCAATAAAAGGACATGGAAGTAGGAGGGAAATTGTTGCCAAAAAACAAGCGTCAGTGGGGTGGAAGAGCTAGAAAAGGACAATGGGAATGTGCTAAAACACGTTATGAATATGTATAAAGTTGAGAGAGAAGAATAAAACAAGCACATTTTTAAAAAGAGCAAGAGAGGCACTTTGCTAGAGTAGAACATTTTAGGTAAGCAAAGGAGAAGCTAGAAGGATCTGTGTGGCAATGTGGTAGAGACGCAAGCGTGGGCTTATGTTTGTCATACTACAGATACAAATGGCAATATGGAGAAGCGTCTTTAATACGTATACATGGCCCGGTTCCTGTTGACACTTCTTTGTCATCTGAGACTCCATGTGAGCAACAGCACCCCTATAGTAGTCAATAGTGATGCGACCTCACTGTTCCATTAGTTATGTGTTCATTGTGGGTATGTACTATGTCTGCAAATTTTTATAACTCTAAAACTTTTATAAATAAAAACATGTGAAAATAAATAGCTTCTTCTTAAAATAATGAATAAAGTAAATAAAAATATATTTGAAAATGAAACAGCATGTTTTAGTTAGCTTATAAGTAAGAAAATACGGTGAAAATTAAAACATTTTTTTCTGTTAATAATTAAGGTATCTACATAGCCAACCTTGTAGGATATACAGCTTTGTACTGAAAGAAAATTTTACTTCATATACATACATATATATATATATATATATTATTAATAGGCAAAAAAGGCTGAGACTTAACGAAGGGTTGAAGTATCTACCTCCAAAGAAAGAAAAGAATATTGAGTGAAATGGGGGAAAATGACTAGTACCAATGGAAGACCTTACTAAGTAGAATATTAGTGTCAGAGGAATCAGTAGGGGCAAGGTTTGCAAATGTTTAGCCCGTCTAATGGAGAGCAAAGAGACAAAAGGCTAAACGACCAGTTTTTAGAAATGGCAGAGCAGACATGGCATTAGAAAGAAAACAGGATGATACCAGATACTTGACAGTAACAGCTAAAGGTTAGACACAGGAAAATATCTGGAAAAGTACAGCTACAGAGTCAAAGCAGGAAAAAAGAGAAACATCTGTGCCACCCTGTCTCTACTCACAAACTGTCTTCTATGACAACCTCCCCACAACAAATGCCTGCAACAGATGGATTCTCTAAGTTTCTACCAAATATTAATGGAGAGGAAAAAACCCTCAAACATATCCAAAGGACAGAAGAGAGAGAGAGAAGAGAGAAAGAGAGAGAGAGAGAGAGAGAGTATTTTTAAGTTCATGAGGTAGTAATTCCAAACTGTCAACAGACTTTAGTAGGAAATAAGATATTAAAGATAAAATTTTAAGATGAATATATTTTTTAAATTCTCAAAATAATAAATTCTCAATAAAATCCAGTGATTCATAAAATCACCCACAAATGGATTAATTACAATATTTTAAAACACTATGATCCATTTTACTAGACTAAAATAAAATGTGGGGAAAGAAGATACTCATTTCATCACATGCAATAAGGCATCTGGAAAATGAAACAGAGCTAAAATAGGAGTTTCAAAAACTTATAAAATGAGAGAGTAACTATTTTTAGTCCAATAAAGAAAAGTCTGGATTTTAAAATATTCTATTAAAAATGTTCATGTATAATGGTAAAACATCGAGAGAGTTTCCATTGAAAATGGAAAAAAAGTTATAACTATTATCAATTCCTTTGGCCATTTTTTCTGATGTTCTTACCAGTATAAAACCAAACCAAACCAAACAAACAAAAATGAGAAAAAGAAACAAAGACAGGACGTAGGAACAACTGACCTTTCACTTACATCCCACTACTCAATAAAGTGAAGCAAATGTTCTGTTGAAATGCGAGCAAGTGTGGGGAGGTGGTGGCATATACCAATAGTCATAGTGTTGGAAGGCAGAGGCAGGGGGATCTCGGTGAGTTCAAGGCCAGCCTGAGCTACAGAACTAATTCCAGAACAGCCAGGGCTACACAGAGAAGCCCTGTTCCAAAAACAAACAAACAAACAAACAAACAAACAAACAAACAGGAGAAAGAAAGAGATGAATAAGTTGTAGTCTAACCATTTGAATGGAAAGTTCACAGCCAGAAAATACCAATAGATCATACTTGCTACCATTTACACAACTGTTCCCCTGGAGGCCCATGTGTTAATGACTTGGTTCCTAGCATAATGGTGCTTTTAGAATCAATGGCATCTACGGTGGATACATGGGGGTGGGGATAGGAGAATGTCATTAAGTCAGACACTGCCCTGGAGGAGGGTTACAGAACAGTGGTCTCTTCCCCTTTTTCTCCATCTTTGCTTCCTACTTCATGTTATAGCCCGCCACATTAAGTCAGAAGTTGCCCACTCTTGCCATCCATCACCCTTAGGAAAGGCTCAAAGTAATTTTGCTACTAAATTATGGACTGGAATCTCTAACATCAAAACAGATACTGTTAAGTAAACTTTCCTTTTTACAAGTTGACATACTACCCAGCAACACAAATAAAGATCAGAAATGTTCCACTGAGTACAGAATATCAGTCAAAGGGGGATGTGTGTACAATTTTATTTATATGAAAATTTAGGGCTGGAAAGATTAAACTGATAAGCACATTTGAAGCTGAAGTGTGGAAGAGATCTATAAATGACTATAAAGGGATGAAAGAACATTTGGGAGTATTGAAGAGTCTATCTCATATCTTGGTTGTTTTGATGATGACCTTTGTCAAAACTAACTAAAGTATTCATTTAAAGTCTGTCAACAATGGGAGCAAACTATCAAGTGCTGTTGGAGAAGCCTATTGCAGATAATATAAGATCATTAAATTATGAAAGGCTTAAGTATATATAGAAGGATTATACTCCACTCTCAAATTTGCTTGTTTGTTCTTTGAAAAAAAACTTAGCATTTTAAATGTCCTCTTTTTGTGTAACAGTTTGGGAGACTGAATGTTGTTGTAAATCTCTTAGGAGATTTCTATGTTAATTGAAAATCTGGTTTCAAAATTTACATGGAAATGTAAACATCCTGAATGTATCTTTAATAGGGAGTTAAATAATTTCTGACACTGAACTTTAAGCTTACTAGAAGCTATATTAATTAATTAATAAATTAATATCTTAATGTTGTTTATTAGATATTTTCTTCATTTATATTTTAAATGCTATCCCAAAAGTCCCCTATACCCTCCCCTACCCTGCTCCCCAACCCACCCACTCCTGCTTCCTGGCCCTGGCATTCCCCTGTACTGGGGCATATGATCTTCACAAGACCAAGGGCCTCTCCTCCCATTGGTGGCCTACCAGGCCATCCTCGGTTACATATGCAACTAGAGACTCAAGCTCTGGAGGGTTGGGGAGGGGTACAGGTTAGTTCATATTATTGTTCCTCCTATAGGGTTGCAGAACCCTTCCTTTCCTTGGGTACTTTCTCTAGCTCCTTCACTGGGGGACCTCTGGATGGTCTCAGCTCCGAACTTTACGATAGATCTGCAGAGTCTGTAACCAAAACCACACATACATGAGCATATCTGGAATTCGGGAAGAAATGGAAGCATTGAATAAATGGTGCTAGAGAGATTGAGGATCCACACAGAACGGGGAAAGAATCCATATTTCACACAAAGGTCCCTTTAATAGTGATACACAGAGGCAATCCTCAGCTCTTCTCTGTCCCATTATTCTAAATAATTCTCAAAGACTGAAAACTACCAATGATTCTCTTTATTAGACCTCACAGGTGTCTGTCTTCTCTCTCTCACTTACGTGTTTGGCCTGGAAGATAATAGCACCCTCATCTTTGTGGAAATTTAAATCTATAACCATCTGTGATCCAGCTTTTGTCTATTTCTCCAGTCTTTCTATGCTCTGTGCTCCTCAGTGTGGAGAATTAGTTCCACTATCCCACTCCTTTAATGCCCACAAGTCCTCTTTCCCAGAACATCTCATCTTCAATGTTGTGTTTAGAAAATTCTCTCTCATACATAAGAGCAAACATTCATGGTCTGTCTTTTGTGGGTCCCTTCAAATTCCATGGTCATATATAGCTCAAACCAGAGGAATATCATCACTCTTTTGGCTAAGGCATATGGTTTTGTAATATTTACTTCCATTCAGCTGTTTCCAGGGATGATGGTTCTATTCTTTAGTTTCCCAAAAGAAATCCATCCATCCATGAAGGAGAACTGAAGTCACAGAGCCAACAGCTTTAAGGGTACCTCTGCCCCTGCATGTCTTGAGTATGTAATCCAGACTGATTCTGCTTTGCCTCGTTGCCATCTTTGCCCTGTCTTACATAGTTTCACATGTTCTTTGTAACTTCTTCAGTCAATGAATTTGAAACATCACACTTTTATTGCTTAATCCTTTTATGATGTTCTTAATGCTTATCATGTCTTCTTTTTAAAAACTATTTTATAACCTTCTAGTTTCTTCTAATTAGGCTTCTAATTTTATTTTTTTAATCCCAAACATTGAAAGTCCAGTACTTGTCTTAGGCCCCCTAATTTTTACTGTCTCTAATTTTAATTTTCTATCTTTTTGGCATTTAAGTTTTTACTTATTCTCAATAATTTAAAGTGTTGATCCTCCGTTACTTATTAATACTTAAAAGTACAATGACACTTCACTCTTGGATATTTTTCCATAAATATTTTTATTTTCCTTTATAACTTGAATACTTTGACACATTGTTATCATTTTAATTATATATATATATTAGTCCTACTTTAAATTTCAGTTTATCCTTTGGCAAATAAAATGTATTGACAGAGTAAAAATAGTCTAGTAAGCCTATCATGTTCCTAGTAAAAGCTAGGAGACACCTCCACTGTGACTAGACTTCCTCTCCCATCTGTAGATTTCCCATTTGGTTTGACATTTGTTCTATAACACACCTTTTTCTCTAGTGACTTTGAGCACTTAGCTATTTTGTAAAGTTGTCATTCTGTCAACCTGACATTTCCACAAAATATTAGGCAGTACTTTCCTAGATGTCATACATTAACTCATCTTTACATGAGATGGTACATTTTGAAACCTATGGTCTCAACATCTACCACTAGTAAATTTTAGGGAGGGCATGCTGTCTAACAGTAAGGGGAGACAAATAGCAGTTTGATTTTGTGCTACTAAGGATCTTTAGCCATGTCGCCATCCTGGCCCTGGATCTCACTAAGATCCCTGTTGATAAATTTCTTAATATAAGAATATTAAGTCTCTTGTCCATTTTTTGAGTTTTAGCCACCCTATAGTGACCAGAAATGCTGGTCAGAAGTTGTTAGCCAACAAAGTCTGGTTGTAGTTTGACACAGTGGGACTTGTGAAAGGATTGACTCCAGTTTGGAGCAGATTGCCACAGGCCAAAGAGAAGAAATAGCCTTCCTATTCCTTCCTATAACCTTCCTATAGCCTCTGGCTCTGGGTCTTTGTTACACTTGGAAATATCTTGTGACTTCAGAAGGTAGAAAGATATATCTCTATTCTTTGTGTTTCATCCAAAGGTGGGATTTAGCACACATAAAAGTCTAAGTAGATTTAGCCGTTTCTCTGGATTTAAGTTTTTCTATCACAAGTTGTAAAACTCCTACTACTAATTCTGCAGAGCTATAGTTCAAGAACTGTATTAAGGCAGAGAGCAATTGGTCTAGACACCAAATATAGTTTTAAAATACTTGAAATCTTTCACTTACATTTCATAGAAACTATACAGAAAAAGCAAAATATATGCTTATCCACAATCTTACTTTTCTAATGTACCTAACAGTAATGGATTAACTCTCTAATTTCTGCAGAAACTTCATTATTAACTTCGCTCCACTGATTCATTTCCCCTGACTCCTTGCCTCATCTCCTTAATACATAGAGAGACACAGCCTCCTTTTAAGGAAATGTTGACATTGAACCAACAATCATGATTACTTTTTGTCGGGATGAAGCGGAAGCAGTGGTTGGGAGAAGCTTCATACACTCAAATGTGAGTCATGTCTCCATAGCTACAGCTGTTTAATGTCCTTGTAATTGGGGAAACATTTGTTTGTTCAACCATTATGTTTATGGAATCTTTGTTCCCTCACTTGGTGTCATTTACTTCTTTAGTACAATATGTATTGTTGTTATTTCCCTTTTCAAATAAGGACATGGGGCTTAGAGGCAACAATTTACACAAGTTTATCAGTCAGAGGTAGCAGAGGAGATATTAAGTCCTTAGGAGTCTGACTCATAGCCAATATTCTTAACAACCTTTGTTGAACAGAATGTCAATTTAAATCCTTGACACTCTAGGAAGTTGGGTTCTGGTTCCTAAACTAAAACCTATACCTTCTAAATCTAATTTATTTGCTGTCTTCTTCAACATTTCTTATGGACATTTTGGTATTTTTGTAGGGATTCAAGAACAGTTCAATGACTTTAATTTTCCAAACTGGACTTAGCATCCATGTACACAAGACAATTACAGGTCTTCAAAAGACAAAGAAGCAGAGGGGGCTGCTCTTTCTTTAGTCTATAGTAAAAGCTGAGTGACACATCAGTGGTTGCCATAGAGACTCAGTTGAATGACATGTTTATAGTTGCCATGAAGACTCAGCACATATCTTCCTTGTGAAATAGTTTTTTGGTCTTATCCTAAAATAAACATGACATTATCTCCTTTCCCCCACTTTGACCTCCACTGCTTAATTTCTCAAAGATTAGGACATTTTGGGAGTTCTTAACAGCCTCCTTCCCCAATATCAACAGATCTTCTTGGCAATGATGAAACCAAATTACAATGCTACCAGTTCTTTTGTGATAGGCTACACAGGCAGACCCCTCTCAGGTTATTAGCTGCCAACATATTTAAAGTTAGCATCAAAGGGCAGGAGGTGAAAATTACAGGAAGCAGACTTGAAAGTTCTGGAGATTCTGTTCATTGAAGTGAGAACTTATAGTTCTGGGTATGACTAAGCTGAGAATAACATTGAGCTGCAACAATTTGTTATTTCCATCATTTCTGTTTTCTTACAAGAGAAACTGTAAAAATGATCAAACTTATAACAAGCACTGAGTAGGCATCATGTCTATGACTAAAGTTTGATCACAGCATCTCTGGAAAGGTATCATGTGTTAAAATCATCTCCAAAAAGCTGAATCACAGGGCCTGGCAGATGTTAAAAAAATAAAAAATTAACTTGAAGTAACTGTATTCTGTATACCTGCTTTCCTATGCATGGACCACTTATCTAGAGCAGAGTTGCTCAGAGGTGGTCCAATGCATGTCTACCTTCTTGTTTTCAAAACAGATTCTTGGCTGGTGATCTACTTTCTCCCATTCAGAATCTCCAGGAATAGAGCTTGGAAAATGTACATTTTTAACAAACTCCTTAAATGATTATTTTAAACACTAAAATTTGAGAAACTTTTAAAGGGAAGAGTAATAACAGTGTAATTGAAAATACCTCAGTGAGTATTATTGAATGTAATAAGAAAAAAAAAAAAAAACAGGACAGTGCTAGAGGAAATGTCTGCAAAGGAGACCTTGAAGGAATTATCTCATCTCTTAAAGATTCTGCTTAATGTCAGATAGGTACATCTTGACACTGAGAGAAAGTGATTACTTTTTGAAACCTTGAATCCCTGATCTTAGAGTGAGCAACTGTTGATGTTTATCTTGCTTTGCTTTTTGTTGCTATGGTGAACATCACAGTCAAAGTAATATGAGTAGCAAAGGGTTTATTTCAGTTTACAATTCCAGGTAATGATCCATCAAGGGAACTTGAGTCAGGAAACTAGGAACCTAGATCTGGAACTCTGGAGGAATCCTGCTTACTGGATTACTCTCTGGCTCATGTTTAACTAGCATTCTAATACAACCCAAATCCATTTGCCTAAGGACTGTGCCACCCAAAGTAGGCTGGGCCCTCACTTATCAATCACTATTCAAGACAGTTTCTCATAGACATGGCCTCAGGCAATCTGATCTAGGTAATTCTTTAACTGAGGTTCCCTCTTTGTAGTTAATACTATGTTGTACTAAGGTGACAACAAAATCCAACAAGGACAATATTTAACTTAGCCACTGTTGTACTGTTGTGAAGAGACACTGTGATCAAGGCAACTCTTAGAAAAGAAAGCATTAAGTCAGAGCTTGTTTACAGTTTCAGAGGCATGGAGTTTCATTATCAGTTACAGTCAGAGAGAGAGAGAGAGAGAGAGAGAGAGAGAGAGAGAGAGAGAGAGAGAGAGAGAGAGAGAAAGCCTTGAACTTTTGAAACCTCAAAGTTAACCCCCAGTGACACATCTCCTCCAACAAGGCCTCCAATCCTTCTAATTCTTCTCAAATAGTGTCATCCCTTGATGACTAAGTACTCAAATACAAAGGGTAGGGGGTGGAGGGCTGGGAGGTGGGGGTGCAGGAAGGGGCATTTTCATTTACAAATATATTGATAGTGAGAAGAAACTAAAAAGAATAAGATCCATGATCAGGTTTTAATTTTTTATTCTACTCAGAGTTTCTGTTTGAGGAAAATAACCATTTGAGTTACTATTTCTTTTACCTTTGAGTTGGTATCACCTTACCAATGGTTTGTTGTAAAATTTAATGAATGATTTAAATATGCACCAAATGTTAGAAGCTACCCAGTTGATGAATTACAGAGAAACTCATATAGAGCTCTGGATAGATGAAAAACACAAGCCAAACAAAGTTTCATAGAAGTCCACTTGGTAAATCTAGCAACCATTTACAGCATTTCTTGCTCTCTGTATTGCCTCTGAAGCCAGTCAGGAGTGTGTGAAATGGTCATGTTTGACTCAATAATGTTGTTTGTTCACTTGTTTTGTTTTGTATTTGTATTTGTACTTTGCCAGGCCTCTGCTAAGTCCTGGAACAATCAGTTTTGCAGTAGGGTTGGGGGTGGCAATTTGTGCTCATCAAAGTTCCTCCAAGCTTGCTCGTTAGTAGGCCTTAATCAGTGCTAAAGTTCATTCTGGAGAGTTCAAGTGCATTTCATTACTCAGGCAAAAAAATATCTCAAACATTCCGTTTAGGTAACAAGTCTTAGAGGTTCTTTGGATCAACTTGTCCTTGGCAGAAATTCCCTCTTCAAACCAGAGAGGTCTTTTACACCCTTGGCACAAGAGCATCTACAAGGAAATAATATGAATTATTGTCTTGCAAACTGAAACAGGAGAACTACATAGGGGCCATAATCTTCTTTTCTAGCTATCAGAATTTATTCTCTGGTCTAAATATCGGTTGTTGCAAAAAAGATATGAGTGAAGGCAGTCACAGATGGGATGCAATAAAGTTATGCTTGATCTCAAAATTCGAATTTTAACTTAAAGTGTTGCCATCATTAGAAACACTTCTTTATTGCCTTCCCCAAATGCTCAATCTTTACCACATGGACAAGAAAATCTCACATGAAGATTAACCATTACATGGAATGATGATAATATATACAGATAGATGGGACAACTGGTCAACCAACATCCTTGTAATTATAAAAGTGAACTGCAAAAGATAGTGTCTTCACTGGCTCTTTAAAGTATCGATACTACAAGAATTAATACTGTATTGATGAGAGTACATTATAAATGCAGTTAGTTTGAAAAATGGGTTTTCAGAAAAATTTATAGGAGTTTAAAGCCTTATCTAGACTAATGGTAAAAGAAAGACATTTGCTTTGTGACAAGTACAGATGATGCTTCTGTGTGTTGCAGCATGCCTAAGGCCATGAAGTTTGAAATGATCTCATTTTCTATAATCACTATATACCATTAGTAAGTCACATAGGAAAATTTCTAGTCTTTGTCTCCCAATACTAACATTTTTGGTATGTTTGGAAAGCTATTTACAAATGGTGTTTGTGATGGCTATTATTGGTTGTCAATTCAATTATACCTGTAATTACCTAAAACCCCAAAATGGAGGGCACACCTGTGAGGGATATCTGCTTAATTCAAGGTGGGAAGACATACTTCTAAGCAGGATCTTGTGGTAGGAAGACACACATTTAACCCAGATCTAAATTGGGCCAGGCTTCCTGCTGGAAGCCTATACACCGACATGGAAGAACATATAGCTTTCTCTTTGCCTGCCTACCCTTACTCTGGCTGACAAGTTCACCCATTCACTGGTATTAGAGCCTACATCTTTGGGATTCCAGTGTATTTTGAAGACCAGTGGAGACATCCAGCCTCATGAACTGAACAACTTTTGGATTCTTGGATTTTCCACCAGGAGACAGTCATCATTGGAATACTCATAACTCATAACCATTCTAATAAATCCTGGTGTGTGTGTGTGTGTGTGTGTGTGTGTGTGTGTGTGTGTGTGTGTGTGTAGGTGTAGAGAAAGAGACAGAGAGACAGAGAGGAAAGATTCATTTTGTCATTTCTGTTAATCTAGAGACCCCTGACCAATAGTGTTCCAAGACTCAATTCAGTGCACCTAATAATTGTTTTGTTGTCTGTTTTGGTTTTTCATTTAGCATTCATAACAATGGAGAGACAGAAAGTGACTTTCTGTTCAGAGCGCTTCCTTCATCTGCTGCCATGATCTATCAGGACCAATGCCAGAAGGCTTCTGAATCAATACTGAGGACAAAGCTTACTTCATACAGGACTACCAGAAGAAAGCAGCTCTGGTAAGACAGATCTCTTTCATTTATCATAATTTTCTGTTTTTCTAAAAATATATAAGTAACACATATTCATTAAAATGGTTTGAAAATACTAAGAATGGAAGCAAAATAAAATCAAAATCAAGTATAATCCTACCACCTAGAGATAATTACTTTGTTTATTTATAGATGTTTATTTGGGTTTTTATTGTATATAATATACATTTTTCTACAAAATTGAGATCTATTCTCTATGTCATTTAATATTGTTCTCCATAGTGAATTTTAGTGGTTATTTGATATTTCATTATATACAAATGTAATTTATCTAACCAAGGTGCCTAGTATAAGGAATTTGATCAGTATATCTGGGTACCACTGTGGATTCTCGGACCTTGCTGAACTATGTTTTGTCATATATGAAAACAGAAACATTATAATTGAGATGAATGAGTTCAGAATGGAGAAAGATATTGAATGGATTTTTTGCTATGCCATCCTTGGCTTTTATTCTTACTCATATAACTGTTCCCATCCCAACCCACGAAGGGCAAATCTGTCTTTAAAACCAACAAAAGCAGGTGCTACTAAGATTTAAGAAAATGCTCAGCACCCTACTCCTAACCCATAGCCCGTCTTCAGCCAAAAGCAAAAATGGCAGTGCAATGGATAAATGTTGGGGGCTATGAAAATTGAGGAAGCTGAGTCCATCTCTTACTAAAATTCAGACATGCCATTCTACTGAAGCTCCCTGAGCCAAGAATAAATGAATGTTGGGAGTAGACAGCTGGAGGCAGGCTCTGCCATGTGCCCTAAGAACACAAACATGCTAGGAGGTCTACACCTTGTTCTGGGATGAAGGAAACAGCTGGGGAATGAAGACAGGAGGTCGAGGACTGGGAGCACATGAGTTGCACTGGAGTGATAGCTACATCCAAGGACTTGATGGCTCAGCAGTTGTTTACATAAACACATCAGATGATTTCTTTTGACAATAGTATGTAAAACAATGTCAGTTTAGATGCATTGCAGGCAGAAGAGAGGGAAAAGAAAACTATTAAATTGTCTGATTAAAACCTTAAGAGACTAAAATAATTTAGAGTAGATTATCAGTGAGTAAAAAAACAGACACAAAAAGAGAAGCTTATGGAAATATGTATTACATTGGATGCACATGTATTCTTTTAATAGCTTTTGTAAGGATGTTAAAATCCTAACACTGCAAACTGTAATTTTTTTATATGGTATAATCCAGAAGGTTCTAGTTTAGTTATAGATCTGTATAGCCATTTATGGAATCTTATTTTTAAAATTTTCTATATTCTCTCTCCCATTTATATATATATATATATGTATATATAATGAGGTGTGTGTGTGTGCGCGCGCGCGCGCGCGCGTGTGTGTGTGTGTGTGTGTGTGTGTGTGTGTGTGTGTGTGTGTGTGTGTATGTGTGTGTTAGTTAAAAATTTTTAGGTTGACATTTTTGCCACATGATTCTGGGGCTTTCCTGGATTGAGTTGTTTCTCAGGAATCCTTTACATGTAGGTGTCCTAGCTCTCTGAATCTGGGAATGTGACTGGCTTTGGTGACTAGTATTTATTTGGGATAGCCTTGATCCAAGATTTATAAAAAGGCATCAGGATACATGAATACAAGGAGACTGTGTTAAACAAAACAAAACAAAACAAAACAACAACAACAAAAACGAGCTGGGCGTGGTAGCGCATGCCTTTAACCCCAGCACTTGGGAAGCAGAGGCAGGCAGATTTCTGAGTTCGAAGCCAGCCTGGTCTAAAAAGTGAGTTCCAAGACAGCCACAGCTATACAGAGAAATGCTGTCAAAAAAAAATGAAAGAAAGAAAGAAGGAAGGAAAGAAAGGAAGGGGCAGAGAGAGAGAGAGAGGGAGAGAGAGAGAGAGAGAGAGAGAGAGAGAGAGAGAGAGAGAGAGAGAGAGAAAGAAAGAAAGAAAGAAAGAAAGAAAGAAAGAAAGAAAGAAAGAAAGAAAGAAAACAAGGAAAAGATGGCCAGTTACAGACCAGAAACACCTTAGAACAGATCAATCTAGGTGACGCTTTGATCTCAGACCTCTAGCCTTTAGAAATGTCAGAAACACACATCTTATTATTTAAGCCACCTGGATTCTGATACATTGGCATGATAGCCTTAGCCAATGTTTATATGTATAGATATGCCATTTATGCATTAATATTATAATATTTTGTTCCTTTTGTTGATTGATAATATTGCATGTTATGGACATGTTGATCTTATTTATCCATTTAACATTGGTATACTGAGATTGGCTATTACTCTAGGATATTATGATTAATACCACTAAGAACATCTGCATGTAATCATTATGTCGGCCCATATTTCCACTCTTCTATGGTGTATACCTAGGAATGGTACTATTGAGTCATATGGTAACCCTGTGCTTAACATGTGAAAGAGCAGTCAAACTGAATTTCATAGAGACTGTGACATTTAGGCCATAAAGTACATTTATCTCTGCAGAATTCATGAAGAACATGCGGTTTTTCATAGTAGAATCTAAGGCCGGCATGAATCTGTTAGTGATTGTCAGGCTTAGGTTTCCAGTCCCACCCTCTACTTACAGGGCATCTGGTTTCACTCATTAACAGCAGCAATGCCAATTGGGCACATACTTAAAATTAATGATCAAAATACAGATCAAAGAAAAGGTATTCTGTTACCTTTGATTAAAGAGTAATTCAATGCTTTGACAACTGGCCGAGTTATCAGTGCTTCTGAAAAATAAGTAGTGCATAAACCAACCTTTAGCATAACCCTAATTGGTAATTTCATCTCCACTGTGAACTTTAAGAGGATATTTTCTTTGTGCAACCTTGGACTGTAGTCAGGCAGGTCTGAGGGAAGACTGTGGCCTTGTTCTGTGTTGTTTCCCTTTCAGACATCTCAGTGAATAGTGTACAGCGAAGCCTGTATCCACAAGAGCTAAATAATTATCAAATCATGGCTGTTTTATCAATTTTATTTATCCCTGGTTGATTTCTTTTTTTTCCATTTTTTATTAGGTATTTAGCTCATTTACATTTCCAATGCTATACCAAAAGTCGCCCATACCCACCCACCCCCACTCCCCTACCCACCCACTTCCCCTTTTTGGCCCTGGCGTTCCCCTGTACTGGGGCATATAAAGTTTGTGTGTCCAATGGGCCTCTTTTTCCAGTGATGGCCGACTAGGCCATCTTTTTATACATATGCAGCTAGAGTCAAGAGCTTCAGGGTACTGGTTAGTTCATAATGTTGTTCCACCTATAGGGTTGCAGATCCCTTTAGCTCCTTGGGTACTTTCTCTAGCTCCTCCATTGGGAGCCCTGTGATCCATCCATTAGCTGACTGTGAGCATCCACTTCTGTGTTTGCTAGGCCCCGGCATAGTCTCACAAGAGACAGCTACATCTGGGTCCTTTCGATAAAATCTTGCTAGTGTATGCAATGGTGTCAGCGTTTGGATGCTGATTATGGGGTAGATCCCTGGATATGGCAGTCTCTACATGGTCCATCCTTTCATCTCAGCTCCAAACTTTGTCTCTGTAACTCCTTCCATGGGTGTTTTGTTCCCAATTCTAAGGAGGGGCATAGTGTCCACACTTCATTCTTCATTCTTCTTGAGTTTCATGTGTTTAGCAAATTGTATCTTATATCTTCAGTATCCTAGGTTTGGGGCTAATATCCACTTAACAGTGAGTACATATTGTGTGAGTTCCTTTGTGAATGTGTTACCTCACTCAGGATGATGCCCTCCAGGTCCATCCATTTGCCTAGGAATTTCATAAATTCATTCTTTTTAATAGCTGAGTAGTACTCCATTGTGTAGATGTACCACATTTTCTGTATCCATTCCTCTGTTGAGGGGCATCTGGGTTCTTTCCAGCTTCTGGCTATTATAAATAAGGCTGCTATGAACATAGTGGAGCATGTGTCCTTCTTACCAGTTGGGGCATCTTCTGGATATATGCCCAGGAGAGGTATTGCTGGATCCTCCGGTAGTACTATGTCCAATTTTCTGAGGAACCGCCAGACTGATTTCCAGAGTGGTTGTACAAGCCTGCAATCCCACCAACAATGGAGGAGTGTTCCTCTTTCTCCACATCCACGCCAGCATCTGCTGTCACCTGAATTTTTGATCTTAGCCATTCTGACTGGTGTGAGGTGGAATCTCAGGGTTGTTTTGATTTGCATTTCCCTGATGAATAAGGATGTTGAACATTTTTTCAGGTGCTTCTCTGCCATTCGGTATTCCTCAGGTGAGAATTCTTTGTTCAGTTCTGAGCCCCATTTTTTAATGGGGTTATTTGATTTTCTGAAGTCCACCTTCTTGAGTTCTTTATGTATGTTGGATATTAGTCCCCTATCTGATTTATGATAGGTAAAGATCCTTTCCCAATCTGTTGGTGGTCTTTTTGTCTTATTGAAGGTGTCTTTTGCCTTGCAGAAACTTTGGAGTTTCATTAGGTCCCATTTGTCAATTCTCGATCTTACAGCACAAGCCATTGCTGTTCTGTTCAGGAATTTTTCCCCTGTGCCCATATCTTCAAGGCTTTTCCCCACTTTCTCCTCTATAAGTTTCAGTGTCTCTGGTTTTATGTGAAGTTCCTTGATCCACTTAGATTTGACTTTAGTACAAGGAGATACGTATGGATCCATTCGCATTCTTCTACATGATAACACCTGGTTGATTTCTTTTCTGCAGCGTATTTCAATCATATCAACTCGTACTATCTCCTCCAACTCCTTCCAACCTGGAAGCCATTTTCACAATATCCCCTCTCAAGTTCATGCCCTGTTTTCTCTCGATTCTTTAAGCTCACTGAGTCTAATTAGTGCTGTCTGTAGGTGCATGGGTGTGGGGGCATCCACTACAGCATGGCTGTACTCAAGGGCTGCACTCTTGAAGAAAACTGGCCCTCAGCAGCCATCAATTTCCAACTGCTGTCCAGTTAGAGGCAGTGCCTGCTTAGTCCCTCTTACCTGCAATCTAGAACATAGACTAGCTTGATCTTCTGCAGGCTGCTGATAACAGCCAGCACTGAACATGTTCTGTCATGTCTGAAAGATAGTTTCTCAGTAGTTCTTCTCAATGTATAGTCTTTATATCTGCTTTTCTCGATATTTTCTGAGACTTTGGGAGAGGGTAGTATATGACCAGGAAATCCCATTTGTCTAAACACTCTGTAGTCACGTCTTCTCTCTACTTTGGCCAGTTGTGCTTCTCTGTAATGGCCTCACTGCAAAAAGAAGCTTCTTTGATGAGAGGAGAGCATTACTGGTGTAAGGATAAGGATTCAGAAGGTAGATAGATACTACATCATTTTAGAAAAATGATAGGAGGCTCTCCTCTGTTGTCTATGACCTCTCCAGTCATAGGTCCTTGGCAAGGCTTACAGTATCAAACATGACTTCCCTCCCATTAAGCAGGCCTTCATTCTAACAAGACAGCTGTTTGTTGACATTAGTTGCTAAGACATTAGTACCACTATAGTATCATTAGGCATATCTAGTTGGGTCATTACATTGCTGATTATTACAGTTCACAGGATTTACAACTGGGTAGGACTACTGATAACTTTTCTGCTTCAGCAGCTTACACAGGACCTGTCAATATGGTGAAAACCAGCCTATGTTTCCTGGTCAGTACCATTTGTGACCTGCCCTGTGACTGATATGTGTGCTGTCTACAACAACAGGGTCTTTCCTCTTGGGATCTGGCATGCCACCAAGAACAATTATATCAGCCTGTATTGTTGTATGAGTTTCTTGGACTGCTTCAACCACCAACTTAAAGGAGGAGTATCTCCCATCTGACACTGGACATTTTGTTTGCTAATCTATTGCTTCTAGGAAGAGCATTATCCCCCATAGGAAGTAACTCCAGTTAAACTGTATCCATATATTTTAAGCAATATATATTATGTATTTAAAACAGTATATCCATATTTAAAACAGTAGAGTTATATAGAGAAGAATAGAACATGGGTGCCATGGGGTGGGAAAAGGTGAACCAGTGTGAGGTGTCTTAGGTGTGTGGGGGGATAGGAGGATAAAGCGGGGGACACTAAATGACACCAAGAATATTTGAAAAAGTAATAAGGATACCTATTTATAAGCTTTTTGAACATTGGTTTTTCCCTTGTCCTGTGTACATGGCACATACCATGGACAAAGCTAAGCTTATGGTGTGGTTGTTCCTGAGAAATGACCACGTAATTCAAATTTAATTTATAAAAATGATAGGAAATTTACTGATGTCCTTTCCCCCTCTCATTAAATGAAAAAAGCATATTGAATCAGAACTTGAGTCCCTTGTCTCCAAAATTAAAATAATGAAAGATAAGGGGCCTCTCGTCTGAAATAGAAAGAACATTAGAAAAATGGATATCCAATTTGCTGGGGGGAAAATTATGCTCTTATCGAGTTCTAAATAGCAGGAACTGTTAGAACCACAAAGTAGCTGTTCATTAGGCAGAGAAAAGGCCCCTGAGCTGACCTGTCACTAAGAGCTTGCTTTATCAAAAGTGTGTCATGAGGAAAGCACCACTGTGGCTACTTGTACTTGAGCCATTTGTCTCTGGCACAAATCAGCATGTCATTGTGATAGAGCCTAAGGAAGCCCTTGAAAATTATGGCTTTTCTATTTGCATAAAAGTTTCCAGTGTCCAATCATAATATTTGGGTAAGAAGAGACATCATAGTCCAAAATGTTTTTTACTTTATATAAAAAGAGAAATATAAGATGAAGGTTGCTCAGAGTGGGGTGACTCTGAACTTTAAATTCACTATTAGTCTCTCTCCTTTAGTTCTCATTAAAATGCAAGCACACTTGGGAGACATGACACACTTTTCAGGACTGAAGAGTAAATGTTGAGCAGAAAGTTCAGGAACGGGACTGTGATCTACAGTGTGAGGCACAGATCATTTAGAGCTAAGACAAGCTTGAAAAAGGAGAGGACACTTAAATGGGCAGAGAGAAGAGAGTCTGAACATGTGGAGACAGAGCTGAGAAGTCAGGGGACTTGGTCTTTTTGTAAGTGTCCTGGCACCAACTCTCTTCACCAGTGTAGACATGAGAAGAACTTTTATTTATTAGATATTTTCTTTATTTACATTTTAAATGTTATCCTCTTTCCTGGTTTCACCTCTGAAATTGCTCTACCCCGTATCTCCTCCCCCTGCCCACCAACCCACCCAATCATGCTTCCTGGCCCTGGCATTCCCCTACACTAGGGCAGAGAACCTTCACAGGACCAAGGGCCTCTCCTCCCACTGATGACCAACTAGGCCATCCTCTGCTACATATGCAGCTGGATCCTTGAGTCCCACCATGTGTAGTATTTGGTTGGTGGATTAGTTCCTGGGAGCTCTGAGGGTATTGGTTGGTTCATATTGTTGTTCCTCTTAAGGGGCTGCAAAGCCTGTCAGCTCCTTGAGTCCTTTCTCTAGTTCCTCCATTACGGACCCTGAGCTCAGTCCATGGTTGGCTGGGAGCATCCACCTCTGTATTTGTCAGACATTGGTATAGCCCCTCAGGATACTGCTATATCAGTCTCCTGTCAACAAGCACTTGTTGGCATCAACAATAATGTCTGGGTTTGGTGAGTGTATAGGGAATGGATCCCCAGGTGGGGCAGTCTCTGTATGGCCTTTTCTTCAGTCTCTGTTCCACACTTTGTCTCTGTATATCCTCCTATGGGTATTTTGTTCCCCCTTTTAAGAAGGACCAAAGTATCCACACTTTGGTCTTCCTTCTTCTTGAGTTTCATGTGGTCTGTGAATTCTATCTTGGTTATTCTGAGCTTCTAGTCTAATTATCCACTTATCAGTGAATGCACAGTATGTGTGTTCTTTTATGATTGGAGTACCTCACTCAGGGTGATATTTTCTGGATCCATCCACTTGTCTAAGAATTTCATAAATTCATTGTTTTAACAGCTGAGTAGTACTCCATTGTGTAAATGTATCACATTTTCTGTATCCATTCCTCTGTTGAGGGTCATCTGGGTTATTTCCAGCTTCTGACTATTATAAATAAGGCTGCTATGAACATAGTAGAGCATGTGTCTTTATTATAAGTTGGAGCATCTTCTGAGTATATGCCCAGGAGTGGTATTGCTGGATCTTAGAGTCATACTATGTCCAATTTTCTGACGAATCACCAAACCTTTCCAGAGTAGTTGTACCGGCTTGCAATCCCACCAGCAATGGAAGAGTGTTCCCCTTTCTCCACATCCTCGTCAGCATCTGCTGTCACCTGAGTTTTTGATCTTTGTCATTGTGACTTGTATGAGGTGGAATCTCAGGGTTGTTTTGATTTACATTTCCCTTATGATTAAGGATGTTGAATATTTTTTAGGTGCTCCTCAGCTGTTTGGTATTCCTCAATTGAGAATTCTTTGTTTAGCTCTGTTCCCCATTTTTAATAGGGTTATTTGATTCTCTGGAGTCTAACTTCTTGAATTCTTTGTATATATTGGATATTAGTCCCCTAACGCATTTAGGATTGGTAAAGATCTTTTCTTAACATGTTGGTTGCTGTCTTGTCCTATTGACAGTGTCCTTTGACTTACAAAATTTATATTTTGCAATTTTATGAGGCCCAATTTCTCAGTTCTTGATCCTAGAGCATAAAATATTGGTATTCTTTTCAGTAAAATTTCCCCTGTGTCCGTGTCCTTGAGACTCTTCCTCACTTTCATCTCTATTAGTTTCAGTGTATCTGGTTTTATGTGGAGGTTTTTGATCAACTTCGACTAGAGCTTTGTACAAGGAAATAAGAATGGATCCATTAATAGAATTGAAGACCCAGAAATTAACTCACACACCTACGGTCACTTGATCTTTGACAAAGGAGCTAAAACCATCCAGTTGAAAAAAGACAGCCTTTTCAACAAATGGTGTTGGTTCAACTGGCAGTTTTCATGTAGGAGAATGAAAATTGATCCATTCTTATCTCCTTGTACAAATCTCAAGTCTAAGTGGATCAAGGAACTCCACATAAAACCAGAGACACTGAATCTTATATAGAATAAAGTGGGAAAGAGCCTCGAAGATATGGGCACAGGAGAAAGATTCCTGAACAGAACACAAATGGCTTGTGCTGTAAGATCAAGAATCAACAAATGGGAACTCATAAAATTGCAAAGCTTCCGCAAGGCAAAGGATATTGTCAATAGGACAAAAAGGCAACCAACAGATTGAGAAAAGTTCTTTACCAATCCTAAATGCGTTAGGGGACTAATATCATATATATATAAAGTTGAACTCCAGAGAACCAAAAACCCTATTAAAAAATGGGGAACAGAACAGAGCTAAACAAAGAATTCTCAATTGAGGAATACCAAACGGCTGAGGAGCACCTAAAAAATGTTCAACATCCTTAATCATCAGGGAAATGCAAATCAAAACAACCCTGAGATTCCACCTCATACAAGTCACGATGACTAAGATCAAAAACTCAGGTGACAGCAGATGCTGGCAAGGATGTGGAGAAAGGGAAACACTCCTCCATTGCTGGTGGGATTGCAAGCCGGTACAACTACTCTGGAAGTCAGTTTGGTGATTCGTCAGAAAATTGGACATAGTACGACTGGAAGATCCAGCAATACCACTCCTGGGCATATACCAAGAAGATGCTCTAACTTGTAATAAGGATACATCCACTACTATGTTCATAGCAGCCTTATTTATAATAGTCAGAAGCTGGAAAGAACCCAGTTGTCCCTCAACAGAGGAATGGATACAGAAAATGTGATACATTTACACAATGGAGTACTACTAAGCAATTAAAAACAATGAATTCATGAAATTCTTAGGCAAATGTATGGATCTGGAGGATATCATCCTGAGTGAGGTAACCCAATCACAAAAGAACACACACGATATGCACTCACTGATGAGTGGATATTTGCCTAGAAACTCAGAATACCCAAGATACAATTTGCAAAACACATGAAACTCAAGAAGAAGGAAGACCAAAGTGTGGATATTTTGATCCTACTTAGAAGGGGGAACAAAATACCCATGGGAGGAGTTATAGAGACAATTCAGAGCAGAAACTGAAGGAACGACCATCCAGAGACTTCTCCACCTGGGGATCCATCCTGTAAACAACCACCACACCCAGACACTATTGTAGATGCCTCCAAGATTTTGCTGACAGCAGCCTGATACAGAGGTCTCCTGAGAGGCTCTGCCAGTGCATGGCAAATACAGAAGTGGATGGTCATAGTCATCCATTGAACCAAGCACAGGGTCCCCAATGAAGGAGCTAGAGAAAGTACCCAAGGAGCTGAAGGGGTTTGCAGCCTCATAGGAGGAACATCGATATGAACTAACCAGTAGCCCCAGAGTTCCCTGGGACTAAATCACCAATCAAAGAAAACACATGTGTCTTTAGCTCCATATATAGCAGAAGATGGCCTAGTTGGTCATCAATGGGAGGAAAGGCCCTTGGTCCTGTGAAGGGTCTATGCCCCAGTATAGGGGAATGCCAGGGCCAGGAAGTGGGAGTGAGTGGGTTGGAAAGCAGGGTGTGGGGGAGGGGATAGGGGATTTTCAGAGAGGAAACTAGGAAAGGGGATAACATTTAAAATGTAAATAAAGAAAATATCTAATTAAAAAGAATGTAAGTATATTTTATGTGCTAAATATAACATGCATCATTTTAAAAAATGCATCTATTTTCATTCTTCTACATGATAACTGCCAGTTGAGCCAGCACCATTTGTTGAAAATGCTGTATTTTTTTTCCCACTGGATGGTTTTAGCTCCTTTGTCAAAGATCAAGTGACCATAGGTGTGTGGGTTCATTTCTGGATCTTCAATTTTACTCCACTGATCTACTTACCTGTCACTGTTCCAGTACCATGCAGTTTTTATCACAATTGTTCTGTAATACAGCTTGAGGTCAGAGATGGTGATTCCCCCAAAAGTTCTTTTATTGTTGAGAATAGTTTTTACTATCCTAGGTTTTTTGTTATTCCAGGTGAATTTGCAAATTGCTCTCTCTAACTCTATGAAGAATTACATTGGAATTTTAATGGGTATTGCATTGAATCTGTAGATTGCTTTTGGCAAGATGACCATTTTTACTATATTAATCCTACAATCCATGAGTATGGGAGATCTTTCCATCTTCTGAGATCTTCTTTGATTTCTTTTCAGAGCCTTGAAGTTCTTGTCATATAGATCTTTAACTTGCTTAGTTAGAGTCATACCAAGGTATTTTATATTGATTGTGACTGTTGTGAAGGGTGTTGTTTCCCTAATTTCTTTCTCATCTTGTTCATCTTTTGTGTAGCGGAAGTCCACTGATTTGTTTGAGTTAATTTTATATCCAGCTACTTTGCTGAAGTTGTTTATCAGGTTTAGACATTCTCTGGTGGAATTTTTTGGCTCACTGAAGTATACTATCATATCATCTTCAAATAGTGATAGTTTGACTTCTTCCTTTCCAATTTGTATTCCTTTGACCTCCTTTGTTGTCTAATTGCTCTGGCTAGGACTTCAAGTACTATATTAAATATGTAGGGAGAGAGTGGGCAGCCCTGTCTAGTCCCTGATTTTAGTGGCATTGCTTCAAGTTTCTCTCCAATTAGCTTGGTGTTGGCTACTGTTTTGCTGTATATTGCTTTTATTATGTTTAGGTATGGGCCTTGACTTTTTCCAAGACTTTTATCATGAAGGTATGTCCGATTTTGTCAAATGCTTTCTTAACATCTAATGAAATGATCATATGTGGGGTCTTTTTAGTTTGTTTATATAGTGGATTATATTGCTGGATTTCCGTATATTGAACCATCCCCTACTTGATCATGATGAATGATAGTTTTGATGTGTTCTTGGATTTGGTTCGCAAGAATTCTATTGAGTATTTTTACATTGATATTCATAAGGGAAATTGGTGTGAAGTTCTCTTTCTTTGTTGGGTCTTTATGTGGTTTAGGTATCAGAGTAATTGTGGCTTCACAGAATGAGTTGGGTAGAGTTCCTCTGTTTCTATTTTGTGGAATAGTTTGAGGAGTATTGGTATTAGCTTTTCTTTGAAGGTCTGATAGAACTCTGCCCTAAGCCCATCTGGTCCTGGGCTTTTTTTGGTTGGGGGACTATTAATGACTGTTTCTATTTCTTTAGGGGATATGGGAATGTTTAGATCACTTATCTAATCCCTCTTTAAGTTTGGTACCTGGTATATGTCTAGAAAATATCCATTTTATCCAGATTTTCCAGTTGAGTATAGGCTTTTGTAGTAGGATCTGAATCTTTTTGGATTTCCTCAATTTCTGTTGTCATATATCCCTTTTCATTTCTGATTTTGTTAATTTGGGTACTACTCTGTGTCTTCTGGTTAGTGTGGCTAAGAATTTATCTCTCTGATTGATGTTTCCAAAGAACCAAATCCTTGTTTTCTTTATTCTTTGTATAGTTCTTTTTGTTTCTACTTGGTTGATTTCAGCCCTGAGTTTGATTATTTCCTGCCATCTACTCCTCTTGGGTGTATTTGCTTCTGTTTGTTCTAGAGCTTCACGTGTGCTGTTAAACTGCTAGTGTTTTCTCTCTCCAGTTTCTTTTTGGAGGCATTCAGAGCTATGGGTTTTCCTTTTAGCACTGTTTTCATTGTGTCCCATAAGTTTGGGTATGTTGTGGCTTCATTTTCATTGAATTCTAAAAAATCTTTAATTTCTTTCTTTATTTCTTCCTTGACCAAGTTATTATTGAGTAGAGCGATGTTCAGCTTCGATGTGTTTGTGGGCTTTCTGTTGTTTTTGTTCCTACTGAAGACCAGCCTCACTCCATAGTGATCTGATAGTAGGCATGGGATCATTTCTATCTTCTTATTTCTGTTGAGATCCGATTTGTGACCAATTTTATGGTCAATTTTTTTGAGAAGGTAGAATGAAGTACTGGCAAGAAGTATATTCTTTTAATTTAGGATGAAATGTTCTATAGCTATAGTTTAAATCCCTTTGATCCAAAACTTCTGTTAGTTTCACTGTGTCTCTGTTTAGTCTGTGATCTGTTCATTGATAATAGTGGGGTGTTGAAGTCCCTCACAATTATTGTGTGAGATGCAATGTGTGCTTTTAGCTTTAGTAAAGTTTCTTTTATGAATGTGGGGAGCCATACATTTGGATCAAAGATGTTCAAAATTGAGAGTTCATCTTGGTAGATTTTTCCTTTGATGAGTATGAAGTGTCCTTCCTTATCTTTTTTGATGGCTTTTGGTTGAGAGTCAATTTTATCTGATATGAGAATGGTTATTCTAGCTTGTTTCTTGAAGCCATTTGCTTGGAAAATTGTTTTCCAGCCCTTTACTATGAGGTAGTGTTTATCTTTCACACTGAGTTGAGTTTCCTGTACCCAGCAAAATGTTGGGTCCTGTTTACATATTCAGACTGTTTTAGTCTATATCTTTTTATTGGGGAATTGAGTCCATTGATGTTAAGAGTTATTAAGGGATAGTGTTTGTTGCTCCCTGTTTTGTTTTGTTTTCATGTTATTTTTATGTTTGTGTGGTTATCTTCTTTTGGGTTTGTTGAAAGAAGATTACTTTTTTTTTTGCTTTTTCTAGAGTTTAGTTTCCCTCCTTGTGTTTGGTGTTTTCCAGCTATTATCCTTTGTATGGCTGGATTTGAGGAAAGATGTTGTGTAAATTTGGTTTTGTCATGGGATACCTTGGTTTCTCCATTTACAGTAATTGAGAGTTTTGCTGGGTATAGTAGTCTGGGTTGACATTTGTGTTCTCTTAGGGCCTGTATGAGATCTTCCCAGGATCTTCTAGCTTTCACAGTCTCTGGTGAGAAGTCTGGTGTAATTCTGATAGGTCTGCCTTTATGGGTTACTTGATCTTTTTCCCTTACTGCTTTTAATATTCTTTCTCTGTTTAGTGCTTTGATAATTATGTGATGGTAGGAATTTATCTTCTGGTTCAATCTATTTCAACATCTGTACGCTTCTTGTATGTTCACAGACATCTCTTTCTTTAGGCTAGGGAATTCTCTTCTATAGTTTTGTTGAAGATATTTACTGGAACTTTAAGTTGGGATTCTTTACTCTTCTATACCTATTATCTTTAGGTTTGGTCTTCTCATTGTGTCCTGAATATCCTGGATGTTTTGGGTTAGGAGCTTTTTACATTTTGTATTTTCTTTGATTATTGTGTCAATGTTTTCTATGGTATCTTCTGCACCTGAGGGTCTCTCTTCAATCTCTTGTATTCTGTTGGTGATGCTTGCATCTATGACTCCTGGTCTCTTTCCTAGGCTTTGTAACTCCAGTGTTGTCTCCCTTCGTGATTTCTTTATTGTTTTTATTTCTATTTTTATATCCTGGATGGTTTTGTTCAGTTCCTTCACCTGTTTGATTGTATTTTCCTGTAATTCTTTAAGGGACTTTTGTGTTTCCTCTTTCAGGTCTTCTACCTGTTTACTTTTGTTCTCTTGTATTTCTTGAAGGAAGCTATTTATGTCCTTCTTAAATTCCTCTATCATCATCATGAGAAATTATTTTAAATCAGAGTCTTGCTTTTCTGGTGTGTTGGACTAACAAGGATTTGCTGTGGTGGGAGAACTGGGTTCTGAGAAAGCCAAGTAGTCTTGGTTTCTGTTGCTTATGTTCTTGTGCTTGCTTTTTGCCATCTGGTTATCTCTGTTTTGAGCTGGTCTTGTTGTCTCCAACTTTGGCTTGTTCCTCCTGCAAGCCTGTGTGTCAGTACTCTTGGGAGACTAGTTCTCTCTGGGAGGAATTTGGGTATGGAGAGCTGTGGTACAGGGTCAGCTCTTGGGTACAGACAGAGACCAGAAAGATCCTGTCCCCAGCTGATCCTTGGTTCCTGTGTCCTGATGGCTCTGGGAGGTTCCCTCTTGGGCCAGGAATTTGAAGAGAAGTGTTGGTCTTACCTATGCTCACAGGTATGTAGGCACTTCTGGGAGACCATCTCAATCTTGGTGGTATTTGTATGTAGCTCTGTGGCATAGGTTCAGCTCTGGGAGCAGAAGGAGACCAGAAGACTCCTGTCCCAGGCACTCCTCCATTCCTGTGTCCTGAGGGTTCCGAGTAGGTTCATCTGAGCAGCAGTGGTTGTCCTACCTGTACTCACAGGCCTGTCTGCACTCCTGGGGGCTTGCTCCCTTCCAGTGCTACTTGGGTATGGAGCCCTGTTGTAAGATCTTCTTCATCAACATTTTTTGTATGTGATTTAAATGTCTAGTTGGTTTTACTTTTTCTTAAGAACAAATAAAGATCATGTAGAGCTATATCTTTCCCTTTTTTCATATATACGGGAGTGTTTTAGTGTGTAAGCAGTGGAGTCATAATGTTTGAGCTCTTATCCTACTTGTTAGTGGTCATGATACCTTAAAAGTATGCCTGGAATTATCCCAGTGTGTCACCAATGGAACTGTAAGTTCCATGTCCCCTTGCTTTCTATCTTTGCTGTCCCCAATGATTCCTTAGTAACTCATTGTGCCAAATAGTAGTAGGAACTGTGGATAATTCTTGTCAGGCTAGTCCAGAAAGTGTCATGTAGTCATGGTATGCATACTTCAAAGGAAATATGATAATATACAAAAATCCCATTTCACTGAAACTAAAACACTGTGGAGCTCAGGTACAAGTGCTGAGAATCTAAAGTCAGAATCAACAGCCAGACACATGTGCCATCTTGACTCTACAAATAATACAGATTTCAGATAACTGCAGTTCCACTAAAAGTGACAACTACTCAGCTGCATCCTTCCTGACCTTCTGACACATTAAATCACAACTTGATTAAGTAACAGATGGGCCATATCTTACAAGGTGTAGATAAGATAAACATATTGTAAGCTAAAAAAATATAGCAAGTAAACAAATTCATTTAAGACAAGTAATCTATTGGATACAATGGGTTGGTAAGTAGCACATTATAGAAAACCTGTTTATCTTTGTAATTATGTGGAGGACTGGAAACTAAGATCTGCTGGTACCCAGCATTGTGAAGAGAGAACACACATCAATGTCCTCGTAAGAAATCAAAACTCAAAACTTGAACCTCAATTGCTACTGAATACGTCATCACATGTGTACCATGATAAAGTTGAAACATCCTAAGTCAGTCCCTCAGGAGTCAGGGTCTATCTGTACTACATGTTTGCATAATTTTCTGTATAGCAATAGTAACTGAAATGTATTTGTCTGAGTAAGCGCATTCACAATTCCCAGTATTTCATTGCATACATTAGGAGGGTGACCACTGGTCTGGAGTATTTCTTTGCTTTTATTTGCATTTGTTTTTGTTTGTTCCCTTTGGAGTTATCCCCCTTTTCAGATTAAGCACAACAACAGTACAACAAAATTCAGTTCTCTATGTGTCATACTTTGCATTCACAATGAAGTAAATAGAAAAATAAAAATCTATCGAAAGACCAATATGACTAGAATTACTCTGATTTTACAATTAAGCTAAAAATCAATGTTAAAGGTTTATTTTATTTTTATTTATGTGTACGCATCTGTAAGTGTGCATATGTCTATGAAGACCAAAAGATGGAATCAGGTCCCAGGAAGCTGGAGTTCCAGGTGTCTGTGAGATGCCCAGTGTTGATACTGAGATTCAAACTTAGGTTCTTTGGAAGAGCAGCAATCATTCTTAACCTCTGAGCTATCCTTCTACCTCCAAGAAAAACAATTTTCACAATAAAGAATCCAGGGAATATTTTCTGGAATTCCACAGAATTTCATCTAATTCTTGAATAATACCTCAACGTGGAAGCAGAAAAGTTAAATGTCATCCATGTGCTGTCCTCTAGATTTTTGGCAGTAACACAGCTATTTGGTTTCTCCACTGTCTGGTTGAGTAACAGCCAGCCTTGGGTGGCTGCTACCCTCTTGAAATAGTCAGTCAATAAAACTGGTAGCACAATCCTAGAGCATTCTTGCTGATCATGCCTATGATTGAGAGCGTTTAGAGATAGGGAATTTTCTACTTACTAAAATAACTGACCCACAATAGTTAAGCTGATTAGTAATGAGCACCGGTAAGAAAAATATTGACCATTTTCTAATTTTTAAGGCACATGAACATGTTATGTAGCAAGGAGGGACTAAGGCTGATTTGATATAAAGTGAAAGCTCTAGTTTAAAGGGAATAACAAAGAGTTTTGTTTTGTTTTGTTTTGTTTTGTTTTGTTTTGTTTTGTTTTGTTTTGTTTTGTTTTCCTGAGCCATATAAGTGACTGTGGCTAAGAAGCAGATTTCCACTGTTCGGAATGACAAACCATGGAAAGATGTTATGTGAACCTCTGTAGTTGAGGAACAAAGAAAGTCATAAATTCTTATACTTAATAAGCACATCAGTGAAGATAGTATATAGATATGCTACATCAAAGCAGGGAGATAGTTTCTTTCAGGTCTCAAATATAACAGCTTTCTCAGCTTTAGAGTTGGCAGGTACTAGAGGCTAAACTAAACTTAATGATAGTATCTGGGAGTTGTACCATGAACATTTTAAGTCAGACGTTGAAAATAGTTGGTTATTAAAAAGACAAAACCCAAGATAAGTTTGATCTCACACTTGCAATGGTCCATCTCTCCATTACTGCACTGTCCTAACCCCAGGTCAAAGGGCCTTCAGGATTCTTAATAGAAATGCAGTTTCAGAGTCTTCAGAGTCAGAGTTGATAATCAGTAGGTGAGATTAATCAGAACTCCTTAATTGGGTTCATAGTAATTGAAAGAGTCTTTTAAACATAGAGGAGAAAGGCAGAAGAAAGTAATTGCAAAACAAAGTATGAAGAACATTACAGTTCAGAGAAATGCTGCATTGTTGGCTGTGAAGAGGGTGAGGGTACAAACTGAGAATGGGGGCAGCTTCCAGAAACCACAGAGAAAATAAATCAAGGACAGTTATCTATCTCCTGGACCATCCAGAAGGGTTATAAATCTGTCATATTTTGATTTTGGTCTGGTGACATGATAATTTCCTACCCCTGGGACTCATCCACTATGTGACCCTAAGAGATGTATTTGGAGTAATAATCAAAAACCAGGCACATAACAAACTGAGTCATTTAACCCAAGAGGCCCTGCCAAGAATCCAAAGACTTCTGTTTCTCTGAATTTTTTCTCTTGTTTGAGTGTTCACACATTCTCCAGCTACTCATCAAGTACTGTGGTTCTGTGCTTAGCCACCCTAGCCTGTGTCTCCAAGACCTTAAATAGTTTGGCTGAGATAGTACATAAGTAATGTCACCTATTACATAACACAGGAGTCCACCTGTAGGCCTGGGTAGTATTTGGTCTCATTCATGGACCTTATAACATGTCTATCTGTAAAAGGCTATGAACATCTTAGCTTTTGTAGAAATTGCTACATGAAGTGACTTCCAGTTATTAGCTTATATGCCATGCACCTATTGACAATTTTTTAAAACTGATTTGCTACAAAATAATCCTAATCCTACATCTCAAAGATATGGTGGGTTTGGGTTTCTGAAGTGTCAGCTTTCTCTTCCCACTATTTTTTCTATAAATTAGCCTCCCTTTCATTAACATATCTATCCAAGAAGCTAATTAATGATATTTCTGTGGCATAGCATTGTAGATCCTTCCAGCTTTGTCCATTCATCCACAGAATGGACTGAGTTCCTTCATTTCTATTTCTGGGAATGCAGAGTTTCCAGTCCTGACACTGAACCAGTGACCAGCAAGTTGAGCTTACTGGCCATAATTCAGTGTGCCTCACTTTGTGTAAGGCACCAGAGAAACAGCTGAAAATAAATCAGACTCAATTCTCAAATACCTTCCATCCTAGAATCTAGCTTTCCCCAACTTTTTAAAGATTTCTGTTTATATTCTACTTCTGACAAAGAAGATTGATTTAGTTTTGCTGTCTGTAGTTTACATTAGAGGAAAAATGGTACCATCTAGTTTACTTTTGCAAAGTATACTCTCTTACCACTTAGAAATCCCATTTAGCATCTGGTTACTGAAACAAGGAAAAGAGTGATTTTAAAATAATGGAGAACAGCTTTTTAAAATTAGTTTTATTGTTGCCATGTTTTGTTTGGTTTGGTTTGGTTTGGTTTGGTTTGGTTTGGTTTGGTTTGGTTTGGTTTGGTTTGGCTTGGCTTGGTTTGGTTTGGTTTGGTTTGGTTTGGTTTGGTTTGGTTTGGTTTTTCTTCTCAAAAAACTAGAAGCCTGTGAGTGCTGCCCAGGACTTTTTAAACAGTTTCATGGCATAAGCAAGGATTTACTCTCACTTATCTCTGCCTTTCTCTTTCTGCCTCCACCACTTAGCTTTCTTCAGGGCTGGAGATTGAGCCCAGAGCCTCATACACTCTAGGCAAATGCTCCAACACTGAGTGATATCCCAGCCTTCTCAGCACACAGCCATGTTAGACTGAGCTTGTCCTGTGCTTAAAAAGGGGCTAATTCCTGCCAATTGGAAGCCAATTGAAAAGTAAATTAAGATCAGAAAAGCAATAGCCCCTAGTGAATAGAAGCAACATTTAAAAGTTTATCAAAAAAACAACAACAACAAAACAGGACCAGATGGTTTTAGTGGAAAACTCTACTGGACTTTCAAAAACAAAAAACAAAAACAAAAAAAGTATTCCTTAAATTACTCTACAAGATAGAAATTAAAGGAACCTTGCCCAGTTCATTCTATGGGGGCATTTTTATGAGGTATTACCCTGATACCCAAACCACATAAAGGACCAACAAAGAAAGAGAATTATACTAATTACCCTTATGAAAATAGATGCAGGACTTCTCAATAAAATACTTGCAAACCAAATAAAAAAATCACATTAAAAAGATCACCCACCATGTTCAAATAGGCTTCTTTCCAGAGAACAGGGATGTTTCAACATACATCAATCAACAAATGTAATTCACCATATGAAAAAGACAAAAACCACATGATCAACTTATTTGATGCAGAAAAGAAATTTGACTAATATGCACTTATTAGTGAGTGCATACAAGGTGTGTTCTTTTGTGACTGAGATACCTTACTCAGGATGATATTTTCTAGTTCCACCCATTTGCCTAAGAATTTCATAAATTCATTCTTTTTAATAGCTGAGTAGTACTCCATTGTGTAAATGTACCACAATTTCTGTATCCATTCCTCTGTTGAGGGGTATTGGGTTCTTTCCAGCTTCTGGATATTATAAATAAGGCTGCTATGAACATAGTGGAGCATGTGTCCTTATTACATGTTGGAGCATCATCTGGGTATATGCCCAGGAGTGGTATTGCTGGATCTTCCGGTAGTACTACGTTCAATTTTCTGAGGAACGGCCAAACTGATTTCCAGAGTGGTTGTACCAGCTTGCAATCCCACCAACAATGGAGGAGTGTTCCTCTTTCTCCACAACCTCACAAACATCTGCTGTCACCTGAGTTTTTGACCTTACCCATTCTGACTGGTGTGAGGTGGAATCTCATGGTTGTTTTGATTTGTATTTCCCTGATAATTAAGGATGTTGAACATTTTTTAGGTGCTTCTCAGCCATTCGGTACTCCTCAGTTGAGAAGACTTTGTTTAGCTCTGTACCCCATTTTTTAATAGACTTATTTAGTTCCCAGGAGTCTAACTTCTTGAGTTCTTTGTATATATTGGATATTAGCCTTCTATCAGATGTAGGATTGGTAAAGATCTTTCTGCAATCTGTTGGTTGCAGTTTTGTCCTATTGACAGTGCACACACTGATAAGTGGATATTAGCCCAGAAGCTTGGAATACCCAAGATACAATTCACAAACCACATGAAACTCAAGAAGAAGGAAGATAAAAGTGTGGATACTTTGGCCCTTTTTCGAAGGAAGAAGCAAAATACCCATGGAAGGAGTTACAGAGTGTTGGGAGTGACCTTGTTTGAATGTTAACTGCCTTGTCAGCCATAAGTGCTTACTTACAAAGTATTGGCCTTAGTGTAAAAGTACTAGCTTAGTTGAAATTTCTGTGGGAAAAATAAAGGGCTCTGTAGGAAAGTACTACCCCCAGTTAAGAACAAATAGCTATAGATCTTCTGGACAGGTACCTAGCAACCCACTCTTTTCTGTTCCTCCTGCTGAACTTTTTACCCAGCCAATATTCTGCTTTTGGGAAAAGGTTCATTCCCCCAGAAACAAAGCGATCTGTGTCATCCCGCTCCCTATATCTTGTTTCTATGGGTATAATTCATGCCTGGGAAAAATAAAATTTGTCAGCTTGATCAGAATTTCTTGACTTGCTGTCCGTTCTTTGTGTTTCTTGTCCCTCATCCTCTCCACAGGTGGTTCCTCAGACCCTGTTCAACTGTCCTGCAGGACAGGACAACAGAGACAAAGTGTGGAGCTGAGACTGAAGAAATGATCATTTAGAGACTGACTCACCTGGGGATTTATCCCATATACAGTCACCAAACCCAGATACTATTGTGGATGCAAACAAGTGCTTGGTGGCAGGAGCCTGATATAGCTGTCTCCTGAGAGGCTTTGCCCAGTGCCTGACAAATTCAGAGGTGGATGCTCTCAGCCAACCATTGGACTGAGCACAGAGTCCCCAATGAAGAAACTAGAGAAAGTACCCAAGGAGCTGAAGGGGTTTGCAGCCCTATAAGAGGAACAACAATATGAACTAACCAGTACCCCCTAAGCTCCCAGGTACAAAACCACCAACCAAAGAGTACACATGGTAGGACTCATGGCTCCAGCTGCATATGTACCAGAGGATTGTCTAGTTGGTCATCAGTGGGAGGAGAGGCCCTTGGTCTTGTGAAGGTTCTATGCCCCAGTATAGGGGAATGCCAGGGCCAGGAAGCAGGAGTGAGTGGGTTGATGAGCAGTGGGAGAGGGGATGGGTAGGGGGTTTTTGGAGAGGAAACCAGGAAAAGGGATAACATTTGAAATGTATATAAAGAAAATAGCTAACAAAAAAAAAAATCTAAATAAAGGCTTTTTTTTTAAAAAAATAGCAACCTCATAACCAACATCAAATTAAATGGAGAGTAACTCAAAGCAATTCAATGAAAATCAGGAACAATACAAGGTTGTCTACTATCTCCATATCAATTAGGACAACTGAAGGAATATATATATGAAAAGAAACCAAAGTATCTTTATTTTCAGATGATATGATAATACATAAGGGATGCTAGAAATTCTACTAGGAAACTCCTACAGCTACAAAACATGTTTAACAAAGTAGCTAGATAAAAAGTTAATGCAAAAATTCAGAAGCATTCCTATGTACAAATGGACTGAGAAAGAAACCAGTGGAACAACACCTTTCACAATAATATAATAATTATATAATATATCAAATAATATAAAATATCTTGGGATAACTCTATCCAAGCAAGTGAAAGACTTGGATGATTTAAAACTCCAAGTGAAAGACTTGTATGATTAAAATCTTTAAGATATTGAAGAAAGAAATTGAAAAAATTATCAGAAAATTGAAGGATCTCCCATTCTCCTGAATGAATAGTATTAATAAAACTGGATATTCTACCAAAAGCAATCTACAGATTCAATGCAATCCCCATCAAAATTCCAACATAAATTTTCACAGATTTTGAACTGACAATTGTAAGCTTCGTATAGTCCTCAAATTGTATACAGAGCAATAATTAATAATAATAATAATAATAATAATAATAATATAGCATGGTATTGGCACTAAAAGAGACACAGTGATCAATGAAATCAAATTGGAGACCCAGACATAAATCCACACACGTAGAGTCATCTGACTTTTTTTTAAATAAAGAAGCCAGAAAACACACTGGAAAAAAACAAAAGACAGCACCTTCAACAAATTGGCTGTATGTAGAAGGATCTAAATAGATCACAAACTTCAACATAAAATCATATACACAGAACTTGATAGAGCTGAAGGTGGGAAATAGCTTTGAACTCATTGGCACAGGAAAAGTCTTTCTGAACAGAACACCATTATCACAGGCACTAAGATCAACAGTTAGTAATGGGACCTCATAAAGTCGAAAAGCTTCTGCAAGGCAAAGGACACCATCATTCAGACAAAAAGGCAGCCTACAGAATAGAAAATGATTTTTACCAACTACACATCTGATAGAGGACTAATACTTAAAACATATAAATAACTAAAAAAAAAAAAAAAAAAAAAAACCCTGGAAATCAAGAAAATCCAACTTAAAAGTGTGGTACAGCTCTAAACAGAGAATTCCCAAAAGCAGAAATTCAAATGGCAGAAAACACTTCATCCTTCATCATCAGGAAATGCATATCAAAAGTACTTTGATATTTCACCTTATATTTGTCAGAATGCCTAAGATCAATAAGATCAAGTGACAGCTAATGCTGTTGAGAATGTGAATGAAGAGGAGCTCTTGTCCATTGCTAGTGAAAGTGCAGACTAGTACAGCCACTATGGAAATTAGTGTGGCAGTTCCTCAGGAAGATAGGAATCAAGCCACCTAAAAATCCAGCTATTCCACTCTTGGGCATATACACGTCATGATACCACAAAGACACTTGCTGACCTATGTTCATTGCTGCTCTATTCATAGTAGCCAAAAATGGGAAACAACATAGATTTCCCTCAATAGATGAATGGACATAGAAAATATGGCACATTTAGACAATGGAATTATTACTCAGCAAAAATGGGGGAGGTAAAAGAAAATAAAAGAAATAAAATAAATCATGAATGGAACTCTAAAAAATCATTTTGAGTGAGATAACCAGATCCAGAAAGACAAATATGGTATGTATTTGCTTATATGTGTACATTTGCTGCTATGTCAATGAAGCTACACTCCATAGAACCATAGAGGTTTGCTATAAAATAAGGGAATAAGGGACTAGGAGGAGACAGATAGATCTCCCTAGAAAAGGGAAGTAGAATAGATAATTATGGATAAATGGGTGGGGGGTGGGACTGTAAGAGATGAATCAACTGGGGAGGGGAAGGGAAGGGAGGGACAAGGGAAAAATAAAGGAAGAGACAAATTAAGGGCCATTTAAGGGGTGGTATGGAAACCTAATACAGGAAGAACTTCCTAAAATATATACATATATGAAGGTGATCTAAATGAAATTGGCAAATAAGGAGGGAGGTAGAACCCCAACTGGACAAAACTCTTGTTACCAAATGAAGCTTCCAGTATTGTTTACATCCTATTAAGTTCTTGGCCAAAGGGGCCCCGAGGGAACTGCCCCTCCCTAAACAACCCAAACTGTTGCCAAGAGTATAGAATAGTCTTCATAAACTGACAGCAAGGCCCTATTGTTGAAGACAACACCTACACAACTCATTGAACATGAAGAAGTAGAGCTAGTGCCTACATCTAACATGTCTCCCCATGAAAGTAGTCTACAGACTACCAAGGGAGAAACACCAATCCAGCAACACAGTTTTTGATCTACAATGATGCTAGTGCAGTGGTGACACAAAACTTGTGGGAATACCCAAACAATATCTGATTGGACAGCCCACTCCATGAGCTCACACTGCTTGGGTGACTAGTAACCTGAAACCAGATAGCCCAGAGACCTATAGTGAAGCCAAATACTTCTGCTCAAAATACATAGATAAAGTATCGATAAAATGTCTCCTATTGATATTTTGCTATACTCATAGTTCAATGCCTTGTTCAGCCATCATGAGAAAAGCTTCCTTCTGCAGCAGATGGGAATAAATACAGACACACAGACTGACAGTATGTAGATAGTGAGAGATCTTGTAACACTCAACCCTAAATGAGATGTCTCAGGGATGGAGGTCACCATGAAAAACAAGCCCCTCTACTTCAAAATGATCAAAACATGTGAATTCACAAAGACTGAGACAGCATGCTGGGGGCCTGCAGGTATTTACACCATTTGGGACTATAGATCTGAAAAGAGAAGTGGGAAAATAATTAATCTTAGGGTAGGCTACATGCCCAGCAATAGATAGCCAAAGGAAAATGAACTCAATGTAATCTTTTGATACAGTTAAGGATGTGGAGAGAATTAAGTATCGGCTATTTAAACCTGACATTCTCTCCCCAGATCATGGTCTTGCCGATCTTTGTTTTGTTTATGCACCACAAAATCTTCATGTCATGTGTTTTATTGAAATCTAGATCACATACCTTTAGTGGGATACTATTCATCTGCTATTGTAACTGATTATAGTTTTATAATATAAATGTATACAGGCATATCTGATTAAAACAAAGGAATTTACACTGATGTATGAATGATCAGAATACTGATTCTTTTTTACAAGGATGTATGATGTGATATCAGAAAGGGCTATCACTTAATATTGATAGCCAGAAAAACAAACATAAAGTAATCAAATTATTTTTCATGATTCATTTTTGTTTGTACATTTCCAGCTATACCCTTTAAATAAAACTGCATTTACCTAAATAAAATTATAATTTAGAATGTAAACATTTTAAAGTATACACTTAAGGGGAAACAAAAGCATTTTATTAGTCTATTATAAATAATGTTTACTTTTTCATTAAATTGAGATTTCATTCTATATGCAACATTCTTTTTTGGTGTGTGATTAAGTCTGCCTAATTCTGTTCTAATCTATTCTTAAAAACAGGAACTGTTAAAGACAGGGTCTTTCCAAGCTAAGACTGGCCCCAAACTGTCTATATAGCCAAGGATGACCTTGAATTTCCTGATTTTCCTTTCTCAACCTCCAAAGTTCTGGGATGACAGGCATGCTGTACTGTATGCAGTTTTATAGTATTAGTTTGCTATACTGTGGCTATGATAAACATGATAACCAAGTAGGGAAGGTTTTTGTTTGTTTGTTTTTCCTACAAGTTGAGTTCATTATTGAGGAAAGACAGGTAGGGCGGGAGCTCAAAGCAGGAATCTGGAGGCAGAAACCGTGGAGGAACACTGCTTACTGGTTTGTTCCTCTAGTTGGCTCTGTTATCTTTCTTATACCCAGGGCATTACCACACACAGTTGTATGAATCAAGAAATCAAGAAAATGCCTAAGCAAAACCCCACAGGCAAAATTGATGGACATACCCTCTTCCCAGCTGTGTCAAGTTGACTACTACGATTAATCAATAACTGTTCTATCTAGGTTAGAGACAGACTCCCAAGAAAAGCCACACAACCACACAACTGAAAGATTAACTTTTAAAATTAGTGGGTAATGGAGATAGGTCTGAACGGCAATGTGAAATACACAAAGCAGTGTAATCCCTGGTATCTGTGTAAAAATACTGATTATACTGGTGACCTAAGATTTTGAAGAGACAATAGACATGGTAAGGTAATTCCAATATTGTAATTGTGTTTAGGAAAAGAAAGTGCTTACAGAGGGAAATGTTAAAGTTTGGATTCTTCAGAAAGAAGTACTGAATAAGAGTTTGAGAAGAGGGCAGGTATTTACTTAGACATCTACATTAGGAAGGAAGAAAAAGCAATCTTTAACAAGAGGTGAGACTAGTTTGCATTCATCTGAGTTCAAGTTCTAGGCACTCAGACATGACAGTTCCTCAGGTTGTTCTAGGGCAAGCAGAGTGGTCAGTGACAAGACCTTTCTATCTTTCCAAATAAAGCAGCTGAGTGATAAGTATGATAAGGATGAATGATGAAAGGGTAAGTGTGGGCAAAAGGGGTTGCCTTGGTTAGGGTTTTACTGCTGTGAGCAGACACCATGTCCGATGCAAAGGACAACATGTATTTGGGACTGGCTTACAGGTTCAGTCCATTATCATCAAGGTGGGATCATGGCAGCATCTAGGCAAGCATGGGGCAAGAGGAGTTGAGAGATCTAAATCTTCATCTGAAGGGAAGTAGCAGAATACTGACTTCCAGGCAGCTAGGATGAGGGTCTAAAAGCCCACACCCACAGTGACACACCTACTCCAACAAGGCTACACCTTCTAATAGTGCCACTCCCTGGGCCAAGCATATAGAAACCATCACAGGGGTCCTCTGCAGACCCTAAAAATGTTGATGGAGGAAGCTTGCCTGTGGATTTCAGATACCTTGGAACATGGTCCTATATCTTATTAGGACTTTGTAAAATATTGAGGCTTAGATGAAATGTTAAGGCCTAAGTGTTAAGGCTGGGTAACAGTTTCATGGCTAGCCTGAAATTTTCTCATATGCTTCTGCTGTTCTAATGACAAGATTGATTACATATTCTATTATGTTCTATGTCCTTGGAAACCAATCACTATAAAAGTCAGCAGAACTGTTTTGTATACCCACAAAAAGCTTGGACCTGAACCAAGCATCCAATAGTGCTTCCTGTACCTATGTATAAGCTTTTATGATATAAAGTGCCCATGGGATGGATCCCTGCATAAGAGAGATACCTGTACCAATATAAGAAACTATTTGGAAGAAGACTTTCATTTTGAGTAGGACCTCCCTGGGAACTAACATTCTATCTGGCAGAAAGAGATATGTATGTGGGTAACTGACATCATGGTAGGCAAGTTAAGACATTAATGTTAGACAAGTTCCAAACTGGTAGACAAGTTAAGACATGAATGTTAGAAAAGGCAAGTCTTTTGCCTCAGTAGAGTACACAAATCAATAGAAGCAGGATAAATTTACAGCAAAGACTGTTCCTAAGGAAATCCCCCTATCCCTAAATCTTGATTGGTGGAATAACTTGGCATAGCTATTTGTGGATTTTAGGCTTAAACACCTTATAGGATCTTAACTTAATGACATGGTTCAATCACCAAATCTAGACTATGGCCTTAGTTGACTAGTCCTGGGGGTGTATGCTCAATAAACTATCCCTGTCTGACTAAGATCAGTGTTCAAGTAGTTTGTGAGGTGATTCCTGGACCCCAACATAACTCGATTTCAAATACATCAGAACTGTATTGGGCTTTGTAGGAGGAGGTAAAGAGTAGCAACCACGGGTCACATGTGCTTTAGGTATCTTTCACATCTCTACCTTTGACTATGACCTGGAGGTCATTCATCACAATGTCCCTGCTTATACAGTTGAGGGGGTGGGGTGGCTTCTGAATGTGTCCACTCTCTATAGTCTAAAGTTCTATAGTGTTATTAATTTGCTCATTTAACATATATTTAATGAGGCCATTATTGTAACAGAGCTTACCCTTCCAGAGGTAAGTCTTCCAGTTTTACAGAGGTTATATAAGGAAAACAATGACGTGGGACTTTAATCAGGAAAAAAGACTTTAGGTAAATCACTGTAGCATTCATTAAACTGCTTCAAAGAAGAGGAGTTTGATACTCAGGGAGTCACAGAAAATATATTACATCTTTTTAAAAAACCCATTGAATTATTTATTGGGCATATCATATCTTCCACACACTATCAGAAATAAGATTTTTTTTCCCTACCTTTTGTCTGTGGAGCTAATAAAATTACTGACAAGCTTCCCTTACTGACAAAGGCAGGAAGAAAATTAAAGTCCAAAGAGGAGGAAATAAAGTACACTTTCAGAAACGTGGACTGAAAATATGTCAAAGCTCTTCCTGGTGAGTCAGACAGAAAGTTATTAAAACTGTGATTGTAACACAAGATATGGAAACAAATAAAGAGTATTTCAATCTGCCTCATATGAGCTTCAATATTGGATTTTATTTTCAGCTGTTATCATGGGAGGTACTGGGCAGAAAAAAAATGCATGAGAATGTCCTTTATTTTTGTTTATTTTCTTAAGACTTTTTTACATTAAGAGCAGGCAAGGATTTATTTCAGGGCTGAGGGCACAGTGTGACATGCTGAAAGCATTTGACAGTACTCAATACACTTCAAATAAGTACAGCATCAATAAGCACATAGAACTGGTCTGTAGGAGCCTGAATGTAAAGATCTATCCCATTTAAGGAAGGAAAAATAAGAAACTATACTTGGGAGAATTACGAAGAATAATACATTATACAAGCAACCAGCCCAATGTAGGGATATATTTGGGAGTTTAGCAGAACATGGAATAGAGTCATTACTTCCTACTCTTCTATAAAACTAAATAGCAATTATTGGCTAAAATCACCTCTAAAATATTTCAAAGTGTCTAGAAAACTACAAAATTTACAACACATAAAAACGATTCCTGTTTGAAGAAATGCAAATACTAATCTTGCCCTGGTTATTATTTCATACATGTATTAAATTGCCAAAATGTATTGCACAAAGAAGACAAATATGTCTCAATAAAACTAAACTGAGTTGATAAAAATATGTTTTGAGGGAAGGAGTTGTGATATTTTTAAGATGTAGTTATTCAACCTTTGTTTTTTGCATCCACTGTTTCATTTGTTGTTTTTATTTGCAAGAGGAGTTGAAACAAAACTTTAAGGGTGTTTTTCTTTTCCTTCCCTAAATATGAATCATTAAAATAAAACCAATTTAACTAAAAATCACCAAAGTAAGGTGCCACTTGCACAACAACCCAAGAGCAAAGGGTGGAGGGGAAAGGACAGTTCACTAGTCAGCATACATACAAATGTTGTGGTTCTTCTGCTCAGGACCCCCTCCCAAGAGGCAAACATTAGGACCCATTTTCTGAAGATGTTCCCCCACCAAACATCTGGATACACTTCAACTCAAAACTTAATTAAAAGGAGAGAAAACCACAAAGAATAAAACTCAAAACAACCGACATCCCCACAGCCATGCAGCCTCCAAAACCATCCTTCACCAACCATATGAATTTCTTTACATTTTATAAAAAGGTTAATAAAGATATTGGTTAAGTGTTTTATCATGTTATATTTGTAAAGATAACAGAATGCAGAAGTATCTTAGAAAACAACCTAGAACCACCATCTAGGCTCCACCTCTGATACTGAGGACCAGAGTCTGGTCTATTGGACCTCTCAGTAGAGAATAGAAAGCTCAACCCAGGAGAAATCAAAAGTCAAGAGCATTAAAGTGATTGTCTGGAACTTTATGTGATACATGACTTTGTAGGAAGGTGAAGTCAGGGAGTCAGAAATGCCATAAACTCCTCTTGATATCCAAAACTAGTTTTTACAAAGATGCATGCAGTTTGGTCCCAAACTGAGATGACCATATCAATGTTTTCAATCATTCAACTTTAATGAACTAACAAGTATATTTCCATAAGACAATGCTTCTATGTGGTTTAATAACAATATTCAATTCCTTTTTCAGGGAAAATACAAGCATCTCATGACGCCAGGTCATAAACAACCTTTAGGAAAATCATTGTAGCATATTCAACAGATGACTAGGTTTCTGTTGCTCCAATTGGACCAGATGAGATGGCATCAATCCTGCCCCAGCCATGGTGACAGGGGCCTAGCCCTTACAAGCTGTAACAAGTACCCAGTTAAATGCTTTCTTTCATAAGTTGCCTTGGTTGTGGTGTCTCTTAGCAGAAAGAGAACACTGATTAAGATAAAATAAATAAGAAAGGGTCAATTCGCATTCTTCTACATGCTAATCACCAGTTGTGCCAGCACCATTTGGTGAAAATGCTGTCTTTTTTTCCACTGGATGGTTTTAACTCCTTTGTCAAAGATCAAGTGACATAGGTGTGTGGGTTCATTTCTGGGTCTTCAATTCTATTCCATTGATCTACCTACTTGTCACTGTACCAGTATCATGCATTTTTTTTATCACAATTGCTCCGTAGTACAGCTTGAGGTCAGGGATGGTGATTCTACCAGAGGTTTTTTATTGTTGAGAATAATTTTCACAATCATAGTTTTTTTTTAATTCCAGATTAATTTGCAAATTGCCCTTTCTAACTCTGTGAAGAATTGAGTTGGAATTTTGTTGGGGATGTGGATCAAGGAACTCCACATAAAACCAGAGACACTGAAACTTATACTAGAGAAAGTGGGGAAAAGCCTCAAACATATAGACACAGGGGAAAAATTCTTGAACAGAACACCAATGGCTTGTACTGTAAGATCAAGAATTAACAAATGGGACCTCAACCAACAGATTGGGAAAAGATCTTTACCAATCCTAAATCCAATAAAGGGCTAGTATCCAATATATACAAAGAACTCAAGAAGTTAGACTCCAGAAAACCAAATAACCCTATTAAAAAATGAGGAACAGAGCTAAACAAAGAATTCTCAACTGAGGAATACTGAATGGCTGAGAAGCACCTTAAAAAATGCTCAACATCCTTAGTCATCAGGGAAATGCAAATCAAAATAACCCTGAGATTCCACCTCACACCAATCAGAATGACTAAGATCAAAAACTCAGGTGACAGCAGATGCTGGTGAAGATGTGGAGAAAGAGAAACTCTCCTTTATTGCTGGTGGGACTGCAAGCTGGTACAACCACTCTGGAAATCAGTTTGGCAGTTCCTCAAAAAATTGGACATAGTACTACTGGAGGATACAGCAATACCTCTCCTGGGCATATACCCAGAAGATGTTCCAACTTGTAATAAGGACACATGCTCCACTATGTTCATAGCAGCCTTATTTATAATCACCAAAAGCTGGAAAGAACCCAGATGTCTCTCAACAGAGGAATGGATACAGAAAATATGGTATATTTACACAGTGGAGTGCTACTCAGCTATTAAAAACAATGAATTTATGAAATTCTTAGACAAATGTATGGATCCGGAGAATATCATCCTGAGTGAGGTAACCCAATCACAAAGGAATACACATGATATGCACCCACTGATAAGTGGATATTAGCCCAGAAGCTCAGAATACCCAACATACAGTTCGCAAAACACATGAAACTCAACAAGAAGGAAGACCAAAGTGTGGATACTTTGGTCCTTCTTAGAAGTGGGAACAAAATACCCCTGGAAGGAGTTACAAAGTGTGAAGCAGAGACTGACGGAATGTCCATCCAGAGACTGCTCCACCTGGGGATCTATCCCATTAAACAACCACCAAAACCAGACACTATTGTGGATGCCAACAAGAGCTTGCTGATAGGAGCCTGATATAGCTGTCTCCTGATAGGCTCTGTCAGTGCCTGACAAATACAGAAGTGAAAGTTCACAGCCATTCATTGGACAAAGCACAGGGTCCCCAATGAAGGAGCTAGAGAAAGTACCCAAGGAACTGACAGGATTTGCAGCCCCATAGGAAGAACAACAATATGAACTAACCAGTATCTCCAGAAATCCCTGGGACTAAACCACCAACCAAAGAGTATACCTGGTTGGGACTCATGGCTCTAGCTGCATATGTAGCAGAGGATGGCCTAGTCAGTCATCAATGGGAGGAGAGGCCCTTGGTCCTTTGAATGTAATATGCCCCAGTTTAGGGGAATGCCAGAGCCAGGAAGAAAAAGTGGGTGGGTTGGTTAGCAGGGGAAGGGGGGAGGGATAAGTGGGTTTTGGAGGGGAAACCAGGAAAGGGGATAACATTTGAAATGTAAAGAAAGAAAATATCCAATAAAAAAATAGAGTAAATAATTCACACTGTTCCTCCTGCTGAGAACAACTAATTAATTTTTTAAAAAGAAGCTAGCAAGTATCACTGTGAAGATATACAGAGCTTCCCACTATAATGAAGAATTGTGCTAACAAGAGTTAAGAGAAAGAAGAAACATGTAAAATTGAGTTGGAGGTGGAGAACTTAGTCACCAGAAGTACCTACCAATTCCTGGGGTATTCAGATGTTGACAAGAACATCAGACGAACCACATGGTTATGAGACTAAAATCAGGGTTCAGTTGTCACTAAGGAGCAGAGATGCTGTGAGTGGGTCAGGGCAGGCTTAGAAAAATCTACAATTCAAGGAAGAAGGAAGAAGCATAAACAGAACTGTGTACACAGAGAGAAGCTGATTAGATCATATCTGTTACGGTGGAATCAGACTATTATAGATCCACAGTGGGTCTCTGCTTGTTCCAGAAGCAAAAGTAGACCATGAAAGGGGCTTGGTTATGTTTCTAGAAATCCCCCAAACAGATAGAATTACCACCTATAGAGTAGGAAGACGGTAGAGCATGTTATCTTGAAGAGAAGGGGAGGACAGTGCCCACAAGCTAGGATATAAAACACTCTAGAAACCCCTTACTTCCTGGTTCTTTGTTGTTTGTTTGGAGGGTGGGAATCAAACCTAGACTCTAAGACATGCCAAGCAGGTTCTAATCCTGGCTAGATTTTTAAAAATATTTTTTATTATTATGTATTTTCCTCAATTACATTTAGAATCTATCCCAAAAGTCCCCCATACCCTCCCCCCCACTCCCCTAACCACCCATTCCCACTTTTTGGCCCTGGTGTTCCCCTGTACTGGGGCATATAAAGTTTGCGTGTCCAATGGGCCCCTCTTTCCAGTGATGGCCGACTAGGCCATCTTTTGATACATATGCAGCTAGAGTCAAGAGCTCCGGGGTACTGGTTAGTTCATAATGTTGCACCTACAGGGTTGCAGATCTCTTTAGCTCCTTGGATACTTTCTCTAGCTCCTCCATTGGGGGCCCTGTGCTCCATCCAATAGCTGACTGTGAGCATCCACTTATGTGTTGGCTAGATTTAAGAGTCCTAGATTTAAGAGTCCAGGGTTCTCCAAGCTTTCCAAACACTGGGAGTTTCTGTAGCTGTGAGGGTTTGTCATTTACCTTAACTTTAACTGTGGTTTTGGTATTTGGCCTAATGTCCCTACTCTCATCCATTTAGAGTGTGACAAAAAGGAACAACAAACCAGTCTGGATTTTGTCATTTAGTTTTCATCTAGTTTATTGGATTAATCCTTACTTGAGACTCAAAGCCAATGGTATATGTTGAATCAAGATCCTGACTCAAAGCAACAGACAAAGAAAAGAAAACCTTTGGTTCCTCATCTTCCCCCAGTTTACAAAGTTAGAGAAGTTTCTCTTGTGACCTAGACTGGACATCCACTAATCACATAGGCTACTCAAACTAACTACAATGAAGTAAAATTTTAAATCCGTTTTCTCAGCTACATTTGCCATATCACAAGCACCCGATAAACACTTGTGGATGTCACGTTGAGCCATGCTAAGCAGAAAGCATTCCTATTGATAAAAGCATCCTGGTGGGTGGCAGAAATGGTAGATCATCTTCCTTGTGAAAGAATGGCCTACCATGAAAAATAAATGTGACAAGTTGGTTGTCAAGCAATGTTTCTGAGTCTGTCCAGTGAGCAGAGGTAAAGCTATGCCAGACACTATACCTACCAATGTTCCTTCATCTCTTCAGTTAGGAGACAGTGTTGATTTTATACATGTGAGGATTTTAACTGAGGTTCCTTGGAAAACTCACTTGTATTTGCCAAGTTATAATTCTTTGTCTCAGACCTATTGAGAGGTGGGAGGCATCTGTAATAGGAAACAGGAGATGGGGATTCTAGAAGCTTCTCTACTGCCAGTCTATCCTGAGAACTTGGTCCAGACACTTTCCTCTCTTCGTCTTGCATTCCCTTTTATAAAAATCGCATTCCGTTTTCATTAGAATAAAATTCAAATTTTTATCTTGAAAAAACACCAAAGTTATGCTGTTCTGGGTGAAATTTGATCTGAATTCTTTGTTCTGGGATTCTTTGTAAAAACATCAATCTCTCCCAATGTGTGTTTCTCAAAAGCAAGACATTCCTCAAAGCAGTTATGGCCTCAGAACTCAGAAACCAAGAGTGATGTTTCCAGATTTGGTGTTGGTTTATTAAACTCGGTCTGGGCTGAGATTCCTGGAAAAAAGCCTAAACTTGAAAATGAGGACACATTGATTTAAATCTCAAGCAGGAAAAATTGAATCAATTATCCCAGGACTTCAGTTGTCTGTGTTGTCTTCAGTAAGGGAAGTAAAGACACTAGCATCCCCCATTCGTAAGGAGTACCAAATTAAAGAATGCTATCAACATGTTCATGAGACTAACAATGGAAAAGAAGACGCAAGAAAGTGCCTGTTGGGGATTGTGATATAGAAGGGCAATCTCAGCACTCATGAAGCTGAGTTGGGAAGACTGTTGCTTCAGGTCTAGCCTGTGCTACATGGTGAGACTTTATCTTAAAAACAAGAGCATCAGTTATTGATAGTATTTTTTTCAATTTTTTGTTATAAAATAAAGATAAGATAGTGATTCTATTCATGCTAATCCAGCTATAAGTGCCATCCAATATTACTTATTACTTACTTTGTTTTTAAAAGACTTATTTTCATTTTGATTATGTGTTGTGAGTGTCTCTGTGTGGGTATGTATATTGCAGGTGCCCATAGAAGGCAACACTCCTTGGAGCAGGAGTGTTGAGTATTCACTCACTGCCTAAATGGGGTGCTGAGAACCAAATTCATGTCCTTGGCAGGAGTAGTAAGCATGATGAAATGCTTACAGAGTCACCTCTGTAGCCTGAGATCTACTTTCTAACTAGAAAAGCATATACATATGCTTTTTTGGTGCAGGTATTAAAGAGGTACATGCTTGTATACATCTACTAAAGTACATTTTTACTAAAAAAAAAGTTTCAGAAAGTTCTCAAAGAGTCCACATTCCCCTTGCAAAATAAACCACTACAGAATTTAGTGTTTCTAAACAACAATTCAGTATGGTTTGCCACAGTTTGAAAGGTTGAATGTCTCCTCTGGGAAGCTCACAGAGTTTTTCATTGCAATCACCCTGGGATATAGTCATCAGAGTGATCAGCAGGGCTGGGTGCTGCTGTTTAAAACAAAACAAAACAACAACAACAAAACAACTGCTGGGGTAATCTTTTTATGTACTGTGTAAAGGTTGTCTTTGTATTAGTCAAATGGTGATTTCTGTACCTACAGAGAATTAAGTACTGTCTAGACTTTAGTACTGTTAAACATACAGGGCATCACCTTCTGCTTGGTTGAATAAAGATCTGATGAACAAGAGCTGAAGCAGGAGAGGAAAGGCAGGACTTCCAGGCAGGGAGGGGTCTTTGGGGAAGATTTGTGAAGCAAGGAGATTCACCAGCATGACACTGAGGTGTAAGGAACAGGTGCCCGGACTGAATGAAAGGGAATGGGTCACGTGGTAGACACAGACTAGAGTAGTTGGGTTAATCTAAGTTAGGTGAGCTAGCTAGAAGGTACCCATCTAGGGTCTAAGCTACAATAAATATGTTTCTGTGTCTTTATTAGGGAACTTACAGGTTCAAGATAGTCCAGGGATAACCAATGTCAGAGCTAAACAGAGTCCAGCCTTGAATCTATAGTTAAAGTGATACAAAAAGGATATATATATATATACATAAATACATACGTATATGTATGAATATTTGTAGCTGATGGGCATATTGAATGGGAAACAATAAAAAGACTGCTTCATGGAAAGGTGGTATGTTATGGTTTAAATGTGAAGTATTCCCTACAAATTCGTGTGTTTAAACCTTTGGTCCTCAGAGGTACCAACTGGTGGGCTGTGGACATTTTTGGACTGGGATGTGAGGGATCTAGGCAAACTACATTTCCTCTTGAGCTTTCTGATTCTTGAATCTTGGAAATGGGAGAAAGCCATGACATCAGCTCCTACTACCTGAAAGATGATTTCTCATGCTGTACATTTCTTGCCATAATGAACTGTATTCTCCTAAACCATGAGCTGAAATAAATTCTTACTCCTTTAAATTATTTCTGTCAGATATTCTACCATAGCCATGAGAACAGTAGCTGGTGCAGAGGGGGTCTTGCTACAATGGCTGAACAGGATTCTTGTTGAAGAAAGGCAGACTGATCAGATATACATGAGGAAATTTATTATATATCATTTAAAAATGAGCATGTACCAAGCATGAGGGTATTCTGAGTCAGCTTAGCAGGATTCTCAGTAAATACAGGCATGGCTGGATTGTTTAAAGATAGAGGCTGAATATGTATCAAAAGATGGCCTAGTCGGCCATCACTGGAAAGAGAGGCCCATTGGACACACAAACTTTATATGCCCCAGAACAGGGGAACGCCAGGGCCAAAAAGGGGGAGTGGGCGGGTAGGGGAGTGGGGGTGGGTGGGTATGGGGGAATTTTGGTATAGCATTGGAAATGTAAATGAGCTAAATACCTAATAAAAAATGGAAAAAAAAAGATAGAGGCTGAGTAGAGCGGTTTTGCAGCAGTTTGAGATTCAGTTACTGACAGAATGTTCAAGGTGGACCACTCCAAAGGTCCTCAGTTGTCACCAAATGTGGCTTTTTGATATGGTTTGAGCCTTTTGTAGCATTGTAAATGTGTCTATGAGAAAATCCCAAGAGTGAGACTCAGGTAGAAAGTGTAAGTTTTCTTATGAGCCAACATCAAAGGTCTGAGAAGGTCACTGCCTAAATATTATTGCTCCATACATTACTAAAAGCAGCCTAGATTAAAAATGATAGGAATTAAATTCCACCATTTAACATGAGTAGGCAGAGGTAAGTGATGGCAGCCCCTTTTAGAGGACTCTGTAATATCCATAGGCTGTGATATAATGACTTCTAAAGGCTTACAAGTATCATCTACATGCATATCTCTTCACAAGTTGCCTTGTTTAGTTAAATAATGGACATCCAGATGGAAGAGGAAGTCTTCTAAGAAGGTAATAATATCAATGACAGAATATGGAAAGATTCACTGGCTGGAAAAAAATGTTCACATGAACACTGGGTACACTCAGAAAAGCACACTCAACTTTGTTCATCTATTAATAAAATTAAAAATATATTAATTATATTGATATTAATATAATTAGTATGCATAGATGTTTGGATGGATTGTATGTTTGTGCATATGATGTGTCTGTCTGTCTGTCTGTCTGTCTGTCTGTGCACACGAATGTGAAAGTTGTAGGACAGCCTCCAATATTATTTCTTAGGAGTCATCCATCCTATTTGTTAGACAAGGTCTCTCATTGGGATCTGGGGTCACCATTTTTAGGTTAGTATGACCAGCCAGTGAGCTCCAAGAATCTTCTTGTTGCCCCTTCCGCATCCCTGGAATGACAGGCACATACCATCATGCTTGGCTTTTCTTCATGCTTGAGCAGAAAGCACTTTACTGACAAAGCCATCTCCCCAGCCCTGGGACATGGTTATATTAAACATACTGTATTAATTTGACAGGACATGTTATTGTTAATTACAAAATCTGTATTAAACTCTATGCCTGAATAAACGTGTGATTTTATTTTGTACTTTTTGTCTTAGTCATATCAAGAGGAAAATAACATTGGCAGTTGATTGTGAAACTTAAGCGTTTAACCAATCTCATTTCATCTGTTCCTCTCTGTGTAGGCAATGAATGCCTGGTAAATATCACCAAAGGCTAAATGATTGCAGGCATTCTTTAAGAAAAATGAGACATGACAGACATCAGGAATAAAGAAGAATTATTCTTAAAGGCACCATAGTGACTATTACTATTTTTCAGGAACTTTATCTTTGTAGCACATCTGAAGAGTTCATATAGTTCTCCTGCCCCACCCCCCGAGATTGTTAAGTCCACTATGCTACAGTTAGTGGTACTTTCTTTTCTTCTGGGTAAAGATGAAAACATCTGGTCACCATATGAAATTCTCCATTGATTTAAAGACAAATGTTATCTTTGAGCTTTCTCATCTTCAGGCCAAATGTATCTGCTCATTTATCTTTTTTGGTCCCTGTGTCAGCTCTTTCGTTGTTTCTGATTTCTCTCCTGGCTCCCCATAAGTTTTCCACTTTTTAAAAACTATATAGATTTTTGGAAATGTTTCAATTTCCCCAAAGAACCTAATAGTAAATGTAATTGCCAATAATATTTTGATATTTTGATTATAATAATTAAATATAGTATTTTCAATGTTTTAAATGCATTGACCAGATATAGCAAGCAGACATTTTTAATAACTACACACAGATAATATATAATAAGCCAAGAAAAGGAGAATAAAACCAGAAATTATTACTTAGAAAATCTAAAAATAATACACTAAAGTTATCTTAACCATGTCACAGTACTGTACAAGTAGTAAGGTGCTTAGATTCTTAGAATAAATAAAATCTAAGAGTCAACTCTAGGCTACAACATGAGATACTCTTCAAATACAAATACAAAGACACAGTCGGTCTGAATGGTTGGAAAGACATATACCCAGAAAGAAGAACAAGACTGTATAGGATATAATAATATCAATGATTACGTATTCACATGAAGCCAGAAATAAAGAAGACTGTTTCATAATGACAGACTTCTTCATGAAGACCTAAAACTTTGTATCGACCTAAACACAACGTGTGTGTATCTGTGTGTCTGTGCTCTGTGTCTGTCTGTCTGTCTGTCTGTCTGTGTTAAAGTGAGAAACTGACCAATTTGCCATTGGATTAGGAGATATTCAACTTTCAGTAATTATTAGGGCTACTTACACAAAGGGAAGAACAGAAAAAAGAAGCAAATGGGGTAATGGGGTGAAGGAAGAAAGGGAGGGAAAAAGGAAGAGAAGTGGAAAGAAAAGAAGGAGAAAAGGGAAGACTTGTAAACACAAGAGACTAAATAACATTATGACATGTTTTGATGTAAATTATAATTATAGGTTACTGTAACCCCCCAAGTTTACTGCATATTTTTGTTCTTTCTTCAAGATAAAACCACAAAATAATTTTCAATAAGTTTAAGAAGATTAAAATGATATAGAGCACCCCTGGCAATGGGCAAAGAGGTACCTTGTTTGTGGTGGTGTTCTTATATCAGTCAGGAGCAAAGCAGATGACAGTCCTTGGATCATCTTAGCTTGATGCCTGGCTTGGTGGCAAAAGCTGTTTCATGCCTAGGGTACATTAAAAAATGATATAGAGGCAGTTTTATGAAAATAAAATTTATTCAAGATGGCCCTTGTCTTCCAGAAAGTTCCACTGTCATATACACATTCTGATGTTTACTAAATACTTGATTTGATTTTGCCTTGCCACTCCTACCCTGCTGATTTGGACCTTTCTTTAGTCCAGTGCTTCTGAACCTGGGGAGGCTCAAATGACCCTTTCACAGGGGGTCGTATATCAAATATCCTGCATATCAGATGTTTAACATTATAATTCATAAAAGTAGCAAAATTACAGTTATGAAGTGACAACAAAATAATTGTATAGTTGGAGGTCACCACAGCATGAAAAACTGTATTAAAGGGTCACAGCATTAGGAAGGTTGAGAACCGTTGCTTTAATCAATGAACTGATACTGTTTAATCTTTTCTCTTAGCCTCTTGTAAGACACTCTCATAGGGATGAGACTTATACATTAAAGTAGCAGCTCAGAGGACTAGGAAGGTGCAGTCTAGGAGCTCCAGACTATGTAAGACACTAGGTTTGATCCCCTATACCACCCAAGAGTAAAAATCACCTTCTCTTGACAAGCAAACAATGTGCACACATATGTGGTGATTTGGGGAATACATATTTCAGGGATTTTAGCTTCTTGAAGTTGACTGTTACTGACCAGGCAAAGGAGATAGAAAATTACAGTCCTTGCTGCTGTCTTTGCTCTCAGAGAATGTAATAGAGTCCAAAATCATCTGAAATTGTCTCCTGTCCTTTGTCCTTATTTTGACCACTTCAGTGCCTCCATCTCCGTGCAGAGGTTTTATCAGGCTGAACTATGTTGCTGTTTTTAACCCACATGTAGAGCAAAACAATAGCCATCAAGTATGAGTTCTCCAAGTCTAGGACCTTCTTCTTCAAGCAAACTCTGCCCCCTTGGAGGGTGCTGACAGACAGTAAAACCATGACCTCAAATCTGCAGGACCAAAGGCTTTCAACCTTTCCCAAGTCTAGGGAACATTATTCATCTTGTTCTTCTCTTGACCTCAAAGCTCCTCACTGTTCTGTTACTCATTCTTCGGGTACAGGCAGTATCATCTTGTCAATAAACTTGAACTGTAACAAAATATGAGGAGCAGTGCTGAAAAAGCACTTGATTTCTGGAAGAATCCTCGAACCATGTAAAGGCTTTTCATGTGTCTTCTGGATGATGAACTTTGGAAGAATAGGGAAAACATTCATTTGTTCTGATCCCAACAAATTGTGTCACACTTTCTTGATGAATTTCTAGCACCAACAGCAGAAGTTACAGGGGCCCCACTATGCCAGAGATAATCAAAATAATCAAATTTAACAAGCATTTTTTTCTTCTGAAAGACAAATATGGGCTCTATTCTTTCTATATCACAATGGCAGTAACAGTAGGGGCAGGAAAGAGGTGTAGCTCACAAAGCCACCCACAGCAGCCTGAGTTTTTAGAGGCTACTTGTCACAGTTAGTATTATTAATTGTCAATTTGACAGGTTCTAAGAAATGGGGATCTGGGCATTATTTTGATTATATTAATTGAGGTGGGAAGTCCCATCTACTGTGGGTGGTACCATTTCCTGGCTTGGATCCTGGACTCTGTAAGTAGAGAAAGGGAATTGAACAGAAGCATGACATCATCACCCCTGCCTTTTGACTATAGATGTGTGATGCAACCAGCTGTTCCACATTCCCACTACCTCAACTTTCCTATCATGATGAACAGTATGAATGAACCATGAGACAGAATCATTTCTTCCTCCCTTGTGGTGCTCTGGCGAAATATTTTATCATAGCTACAGAAAAAGGAACGAAAACACCATCACTCAGTTAAAGTCAAGGGCTTTGAATTTTAGGACAGCACAGAAATTTCAGAGATGCTCAGAAAAAAAGCATAAAACATACCCAGTGTGGATTTGGACTTCAACAGAGGATTGCACTTCACTGCCTTTATAATAGTAACAGACAATTTCAGTGAACTCTGAAGTTATTGCTAATGTGCTAGCAAAATGTTGAAATAGGATCACAGGGTGGTTCTTGTTTTGCAATGGACTGAGATATCCTTGGGAAGGTAAAACTCAGATAACAGAAGAAGTAAGATGTTTGTTATTGTATACAAAAGTTAGATATCTTGATTGTGACATTGCTAGAAATTATCCAGGAAAACAATGAGACCACACTTGATGACAGATGTGCTCAGACATGGAACCTGGTTCATTGTAATCATAACATTATTACTTCTATATATTATCTCCCTGTTAGTTACTGTCTTAGTCACTGTCTATTGCTGTGAGAAGACACCATGACCAAGGCAACTCTTATAAGAGAAAAGCATTTAAATGGTGGCTTGCTGACAGTTCCAGAGGTTTAGTCTATAATTGTCATGGCAGGGAGCACGGCAGCATTTAGGCAAACATTGGAGTAGTAGCTGAGAGATACATCCTGGTCCACAGAAAGACAGAGAAGTAGGAGGGAGGAAGAGAGGAGAGTTCTTGACTGGGCATGGGTGCTTGAAACCTCAAAGGTCACCTCAGTGACACACTTCCTCCAAAATGGTCACACACCCACACCCACACCCACTCCTAAGCCTTTCAAACAGCTCCACTTCCTGGTGACTAAGCATTCAAACTCCCACAGCCATCTTCATGGCTAATGTAATTATATTGGAATTCTTACTTCATGTATCACTGACGCATCCTTTACATAAGCATGATGGGGGAAGCAGAGTGAGCAACCCCTCAGCTGGCAAGATGTTTCAACCAGACTCTGGAGTGCTGAGCTGCGTTTTCCCCTACGTCCACATAACAATCCATGTCTTTCTATCTCACCGAAATAGTCATTTTATTAACCTGCATCTCATTTTTTACAAAAATGAAGGGCTGTGGCAATGGTTCAAAGATTATGAGCACTGATTGCTGTGAGTTCAGAGGTTCTGAGTTCAATTCCCAGCAATCACATGATAGCTCACAACCATCCCTATACCCTATTCTGGTGTGTCTGAAGAGACCAACAGTGTACTCACATTAAAAGAAATGAATCTTTTAAAAAAAGTTTTTGCAAGGAACCACTCTCATGTTTACAGCAAGCTTATGGTGAATTTATCCTTAGCATCCTTGCTTTTCTGATGATGAAGTCTAGAGAGTTTAAGCCAGCTACCGAATTGGCAAATGACACAGGATTTGAAACTGAAGACCTTTGGTGTTTAGAGCCTCAGTCTTGTATCTTAACCACTACTCCCTTATATAGGTGACTTCTATCTAGGCATGTATTTAGTGGGGGCTAACATTCCTTTCCTTTGTTTGTGATCTGGTTGAAACATGGGTTCCAACCTCAGAGCCCCAGCTCCAAGGTCAGTTACTCTTTCTTTCCACCCCTCCAAATTCAGCTATGTTTTGGGAGTTAGAGATGTTGCCTATAAGTCCTTCTTGAATGTCCTTTCTTTTTATTTTTTCACACCCTGATATTTCAAATCGCCTGTATTATCATGCAAAGGATTTCTATATCTCTTCTCTCTCCTTACTCTGTTTTACCACAAATGGTTGTACAAAAGAAAGGTCAGTAAGTTCTAAATAAGAATCCAAATAAGAATCCATTGCCAGTGAAGTTTGGTACCCATGCTTTTATCTAGATACAGCATTCTGTGTTATATTTTGAGGCTATGTATCCATTAATATTTTAGGCATCTTTCTCTACTTTCTCATTTTATGTCACAAGGAAAGATGGTTATTTGTAATTTTCTGAATATCCCCTCCAACACCATGTACACTCCTTGCTTGTATACATGTCATTTTCTCTCTTGAAATGCTTAAATTTCCATTCTTTCTTCAAGGATCACATTAAATGCTCTCAATTCTCCCTTAGAAAACTCATTTGAAATCAGTGTTCATGTAGGCCCAGCTCTTCTCCATTGCCTGGATACTCAAAGGAACCATACTTTTTAGTGCTGATACAATTAAACAGAAACATGTGACTTCTTCCAGTCACATGTGAGTGGAAGTGACACCCATCACTTCTGAACTGAATAAAAATTCCATGTGCAATCTCTCCTGTCCCTTGTGTCAGAGACCCTATAAGTCAGTGGTCTTAGATGGCAAAATACAGAGACAAAGTAGATGAATGATTGTTTGGAACAGATTTTTTTTTTCTGGATGCACATACAATGGCCACATAATGGGAAGGTAACACTAGCCTTTGCTTTTTTAAATTGTTTGTGTCATTTACTCTTCAGTGTAGCATGGTTTAACCTGACTATAATAATGCAGAATTCTAAATCCTTCTTTTCAAGGTATAATTTCTCCCTTCTTTAAAATCAAATGTTGATTATATATATATATATATATATATATATATATATATATATATATACATATATACATATGTATATATATATATATATATAAATCTAGATACAGCATTCTGTGTTATATTTTGAGGCTATGTACCCATTAATAATTTGGGCATCTTTCTCTGTCTCATTTTATGTCACAAGGAAAGATGGTTATTTGTAATTTTCTGAATATCCCCTCCAATAGGGGTTGGGGGATAGAATCAGGGGAATATCTGAGAGTTCAAAGAAAGCCTGGTCTAAAATAATGAGGTCCAAGTGAGCCAGGGTTAAATAGGTAAGTCACCTCCCACCATGCACATACACAATCTCCTTGTAAACCCAGAAGTTTGTATCAAGTTTTCTTATAGTACTGTATTCCTAGCAATAGTAATTTATTTATTTGTCTAATGTTCTCTACTTATAGGTCCCTGTTGGACAAGACTCTGCCTCCCAGTCACTGACCATGCTGTTTGAAAGCAACTAAGCTTTCTATCATCAATTCAGTATCCAGCACATGAATAATGTGTAGAGAACAGATAGCTGATGGATATTCCCACACAGAAAAAGTGTAACTTTTGGAAAAAAGAGAAAGATACACAAGTTACTCAAATTATTGTCATAATTTCAAAAGATTTTGAATAGCATATCTTCCCTTTTTGGGTTACTATGTACAGTCAATGAAAATGAAAGAATTACAGAGAACTATGGCTGTCTCAGGCACAAAAGGACTTGTCATCATAGAATTTGCATATTGCCAAAAGGTAACTCTATAATTTCAAAATCTTTCTTTGGCTGTCTAGAGTTTAGATAATAACCCTCAATATGCTCTTCACTTTGCATTCAATGTGCATTATTAGATAGCAAAGATAGAATTCAACAATGAATGGGAGACATACAGCAATCAAATCTCTGTGGTTTGATTGAGAGTGCTACGTGACTAAAATGTATGTGAAGTTCTCTGAAATGCCTTCTTAGATTGACTATATTCATCCATACCTTATTCTCTGCATTATGTGGGCTGGATGTTATTCAGGGCAGAACCTAATAAAATATGTGACATGCCAGCCCTATCATCAGATGCTGCCATCGTGAATATTTATCTGTTTTGAATTGTCCAAATTTATTTAGCTATTTATATGAAATAAAGCAACCAACAAATATTTATTGAGCACTTACTCTATCAAGTCAGTGCAGGAGCTTTGACTCTACCACTGTTAAAAAGAATGACTGAATTATCAGCCTTTAAAGAAAAGAACATAAAATAGTGAGCTAAATCTGATAAACAACTTTTTAGAAGAAGAGATAATTCTGTCAGGAGAGATGAGAATGCAGAGTCCACAGAAGCTGGCTGGTCCCATTTTTTGTTAGGAAGAAAACCCGAAGCATCAGCTTGACCTGTCATGCCAATGATAAGCCAGTAAGTTCAAGACACCGGGGTAAGCATAAATGTGAGCATCTCTCGACCCTCCTCAAAGAAGCTTGTTTTTGCAGTAGATGCAATTAGCACAAAGATACACAATGGGTCATCACACAGGCAATGAGACACTGTGGAGTATTCAGTGCCAAATAGGACCGTTATATTATAGCCAACTCTGAAGGCTCAGGGATCATTGCAGAATGTTTGTAAGAGGCAGAGGTCATGAGTGTTTTCAAGATATGGCATACCAACTCACTGGATGTGACTTTGTGCATGAGGCCAGCTCAAGATCAAGCGAGGGGAAGGGATGAAGTCCCCCACTATCTGAGGAAGTACTGACAACTGATGGAGTTGGGGACCAGCTTTCTACATTTACAGGAGATGTTGTCTATAGCTATGTACACACTGGCAGATTTTTTTAAAGGCTTAAAAAGGAACACATAAAGTAGGGAGGAAAATAGATGATTGGTATAGGGAAGCAACTGATGTAAAGGCAATGCAGAACAGATTTGATCAAAGCACCATACATTTATGAAATTCTAAAAGAAAAGAAAAAGACAAAGAGAAAGGAAAGAAAAAAGGTAAAGAAAAGAAAGATACTTGGCTAAGAAAGGGACACTAATTGCTATCTTGGAAAGTTGGTTTCGAAAGCTTTAAAAATATTTAATCATTTTCTAGAGAATCAAGGGACAGCTGTGCTTCATCTGCTAAATAATTTTGGGACACAGGCAGTCCAAGTGACCTGTCCCGGCTTGTATTGTTCCTCATCCAGACTTTCTCTGAAGTCACTTGTAGAAATTCACTTAGATGAGAGATTCTGAGTAGCTTTCAGAATAAAGGAAGAGAATCAGCAGGTGGTACTTAGGAGGACAACCCTAGGGTAGAATGCAGGGGAGAAGGACTCTAGAAAAGCTGTCTAGAACCCTGATAGTGGAGGAAGGGTGTGGTACCCTAAAATGCTGGCCTCATTTGCATCAGATCTTCAGCAACTAAGGCCTCCCCTTACCATGCCTCTTTGTCTTCAAGATACCAAAGGAGGACTTAAGGCTTCTCAAACCACACACAGCCTAAATTTCTACCTTTTAAAATCAATAATCATAGAGGTTTTTGTATTGCTTAACATTTTTCATTGAAGATATAATATCCCAGAGTTAAGTTGTAGTTTCAAAACATATGTTGGTGACAATTGAGATGTCTGTAACTGGCAAGACTACAAAGGCCACATTCTGTAGCCTGTGCTTAGTTTGTCAGTGATTGCTTGTGTGATGACAATGAAAGGGGAAGCCCCTTAAGGATTCAGTGTATTCAACTAACACACTCTATATCAAATATATTGATGAGAAGCCTGTTACTAATCTAAGATTCTACACCAACTTGTTTGGCCTATACCTACACCTCAAATACTTAGTTTCCTATACGAAGGTTCAGAATAAGTATGTTATATTACAAACAATTGCTATCTTAATCTTACATTGTAATCACTATTATACTATTAAGCTAGACAAAGCTATTATACTTCTATGGCTGAAGATATGACTCAATGGGTAAGAACACTTGCTGAGGGTTCTTTCAGAGAGCTGAGCTTCAATTCCTATCACCTACACAGTAGCTCAAAACTATCTGTCATTTCAATTCCCAGAGATCTGCAGCTCTTTTCTGGCCTCCACAGGTTCTAGGCATGCACAAGGTGGACATATACATGTAGGCAAAATATCCATACCAAATGAAAATAAAAGGAAACTAGTATTTAAGTTAATCAAGTAAATATTTAAACAGTAGGGCAATGGCCCAGTCAGTTAAAGTGCTTGCATGCAAGTACAAGTTCCTGAGTTCAGATCTCCAACATAGATATAAAATTTATCCATGGCAGTATATACCTGTAACCCCAGCACTGGGGAGAGAGAGACAGGAATCCTGGGGCTTGCTGGACAAGCCAGCCAGTCTAGCCGAATCTGTGAACACAAATAGAGTGAAAGATCTTCTCTCTAAGCATAAGGCAGTAGGCTAGAGAAAGATTACTCAGTGATCATGAGTACTCATTGCTCTTTCAGAAGACCCAGGCTCAGTTCCCAGCACCTACAATATGGCTATAACTGTCTGTAACTCCAGTTCCTGCGGCTCCAAGGCCCTCTTCTGGCCTCCACCATGCAGAGCACACATATACCTGCAAACAAATACATTCTTATACATAGTATAAATAGTGGTGGAAGGTGATCACATATAAAAAATAATCAAGATCAAAAGTGATTGACAAAGAAACCAAGCTTAATTTCTGACCTCCGAATGCATGCTCACACATGTACATATGCAAGCACACACATATACACCAAATCACACAGACATGCCGTCAGATGAGCAATTCTTTGCCGATGTAGATAAAGGAAGCGATTTATACAAGTAGACATTTTTGGAACTAGGATGGAGGATGGAGCATTTTGGTATCCCGCTGTTCTCACTCACCTTTCATCCTTAGTCATCTCAACCACAATGCACCTGCCACAGTCAGAGGTCACGCTCGCCTTTCTTTGCATTAGGCCTATTTTAGGCACTCATGTTCCACAAGGAATCCTTTCCTCACTATTGCACACAGGGCTCCTTTCCTGGGCATGTTTAAGGAATATGTGCATTTTGTAGTTGTAAAACTCATAATAATAAGAAATCTAGGAGGTCCTGTGAAGATGTGTCATTATCCAGAACAAAACACCATTTATAACACTTTTACATCCTTGCAGTTGTAGTAGTAGTAGTAGTAGTAGTAGTAGTGTTTGTGTGTGTGTGTGCTTTATAGGTTGAAGCACATACTGAATTAACTTCATGTTTTAATGAGTGTGTGTAACTCCTTCATATAAAAAAATAAACTGCTTTTCAAACTTGTTTTTTACATATGTTCCTTCCTAATAAAAGAGATGTTTTTCCTGGAGAATTCTTTATGGCAATATATAAGTTATTTTTAGAAAAAGAATACCCCTAAGCATACATACATAAATTAATATAGTATTGATATATGAAAATTAATAGATAAAAATATTTTTAAAACCCCAGGGAGTTTTAGACTCTGACCAGAGAGGAAAAGTCTATTGTACGTTCAAACATTATGTCAAAGTTATGATTAACCTTTGCCATAAAACAATCAAATAAAAAGAAACCCTAAGGGAGACTTCCTTTTTAAAGATAGCTATTATTAAGTGATACATGTATTTTAAATCAATTTTAATTACAGACCTGTTTAGGTCTAAATATCCTGAGCATAATTGGTGTCCCTGTTGGTTTTCTGACCTCACCAGCCATGAGCATTTGGTTAGGCTATCAAGCCAGCACAATCTCTAGCTGCAGTCTCAGTAGGTCCTTATACACACAGGTCCTCATACCCACCCTCATCAAAGAAGTATCATTTTTTCTTTCAGAAGATGGAGATTGTTAGAGAAAGCCATAACTGGTCAAAACAAAGAATAAAACTGACCACAGGGTCCTCAGTCCCAGTGGATACATCTACAATGCAACTCTAGTGCCTAAGGCTCAGGAAACATCATGGAAGATTAGGTAGAAAGATTATCAGAGCCAGAGGACCAGGTTTTCTGCTGTGGGATTGTGTGTTCTCTATAGGAAAGGGAAGCTACACCTATAAAATCTCAACAATATGGCTGCCAAAACAAGATGTGAACACCACCACCTGTTGACATACCAGTATGGAAGGGGAGAAAAATCTCACAAGACCCTACCCCCAGATGGAGTTCTACAAGCAGTTATCAACAGTTGAGGGAGGAGAGTCGGTGTTTCTTAAAGATTGCCATCCTGACCAGATATCCAACACTAAATTCTCAGCACTAAAAACATTTACTTATAAACAGCACATCGAACGAACAATAAAAACAAACAAAGCAACACTAACGGGGTATTTTTGTATTGTTGAATTAAGCCTGAGTTACCTGTGTATATTTACATAAGAGCAAATAAATCAAAGCTCATACACCTGCATGAGATTCTAAAACAAAAGCAAAAGAAAGAGATAAAGAAAGATGCTTGGCTAAGGAGGGGACACTAATTGCTATCTTGGAAAGTTGGTTTCCAATGCTTTAAAAACATTTAATCATCTCCTAGAGAATCAAGGGTCAGCTGTGCTTCATCTGCTAAATAATTTTGGGACACAGGCAGTCCAAGTGACCTGTTCCGGCTTGTATTGTTCCTCATCCAGACTTCCTCTGGGGTCACTTGTAGAAATTCACTTAGATGAGGTATTCTGAGTAGCTTTCAGAATAAAGGAAGAGAATCAGCAGGTGGTGCTTATAAGGAGGACAACCCAAGGGTAGCCTGCAGGAGGAGGGACTTTAGAAAAGCTATCTAGAACCCTGATGGTGAGGGAATGGTGTGGTACCCTAAAATGCTGGCCTCATTTGCATCACATATTGAACAACTGAGGCCCCCCTTCACCATACCTGTGTCTTCAAGATACCAAAGGAGAACATAAGGCTTCTCAAACCACACAGAGCCTAAATTTCTATCTTTTTAAAACAATAATTTTAGAGGTGTTGTATTCCTTAACATTTTTTCATTGAAGATAAAATATCCCATAGTTAAGTTGTAGTTTCAAAACATATGTTGGTGACAACTGAAATGTCTGTAACTGGCAAGACTACAAAGGCCACATTCTGTAGCCTGTGCTTAGTTTGTCAGTGATTGCTTGTGTGATGATAATGAAAGGGGAAGCCCCTTAAGGAGTCAGTGTATTCAACTAACGCACTCTATATCAAATATATTGATGAGAAGCCTGTTACTAATCTAAGATTCTACACCAACTTGTTTGGCCTATACCTACACCTCAAATACTTAGTTTCCTATACAAAGATTCAGAGGAAGTATGTTATATTTCAAACCTTTGCTATTTTAATCTTACATAGTAATCACTTATACTACTAGTTAAACTAGACAAAGCTATTATACTTTTATGGCTGAAGATATGACTCAATGGGTAAGAACACTTGCTGAGGGTTCTTTCAGAGAGCTGAGCTTCAATTCCTATCACCTATACAGTAGCTCAAAACTATCTGACATTTCAATTCCCAGAGATCTACAGCTCTTTTCTGGCCTCCACAGGTTCTAGGCATGCACAAGGTGGACATATACATGTAGGCAAAATATCCATACCAAATGAAAATAAAAGGAAACTAGTATTTAAGTTAATCAAGTAAATATTTAAACAGTAGGGCAATGGCCCAGTCAGTTAAAGTGCTTGCATGCAAGTACAAGTTCCTGAGTTCAGATCTCCAACATAGACATAAAAATTTATCCATGGCAGTATATACCTGTAACCCCAGCACTGGGGAGAGAGACAGGAATCCTGGGGCTTGCTGGACAAGCCAGCCAGTCTAGCCGAATCTGTGAACACAAATAGAGTGAAAGATCTTCTCTCTAAGCATAAGGCAGTAGGCTAGAGAAAGATTACTCAGTGATCATGAGTACTCATTGCTCTTTCAGAAGACCCAGGCTCAGTTCCCAGCACCTACAATATGGCTATAACTGTCTGTAACTCCAGTTCCTGCGGCTCCAAGGCCCTCTTCTGGCCTCCACCATGCAGAGCACACATATACCTGCAAACAAATACATTCTTTTTTTTCTCTCTCTTTTTTTTATTAGGTATTTTCCTCGTTTACATTTCCAATGCTATCCCAAAAGTCCCCCATACCCACCCCCCCAATCCCCTACTCACCCACTCCCCCTTTTTGGCCCTGGTGTTCCCCTGTACTGGGGCATATAAAGTTTGCAAATCCAAAGGGCCTCTCTTTCCAGTGATGGCTGACTAGGCCATCTTTTGATACATATGCAGCTAGAGACAAGAGCTCAGGGGTACTGCTTAGTTCATATTGTTGTGCCACCTATAGGGTTGCAGTTCCCTTTAGCTCCTTGGGTACTTTCTCTAGCTCCTCCATTGGGGGCCGTGTGACCCATCCAATAGCTGACTGTGAGCATCCACCTCTGTGTTTGCTAGGCCCCGGCATAGTCTCACAAGAGACAGCTATATCTGGGTCCTTTCAGCAAAATCTTGCTTGTGTATGCAATAGTGTCAGTGTTTGGAAGCTGATTATGGGATCGATCCCTGCATATGGCAATCAGTACATGGTCCATCCTTTCGTCACAGCTCCAAACTTTGTCTCTGTAACTCCTTCCATGGGTGTTTTGTTCCCATTTCTAAGAAGGGGCAAAGTGTCCACACTTTGGTCTTCGTTCTTCTTGAGTTTCATGCGTTTAGCAAATTGTATCTTATATCTTGGGTATCCTAAGTTTCTGGGCTAATATCCACTTTATCAGTGAGTACATATTGTGTGAGTTCCTTTGTGATTGAGTTACCTCACTCAGGATGATGCCCTCCAGGTCCATCCATTTGCTTAGGAATTTCATAAATTCATTCTTTTTAATAGCTGTATAGTACTCCATTGTGTAAATGTACCACATTTTCTGTATCCATTCCTCTGTTGTGGGGCATCTGGGTTCTTTCCAGCTTCTGGCTATTAAAACAAATACATTCTTATACATAGTATAAATTTCGGTGAAAATTGATCACATATAAAAATAATCAAGATCAAAATTGATTGACAAAGAAACCAAGCTTAATTTCTGACCTCCAAATGCATGCTCACACATGTACATATGCAACCACACATAAACAAGTATAAGCATGTATACACCACATCACACAGACATGCAGTCAGATGAGCAGTTCTTTGCCTCTATAGATAAACGAAATGATTTATGCAAGTGGACATTTTTGGAACCAGGATGGAGGATGGAGCATTTTGGTATCCTGCTGTTCTCACTCACTTTTCCTACTCAGATCATCTCAACCACAATGCACCTGCAGTCAGAGGTCACGCTCCCCTTTCATTGCATTAGGCCTATTTTAGACATTCATGTTCCACAAGGAATCCTTTCCTCTCTATTGCACACTGGGCTCCTTTCCTGGGCGTGTTTAAGGAATATGTGCATTTTGTGGTTGTAAAACTCACGATAATCATAAATCTAGGAGGTACAGTGAAGATGGGTCATTATCCAGAACAAAACACCATTTATAACATTTTTATGTCCTTGTAGTAGCAGTAGTAGTAGTAGTATGTTTGTGTATGTGTGTGTTTGTGTTTGTAGGTTGAAGCACATACTGAATTAACTTCATGTTTTAATGAGTGTGTGTAACTCCTTCATATAAAACATATAGTGCTTTTCAAACTTTATTTTACATATGTCCCTTCCTGATGAAAGAGATGTTTTTCCTGGAGGATTCTTTCTAGCAATATGTAAGTGATTTCTAGAAAAAGAATACCCAAAGCATACATACATAAATTTATAAAGTATTGATATGTGAAAATTAATATATAAAAATATTTTTAAATCCCCAGGAAGTTTTAGACTCTGACCAGAGAGGAAAAGTCTATTCTACTATCACACTTTATGCCAAAGTTATGATTAACTTTTGCCATAAAAGAAAAATTAAATAAGAAGAAACCCTAAGTGAGACTTTCTTTTTTAAGATAGCTATTATTGTCTTAGTCAGGGTTTCTATTCCTGTACAAACATCTTGACCAAGAAGCAAGTTGGGGAGGAAAGGGTTTATTCAGCTTACACTTTCCACATTGCTGTTTATCACCAAAAGAAGTCAGGACTGGAATTCAAGCAGGTCAGGAAGCAGGAGCTGATGCAGAGGCCATGGAAGGATGTTTTTTACTGGCTTGCTTCCCCTGGCTTGCTCAGCCTGCTCTCTTATAGAACCAAGACTCCCAGCCCAGAGATGGCACCACCCACAAAGGGACTTCCCCCATTGATCACTAATTGAGAAAATGCCTTACAGCTGGATCTCGTGAAGGCATTTCCCCAACTGAAGCTCCTTTCTCTGTGATAACTCCAGTCAGTGTCAAGTTGACACACAAAACCAGCCAGTACAATTGACCACTTGTCGACTTGACACACAAACACATACCAGTATGGAAGGGGGAAAAATCTCACAAGACCCTACCCCCAGATGGAGATCTACAAGCAGTTATCAACAGTTGAGGGAGGAGAGTCGGTGTTTCTTAAAGATGGGCATCCTGACCCAATCCAATACTAAATTCTCAGCACTAAAAACATTTACTTATCAACAGAACATTGAATCAACAATAAAGACAAACAAAACAACACTAACTGGGTATTTTTGTATTGTTGAATTAAGCCTGAGTTACCTGTGTATACTTACATAAGAGCAAATAAATAGAAATAATGTTGATCTTGAGAGCTAGGAGAAATGCATACTCCCAGCACACAGAGAGAGAGAGAGGGAGGGAGGGAGGGGGGGAGGGAGGGAGGGAGGGAGGGAGAGAGAGAGAGAGAGAGAGAGAGAGAGAGAGAGAGAGAGAGAGAGAGAGAATTAACTCAGGAAGACTTTCCATGGTTAAGCCTAACATGCAGTTCTTTCTACTGTAATATGTGAAAGCCATGAGGGACATTAACAATGACCACTCTCTATAAACAATATATGATAGAGAACTCTCTTACTTTAAGGGAGAGTTCCTGCCTGCCTTATTTGGATACATAGATCAACAGGGAGATTGAGTATGACTCTGAAGAGAAACATGAAGGGAGCACATACGAAGGCTTTGCACTCTCTCTGTCATCACTTTTTTTATCTCCTCTAACCATTTACACCAGGTCTTCAGCTAAGCCCATGTCATTTCTCAGGGTTTCTGGATCCCAGCTGGTTGTCTTATGATTGGGCCAGGTCTGAAATTGCTTTTGCTGTAGGAGTAAGTGTCCTCTGCTTACATTTGAAATATTTATTGAAATTTGTATGGGTGAGTATTTCTAGAAAATGTTCTAATTCTGCCCCTAGAAATGGTTCAGAAATGTGAGAAAGAAAAAAAAAAAACTGGATGAGAAACGAAAAAAGTGAAATGTTGGTGTTTTTGCGTGGTCTGTTATTTAATTGCCTGCTTCAGTTTCAAACCCTACAAAGTGGGCAAATATCATTGGAAGCTTGCTCGATCATGCCCATTGTATGAGTGTTCAATGAACAGGTTTCTTAAGTTCCTTTTTGAATACTGAGTGTGCTAAGTGTGTTTAGAAGTGTTTCCAATGAAGAGTTTCTGCTTTCTTTTCTTTTCCTTTTTATCCCACACTGTGACCTTTGCACTTCTCCAATAGCCTACTGCTAAGGTCTGCAATTGTCTGCCATTCTTATAAACTGGATTAGAAGCAAGAAATGGGAAAAAGGTCCTTTTGACAGGCCTTTTCTGTTGGTGGAGGTTTTATCTTCTACTTCCTGCTTCAAGTCCAGAGGTAGAGCATTGCCTTTGTGGGTTCTCATTTCCATCCCTTTAATAATCTAGGAATTCTGGTAGCAGGGCAGAGCTAGGGAGGAGCCTGAGGTGGCGGTTTGCCCTGCACTTTCCTGAGCCCTGGCCATCTGCACTGAGGATATCTTTTTCTAAGGCAGGTTCTATTCAAGGGCCTTGAATCCAACTACTTCCCACTGGGATGTGTGTGTGTGCTGGGGGAGGTTTAGAGGTGGAACCCATGAAGATGCCCAGGATTCAGACTCCAGAGACCAGCATCACAGTGTAGAGCTAACTTTATTTTTTATTATACAAGCTTATATGTAGCTTTTTAGCCAATTAGGGTATGTTTATGTATTCAAGAGCAAATTGAGGTCCAACCTGTGTTGTTTAGCAGAATCTGACTGGTCTATCAAGCAGCCTGTAGGGGAGGGTCCAATGTCCACACCCCCGTGGAGATTTCTGTGAAGACAGGGAAGCAGCCACCGTGGGTCCTTTGTATTGTCTCACCAGTATACCGGGAGCAATGTCAGATCATACACGGTGTACAATGGCTCAGGACTCTTCATGGAGTCATGGGAGCTTGTGGTACCTAATTTTCCATCCCAGTTCTTCCTCAGCCAGGTTTATCTCCACATTCCCCACAGTTCTGGGCTATTGCTCCTTCCTCTAACAGGCAGCCCCTCCTGATACGTTGCAGTGTGCCTTATGGCATTTGTTATTGTTCCATTTGTGTTTATATGGAGGGGTTTGTTTGGTTTTGTGTTTGTTTGTTTGTTTGTTTGAAACAGGGTCTCAATATGTCATCCTGTCTTTTCTAGAATTCACTATATAAAATCCAGCTGGCCTCAAACTCACAGAGACTCTACTTTCTCTGCCTCCCAAGTTCTTGGATTAATAGCTACCATACCAGGCTGTGCTTTATTTCTTAAAGTTTGCACATGCCTTTGTAAACAACCTTTATTATACTCCTCTCAAATCAACCATTTGAAAGTGCCATCTGTGTTCCTATGCAAACCGCAACCTCCACGAGTCTCATTAGTAAATATATTTATAGCTCAACCCATTTCCTCCCCTTAATTTGTCATCATTCTTCTAATCTGAGTACTCTTAAGATTGTATGCTAATTTTAATTTCAAAAATCAATTATTTTACATTCATTTTGAAATGAGTTTATACATCCTCTTAATATGATACAGAAGTATACAAGGAAAAAGATACAAAAATGTTCAAAATATAAAAAAATATATAAATATACATGATTGAAGGCAACTTTTAGGAGACAAACAATGGTGCTTTCATTATTTCTCTATACTCATCACACTAATACACACACATACAGATACAAATCAAAGCCAGTAAAAATCCTAGTGACCTTCTTGACTTGGAAGCCCCACAGTAAAAGATGCACATAAAGACTGGCTAGCCAATCCTTCCAAGTACTCATGGCAACAAAACCTGTCAATCTAATGTATACTCACTGGCCATAGGGTTCAGAAAGGAAGACTCAGGATTGGAAGTAGGTGGTAGCTTTACTTGCTGTGGCTATACATAGAACAAATCCTAAAAATGCTATAAATCACTGAACTTTTGATTATGGTAATCTGTGTTGCCTACAAAAGTAAATCATACTCATATTTCTTTGCCACGGACCTGGGAAAGGGGAATTAAATGACTGAACTGGCAAAGGAGGGGACTGTTGGCAAGAAGGAAAAAAAAAAGTCATGGCATGGCCTTTCAAAAAAGTAGAGAAAACTGCCACTCCATAGGTACTGAAATGGACCAGTATCCTCCACAGCAGACTGTATGTTGAAGAGAGAAGGACATGATTTCTCCTAATTCCAATAGTGAATATCTATTATAATGACTTAGACTACCCCAGTCAGACTCATTCTGACTCATTCTTGTAGTTAATTTAATGATGAATCTATTGCTATCTAATGTTTGCTTTCCATTTCTGAAGAGGACAAAAGTTCATATTTTTTAAAAGGCCAAGGGCATGTATAATGTCTACAACTCAATTATGAAAAGGACAAAATGGAAATAGTTTTAAAGCAATAAGGAAAAATACATTAACAAGAATTCTGAAATGGCCCGTTAAAACTCCTAGACATTGTTTTCTTGTTACTGAAGAATAAGCTTAACCACTCTCAACTACCATTCTTTGGCTTAACGAATAAGTAAAAGGACTAAAATGGTATCTCAACTATCCACAGGACACAGCTCCAACAAACCCACAGGTCTCATGTCAAATATAAGGTGATACAGAATGAAAATGTGTGCACGGTGGTGGTGAATTTTGGTTTCAATGTGATTAGACTGAAAGATATCTACATAATAAGGAGAGCAATCTTCTGGGGATGTCTCTGAGGATATTCTCAGAGATGTTATATCGGAAACACTTTGACCTAATGAATAGTTTGAGCCCTTTATGGATTCAACAGTCTACTAGAAGTCTACTAGAAGATGAATCTATGAAAGATGGGGCTGAATTAGAAGAAGTGGTCTCTGATGATATGCCTGTAAATGATATTTGATATAAACTTGGCTTGGGCTTCATTTTTGTTATTTCTTTTTGCTTCTTGTGGCAAATGGTTTTCCTACAACCATACCTTTTCTTCATGCTTTCACCTCATTATAACCTTAAAAAACAAGTGCATCAACCAACCATGAGTTAAAACCACAAGCCAAAAGAAGTCCTTGCTCGTCCCTTTAACTGTGTCTTCTGAGTATTTGTCACAAAGATTAAAAAAAAAGAGATAAAACTTCTAAACATACTTACAGGCTCAGAGTTAAGAGCCAGTTGAGAGAATCATCATGAATGCCATGAAGATACTTGGATTTCTACTATTCATATGCCCCCAAGTTGTCTTTTTTTACATTGATATTCCATATTGTGCAATATATACTGATCATGATTGATCCTTAGGTTATTAGTAGTTGTTGGCCTAATTCATGATACAAACCAAAACCAGAACATAGCCCAAAATAGAGACTCCATGACATAAATTCTTACATTTAAGTACTACTGGTTTGAAAGCACTATATTTCCAAAGATACCCAATTTAAATGGCCCATAGAAATCAAGGAAAGATATTCCCCTAATATGTCAACAGCGTATGTGGAGATAAGCAAACATTCAGATGATCTTCATGGCTTTCTTTCATCTTAAGCCTCACCTCCAATTTTCTCTACAATGATCTCACGAGGCTCAGTGTAGAAATCATTTCTCTAAGTCATTACCTAAGGAGCTACTAATGACATGGGCAGCAACGAGTAGACAAATTTATTAGGAAGTACAGAGAGACAACAAGACAAGAAGAAACATAAAGCAGATGTGGTTTTCTGTTTCTAATATACTCCAAGTAGCACACTACATACTTCTAATGTCTCATTATGTACCATGAAGTCCCATGTACCCTGTTCCCAGCAAGAACCCCTCATACATCCTAATCTTACCTTACTCAAGGATTTTAATCTTTTTAAACATTTATTTTTATTTTTACACATATGTTTATGTAGTATGAATGCATGTGCATGTATTTGAATGTGTCCATGGAGATCTGAGGTTGATATCAAAGGTCTTCCTCAATTAATCTCCACATTATACACTGAGGCAGGATCTCTCACTTCAACCTAGAGCTTGCTGAGCTAAACTAAACTGTTCCATGGGTGATAAGTATCTGAACTCTGGTTCTCATTAGTGCAAGGCACATGCTTGCTTTACATGTTGAAGTGCATATTTGGCTCCTTTAAGCTTCTTTTTCTAGATATAGACACAAATTCAGGGCATTTTGATACACATCACAAGAACCCACAGCTAGTAACTATGTAATTTGAACGAGCACTGGTCTTGATTTCAAAGATAACCTTCTTTTCACACCACTCTTTCTTATTACTTTCAGAGAATCTATCAAACCAAAGATACTATTTATTTCAAAAGATACTCTCATCTTGCTGAATAAAGGGTTAACTGAAAGTTGCTAGAGAGATAGTGTTTATAAGCATCTAGTTGGTGAAAAATGAGGCAGACTAAAGTCTCATGCAATAGCCAACTTTATTCAGAGCATTGGCCAAATTGTACTCTGAGAGTTAAGAGGAGTCACATTGGAGTTTTGTCATAGGGGCACATGAATGGCAACAGTAGAAGTAAACTCACTTCTATCCAATATGCCTGGGATGAGCCAAAAACACATTCCAAGAAGAAACTATTTTAAAGAAACTGAGGCCACAAGATCCTTATCTTGTTTTCTTGGAGTTTTCTCACAAGCACTCAGAATTCTCACGTTACTCCATCCTTGGACTAAATTCTAACAAGATGGCTTAGAGGTTAAGAGCACTTCCTGCTCTTCCACAGGACCGGATTTCAGTTGCCAGAACCAACATCTGATGGCTCACAACTGCCTGTAACCACAGCTCTTGGGGATCCGACCCTATTCTGACTTCCACAGGCACTCACTGCTATGCATACACACACACACACACACACACACACACACACACACACACACACACACACATCTAAATAAAAGTGAAAAATTAATATGTTAAAAAGGGGTTAACCATTAGAATGCTTGCTTAGTGATAGTATAAAAGGAAAATCAGAGAGCCTGATTCTACCCATTGTGTATGTAGTATGATTGGGTGAGTAACAGCCTCTTCAATGCTTAGTTTTATGTGGGAAAAAAAAACCACATTGGGGTTCCCTAGAAGGATGTCCTGAAGGCGGGTGACCATACTCCAGGGATATGTCTACAGAGTGGAATTGTGGCAATGCTTCATAAACCAGAAATGGCTCTCATTAAAAACTAGCATGTGCTTACTAAGTGTGACAAAGGCAGAACAATAATGTGTGAACAAAAAGACACACTATGTGACACTTTGATCTTGTGTTAATGTATTACTTACCATCTACATTTGAATACATAGAGAAGTTTGTTTTCCAAGCCCAAAATATTATTGGCCCTATTTACTCTAGGAAATCTTACTTTAAAATCTGCATTTATAGAGAATTTTATACAAAATAGCTATACTTTATACTTCAAGTTCTTTCCTTAATAATTATATAATTTTGTTTAAGGATAAAAATACATATATAAATTAGCATTTATTTTTCTTAGCATCTGTAAGACTTTGAAGGTTAACCTCACTCTTCAAGAATCAAGTATTGATAGCCGGCCACCTTCCTGGTGAGAGCACGGGGGTCTGCCAGGCCTGAGAGGTTTGTGGCACAGGCGCCGGCGGGAGCCTTCTTGGCTCCAGGACTCCGGGGAGGGCAGGCTGCACGGGTGACCGTGTGGAATACACAGTGCCAGCCGTTTCTGGGACGGGCGAGAGTCGCAGAGCTTCTGGGCGGCGCCATCTTCAGCTCCAGACAGCCGGCCACCTTCCTGGTGAGAGCACGGGGGTCTGCCCGGCCTGAGAGGTTTGTGGCACAGGCGCCGGCGGGAGCCTTCTTGGCTCCAGGACTCCGCGGAGGGCAGGCTGCACGGGTGACCGTGTGGAATACAGAGTGCCAGCCGTTTCTAGGACGGGCGAGAGTCGCAGAGCTTCTGGGCGGCGCCATCTTCAGCTCCAGACAACCAGCCACCTTCCCGGCAAGAGCCACAGAGCTTCTGAGGCAGCGCCATCCTCAGCTCCAGACGGCCAGCCTCCTTCCGAACAAGAGCCACAGAGCTTCTCAGGCGGCGACATCTTCGACTCCAGACAACTGGCCACCTTCCTGGCCAAAGCAACACAGCTTCTGGGAAAGATCCTGTTTTGGGCCTTCACCTTCAGCCAGGAGGAGGTCCAAACACCAGATAACTGTACACCTTCCCTGAAAGAGGAGAGCTTGCCTACAGAGACTGCTCTGACCACTGAAACTCAGAGAAGAGAGCTTGTCTCCCACGCCTGCTGATAGAGGGTAACAAAATCAACAGAGGAACAATCTCTTAACAAAGACAACTATAACAACTAACTCCAGAGATTGCCAGATGGCGAAAGGTAAACGTAAGAATCCTACTAACAGAAGCCAGGACCACTCACCATCATCAGAACCCAGAACGCCCACTTCGCCCAATCCAGGACACCCTAACACACCTGAAAAGGTAGACCTGGATTTAAAAGCATATCTCATGATGATGGTAGAGGACATAAAGAAGGAATTCAATAACTCACTTAAAGAAATACAGGAGAACACTGCTAAAGAGTTACAAGTCCTTAAAGAAAAACAGGAAAACACTGCTAAAGAGTTACAAGTCCTTAAAGAAAAACAGGAAAACACAACCAAACAGGTAGAAGTCCTTATAGAAAAACAGGAAAACACATCCAAACAGGTGATGGAAATGAACAAAACCATACTAGACCTAAAAACGGAAGTAGACACAATAAAGAAAACCCAAAGTGAGGCGACGCTGGAGATAGAAACCCTAGGAAAGAAATCTGGAACCATAGATGCCAGCATCAGCAACAGAATACAAGAGATGGAAGAGAGAATCTCAGGTGCAGAAGACTCCATAGAGAACATCTGCACAACAATCAAAGAAAATGGAAAATGCAAAAAGATCCTAACTCAAAACATCCAGGAAATCCAGGACACAATGAGAAGACCAAACCTACGGATAATAGGAGTGGATGAGAATGAAGATTTTCAACTCAAAGGACCAGCAAACATCTTCAACAAAATTATTGAAGAAAACTTCCCAAATCTAAAGAAAGAGATGCCCATGATCATACAAGAAGCCTACAGAACTCCAAATAGACTGGACCAGAAAAGAAATTCCTCCCGACACATAATAATCAGAACACCAAATGCACTAAATAAAGATAGAATACTAAAAGCAGTAAGGGAAAAAGGTCAAGTAACATATAAAGGCAAGCCTATCAGAATTACACCAGATTTTTCACCAGAGACTATGAAAGCCAGAAGAGCCTGGACAGATGTTATACAGACACTAAGAGAACACAAATGCCAGCCCAGGCTACTATACCCAGCCAAACTCTCAATTACCATAGATGGAGAAACCAAAGTATTCCACGACAAAACTAAATTCACCCATTATCTCTCCACGAATCCAGCCCTTCAAAGGATAATAACAGAAAAAAACCAATACAAGGACGGGAACCACGCCCTAAAAAAAACAAGAAGATAATCCCTCAACAAACCTAAAACAAGAACAGAATGCCAACTTTAACAACAATAACAGGAAGCAACAATTACCTTTACTTAATATCTCTTAATATCAATGGACTCAATTCCCCAATAAAAAGACATAGACTAACAGACTGGCTACACAAACAGGACCCAACATTCTGCTGCTTACAGGAAACCCATCTCAGGGAAAAAGACAGACACTACCTCAGAGTGAAAGGCTGGAAAACAATTTTCCAAGCAAATGGTCTGAAGAAACAAGCTGGAGTAGCCATTCTAATATCGAATAAAATCGACTTCCAACCCAAAGTTATCAAAAAAGACAAGGAGGGACACTTCATACTCATCAAAGGTAAAATCCTCCAAGAGGAACTCTCAATTCTGAATATCTACGCTCCAAATGCAAGGGCAGCCACATTCATTAAAGACACTTTAGTAAAGCTCAAAGCACACATTGCACCTCACACAATAATAGTGGGAGACCTCAACACACCACTTTCATCAATGGACAGATCGTGGAAACAGAAACTAAACAGGGACACAGTGAAACTAACAGAAGTTATGAAACAAATGGACCTGACAGATATCTACAGAATATTTAATCCTAAAACAAAAGGATATACCTTCTTCTCAGCACCTCACGGGACCTTCTCCAAAATTGACCATATAATTGGTCACAAAATAGGCCTCAACAGATACAAAAATATTGAAATTGTCCCATGTATCCTATCAGACCACCATGCCCTAAGACTGATCTTCAATAACAACATTAAGAATGGAAAGCCAACATTCACGTGGAAACTGAACAACACTCTTCTCAATGATACCTTGGTCAAGGAAGGAATAAAGAAAGAAATTAAAGACTTTTTAGAGTTTAATGAAAATGAAGCCACAACTTACCCAAACCTTTGGGACACAATGAAAGCATTTCTAAGAGGGAAACTCATAGCTTTGAGTACCTCCAAGAAGAAACGGGAGAGAGCACATACTAGCAGCTTGACAACACATCTAAAAGCTCTAGAAAAAAAGGAAGCAAATTCACCCAAGAGGAGTAGACGGCAGGAAATAATCAAACTCAGGGGTGAAATTAACCAAGTGGAAACAAGAAGAACTATTCAAAGAATTAACCAAACGAGGAGTTGGTTCTTTGAGAAAATCAACAAGATAGATAAGCCCTTAGCTAGACTCACTAGAGGGCAAAGGGACAAAATCCTAATCAACAAAATCAGAAATGAAAAGGGAGACATAACAACAGACCCTGAAGAAATCCAAAACACCATCAGATCCTTCTACAAAAGCTTATACTCAAGAAAACTGGAAAACCTGGACGAAATGGACAAATTTCTGGACAGATACCAGGTACCAAAGTTGAATCAGGATCAAGTTGACCTTCTAAACAGTCCCATATCCCCTAAAGAAATAGAAGCAGTTATTAATAGTCTCCCAGCCAAAAAAAGCCCAGGACCAGATGGGTTTAGTGCAGAGTTTTATCAGACCTTCAAAGAAGATCTAATTCCAGTTCTGCACAAACTATTTCACAAGATAGAAGTAGAAGGTACTCTACCCAACTCATTTTATGAAGCCACTATTACTCTGATACCTAAACCACAGAAAGATCCAACAAAGATAGAGAACTTCAGACCAATTTCTCTTATGAATATCGATGCAAAAATCCTTAATAAAATTCTCGCTAACCGAATCCAAGAACACATTAAAGAAATCATCCATCCTGACCAAGTAGGTTTTATTCCAGGGATGCAGGGATGGTTTAATATACGAAAATCCATCAATGTAATCCATTATATAAACAAACTCAAAGACAAAAACCACATGATCATCTCGTTAGATGCAGAAAAAGCATTTGACAAGATCCAACACCCATTCATGATAAAAGTTTTGGAAAGATCAGGAATTCAAGGCCCATACCTAAACATAATAAAAGCAATCTACAGCAAACCAGTAGCCAACATCAAAGTAAATGGAGAGAAGCTGGAAGCAATCCCACTAAAATCAGGGACTAGACAAGGTTGCCCACTTTCTCCCTACCTTTTCAACATAGTACTTGAAGTATTAGCCAGAGCAATTAGACAACAAAAGGAGATCAAGGGGATACAAATTGGAAAAGAGGAAGTCAAAATATCACTTTTTGCAGATGATATGATAGTATATATAACTGACCCTAAAAATTCCACCAGAGAACTCCTAAACCTGATAAACAGCTTTGGTGAAGTAGCTGGATATAAAATTAACTCAAACAAGTCAATGGCCTTTCTCTACACAAAGAATAAACAGGCTGAGAAAGAAATTAGGGAAACAACACCCTTCTCAATAGCCACAAATAATATAAAATATCTCGGCGTGACTCTAACTAAGGAAGTAAAAGATCTGTATGATAAAAACTTCAAGTCTCTGAAGAAAGAAATTAAAGAAGATCTCAGAAGATGGAAAGATCTCCCATGCTCATGGATTGGCAGGATCAACATTGTAAAAATGGCTATCTTTCCAAAAGCAATCTACAGATTCAATGCAATCCCCATCAAAATTCCAACTCAATTCTTCAACGAATTAGAAGGAGCAATTTGCAAATTCATCTGGAATAACAAAAAACCTAGGATAGCAAAAACTTTTCTCAAGGATAAAAGAACCTCTGGTGGAATCACCATGCCCGACCTAAAGCTTTACTACAGGGCAATTGTGATAAAAACTGCATGGTACTGGTATAGAGACAGACAAGTAGACCAATGGAATAGAATTGAAGACCCAGAAATGAATCCACACACCTATGGTCACTTGATCTTCGACAAGGGAGCTAAAACCATCCAGTGGAAGAAAGACAGCATTTTCAACAATTGGTGCTGGCACAACTGGTTGTTATCATGTAGAAGAATGCGAATCGATCCATACTTATCTCCTTGTACTAAGGTCAAATCTAAGTGGATCAAGGAACTTCACATAAAACCAGAGACACTGAAACTTATAGAGGAGAAAGTGGGGAAAAGCCTTGAAGATATGGGTACAGGGGAAAAATTCCTGAACAGAACAGCAATGGCTTGCTCTGTAAGATCGAGAATTGACAAATGGGACCTAATGAAACTCCAAAGTTTCTGCAAGGCAAAAGACACCGTCAATAAGACAAAAAGACCACCAACAGATTGGGAAAGGATCTTTACCTATCCTAAATCAGATAGGGGACTAATATCCAACATATATAAAGAACTCAAGAAGGTGGACTTCAGAAAATCAAATAACCCCATTAAAAAATGGGGCTCAGAACTGAACAAAGAATTCTCACCTGAGGAATACCGAATGGCAGAGAAGCACCTGAAAAAATGCTCAACATCCTTAATCATCAGGGAAAGGCAAATCAAAACAACCCTGAGATTCCACCTCACACCAGTCAGAATGGCTAAGATCAAAAATTCAGGTGACAGCAGATGCTGGCGTGGATGTGGAGAAAGAGGAACACTCCTCCATTGTTGGTGGGATTGCAGGCTTGTACAACCACTATGGAAATCAGTCTGGCGGTTCCTCAGAAAACTGGATATAGCACTACCAGAGGATCCAGCAATACCTCTCCTGGGCATATATCCAGAAGATGCCCCAACTGGTAAGAAGAACACATGCTCCACTATGTTCATAGCAGCCTTATTTATAATAGCCAGAAGCTGGAAGGAACCCAGATGCCCCTCAACAGAGGAATGGATACAGAAAATGTGGTACATCTACACAATGGAGTACTACTCAGCTATTAAAAAGAATGAATTTATGAAATTCCTAGCCAAATGGATCGACCTGGAGGGCATCATCCTGAGTGAGGTAACACATTCACAAAGGAACTCACACAATATGTACTCACTGATAAGTGGATATTAGCCCAAAACCTAAGATACCCAAGATATAAGATACAATTTCCTAAACACATGAAACTCAAGAAAAATGAAGACTGAAGTGTGAACACTATGCCCCTCCTTAGAAGAGGGAACAAAACACCCTTGGAAGGAGTTACAGAGACAAAGTTTGGAGCTGAGATAAAAGGATGGACCATGTAGACACTAGCATATCCGGGGATCCATCCCATAATCAGCTTCCAAATGCTGACACCATTGCATACACTAGGAAGATTATGCTGAAAGGACCCTGATATAGCTGTCTCTTGTCAGAGTATGCCTGGGCCTAGCAAACATAGAAGTGGATGCTCACAGTCGGCTATTGGATGGATCACATGGCCCCCAATGAAGGAGCTAGAGAAAGTACCAAAGAAGCTAAAGGGATCTGCAACCCTATAGGTGGAACAACATTATGAACTAACCAGTACCCCGGAGCTCTTGACTCTAGCTGCATATGCATCAAAAGATGGCCTAGTCGGCCATCACTGGAAAGAGAGGCCCATTGGACACGCAAACTTTATATGCCCCAGTACAGGGGAACGCCAGGGCCATAAAAGGGGAGTGGGTGGGTAGGGGAGAGGGGGTGGGTGGCTATGGGGGACTTTTGGTATAGCATTGCAAATGTAAATGAGCGAAATACCTAATAAAAAATGGAAAAAAAAAAAGAATCAAGTATTGTTACTCTATGAATACTAATTGGGTAAAGTGACAAAATCACACTTATATTTTATGTTATGTTCCTAAGTATATTTATGTTTTATATGGTTGTAGCATACATAAAAATATGTGTTTATATTACTTTATAGATTATATGCTTAACACATAAAGAAACATTTTATTTTACAAGCATTTGCTAATGATATTGATGTTTCCCCGTGTTTAACTCATTTATTTTTAAACAATTTCTTAGCTCTAGTACAAATTATAATATTGTACAATATTACTTCTATTTAGTAGAATATAAACACGCAGAAAGCCTGGAATGGTAGTGCATGCCTATCTATAACCCCACTTCAGAGACTGAGGCAGAGGATTTTCCTAAGTTTGAGGCCAGCATGGGCTGCATAAATGAGTAATAATGTAGATATTGTTATGTCAAGGATCTGTATGAAACAACAGAACAAAGAAATAAGAAACTAAAGCAATACACAAATAAATAAATGGGCTGATGAAATGTCATGGAGAAAGAACTGGAAGAATAAGAAAGGAATTAGTCAGGTGACTGGAGCATGCATGCATGTGTGTGTGCACATGTGTGCATAAGTGCATGTATGTATATGTGTGTGTGTGCATGTGTGTGTAAGTACAAAAATAAAAATCTATGCAGATTATTCACATGCCATACCACATAGAGCCAAGACAGAGCTATTCTTGGTCTCAAAGAAATAGTAAATCTTGATAAAGTCACTCGTCTTGATTATAGATCTGCACTTTGAGTTCTCAAAGTCACATGATCTCTATTTTAGAATCTACTGATTTGCAGTATGTTAGGACATGAAGAAAATTAGAAAAGTGGGAATGATTTGAACATTTGAATCTTGGACCCTGAGTTATAATAACTATCTTAAGGTAGCCTGAAAAGAAGTAGACTGGATAGTCTACATTGATACTTTTCCAGGACTAGCATGTCTATATCTATATAATAGGTTCATATCCATAAGTTTCTAATGGCTAAGAAATCTTAATAGGCATTTAGGACTTAAATAATACAAATCCCACCAGGCATTAAGGACTTAAATAATAGAAAAACACAGTCAAGTTCTGGCCAATCTTGAAGGATTCTTTAAAAAATGAATAAAGAGAAATTTGTTGTAATGTTTACTTCACACCTAACAGCTCCATTCTAGCCCCTGGAACACCCACCTGTGAAGGATTTACAGATTTAGGAATGTCTTAGACACACATGTGTCATAAGAGTAGGTGTAGTCTTAGTTTTCATTAATTATGATATTGAGTTTATTAAAGCTTGTTAAATGGCAATGCTAAATGTCACAGTCACTGTGTCAAGTAATTTGGTGGTTCTTTATGTTAATCATGTAAGGATGATGATGAATCAAGAATTCCATACTTGAATATAGATCCAAAACCTGACGAATAGACACTCAAACAAAAATAATTGCATGTAAAGTCCACAGATTCACATTAGCCAAAGTGTGGGTACAATAATGCCCATTAATTAACATATAGTCAAAATGTGGAATATCTATAAAAATGAAAGAAATGGAGAGCTTATAGCATTCTAAAATGTGGGTAAACCTTGAAAGGTAAGTGCTAAGGGAAAGAACCCATGTTCAACGATCACAATGAGATATCCAGCATAGACAAATCCACAACAGAATACACAGTGGAAGAACCAATGACTGGAGAGAGAGGCAAAGTGAGGAGGATGAACTATGTTTGGGAAGATTATTCTGCATAGTTTGTACCTGGAGAAAGGATAGTTTACTGGGAGTGGGGAGCTGATACATGTCACCTTTACAGAAGAGGCCACAGTCTCCTGAGGCTGTCAGGTTTCGCCACTGCTACAGGACAAATCAGGTCACATGACACCTGGGTCTTCTGGAGAATTGCAAGAGATCAAAAGAGTATCCTACATAAGTTGAGCAGAGTCCAATATAGAGGAAGACACACTGATGTCAGTCACCTTCATTTAAAACTCCCATATCTTTGAATTTTAGAACAATTGTGTGAAAATAAACTCAAAGGGAAGTTTTGAATTCCCTTAAGTTTCATGTGCAATGACTTCTTCACTGGTCTTGCTTTTGCCACTCCTGGCCTTTGCTCTAAATGTAGAAATTGCCTCTGTTTAGAGCCCATTCAATAGTGTAGGGGTAGTGTCCACTCAAGAGCCTAGGCATAGTGTCCACTCCCTAACACAGCCATGAGACTCACTATGACCAAAGCAACTTGAAGAGTTAAGAGTTTATTTCTCTTAAACTTTCACAATCCTGTTAATCATCAAAGGAAGTCAGGATAGGAACTAAAACAAGGTAAGAACTTGGGCGGGTGCTAATACAGATGCTATGGAGAAGTGCTGCTTACTGACTTGTTCCCCATGGTTTGCTCATCCTACTTTGTTATAGAACCTAAGACTACCATCTCAAGGATGTCAACACCCACAATTGCCTAAGCCTTCCTCATCAATCACTAATTAAGAAAATGTCCCACAATATTGTCTTATGGAAGCATTTTCTCAATTAAGGTTTCTTCCTTTCAGATAACTCCAGCCTTTTTTTTTTTTTGTCAAGTTGACCCAAAACTAGTCAGCACAATTACACTTATTACTCTCTTAATTTCCTGTCCAATTACAGTGAAAATTAGTAGTATCCCAATGAGGCAATAGAGATAAAAATGGAAATATACTGAGATATAGCAGCCATTCAGCAATGAGATTTGTGACCTAGAAGAAAGATCAATGTTGATTTTAGTACACTGATCTCCTGTAGTCAGGCAGGAAAAATATTATCAGAAAAGATGAGCATAGAATGTATATAAAAATACCTATCCACTACAGAGGGCTTTCATGGAGGTCCCCAGAATGGCTTCTGAACCTTCATTAGTCAAACACAACTACTCACAACAGGAAACAGGGCAGCATGAACAGAGTTATAGTGAGAAAACTTAAGGCACCAAAACCCTAAGTATGCTGCTGTCCCCAGGGCAGAATAGATATGCACTGTGCTCTGACTACACATTCTTTCCAGGAAAAAAAATGCATATCTAATGACAAAGAGAGGTTAAGGCCATTTCTGAACTTTACTCTGCCTTAAAAATAGGATGAAGGAATTAAGTCGTAGATATTTTTTTAGTATTCATCTCTAGAATTTTTCTAAGGTTTATAAACTTGAATTGCACAAGTACCTTAGCCACAGACAATTACAGCACTTTCTGCATCTCTTCAAGGCCAGATTTATCACTGTCATTGTGCATCCACCATCAATGAACAAAGTAAAGGATTCTGCTTCATCTTTGTCTTTGAGAAATGATTCAATAAAAAGAGATGAATCATAGAAGTCATATCTCTTTGGATTGGCCAAGTTCTCTTGTTAGACACAAAGCAGTAAGTGTCAATGACATTCAAGAAAATGGGAACACTTGACTATGAATTTTAAAATGAGGACATCGCCAGATTTGTGAGGAGCTATCCAGCACACCCTCCACGCAATATCCTGTGTGTATTGATGCTGAAGACATGTGACAAACCAACCAAACAAGGCCTTTTCCTTCCTCAAGTTCATTGTCGGGGTTTGAAAGACTGAATTATGAAACTCCAAGGAATATCCATACTGTAGAGGCAAGAAATAGAGCAGAAAGGAAGTTTACCAGGGCCTCAAGCCATTTAGTCTTTCCTGAAAAATGCCTATGTTGATAGGTTCACAATGACAGTGAGAAGGTTGAGCTTGGAGAGGTGCAGATGGTGCTGGGATTGTTTATGGCTAAACTACTTGTACAACTTAACTTTATAAACCTTATAAATTTTCTGGAAAGTCTGTGATATCTCTTCAACAGCTCTGGGTCAGGTGGATGAATGAGATGTGAGACTCTAATTATTCCTTTAGATCTTCACATAGCAACTCCCACTATAAATGGGATATGTGATTGCTAATAAGAAGCAATTAGAAAGCAACAATAACTCTTCTAATGAACCTGCTGCTTCTTATAGCTCTATGGAATATCTTTCATTTAATTACAAATGCATTGTGATGCAAATGCTTCCAGAAATAGGCTATATTTTGTCCTATAGCCGCACAAAGGTACAGACACCTGAATGTGAGATTCTTCATAAAAGCAAAGTTGGTAAGAGAGAGCCCTGCCATTGTGGAGGAGAGAAAGAAGAAAGATATTTATTTTCATTATTTTGTATCATAGCCTCTACTTGAAGAAGAGGGGTAATAAGAATGGTTTACCATGACCCACAGAATAACATCTTTCTCCCAAAATGTGTACACCCTCCTCAGAATCTCTGATTTTTATCTTACCTAGCAAGGGAGACTTTTCAGCTGTGTTTTATGTGAAGAAATTTAAATTGTGAGGTTATTCTGAATTATCTAGTCAAATCTAATCACAGGATCCTTAAAATATTCAAATGCAGGCGAAAGAGTGAGGCAGGTAGATTCAGTGAAGAAGAGTGGAAGAGGAAGTGAAATGACTCAGCAGAGAAAGATGCTTTGCCATCAATCTTGATGATGTGGGACTTACATGGTGGAAAGAACTGACTCACACAGGTTCTGACCTTTAAATGAGTGTTGTGGCATGCCCCCTTCACACAAATAAATAAATAAATAAATAAATAAATAAATAAATACGATTAAATGTTCTGCCTCTACCATGTTCCTCAGGCTTTCCCCCACCCCATACCCATTTCTTCTTCCTTCAAGGTTTATGCACATGAAGGAGTGAAAAGATGGTAAAAGCCAGAGTTGGTGAACAATTCTAAGGAAGCAACAAGGCAGTTTCACCTATTAACTCATGGAGTAACATCATTCACGAGATCTGTCCAAGCCCAAGCAGAAAAATTCCTAACACAAAGGAGGGGAAGTGTTGGAGAAAGGAGTGGGGATAGCTGGGGTGCATGAAGGGAGAAGAAATAGTAGTCAGGATGGATTGTATGAAAGAAGAATCTGTTTTTTAAAAGGGAGCAGAAGAGGGCACAATGTTCCATGATAGACAAGAAGCTACTTCAAATGATAATAGCTGGGGAAAGTAAAATTAGATTTTTCCTTCAGTAGAATGAGATCAAGTATATTTACTACATTCCAGGCAATTCCCACTCTCAGGAGAAGTTAACAAACACAAATTAGACTCCACTCTTAGTGGTTGTTTTTCTTTTCTTCTTTTTTTTTTGAGAGAGAGAGAGAGAGAGGGAATATGATATGATGGAGACTGAGATGGACTGGTAAGAGTTTGAGTTGGGAAAGAATATGATGAAAATATACTCTGTGACCTGCAATCCTGGATGTGCACTCCATTCCCTGAGCCACAGATCTGTCAGGAGACCTGCTGTCATCCAGGACAACCAGGCAAGACACCTAAACCCCAATACCCCACCTGCTGGGCCCCTGACCATCCCAGCAATAGTAAGGTCTGCTCTGTCTTTTCTGTGCTCAATCTTTCATTCAACACTTCTACCTGCAACCTGGGATCTGCACACCCCTCCCTGGGCCATAACCCTACCAGCCTTCCTGGAGGCCTGCTGCCACACAGGACAACCAGTTCTACCAACTTCCCTGGAGGTCTGCTGCCACCCAGGACATTCAGAGACCTGCTTCCATTAAGGCCTACTAGCTCTACCTACAGATCCAGAGGCATGCTACTACCAGAGACTACCAGGGCAGCCAACACTAAAAACAACCAAATGGATAAAGGTCAGTGCAAGAACACAATCAACTAAAGCCAGAACAACAAGGCACCACTAGAACCCAGCTCTCTTACTATAGCAAGCCCTGGGTATAGTAACACATCTGAAGAGCAAGGCACTGACCTTGAATCTCATCTTACAAAAATGATGAAGGCCTTTAAAAATGAATTTTAAGGGTACCTTAAGGAAATACAAGAAAATATAGTCAAATAACTAGAGGCGTTAAAGAGGAAACAAGTAAATATAAGAAAGTTCAGGGAAACACAATCAAAGAGGTAAAGGAGATAAATAAAACTGTTCAAGGCCTAAAAATAGAAATAAAAGCAATAAAGAAAACACAAATTCAAGCAAACTGGAGATGGAAAATCTAGGAAAAAGAACAGGAAGTACAGATATAAACATTGCCAATAGAATACAAGAGATGACAGAGAAAATTTCTGGCATAGAAGAAATTGATACATTGGTAAGGGAAAATACCAAATCTAAAATATTTCTAATACAAATCATTCAGGAAATTTGAAACCATAAAAAGACCAAACCTAAGAATAATAGGAATATAAGAAAAATATCTTCGATAAAATCATACAAGAAAACTTCCCTGATCTAAAGAAAGAGATAGCTATAAATCTCCTACAGAACACCAAATATGAAATTCTATTTATAAAACACCAAGTGAAAATATACCAGACAAGAAAAATCTTCTCACTATATAATAATAACACTAAATATACAGAACAAAAAAATATTAAAAACTTCAAGGGAAAGGGGCCAAGTAACATAAAAAAGCAGAGCTCTCAGAATTACACTTGACTTCTCAAGAGAGACTCTAAAAGCCAGAAGGGCCTGGACATATGTCCTGTAGACCCTAAGAAATCACAGATGTCATCCTGGACTACTATACCCAGCAAAACTTTCAATCACCATAGGTGGAGAAACCAAGATATTGTATGATAAAATCAAATTTAAACAATACCTATCTACTAGTCCAGCCCTACAGAGGATGCTATAAGGAAAACTGCAATACAAGGAGGGTAACTACATATAAGAAAACACAAGAAATTAACCATCTCATAGCAAAACCAAAAGTAAGGAAACACATACCACCACCACCACCACCACTACCACCACTATCAAAACATGGACTAAAATCATTGATAATTAATATTTCTCAACATAAATAGACTCGATTTACCAGACACAAGCTAACACAGTGAATGCATAAACAAGATCCATCATTCTTGATAAGAATAAGAAACACACCTCAGCAACAAAAATAGTCACTGCCTCAGAATAAAAGGCTAGGGAAGTTTTTTCAAGCAAAGAGGCCCAAGAAACAAGTTGGAGTAGTAATTTTCATATCTAGTAAAGTAGACTTTCAACCAAAGTAATCAAAAGAGATGGGGAAAGACATTTCTTACTCATCAAAGGAAAAATCCACCAAGATGCAATCTCAATTCTGAACATCTATACCCCAAATAAAATGGCACCCACATTTGTAAGAGTAATATTACTAAAGCTTAAATTACACATGAGACCCCATATATTAACAGTGGAAGACTTCAACACCACATTTTCACCAATGGACAGGTAATTGAAACAGAAACTAAATAGAGAAATAATGAAACAAACAGATGTTATGAATTGAATGGGTCTAACATATCTACAAAACCTTTCACCCAAACACAAAAGAATATACTTTCTTTTCAGTACCTTATGGAATCTTGTGCAAAATTGGTCATATTGTTAGTCACAAAGCAAGCCTCAACAGATATAGGAAGATTGAAATAAATCATTGCATCTTATCAGATCACCAAAGACCAGAGCTGGACTTCAAAAACAACAACAGAAATAACAGAAAGCCTACTGTCTCACAGAAACTGAACAACTCTCTACTCAATGACCACTGGGTCAAGGAAGAAAGAAAGAAAGAAATCTAAGAGTTTCTAGAATTCAAAGAAAATAAAAGCACAATATATCAAAATTTATTGAACACAGTAAAAGCACCACTAAGGGGAAAGTGGGGCTCTCACAAACTGAACTACCAACCAAACAGCATGCACGAGCTGGACCTAACACTCCCATCCTCCATGTGTAGCAGATATGCAGCTCAGTCCCCCAGCTGAAGTGAGAGTTGTCCCTAAATCTGTGGATCCCATTTCCCTAACTGGTTTGCCCTGTTCAGCCTCAGTGGGAGAGAATGCACCTAGCCTTGGAGAGACTTGATGTTCCAGGGTGGGGAAAATCCAGGGGGCCCTCAATCTTCTCAGAGGAGGAGGGGAGGAAGAGTATTGGGGGTGGGGGGAGACTGTGGGAGAGAGGACCTGGAGTGGGCAGGGCAGAGATCAGGATATAAAGTGAATGAATAAATAAATAAACAAACAAACAAACAAATAAAAGTGGGGAAAATGCCACAAACAAAAAAAAAGAGAGAGAAGCAAAGAAAACATACTGTGTGAAAATTTCAAAGAATAAGTAAAAATTAGGTTGTAGAGAAGAGCAGGAGAAGTATAATGCATGAATATAATGCAAGAGGGAAAATAACTAAGGACTTGCGTGGTCTCTGGGAAGCTGGAAGAAGGTCTCAGGCAACACAGCATGCACATCACCACCTCCTTCCTACAACCATGGAAAGCTCAATACTGCCAAAATCTGAAGGGGAAGGAAATTCATTCTTCTCTTGAGCCTCCAGAAAGCAGCACAGCTCTTTAGAGCCTGTGATCTTAGCCCATCTACACCCACTTGACTTCTGACCCACAGATGTACATGTCATCAAACCATTGCTCTTTAAGCTGCTGATTTTATGATAATTTGTTATGGTAACAACAGAGAATGAATGGGCTCACAAGGTTGCTTGTGAGAATTTGATTCATTAATATATAAAGCACTAGAAATGCATTTGGCTCATTGTAAGAACTGGCACACTTTAGCTTTTTTGTGACTCTGCCACCCTGGAGTCTGTAGCTTCTAGATGGAAACAAAACAAAACAAAAAAGTCAGCTCATTAAAAAAAAAAAAAAGCTTAAAGTATGTATCCACTCTTCTTTTTATTTCCAAATAAATATCTCTTAATAGACTGCACAGATTGTCACTTAATAAGCTGCAGGTCCCTTGTGCCAAGACCCCAAAAGAAGATGACAATTGAACAATATTTTTAACACTCTCAAGTAAACTGAATAAAGCACCCAGTGACCTTTGAGGTCTGACATTCTACTTTTCATTCTGGGAGAGCAATTTCCCTCTGGATTTAGCTTACTTCATTTAGTTTTTTAACTGGAGTATATGCCAAACCTTTAAACAAACCCATTGTCCATAATGTATGCTCATTCTGTGACTGCCAGAATTGTGTGAGCATCGTTCTTCCTCTTCTGACCTATTATTCATCATGACCTGCCCAGAACTTTCACTACAAACACCCCATATAAATGTAGCCCCTAATGGTAAGAGTTTGCTGTTCCAGATTTAAGAACAATATGAAATAACAGACCATTTATCTTTCTCATCAATTTCCAATTGGTTGTTGGGATGAAATATTTGCTGGCGGTAAAAGATCTTTAGTATGAAGGAAATTAAAATATGTGGTTAAATGTAAGTGACACTGGGATGTATATTATGAGATATGAGGATGACTTCCTAAGGATGGATTATGATATAACACTGAAGCAGAAGTGTTTTCTGAGTCCAGTCTCCTTAGGGACTAGAGGGACGGCTCAGTGGTTAAGAATCCATACTGCACTTGCAGAAGACCTGAGTTTTGTTCCTAGCACACATGTCAGGCAGCTTACAATCACCCATAACTCCAAGCTCAGGAAGATCCAATGCCTCTGGAGCCTGCAGTCCTCTGCACTCATGTGCAAATACTCCTCTTCCTCTCTCTCCCTCTCCCTCTCTCTCTCTCTCTCTCTCTCTCTCTCTCTCTCTCTCTCTCTCTCTCTCTCTCACACACACACACACACACACATGCACACATGCATGGACACACACTAAAAATAATTAAAAAAAAAAAAAAGAAAGTGTTTTCCATCTTTTTGACCACTCTCAAGAGACAAACTCAGCTTCATGTCCTTGTAATAATTGTCCTCATTTTTGGCTCATGTCCTTTTACTACTTCAATGAGACAAACATCAAGCTGAGACTCACAGGATGGGCCAGCATATAGCTGGAATTTAATTACATTGTTTGGCTCCAGTTGTGTTCATCACCATGGATGCCTTCTGTCTGGGACACATGAAATGCTTTTCCATTTTCAATAGTAGAATGCTGTTTTGTTTTAAATCATTAATCCAAAGGTTTTAAGTGAGTCTAATTGCAGAAACAAACAAAAAATATGTCAAAGCCATTCAAGCTTTGCATTATAGGAATAACTGTAGGTTGGGAAATAGCATGGTGGAATGTGTTGTGTTGTAGAGGCTTAAAAATATTGCATATAAGGCAGAAGATGCTGCTGCCTAATGTATTGGTCGGGCTTGGGAAAGCCAGCGTGGAAGAAGTGGAATTTTGCATGGGGCATCAGGAAAGGAACCAGCTTTGCAATGACCCAGTCCACAGGAAGAGGGAGACTTTCACTTGACTCACCTGAGTAAAGGATGCAAGAAAGATGCAAGTAGTGATGAATACACCTATAAGAAGACTGTAGAAAACCCTTTGTTCCAAGCTGACTACGGTCCTTGTATCAAGAACAGAAGCATCATTTGTTTCTCTCCAGAGCTAGCTCCCATGTTCTCCATGACAACATGAAACACAGCTGCTCTTCCTTCACTTTGAGATGCCATGATACCAGGCAACTGTGGTTGTCCCTTTTGTTTAACATAGCTTCTTCTGCACTGACCATGATCACAGGCTATTAGCTCTAGGGGGTGTTAAGAGAAATACTTTATACTCTGCTTTGACCATATGCCATGTGAAACTAACAGCTATCCCTAATCCTCATTGAGAATCTATGGACAAGATAGCCTACAACTCTAGAAGATGCCACTCACTGAGTTCTACCTGACTGTCCATGGTTGGCTTGCAAAATGTGTCCAAAAAAACTGAGAATCTCCAAACAGCCGTTCCAAAGTTAATCTTTTGTATACCTCTGTCTGTATTAAACAGTAATGGAATTACTAAAGTCCAAAGGTAGAGCCATGGAAGCAGCTGGTTACTTTGGGATACTTTAAAATTTCATAGTATTTAGATTTCCTAGATTAAAAAACAAGTTCAGGAAACTTTGCAAATACGCTGTGCTGGTGTTGTCTAAGCCTATTTATTAATTTTTTGTTAGTAGATATTCTCCAGAATGCAAGTGTGAGTCCTCAATTCTGATCTTTTGCCATCTATGATAGGAATAATCAGAACATTTCACCCACCTGCAATTGTCCCACAGCCTCTTCTGATAGTAACAAGGATGTGTGTAGCATTTCCTAGTGAGGAGACATCACAAGCCTTAGTGGGGACACATGGAAAGTGAACTGAGTTAGTTACAGGAAGAGTGCTTTCTTGTGATAAGTTTTAAGTCCTGGAAACCAAGAAGTCCTTCATGCCACATTCCATCATGCTTGCCCTGACATAAAGTGATTGGTGGCCAAAGTCTGGATTCAGGCATTATCCTTACACTCTCTGTATCTTTGCTAAAGTATCACAAGAGACTCTTAGCATCTTAGCATAAATCAAAACCCTTTCATGTTATAATTAGGCTTAAGAGTTGCAGTTACAATAGACATGAGACTTTTTTATTTGTTTTCTTTAATTAGGTATTTTCTTCATTTACATTTCCAGTGCTATCCCAAAAGTCCCCCATACCCTTCCCCCCCCCCCATTCCCCTACCCACCCACTCCCACTTCTTGGCCCTGGCGTTCCCCTGTACTGAGGCATATAAAGTTTGCACGACCAATGGGCCTCTCTTTCCACTGATGGCCTTCTAGGCCATCTTCTGACACATATGCAGCTAGAGACATGAGCTCCAGGGGGTACTGGTTAGTTCATATTTTTGTTCCACCTATAGGGTTGCAGTTCCCTTTAGCTCCTTGTTTACTTTCTCTAGCTCCTCCATTGGGGGCCCTGTGATCTATCCAATAGCTGACTGTGAGCATCCACTTCTGTGTTTGCTAGGCCCTGGCATAGCCTCACAAGAGACAACTATATCAGGGTCCTTTCAGCAAAATCTTGCTAGTGTATGCAATGGTGGGATGGATCCCCAGGTATGGCAGTCTCTAGATGGACCATCCTTTCATCTCAACTCCAAACTTTGTCTCTGTAACTCCTTCCATGGGTGTTTTGTTCCCAATTCTAAGAAGGGGCAAAGTGTCCACACTTTGGTCATCGTTCTTCTTGAGTTTCATGTGTTTCGCAAATTGTATCTTATATCTTGGGTATTCTAAGTTTCTGGGCCAATATCCACTTTATCAGTGAGTACATATCATGTGAGTTCTTTTGTAATTGACATGAGACTTAAGAGAGAATCCTGCATAAGAAAATCAGATTTTGATGGCTCCTTTCTGATTGACTGGTAAGGGAGAGGCAGAAATGATATATACAAAACCACTTTAAAATAGTATAGTGTGGGAATTAGCCAATCATAAGGACCCCAAGAAAACTAGAATGGATTCAGGTCCAAATCACTAGGAGAGTTACAGAATCCCATTCCTGACAGAAGAGTTGGGATGAGAAAAGACACTGTCACTTGGAGGGACAGCTCCCTGACAGACTTTGAGAGAGCTCAAGTAACGTTCACTTTCTCCGCATAGAAAACTTAATTCTTACTAAGAGGACTCAGTACATCAAGTGCTTAAGGGTGGTCGAAAGCTCTTTATATATTGACACAAAAATCTTGTTTAGGATATTTTTCTTTAACCACATATATGACAGTACAATTTTAGAACTATGAATGAATAAATAAATAAATATGAAGAGAGTGAGGTGTCAATGATGGCACTGTAGAAAAATGACAGCAGCTCAACAATCAACTATAACGTCTCTGAGCCCTGAGCTCATCTTTGTTGAGCTTGTGATAACTCATCATCTCCCAGGTTCTCCTTTGCATAAGCTACTTTACAATTTGCTCATCCGGTCATGAGTTCCATAGGGAACAAGTAAGTAAAAATATCCAACTGACCTCATACGGTAATGAGGAACACACAATAGCCTGTATTCCCAGACAAGTACCTATTTCTTAAGGTCTGTTCCCTATACTTACTGCAAACTGTAAAGGTAGCAAGCATTTAAGCCCAGAATGTCATACAAGATTGGTATAAAAAGGTGATAGATAGCATAGCAGTTAAAAATGACCAACTATCATACCTGAAATTGTCATAAAACTATTTTCTTTCTCCCAGTGAGATAGGCTGTTTTGTGAAGCAGTGGAAAAGTAAAACTTTATGAAATTATATGTTCCTCTGCTGCTCATTCATCTAAGAATAAACGAAAAAAAAAGCCATTTGCAACCCAGTCACAGAGGAGATGGAAGAGGAATCTCTTGACCAGTGTGTACAGAAAACTAGTAAATGTCTTAGTGACTTTTCATATAATGTGATCAAATTCCTGACAGAAGCAACTTAAAGGAGGGAGGGTTCATTCTGCCTCATGGAACAAGAGATACAGCCCAAAATGGCAGCAAAGACATAGTGTCAAGAATGTCAGACTGACAGTTAGGAAGCTTAGATCAGAAACAGAACCAGCCTATAATCTTTTTTTTTATTACGTATTTTCCTCAATTACATTTCCAATGCTATCCCAAAAGTCCCCCATACCCTCCCCCCCCCCACTTCCCTACCCACTCATTCCCATTTTTTTTTTGGCCCTGGTGTTCCCCTGTACTGGGGCATATAAAGTTTGTGTGTCCAATGGGCCTCTCTTTCCAGTGATGGCCGACTAGGCCATCTTTTGATACATATGTAGCTAGAGTCAAGAGCTCCAGGGTACTGGTTAGTTCATAATGTTGTTGTACCTACAGGGTTGCAGATTTCTTTAGCTCCTTGGATACTTTCTCTAGCTCCTCCATTGGGGGCCCTGTGATCCATCCAATAGCTGATTGTGAGCATCCACTTATGTGTTTGCTAGGCCCCGGCCTAGTCTCACAAGAGACAGCTATATCTGGGACAGCCCCTTCGGGTCCGAGCAGCACTGGGGTAGCCAGGGCGAAGAGTCGGCTGACAACCGCCAGCTACACACAAAACCCACCACGCGATCTTAAGACTTCTGGTGAGTGGAACACAGCATCTGCTCCAATCCAATCGCGCGGGACCTAAGCCAGCCTATAATCTTAAGCCTCACTTCTATGGCCCTGTATGTACCATCTAGATCCCTTGTTCAAAGGGTTCCACAACCTCTATTAACAGCTCTGGGTCTATTTGTAATTTGATGCTAATTCAGTTCTCCTGGGAGTGGTTATGAACAAAGAATGAGTCAGCACTCAGGTAATTTCCTGTAAACCTTCTTCCCACCTAAATTTGTAAAATAAACACTAGAGCTGGTGATTGGGCAGATAAAGGGGAGTTGGAGCTGAAAGTTGAAAGAAGAAGGAAGAGTGGGAGAGAGAGAGGATGACAGAGGAAGTAGAAAGAAAGCAGAGCAGAGAGAAACCACCAGTTATAACTGGTCTCATAGATGGGGAAGATGATAGTGCAGTGGTAAATCTGCCCAATCATGGTGAACAGCTTGTGTTCATATTAATTGAGTTGTGTTTTCATTGCTGGGGCATATTTGAATTAGAGAATTACTGCAACAAACAGGATCAGAAGTTGAGGACCAAATATTCAAACACCTGAGCTAGTGGGAGACATTTCACATAAATCTTAACAACACACATCTGAAATTACTTGTCCAGCGCTTGCCACTCATTCTTTTACTAAGTTCTCCCACCTCTCTCTCTCTCTCTCTCTCTCTCTCTCTCTCTCTCTCTCTCTCTCTTCCTCCCTCCCTCCCTCCCTCCCTCCCTCCCTCCCTCCCTCCCTCCCTCTCTCTCTCTCTCTCTCTCTCTCTCTCTCTCTCTCTGAAATTCTATTTTTTTTATTCTTGATTTCTAAGATTTGGGAAGTTTCTCTCTTTACTTCAAGGGTAGGCATATGACTCAGGTTATATCCTTCATAGGCATGTGTTGTTACAAGGATGAACACATGAGAAAAGAGAGCAGTGAGGCAGTGTGTGCATCCCTGACCCTTTTGTTAGAACTCATTCTGTGGGAGCCTCTGAGTTAATAGGATGCCATCTCATCGTTGGCACGTGTCTTTGTTAATTTTCTATTGCTTTGATAAAACACCATAACCAAAAGCAACCTGGGGGATGAGAGGGTTGACTTCGTTTATATCTTGTAACTCTTCACCCACAGAAGTCACTGTCCATGCTGTTGTGTCACAGAGAAGGAAAATGTACATGTTCACATGGGAGGATTGAGCCTTTCCGTGCCTCAAATGATTATCAAGGCCACCCTGATTTTCTCCCCATCTTTGAAAAGCAACTATTCTGCAGACTGCTCATTGTTGCAGTCTGTCAGTCCACTTAAGACACAGATCCCATCCTTTTGGTTGGCAAATTATTTTTAGATAGTAAAAAGTAACATCATGGCTGTCTTTTTTTTCCATTTTTTATTACGTATTTAGCTCATTTACATTTCCAATGCTATACCAAGAGTCCCCCATATCCACCCACCCCCACTCCCCTGCCCACCCACTCCCCCTTTTTGGCCCTGGTGTTCCCCTGTACTGGGGCATATAAAGTTTGCAAGTCCAATGGGCCTCTCTTTCCAGTGATGGCCGACTAGGCCATCTTTTGATATATATGCAGCTAGAGTCAAGAGCTCCGGGGTACTGGTTAGTTCATAATGTTGTTCCACCTATAGGGTTGCAGATCCCTTTAGCTCCTTGGCTACTTTCTCTAGCTCCTCCATTGGGAGCCCTATGATCCATCCATTAGCTGATTGTGAGCATCCACTTCTGTGTTTGCTAGGCCCCGGCACAGTCTCAAAGAGAGAGCTACATCTGGGTCCTTTCGATAAAATCTTTCTAGTGTATGCAATGGTGTCAGCGTTTGGATGCTGATTATGGGGTGGATCCCTGGATATGGCAGTCTCTACATGGTCCATCCTTTCATCTCAGCTCCAAACTTTGTCTCTGTAACTCCTTCCATGGGTGTTTTGTTCCCAAATCTAAGGAGGGGCATAGTGTCCACACTTCAGTCTTCATTCTTCTTGAGTTTCATGTGTTTAGCAAATTATATCTTATATCTTGGATATCCTAGGTTTGGGGCTACTATCCACTTATCAGTGAGTACATATTGTGTGAGTTCCTTTGTGATTGGGTTACCTCACTCAGGATGATGCCCTCCAGGTCCATCCATTTGCCTAGGAATTTCATAAATTCATTCTTTTTAATAGCTGAGTAGTACTCCATTGTGTAGATGTACCACATTTTCTGTATCCATTCCTCTGTTGAGGGGCATCTGGGTTCTTTCCAGCTTCTGGCTATTATAAATAAGGCTGCTATGAACATAGTGGAGCATGTGTCCTTCTTACCAGTTGGGGCATCTTCTGGATATATGCCCAGGAGAGGTATTGCTGGATCCTCTGGTAGTACTATGTCCAATTTTCTGAGGAACCGCCAGACTGATTTCCAGAGTGGTTGTACAAGCCTGCACTCCCACCAACAATGGAGGAGTGTTCCTCTTTCTCCACATCCTCGCCAGCATCTGCTGTCACCTGAATTTTTGATCTTAGCCATTCTGACTGGTGTGAGGTGGAATCTCAGGGTTGTTTTGATTTGCATTTCCCTGATGATTAAGGATGTTGAACATTTTTTCAGGTGCTTCTCTGCCATTCGGTATTCCTCAGGTGAGAATTCTTTGTTCAGTTCTGAGCCCCATTTTTTAATGGGGTTATTTGATTTTCTGAAGTCCACCTTCTTGAGTTCTTTATATATGTTGGATATTAGTCCCCTATCTGATTTAGGATAGGTAAAGATCCTTTCCCAATCTGTTGGTGGTCTTTTTGTCTTATTGACGGTGTCTTTTGACTTGCAGAAACTTTGGAGTTTCATTAGGTCCCATTTGTCAATTCTCGATCTTACAGCACAAGCCATTGCTGTTCTGTTCAGGAATTTTTCCCCTGTTCCCATATCTTCAAGGCTTTTCCCCACTTTCTCCTCTATAAGTTTCAGTGTCTCTGGTTTTATGTGAAGTTCCTTGATCCACTTAGATTTGACCTTAGTACAAGGAGATAATTATGGATCGATTCGCATTCTTCTACACGATAACAACCAGTTGTGCCAGCACCAATTGTTGAAAATGCTGTCTTTCTTCCACTGGATGGTTTTAGCTCCCTTGTCGAAGATCAAGTGACCATAGGTGTGTGGGTTCATTTCTGGGTCTTCAATTCTATTCCATTGGTCTACTTGTCTGTCTCTATACCAGTACCATGCAGTTTTTATCACAATTGCTCTGTAGTAAAGCTTTAGGTCTGGCATGGTGATTCCGCCAGAAGTTCTTTTATCCTTGAGAAGACTTTTTGCTATCCTAGGTTTTTTGTTATTCCAGACAAATTTGCAAATTGCTCCTTCCAATTCGTTGAAGAATTGAGTTGGAATTTTGATGGGGATTGCATTGAATCTGTAGATTGCTTTTGGCAAGATAGCCATTTTTACAATGTTGATCCTGCCAATCCATGAGCATGGGAGATCTTTCCATCTTCTGAGATCTTCCTTAATTTCTTTCTTCAGAGATTTGAAGTTTTTATCATACAGATCTTTCACTTCCTTAGTTAGAGTCACGCCAAGATATTTTATATTATTTGTGACTATTGAGAAGGGTGTTGTTTCCCTAATTTCTTTCTCAGCCTGTTTATTCTTTGTATAGAGAAAGGCCATTGACTTGTTTGAGTTTATTTTATATCCAGCTACTTCACCGAAGCTGTTTATCAGGTTTAGGAGTTCTCTGGTAGAATTTTTAGGGTCACTTATATATACTATCCTATCATCTGCAAAAAGTGATATTTTGACTTCCTCTTTTCCAATTTGTACCCCCTTGATCTCGTTTTGTTGTCGAATTGCTCTGGCTAATACTTCAAGTACTATGTTGAAAAGGTAGGGAGAAAGTGGGCAGCCTTGTCTAGTCCCTGATTTTAGTGGGATTGCTTCCAGCTTCTCTCCATTTACTTTGATGTTGGCTACTGGTTTGCTGTAGATTGCTTTTATCATGTTTAGGTATGGGCCTTGAATTCCTGATCTTTCCAACACTTTTATCATGAATGGGTGTTGGATCTTGTCAAATGCTTTTTCTGCATCTATCGAGATGATCATGTGGTTTTTGTCTTTGAGTTTGTTTATATAATGGATTACATTGATGGATTTTCGTATATTAAACCATCCCTGCATCCCTGGAATAAAACCTACTTGGTCAGGATGGATGATTGCTTTAATGTGTTCTTGGATTCGGTTAGCGAGAATTTTATTGAGGATTTTTGCATCGATATTCATAAGAGAAATTGGTCTGAAGTTCTCTATCTTTGTTGGGTCTTTCTGTGGTTTAGGTATCAGAGTAATAGTGGCTTCATAAAATGAGTTGGGTAGAGTACCTTCTACTTCTATTTTGTGAAATAGTTTGTGCAGAACTGGAATTAGATCTTCTTTGAAGGTCTGATAGAACTCTGCACTAAACCGATCTGGTCCTGGGCTTTTTTTGGTTGGGAGACTATTAATAACTGCTTCTATTTCTTTAGGTGATATGGGACTGTTTAGATGATCAACTTGATCCTGATTCAACTTTGGTACCTGGTATCTGTCCAGAAATTTGTCCATTTCGTCCAGGTTTTCCAGTTTTGTTGAGTATAGCCTTTTGTAGAAGGATCTGATGGTGTTTTGGATTTCTTCAGGATCTGTTGTTATGTCTCCCTTTTCATTTCTGATTTTGTTAATTAGGATTTTGTCCCTGTGCCCTTTAGTGAGTCTAGCTAAGGGTTTATCTATCTTGTTGATTTTCTCAAAGAACCAACTCCTCGTTTGGTTAATTCTTTGAATAGTTCTTCTTGTTTCCACTTGGTTGATTTCACCCCTGAGTTTGATTATTTCCTGCCGTCTACTCCTCTTGGGTGAATTTGCTTCCTTTTTTTCTAGGGCTTTTAGATGTGTTGTCAAGGTGCTAGTATGTGCTGTCTCCCGTTTCTTCTTGGAGGCACTCAGAGCTATGAGTTTCCCTCTTAGAAATGCTTTCATTGTGTCCCATAGGTTTGGGTACGTTGTTTCTTCATTTTCCTTAAACTCTAAAAAGTCTTTAATTTCTTTCTTTATTCCTTCCTTGACCAAGGTATCATTGAGAAGAGTGTTATTCAGTTTCCACGTGAATGTTGGCTTTCCATTATTTATGTTGTTATTGAAGATCAGTCTAAGCCATGGTGGTCTGATAGGATACATGGGACAATTTCAATATTTTTGTATCTATTGAGGCCTGTTTTGTGACCAATTATATGGTCAATTTTGGAGAAGGTCCCGTGAGGTGCTGAGAAGAAGGTATATCCTTTTGTTTTAGGATAAAATGTTCTGTAGATATCTGTCAGGTCCATTTGTTTCATAACTTCTGTTAGTTTCACTGTGTCCCTGTTTAGTTTCTGTTTCCACGATCTGTCCTTTGATGAAAGTGGTGTGTTGAAGTCTCCCACTATTATTGTGTGAGGTGCAATGTATGCTTTGAGCTTTACTAAAGTGTCTTTAATGAATGTGGCTGCCCTTGCATTTGGTGCGTAGATATTCAGAATTGAGAGTTCCTCTTGGAGGATTTTACCTTTGATGAGTATGAAGTGTCCCTCCTTGTCTTTTTTGATAACTTTGGGTTGGAAGTCGATTTTATCCGATATTAAAATGGCTACTCCAGCTTGTTTCTTCAGTCCATTTGCTTGGAAAATTTTTTCCAGCCTTTCACTCTGAGGTAGTGTCTGTCTTTTTCCCTGAGATGGGTTTCCTGTAAGCAGCAGAATGTTGGGTCCTGTTTGTGTAGCCAGTCTGTTATTCTATGTCTTTTTATTGGGGAATTGAGTCCATTGATATTAAGAGATATTAAGGAAAAGTAATTGTTGCTTCCTTTTTTTTTTGTTGTTAGAGTTGGCATTCTGTTCTTGTGGCTGTCTTCTTTTTGGTTTGTTGAATGATTACTTTCTTGGTTGTTCTAGGGCGTGATTTCCGTCCTTGTATTGCTTCTTTTCTGTTTATTATCCTTTGAAGGGCTGGATTCGTGGAGAGATATTGTGTGAATTTGTTTTTGTCATGGAATACTTTGGTTTCTCCATCTATGGTAATTGAGAGTTTGGCCGGGTATAGTAGCCTGGGCTGGAATTTGTGTTATCTTAGTGTCTGTATAACATCTGTCCAGGCTCTTCTGGCTTTCATAGTCTCTGGTGAAAAGTCTGGTGTAATTCTGATAGTCCTTCCTTTATATGTTACTTGACCTTTCTCCCTTACTGCTTTTAATATTCTGTCTTTATTTAGTGCATTTGTTGTTCTGATTATTATGTGTCGGGAGGAATTTCTTTTCTGGTCCAGTCTATTTGGAGTTCTGTATGCTTCTTGTATGATCATGGGCATCTCTTTTTTATGTTTGGGAAGTTTTCTTCTATTATTTTGTTGAAGATATTAGCTGGCCCTTTAAGTTGAAAATCTTCATTCTCATCAATTCCTATTATCCGTAGGTTTGGTCTTCTAATTGTGTCCTGGATTACCTGGATGTTTTGAGTTAGGATCCTTTTGCATTTTGTATTTTCTTTGACTGTTGTGTCGATGTTCTCTATGGAATCTTCTGCACCTGAGATTCTCTCTTCCATTTCTTGTATTCTGTTGCTGATGCTCGCATCTATGGTTCCAGATCTCTTTCCTAGGGTTTCTATCTCCAGCGTTGCCTCGCTTTGGGTTTTCTTTATTGTGTCTACTTCCCTTTTTAGTTCTAGTATGGTTTTGTTCATTTCCATCACCTGTTTGGATGTGTTTTCCTGTTTTTCTTTAATGATTTCTACCTGTTTGGCTGTGTTTTCCTGCTTTTCTTTAAGGGCCTGTAACTCTTTAGCAGTGCTCTCCTGTAATTCTTTAAGTGACTTATGAAAGTCCTTCTTGATGTCCTCTATCATCATCATGAGAAATGTTTTTAAATCTGGGTCTAGATTTTCGGTTGTGTTGGGGTGCCCAGGACTAGGTGGGGTGGGAGTGCTGCGTTCTGATGATGGTGAGTGGTCTTGATTTCTGTTAGTAGGATTCTTACGTTTGCCTTTCGCCATCTGGTAATCTCTGAAGCTAGCTGTTTTAGTTGTCACTGTTAAAAGCTTGTTCTTCAGGTGACTCTGTTAGCCTCTATAAGCAGACCTGGAGGGTAGCACTCTCCTTAGTTTCAGTGGGCAGGGTATTCTCTGCAGGCAAGCTCTCTTCTTGCAAGGCAGGTACCCAGATATCTGGTGTTCGAACCAGACTCCTGGCAGAAGTTGTGTTCCACTCACTAGAGGTCTTAGGATCTCCTGTGGAATCCTGTGTGGGCCCTTGCGGGTGTCAGGCGACTCAGCTGGCAAGGTAGCCCAGGGCTCGAGTGGAGCGGAAGGGGTTTGTGCCCCAGATCAAGCCCGGGTAGCGGGCTTCCCTATGTACCGCAGTCTCAGGTTCTGCGCGATTGGATTGGGGCAGGCGCTGTGTTCCACTCACCAGAGGTCTTAGGGTCCCGTGGGGAGTCCCGTGTGGGCCCTTGCGGGTGTTGGGCAAGACTCTGCTGGCAAGGTAGCCCGGGGCTCGAGTCGAGCGGAAGGGACTTGTGCCCCAGATCAGGCCCGGGTAGCCTGCTTCCCTATGTACTGCAGTCTCAGGTTCCGCGCGATTGGATTGGGGCAGGCGCTGTGTTCCACTCACCAGAGGTCTTAGGATCCCGTGGGGGGTCCCGTGTGGGCCCTTGCGGGTGTTGGGCAAGACTCTGCTGGCAAGGTAGCCCGGGGCTCGAGACTCGAGTGGAGCAGAAGGGACTTGTGCCCCAGATCAGGCCCGGGTAGCCTGCTTCCCTATGTACCACAGTCTCAGGTTCCGCGTGATTGGATTAGGGCAGGTGCTGTGTTCCACTCACCAGAGGTCTTAGGATCCCGTGGGGGGTCCCATGTGGGCCCTTGCGGGTGTTGGGCAAGACTCTCCATCATGGCTGTCTTAAAGGTAATTGTTACTTTAGAAAATCTGTAAAACTCTGAAATGAGATTTGAGATTTAACAGAAAGGACAGACTTGTTAAGTGGGGTATAGGATCTGAATGAAAGCATAAGATTCCCTTGTAAGCATAATCATTTTAAGAATAATTCCCAACCTAGTTGTGATATAAGAAACTAAAAAGAAATCCATGTTGATAGATTACAAAGCCACTCATTACCCACACTTCTCCTAAGATCTACCTTCTTCTCACAGGAAAACAGATAGGTTACACACACAGCAGTGGGAGACCACACATTCATGAAAATATGGGCAGTGCAAACTGAGTATGATGGATGAAGGAGAGGAGGACACAGGGTTGGGTGTGATGGATCTGGTGAGGAAGGGTGATGAATCTGGGAGGAGCTGAGAGAGAGAGTGAGTATGATCAAATTCATTGTATGGAATTCTCAAAAAACTAATAAAAATTAAAGGGCATCTGAAACTAGTAGGGTAAAAGGGGGCAGTAAGAAAGCAGCTGTGTGTTAATTCTGTACACATTAGTAACCCTGACCAAGCCAGTTGAAAGTGCTGTGGTCTAAGGTGAATGTCAGTATTTTTCTATGCCTTGGTTTCTACATAAGAGGAAACAGCACACTCATAAGAGAATTACAAGTGAATAGAGCACATGAAGCCTAGGATGTAGAAAAGGCTCAGTAATTGCCTACCTCTACTATGCTAATTGTTGTCAGTTAGACCCTCAGGATGAGTTCTTTTTAAAATCTCATAATACATTAAGTAAGGGCAGATGAGGTCCCTGGAGCACACATTTGCTACATGTTAAGGCAAGGGTCCCATAGGTGAATCAAGAATCCAAGTCTAGAACTTGAGTTCCAAGATCAAAGATCTATATACATTTCTCAGCTTCAAAATATTAATCTGTAGCTTTACTTGAATCATAATTTTATGTAACATTGATGGGAGTTTATGCTCATCTTTATAGAAATTATGCTTTCTTTATAGAAAGATAATTGTCAAAATTTTGTAGGTGATAAAAATATGGATGGTAAATTGCAAAATATAATTATTTTTATTGATCCCAACTCATAAAATGAAGTGTCTTAGGCTGAGTAATTTATAAGCAAAATATACATTGTGGTTTGAGAGCCATGAAGCTCAAGAGCAAGGTATCAATTTCTTCAGTGTCACTTGGAGGCCCATGTACTTCATCTGTGTTCTTTTATTATTATGCCTTCATATTACAGAAAAGGCAAGAGCACCATTTTTAAACTTTGTCATGTGACACTAACCTGGGGTTGGAGAGGTGGCTCAGTGGTTAAGAACAATGGCTGGTTTTCCAGAGGACCTGGGTTCAATTTTCAACACCCATGTTAGGTGGCATACAATTGCCTGTATCTCCAGCTCCAGAAGGTCCCACAGATTTTTCTGGCCACTGTGGGTATCTCTCCATATATACACGCACACACACTTGCACACACACACACATACACACACACTCATACACTAAAAATAAATCCACATTGTACCTACAAAGTTCATAAAAGGCACTCAGGCCTTCCTTGAGGGCAGAGTCATTTCTCTTAAACTAAGGCTCTTTCTTTGAAGATCATCACATTATTGGGTTCTGCTACATGTTGGGGGAGTGAAGAAAAGACATCAACATTAAACCGTAATCACCATCAAAGGATAAAACAGTTGACAGGATGATTAGCATCACTAACAATGCTGTGAATAATCAGTTATGAGTCCCTGAATATTTAGGGCAAGCTCCTTTTCAGAAAACATGAAGACAGATGCTCATTGATCAAACAGCATCTAGGAGAGTAGTGGGGTCCAGAAGCAAGAAAAGATACTACCTAGGCTCATATTTTTCCACAATGCTTTTGATTTACATCTGTCATCTTTGCTCAGGTGTCCTCCACCTTGACCCATATTTCTTCTCATTCACCCATTTCACACTTTTTCTCTTCCTTACTCTTCTCTCCAGCTTCTCACAGCAAACCCTGCAGATGAGGCATCGTCCTACTTTCTCTGGGCCCAGCTGACAGAGATGCATTCAACCTGATGGCTGCCTTGGGTTAATTGTGTGGTGAGGAGCTAACAGCTCAGTATGCGTTCCCTTGGAGATTCAGCTCTATAAGATACAGGAAGGTTCACATTCTTAACCCAAAGAGGGAGAATAATGAGGGAATTTCTAGATAGGTGTGGAAGAGAAGGGGGTGAGAGGGTAGCTGGAGACGAAGATCTCTTTTTGTTGTTCTTTAAAATTTTTATTAGATATTTTCTTCATTTACATTTTAAATGCTATCCCAAAAGTCCCCGATACCCTCCCCTTGCCCTATGCCCCTACCCACTCACTCCCACTTCTTGGCCCTGGCATTCCCCTGTACTGGGGCATATAAAGTTTGCTAGACCAAGGGGCCTCTCTTCCCAATGATGTCCGACTAGGCCATCTTCTGCTACATATGCAGCTACAGACAGTAGCTCTGGGAGTACTGATTAGTTCATATTGTTGTTCCACCTATAGGGCTACAGACCCCTTCAGTTCTTGGGTACTTTCTTTAGCTCCTACATTGGGGGCCCTGTGTTCCATCCTATTGATGACTGTGAGCATCCACTCCTGTATTTGCCAGGCACTGGCAAAACCTCACACACAGGAGACAGCTATATCAGGGTCCCTTCAGCAAAATCTTGCTGGTGTATGCAGTAGTGTCTGCATTTGGTGGCTGATTATGGGATAGACCTCCGGGTGGGGCAGTCTCTGGATGGTCCATCCTTTCCTCTTAGCTCCAAACTTTGTCTCTACAACTCCTTCCATGGATATTTTATTCCCTATTCTAGGGAGAAATGAAGTATCCACATGTTGCTCTTCCTTCTTCTTGATTTTCTTGTGTTTTGGAAATTGTATCTTGGGTATTCTAGGTTTCTGGGCTAATATCCACTTATCAGTGAGTGCTTATCAACTGACCTCTTTTGTGATTTGGTTACCTCACTCAGGATGATATTCTCCAGACATATCCGTTTGCCCAAGAATTTTTTAAATTCATTGTTTTTAATAGCTGTGTAGTACTCCATTGTGTAGATGTACCACATTTTCTGTATCCATTCCTCTGTTGAGGGACATCTGGGTTCTTTCCAGCTTCTAGCTATTATAAATAGGGCTGTTATGAACATAGTGGAGCATGTGTTCTTATTACTAGTTGGAACATCTTCTGGGTATATGCCCAGGAGTGGTATTGTTGGATCTATCGGTAGTACTATGTCCAGTTTTCTGAGGAACCACCAGACTGATTTCCAGAGTGGTTGTACCAGATTGCAATTCCACCAGCAATGGAGGAGTGTTCCTCTTTCCCCACATCCTCTCCAGCATCTGCTGTCTCATGAATTTTTGATCCTAGCCATTCTGACTGGTGTGAGGTGGAATCTCAGGGTTGTTTTGATTTGCATTTCCCTGATGATTAAGGATATTGGACATTTTTTCAAGTGCTTCTCAGCCCTGAGACGAAGATCTCTTAACAGTAAAATTCTTCATCCAGATCAAATGAACAGCTGCCTACTGTAGTATCCATTAAGCTTGTTTAGAAGTTGTCCAAGAGAGTTTTGCCTTATTGTATGTATAATTTATTTTCCTATCCCTACAATGGATTTTGTCTGGACCTTAGGCCTTCTACATTAAAATTATCTTACGTGGATTCTAATTACTTAAAAAATTGTGTTAAGCTCAACTGGCTGGCACTATATATTGATAAATGTCTTTTGTTCTTTTCTACAGTGGATGAATATTTTATTTGAAATATCTCAGGTGTGTAAAAGTGTTCATAAGCCAACAGTCAATGTTCTTCAGATACTGTCACTGGGATTCAGATATGTGCATGCCTGTTAGGAACTATCCAGCTAGAGAACAGATAGGTACTGACCCCTATTCTATAACACTTAAGTAGAAATGATGAAGGTTTGCATAAGGTTTGCTTTCCTTCATTTAGCACAAGTATACATGAAGAAAATGAAACTCATATTTGGCAAGTGCATCCAGTTCTTAGATTGAACACAGAATAGACTTGCAATTTAGAATAGGTTGTTGATATCTGTATCTATGTCTACATCTACATCTATACCTATACTTATATCTACATTCATATTATTTACATCTATAAATAGATGAGAGAGAGAGAGAGAGAGAGAGAGAGAGATTACTTAATGAGCAGATCAAGAAAATAAAACCTTACTGAGTAAAACTGAGATACAACTTTTTACTTTCATACCATTGGTATCTTTCACACACTTAAAAAATATCTTGACAAGGTGAGATTATCTGACTTACATTAAAAGTTAGCAATAAATTCAGAAAATGATTTCTGTGTTCATGGGGGGAGTACACATACAGCAAGACTAATTGATAATGCATAACTCTGATGCTAACTCACCATGGAACATTTGTTAGTACCATTGCCAAGGCAAAGCCTTAAGGATGTTGGATCAGAGAAACTATTATCTCTCCAATTAAACTAGTTGAAATAATAGCCCTGGGACCACCCAGGCCTTCCAAAGTAAAATCCTAATAAAGAAATAATTGGATTTTGTGAAATTAGTCAGAAATATCCATTTAAGTTAGCATGCTTTGTCTAAAACTCTTAGCATAACCAGGGAATTATGTTTGCTGGAGATAGCTGAAAATAGCTTATACAAGAGAAATGCTAGTATCTAGAAAAAAATATCAACTCTCTTGATTTTTATGCTAATGGAAAACCTTTCATTTCTAATAAAATATTTCCTATGCCTACAAGGATCTCATAAATATTTATGTTCAGTTCCTTCAGTTGTTTATACAGAATAACAATGTATGTTTCTGGGTTCTAGAACATTTTATGAAGTTGGCCCAAAAGTGTTTTGTCAGATATATCTGAGAACATACTTTCAGTGATTGAGACATCAAATTTAAGCCAAGTATGATAAAACAGGGCTGTAATTCTAGTACACAGGAGGATAAGATATGAGGATTATGAGTTCAAAGGAACCCTAGATAGTATGTTGAGACTTAGTCTAAAAAAATATTAATTCTTAGCTCTCAATGATGATAACATAGGATTGAAGGAAAGCTCTAGAATAAATTACAATTAGTATTTTCTCACCCAACTCTGCATGTATTGAGTTTTAGAAACCAAGCTTTCAAACAAATGAGAGGCTTCTCCCAGTAGTCTTAGCCCTACCCCAGGTGAATCTTCAGACTTGGGTTTTATTGTGGTTCCCAGTGGCTTGGATTTGCTTTAAATATAATCAAATATCCTGGCACTCCTTGTTCAGTATAAATCCATAAACCCCAGTTCAGTGCATTCAGCCAGAGTAAAACAGGACTCCCTTCCCTGGCTGAGCTCTAGTTTGAAACCACAAAGAATGTCTCAACAACAGCAGAACTCTCAGACTTAATTCTCAGTGTCAACTTACCCATTATGGCTGTGGGGCTTATGCCTCTTGGTATTCATTTTCCTCAAGTTCCCAGCATTCCAAAATTATATATAGACTCATCTCCAAAGGAAAAAAATTACCTCAATATCATTCATAGACAGGTATAGACATCCATGAGCTGTGGCCTAAGCTGTTTCAGTCACACTTTTTTCAGTCATTGCTTTCCCAGGATCCCAAGTATTTGAATTCTATGACTTCCATCAATATTCCCTGGCTAAACTAGCTCACAGCTAGGTTTGACTGTATGCTTAGATTTTTAAAAACCTATTTTAATAAGGGTTTTCAAATGCTTTGACTCCACCTCTAGCTCACCATCCAAAAGCAGGGGAGAAAAGATGGGAAATAGACAAGGGGATTGGGACCTCTTTAGAAGTAGTTCTTTGGAGCAATTCCAATCTCTGTCGGGATACCAGCAGTCCAGTTAAAAGTGTCACCAAACAGGAATCAGCAACAGCAGCATGATCCAGCAGAAACCGCCAGGCCTCTGATGAATTGTACAAATTAGCCAGAGCATTGAGGACCAGCAAAAATGCCAGGAGTTCTCTGTCATACCTTTCTCAAAGAAATGAAAATCGGCAAAGACAGGAGACAAGCAAAGAGTTGAACAGCTAGTTATGCAAGTTCCCCATCACTCTCTGTCTAGCCTCACTTATATTCTCTCCAAACATCGTGTGCCTTTCCACTGGCTTTGAAACTTTCACTTCATTTGACTTCAACAGAAGGGGATCTTGGTGCAGTAGAAGGAGAGATTAAGGTTCCCACTCCATTTCAGACCTGTGAATCCTTCTTTCACAATGCCCACTCCTGATAGAAACTAATGATCCTGTGAGTTTCCCATGATCCTCATGTTTAGCAACGAGTGACCTCCATATCATATAGTGACCTCTATATCAGTCCCTCAGCATTTCTTGTTAAGACCCTCTCTTGCTCATCCTCTTAACTGAAACTTAAACATGAGTCTCTTCAACTGAACAATCTGACGTGGATCTATATTCCTGCTCAGGAATCTGTTAAACTAAGTGGAAGTTGAGTCTTTCATTCTCACCCAAGAACCATCAAACCAAATCACACTTGTGCAAAACAAAAAAGAGCTAAGAAATAATATACTAGAAGATGGTAGAGTCTGGGACAATGAGAGGTATATTTGTGCTCAACTGTCTTTCAGAAAGCATATAAAACTGATTGTGGCCACTTCAAACCCCCTGAAGCAGAAGTTATAAAAGCAACATTGAGAGAGTTGCTCTGAAACCAATAAAAGTTTTGAAGCCCCAGATTGTTTAAATCATGAATTGGGTCAGGCTTGGTTTTACCCTTCAAACTGAATCTAGCTTAATGAACATTATGTTTTCAATATTACAATTCTTGTTGGTGAAAAACCACCAACGTTGTGTTCAGTAAGGACCACTAGAAGGAAACTTTTGTTCAAGGACTGAGCTATCAGTCCTTTTAATGTGGCCAGTCTTTTTAATATGGCCTTTAATCACATGTTTACCTAGCTCATAAACATAAAGTTTATTCAGGCTGCCATGAAAGGAAGACCGTTTCTAACCAAGTATAGTTTTACTTATGCAACTAGAAGTAATAGGTTAATTATTAGCTGGTATTAACATGTCTAATGTAGACCCACAGTAATATAGAATGTTACATTAGCTATGAAAAGGCAACATTTCAAGACTCGACAGATGGCTGTACTGAATTAGTTGGATGGCAGCATCAGGCTGTCGTGTCTCTGAATCTATTGACATGATTTGCTGTCCATCATTTATATTTAGACTGAGAACATAAGCTGTCATTGGAATAGCTCCTAAAACTGGCTATGTGGGGCAAAACCTCCCCACAGATCCACAGAGCAGCTCTCTACTGAGGACCCCACAAACATTATTATTCTTGTCTGGGATACAGGGACCACCCTGCCACCACACTTAATAGTTCAGTGAAGATACTGAAAATGTCAACAAATGAAATAATAAAAACAACTCAAGATATGAAAGCATTTAACAAAGTGCATATTGAAATAGCACCCTGCATCATATCTGACTACCATGGATTAAAGCTGCTATCAACAAAGGTGGGAATCGCAGAAAGTACATAAACTTGTGGAATCTGAACAAACCACTACTAAATAAAAAATGGATTAAGACAAAAATCAAGAAGGAAATGAAAATCTTATGTGTGTTTCAGTCTAAATGTCCTCAGAGGTTAAGTAGCTAATAAATGGCCAGGGACAAGAGGTACTATCCAAGGAAGGGGAAATAGAATAGAATTTATTTTACAAAGAGATAAAGGGGAACTAGAATAGAATGTGGAAAAGAATGGGAGGACAGAGTAAAAGAGAGACTATGGAGAGTGACAACTAACACTAAAAGCCTCTTGAAAAGCCATATGGAAGTCTAGTACCCTAGAGGCTATTGTGGATGAGCCTGGTGCTGTTTGTATGTTGATGCTAATTCTGCTCTCCTGGGAGGGGTTGGGGACAAGGAGTGAGTCATACCCAGGTGACTTCTTGTGAACCAATCCCCTAATGAATAAAAGAGCCAATCACTAGGTGAGTCAGTGGGACTTCTGGGTTGGAGAGGAGAAGAGAGGAAGCAGGAGAGAGTTACATCCCTTTGGTGGGGTTTAGTATGAGGACAAGATGTAATTAGGAGTGTCTCCCGGTTTCAATGGTGAATCCATCAGGATTTGCCACCAGAGGATTTACATTTAATAATGCTTACAAGTTAGGATTTTAGTTGTTGTGCTCAGTGATTGAGTTACCGTTGTTTCTGAACTAAGTTTGTGTGGCATTTTCCTTCATGTGGTGGCTCATCTTGGTTCCAGACAGAAAGGTATGGTGGCAAAGCATGGGTTTGCCTGATGTGCACCACAAAGGTTGTGGAGGTTTTAAAGCATGGGGCTGGTGTGGTAGCGACCTGCCAGTAGGAATTTAGTAAGCTGGGTGGAGACAATTTGGAGCTCTGAGTCAAGAGTCTCCACGAGATAAAATGAGGTTGGCCGTTGCCAGTCAGGCCACTGGAGCAGAGAGTTGCTGGCACAAGTGCAGAAATGTGCTGGTTTCATTTTTTTTTGATATTTCCTGCAACAAGAGGCTTCCTAAAATACACACATATATGAAAGAACTGAAATGGAGTCACCATAAAATAGGGAAGACAACAGACATCTTTTTTTATTTTATTTTTCATTGGGTTTATTTGTTTATTTTTTGAGACAGGTTTCTCTGATTAATAGATCTAGACTAGATTTGTAGACCGAAGTTGCCTCAAAATCACAGAGATCTCAGAAGATGGAAAGATCTCCCATGCTCATGGATTGGCAGGATCAACATTGTAAAAATGGCTATCTTGCCAAAAGCAATCTACAGATTCAATGCAATTCCCATCAAAATTCCAACTCAATTCTTCAACGAATTAGAAAGAGCAATCTGCAAATTCATCTGGAATAACAAAAAACCTAGGATAGCAAAACCTCTTCTCAAGGATAAAAGTACCTCTGGTGGAATCACCATGCCTGACCTAAAGATTTACTACAGAGCAATTGTTATAAAAACTGCATAGTACTGGTATAGTGACAGACAAGTAGAGCAATGGAATAGAATTGAAGACCCAGAAATGAACCCACACACCTATGGTCACTTGATCTTCGACAAGGGAGCTAAAACCTTCCAGTGGAAGAAAGACAGCATTTTCAACAAATGGTGCTGGCACAACTGGTTGTTATCATGTAGAAGAATGCGAATCAACCCATTCCTCTCTCCTTGTACTAAGGTCAAATCTAAGTGGATCAAGGAACTTCACATAAAACCAGAGACACTGAAACTTATAGAGGAGAAAGTGGGGAAAAGTCTCGAAGATATGGGCACAGGGAAAAAAATTCCTGAATAGAACAGCAATGGCTTGTGCTGTAAGATCGAGGATTGACAAATGGGACCTCATGAAACTGCAAAACTTCTGCAAGGCAAAAGACACCGTCAATAAGACAAAAAGACCACCAACAGATTGGGAAAGGATCTTTACCTATCTTAAATCAGATAGGGGACTAATATCCAATATATATATATATATATATATATATATAGAGAGAGAGAGAGAGAGAGAGAGAGAGAGAACTCAAGAGGGTGAACTCCAGAAAATCAAATAACCCCCTTAAAAGATGGGGCTCAGAGCTGAACAAAGAATTCTCACCCAAGGAATACCGAAAGGCTGAGAAACACCTGAAAAAATGTTTAACATCCTTAATCATCAGGGAAATGCAAATCAAAACAACCCTGAGATTCCATCTCACACCAGTCAGAATGGCTAAGATCAAAAATTCAGGTGACAGCAGATGCTGGCGATGATGTGGAGAAAGAGGAACACTCCTCCATTGTTGGTGGGATTGCAAGCTTGTACAACCACTCTGGAAATCAGTCTGGCGGTTCCTCAGAAAATTGGACATAGTACTACCGGAGGATCCAGCAATACCTCTCCTGGGCATGTATCCAGAAGATGCCCCAACAGGTAAGAAGGACACATGCTCCACGATGTTCATAGCAGCCTTATTTATAATAGCCAGAAGCTGGAAAGAACCCAGATGTCCCTCAACAGAGGAATGGATACAAAAAATGTGGTACATTTACACAATGGAGTACTACTCAGCTATTAAAAAGAATGAATTTATGAAATTCCTAGGCAAATGGTTGGACCTGGAGGGCATCATCCTGAGTGAGGTAACCCAATCACAAAAGAACTCAAATGAAATGTACTCACTGATAAGTGGATGTTAACCCAGAAACAGTATAGCGAGATATAAGGTACAATATGCAAAGCATATGAAACTGAAGAAGAACGAAGACCAAAGTCTTTGCTCATTCTTAGAATTGGAAACAATCACCCATGGAAGGAGTTACAGAGAAAATGTTTGGAGCTGAGACAAAAGGATGGTCCATCTAGAGACTGCCATATCCAGGGATCCATCCCATAATTAGCCTCAAAACGATGACACCATTGCATACACTAGCAAGCCTTTGTTGCAAGGACGGTGTTATAGCTGTCCCTTGTGAGACTAGGCCGGGGCCTAGCAAACACAGAAGTGGATGCTCACAGTCAACTATTGGATGGAACACAGAGCCCCCAATGGAGGAGCTAGAGAAAGTATCCAAGGAGCTAAAGAGATCTGCAACCCTATCGGTGGAACAACATTATGAACTAACCAGTACCCCAGAGCTCTTGATTCTAGCTGCATATGTATCAAAAGATGACCTAGTCGGCCATCACTGGAAAGAGAGGCCCATTGGTCAGGCAAACTTTATATGCCCCAGTACAGGGGAATGCCAGGGCCAAAAATGGGAATGGGTGGGTAGGGGAGTGGGGGAGGGACTTTTGGGATAGCATTGGAAATGTAATTAAAGAAAATACGTAATAAAAAATGTTAAAAAAAATAAAACTAAGGTAAAGGAACTGAAAAAAAAATCACAGAGATCTGCCTGCCTTTGTCTCCCCAGTACTGGGATTAAAGGCATGTGCAACCAAGCCTGAAAACAGACTTCTTATTCTACCAAATGAAACCTCCAGTACCTGGAATGAGTTACTTCTTCTTATTGTTAGCCTACAGGGTTTGATAAACCACTTACTAGACATCAAAGGGTATTTGCAAGGTTATTGTTTGTGGTCCACAACCTGATAATAGAGCCCTATTGCAGAAGACACAACTTATTTATGTCATGGAACATTACTTTACTCCACCACTTCCATCCCATTTTTTTCCCAAAATATCAGTCTTTCCCACACACCTCTTAGAAGAAAACTGGTACAATTTTGTGGTTTTCTGATCACTTTAAATCAGTGGTGAATTCAACCTAATATAACATCAAACCAGAGCCTCACTTCTAATTCATAATTTCTCCTTTCTCTCTTCCAATCATTCCTTACTTTCTTGTCCTTTAGCTGTTGATTCTTGCCCCTCTATATCCAACTTCAGAGGCAAACAATAACTAGAGGTAAGATGCCTTCTTTAAAAAAAATAAAAAGGGACACATCAGAAGAATTATATTATTTCATGGCCCCAGATCTGTTTTTAAGATTGAAACTGTTTGATGAACTAAAGAAATACCCAGATGGTTTTTGAGGCAAAAGGTGTCCTTCTCTGGGGTCTAAGATGATAGATTTTAGTGTATTTCTTTCTAGAATCTAGGTCCAGGACAGCAGTCAGCAAGCTGGAGAAAGTAGGTGTCAGTCTGAGGTCAGATACCTAAAAACCAGGAGAATCAAAGGTATAAGAACCAGTCTGATGACTTGGAGGTCTAAGACTCAAACAATTCCATTATTCCATATGAGTCTAAATGCAGGAAAAGATGAGGAATTCAAGCAATGAACAAAAGAAATCCTTTCATTCTGCCTTTTAATTCTCTTCAAGTCTTCAGTCGATGGGCAAGAAGACTACAAACTGAAATATTAATCTCACCTAAAGTAATTTCTCAGACATACTCAGAAAAAAAAAATGTTCTAGGGATGCAGAGTATCTAGGCAACTTGTGGCTCCGTCAAAATAAAATTCACCATCAGGAATGCTTATGTCACAACTCTTACAGGATGCTTCTAGCTTTGATTTGAACATTGATCCATGTGTTTGAAAGATTTCTCTGAGATCTGTGGCATACTTCTAATAGATGGATAGCCTTTACTCACTGAACACAGTCCTATGGGTCCTGTCATCTGGGAAATATTATGCAGCATCTCATGTTCGAGCATCTCCAAGTGAGGTAAGCACCTGACCCTGCATCTATACAGGAGATGTCCTAGGTTTTCCATATCAATGCAAGGTGGTTTCAGTCATGGACCTTTCTTTTGTGGAAAGAAACACGGTTCTACCAGATATCTTTTATGAGGCATTTCCAACATCCAGCCCATTTTGAAAAAAACAAAAACAAATCTCTGCTGGGTTTTGTTTGCTTGTTTTGCTAATGACAATGGCTGCAATATGAGAGCTGAAGTTTTAGGCTACACTACTGATGGTGCTGCATCTCATTTTAATATGTGGGGATTAACTTGCTGCCATCATTCTAGACTTTGAGTCCCAGAATGAAAGTCTAAAAGCTTATTACAGGCATGCCTTTCCCTTTGGACTCCAGGTGCCATTCATTATTAGTGAAAGAGAATAAGAAGTTGGAAAATCTCCCTACATTTTCTTCTTTCACACCTTGATGATTTCGTTATGTGGCTGTGAGGATCCAGGGGATCAATCCTACAGTGACTGAAACAGGACACACATGTTTTCCTGTGATTCAAGGCCAGTTTCTGGATCCAAAGGTGGAAACAAAAGAACTCTTTATAGATGACAGAAAATAGAAAAGATGCCAAGCATAATGGCAAACACCTTAATCCTGGCACTTGGGAGACTAAGGCAGAGAAATCATGAGTTGTAGACCAATCTGGGTTATATAATAAAACCTTGTTTCAAAAAGGTGTGTGTGTGTGTGTGTGTGTGTGTGTGTGTGTGTGTGTGTGTGTGTGTATTTCTGAGAGGGGGAAGGAAAGGAGAGAGGAGAGAGGGAGGGAGAGAGGAAGGATTTTTAAAGAAAACCATTCTTATAGCCATTCTGCATTCCTAGACTATAGAGACAAAATTACAGTTCTCCAATTCAGGCAGAGAATATACAGGATAATGAGAGAATGAGGGCACTTATTGGTGACTTCTCAGCAGTCTGAGTATTCAGCAGAAGCAATTGCAATGTCAGTGACAACAAAGGTCTAGTGATCCTGGGATGTTGTATCAAGGAGAAGCCAATTGCTCTTTTCTTTTTGCAATAGCTCACTGTGACTTTGACTCTTCCAACAGCAACTACACAAACATGAACCAAGGTTCCTACCAACCACTTCCTTTAGAGTACTGATGCTAGCTGTAGCTCTGCAATTCATTCCTGTATCTCTGTCTGAACTCCGGTTGTAAAAGTTACATGGCAAGCTAAGTAACTAAAACAATGAAGTCTTATTCCAAAGTAGCACATCCTTAAGAAGTTAGCCTTCAAAGAGGGAATAATCCAAAGAACACTACCAAATCAACCGGCCATTACCATGATATACATTCTTAAGGTATGGTATCTTATCCCCCTTATTCAGAAGCCACAGATCAGTATTTTTTCAGTATTATTTTCTTTCCTAGTCATAGTATTGTTTCTTTAACACGAGCACTGCTTTACTGTGGATATTCTTTTACAGTCTTTACAGTGTTCCTATTTTATTCAAGCAAAGGGCATTACTTAAGTTCCCAAAATAGCAAACACCTTCGTAGGTGACAAGGACACAGAACTGACAAGGATATGTGATCAAAGTCCTTGTGATTTCCTGGGAGAAATAAATATTTAATGTTTTATAAGATGACATCATGGCTATTCATAAAGGCAATAAGTTTAATGTCCACTTGAGAGTAGGAGTTTGGGGACCCTACTATCTGAAACTTGGAGAAAACTCTAAATTTTTCAAGATAGAGATGCTGGAAGAACTACACCTTTGTTCAGTGGCCAAAGATCTTATAGCTTCAACATTGAAAGCATTAATGTCACAAGACAGGGTCTCAGTTGTACCTGTGCCATGTACATTCTTAGTGTGATTTTGATTTTCCCCACCATTCAAGGTTCTTTCTCAACTTTGGCTCTTGTGGAGGGACATCAAAGTAAATAAATTGGCTCTTTTCCTCCTAGGAGTAATTCTTAGATGTCACATTTTATTTCTACTTGAGTCTTTCTTTTCTAGTCCATGGGTTTAAAAGTTTGAAAAAGATACTCTTTATACTCATCTGCCTGCATATTATAAGCTATAATTTCTTCTTATAATATTCTTACTTCTATGCATTTCAAGATTACCTCTGCTTTCTGCATATTTGCTTCTGTTTATCCCATGAATTCCTATGTTGTCAACTATAAGAAGCTTTCAGGGGCCTTGCCCTCCCATATGGAACAGGCACCCTTTTTGGGATATCCCTAGATCACCTCAGCCATAGCAGTACTCATAGCACTTCTGAATACGACTGTTCTATGACTCTTACTAGTATTTTACTATTACTAGGGAGGGTTTGTTTTGTTTTGTTTTGTTTTTAATGTCCCAGTGCTCCTGCTGTTTGTACAGAACTGACACATCTCTGAATTCATGGTGCTCGACACAGAATGCCAGCATGCGTTCTTTCATCTTTATTGACTAGGGAGCAGGTGATGCCAATCAACTGAAATTAGAGCCCAGCATTTTACATTGATCTTAAAGCCCCATCAAGGTTTTTTTTTAATTTTTTCTGATAAGCTACCTCAAAAAGTACATATTTTGTTCAGCACCAGTATAGCCAAACTGTGTCTTCATTTATTCAAAATAAAATCTGAGGAAAATGTTTCAAATTCAAGCTCTTTAGAATATATGCCCACAGTCTTAAAACATTCTCTATGTAGATTAAAAATAAGAGTTATAATCTTAAATAGCTCCAAAGGCCAAGTCTAAGAAGATGAAACCCAACAGAGATAAGTTGAAGCTTCTTTTATTACAAGGGTGCAATAAGAGAAGGCTATAATTTATTGAAAACCTAGATGGGAAAGCCTTGCAAGGTAACTGACATGAGAGTTAAACGTATTTGAAATATTGTCTGTCCCCTGAGATATTTAACATAGTCTTAAGATGTAATATAAGAGGGTTATTTATCTCTGAAATATAGGAGATAGAACTCTGTTTCCCATACTATGGTTAAACTACATCTTGGCTGCAGCTCTTCAGTATTGGGGCGGGGTACCAAGGAGAAAATACGACCTGCAGAGGGAACCCACATATAGAGTCTATTAAATGACCCCATGCCCAGGGAATCTCCATCCACATCCACATCTGTGGGGCTGGCGAGTGTATGGGAAGAGGAGGGAGGGAGAGATCCCATGTCCGGCCAGAGTTCCTGTGCTCTGAGTGGGCGGACATGGGAGGACTGCCTGAGGCTTTCCATGTGGCCCCAGGTGGGCATCTGGCTGTGTGAAGCCATTGGCCCCACATAGCAGGGGGTGGACGAGGGGCAGCCCCCGGTACCAGGTTCTCAGTTTCTGGCATCCCACACTGCATATGGCAGAGGAGCAGAGAACAGAATAGGGGGCAATGGGGTATAGGAAGTGGGCAGAGGGAGAGAGGTTCCCATGCAGATGAGAGTCCTAAGTCCGGTCCGTGGAGCACAGGAAGGCCTTCTGATGGGAGATTAGTCACAGCTCGTTAGGAGAAAGCCTATCCCATCATCCAAGCACAGTGGGCCTTGATGAACAGAGACAGGCTATGGTTTTAGAGCTTTATTGTATAAAGGCAGGGGGAAAGAGAAAAGGTAGAGAGATTGGCCATGGCCAAGAGGGGCAAAGGGGGGAAAGGAGAGAGAGAAGAAAGGCTAGAGTAAGAGGGAGAGAGTAAGAGGGAGAGAGCGAGGTGGAACCAAGCAGCCCCTCTTATAGTGGGATTCTTATCTTGCTGTTGCTAGATAACTGGGAGGCGTCTAGCCTGAAGGTCAGAAGCTTGGAACATTGTGTACATGACCAATAACCATGAGCCTGTCCTGGGGGGGCTGTGGGGATGGTAACTTTGACAGGAGCCAGGGGTCCAGGAAACATGAGGGAACGCCTTCTGTCCCATGTAGGTGAAAATTACCACCATTGGGTCCTACCAGGGTCCATGACCTCAACTCCACTAGAGACCAGCCTGTCTGTGCATAGCCCATTGCCCCACACACATCCACCTCTTTCTCAGCCAACTTGTTCTCATCGGATAACCATGAGTAAGGATTTCCTACAGTACCAACCTGCCATTGTTGCTCTTCCATTCTGTACAAAGGAAGACAGTTCATTGTGTGATGGTATGTTACTAAAAGGTTTGAAACACAGCGAAAAAGAGCAACCAGATTCTCATTAAATTGGTAATAATTCATTTGGTTAATTTATTTAGCCCATTAAAGATACTTAAAATAAAAATGTTACCTTTTGTGAATAATAAGCATTTATTAGGATTTATAATATGCTTCCGTTTTGATTAATGCTATACGATTGTTATTCTTTCTAGTGTATGTTCATAAATTTTAACACATAAATCTTCATCATCACAAGAAATAAAAGTTAAATCATTGCAGAGAAAAATTAGTGATGTTAATATATAAGATTTTAAATATGAAATATATTAAATTAGCATAAAATTCTGTGGAGGAAATGGAATAAAATTACTTCAAGGAGGAATAGAAGTGAATTTCACTCATAAATTAAAGAATATGTTTGTTTTCAAAATTCGTAATTGTGAGCATAGATCACCTTGATGTTTATTTCCTTGAATACTTTAAAAGGACGATATAACACTTGTATTTTTAAAGTCAATATTGCCAATATATTCTGCAACTATTTATGTTCAGGATGAAAAAGTCCTAGGCATCTACCTAAAAAGGTTCAAAGGCATACGCAAACTTTAAAGTACTTTTAAGGAAAAGTAACTAAATGATACTCTATCTTACTGAATCATGTTTCATTCTGAGCAGAATTCTTTGAAAGGACGGGAAGAAACTAAAGCATACTCAAGGAAAACTCATAAGGTTAAAAAATGACTTAGAAACACAGCATTTTAAAATGATCATCTATGAGCAGAAAAGGATTTAGGGGTGAATTTAACAGGAACTTCAGAATTTGAGGGATTACAATTTCAGCCCACAGAGTAGCTCAAAGACGAATAGATAAAAGTACAGACAGTTTACTTTCTATTTTGATTTGCCCCAGAGCAGACTGGGTCATTTTGATGGCCTGTCTATTCAAAGCAAAGCTTGGCAGATAGTCATTATACAATTAAGATAGGTAATATCAATGTATATACATTGTGTAAGAAGCAAGTTCCTGTTGTGAAATCTGACCTAAGAGTTCAGACGTTGACATGAGTCCTAATCCATTGATTGAATTTAAAGTTTGAAGAGGGTTAATGCAATACAACACTGTGCCCAGAATACATTGCAAGAGTCACATCTGGCACTTAGCCTCACAGAGACTTGAAATGGCAAGTTAAGGGGGATTTCTTGGGGGGGGGAGCACCTTCACAGAGGAAAAGGGGGAATGGGGAAGGATTGTGGGAGGAGATGACAGTAAGTGGGATGTAAAGTGAATAAGTAAAAAAAAAATTAAATTTAAAAAAGAGTCACTTCTGATTTCTGCTGCTCATCATTGCTAGAAAGAATATAAAACATGGATACACTTAAGAGATAGAGATCATTTCTCCCTCCAATATTAAAAGGAATAGCTTTATTTAAATCAAAGTCACTTTCACATTATAAGGGAGTATGTTGTTTGAGATGGACATCACTAATTTAATTGGAACAACTTCAATAACCGGAATCAATTAGAGCCTTAACAAGAGTCAGGTGGCTGTGGTAATTTCTTTCTAACCATGTCCCTGACTCACTAATTCAATAATTATGTCCAATCTACTGAATTTTCCATCAGAATGATCTTAACTGGATCCAATTAAATAAGGCATTTGGGTACATCTTGACATAAGCAGCAGTGACTAAAGTGAAAGTGGATTGTCAATGCCATTGCTTCCCAAAGGACTCAGACATGCTTTCATTGTTGTAGTCAAAAATTCTCCAAACTCCTTTAGTGATGGATTATGTTTTCTGCAGTAAACAACAAGGGGAAGCAAGCATCCAGCTGACATTACTCAAAGTGGCAGACATCCACAAAACCCTTGTGCTCTGCATATCTACCCAATTTCTCTTCATGTACTTAGAGCCCAAGCTTACCAAGTTCCTGAGAGCCTGTAACCCAGGGTGGACAACTGTATGCTACAAAAATGATGTTTGTTTTTGTACAGTACTGCAAATAGTTCTTTCTCATTTCCCCAATAAAAGACTTAATAATAATAATAATAATAATAATAATAATAATAATAATAATAATTTTGTTCTCCTCTAAAGAGAAGTTAAATTAGATCCTCTTGCAAGCTGGAGCTAAATTTCAAACATTAGGAATCCTGTATCATTAGTGAGTTATTCAATAGGAGGACAGAAAACCTTGAGGAGTTGGAGACCTGTTGGTCCTGATAATCTCTACACTTATCCTTCTGCAGGTTCCATTTTGAAGCCCACTCTTTCTTCACTAGCCACCAAAGAGATGTAACAGCTATACGCACATTAATATTTATTTAGCTAATGAAAAGATGTCACTGAGACTCTCTCCCATTCTTCTGTTAAAGACATATAATAGGAATCTAGAAATATGAGCCTATGTCCTGGGTTTAGTGATAACCAACCATTTCTTTGTTTTTTTGAGATATTAGCTCTAAAGCAGATAACAGATATCATTATAATATTTACCTTGACATATTATCTTACTGAGACCTATAATAATGTAAATATGTAGTCATAGGTAAAGAATTTAATTTCTTATCCTGGCTTCTTTTGATTTTCACTCTCCTTAGACAGTGTTTCCATGCAAACTTTATTATTAATATTATTGATTTTTTCCACAGTGAATATTAGTGGTCTATAGAGCCAAACAGCAGACATTTTTGAACATATAGTCTCAAATAAGTGATAGATCTCTACCCAAATCATCTTCTCTTCTGATGTCTGCTTTGCTAAGTATCTTGTGGCTCTTCTCAGCCCATAATATTCCTTGAAACTTTGTACCACAATGACACAAAATAGGATAGGAAATAAAACCTTGAGGCCTGGGTATCAGGGCCTCGTGGCCCACTTTGTGATGAGCTATTATTCTCCTTGTTCAAGATTGCCTGGTTGATTGGTCTGTGTCTAATAATAGCCTAAATTTTCTGGACCAAATGGATGGTTGTGTTTTTATCTCCACGCCAACTTTCCCTCTTCCTCTCCCCCTCCACCTCCATTTTTTGCTTAATTTGAAAGTGGAAGAACACAGAAGGCAGAACCAGGGCACTAGTTATTGAATTCTATGTCCACTGCTCTGACGATGTGAAATTGGATAAGTACTGACCCTGCATGAGTCTGTTCTCACAGATGCAAAATAATAATCTATGGCATTAAAAACACACCTAACTTAAAATAACATAACTTGAAATTAGAGAGTGAAGAAGAAATGGCAACTGTCATTGTTCTATGTGTGATTCTGATCGTTCTTATGGTAAACTGAGTACTAGAATAATGTAATATGTAATAAAAACAATTGTTTTGTTTCATGAGTCATATGATTATAATATCTCCAACTCTCTTTGTAAGGAATATCTCATAGATAAAATAAAAATCACAATATATGACAAATAGAATATAATAAGAGAACAAAAGTGAAGAAACATCTGTTGCTTTATTACATAATTTTCATCAATTATTTTCTATAAAAGGCAATAAAATTAAAAATTTTTTAAACCCACAGTCTTCATATTCAAAAGACATTATTCCTCAAGGCAGTTTTTTTAGTACTTCTAAAAATAGAATGTAGTATAAAATATTTTAAAGGCATTGTTGCTCAACTATTAAAACATATCATCTGTTGAGAAATAAACTGAATGTGCATCACTAAACCACATTGCTATTTCATTGAATCTACCCCTTTTATTTATGCACCACGCACTGTGCATCAATAGCACTCGATATTAATATCACTCGATAATAACATCAGCACAGGTACCATGACAAAACTAATTGTGACTACTTAATTGTGATTCACTCCCACAATTCACAAAATTAACTGGTATATTAGCATCTGTGTGTGCAACTCTGGGTGAGAGGAAATGCAGTTAAACATTTCTACATGTAAGAGGGTGTGTGTGTGTGAGAGGGGGGAAGAGGGAGAGGGAGAGGGACAGGGACAGGGACAGAGACAGAGACAGAGAGGTCAAGGCAGGATAATGCAGAAAGCAAATAGAAAATATATTAAATGTTGGAAGTCAAATTTGGATGTCTGCATAAACTTAGTTACTCAAGGATCAAATTCATACCTTGCTACAGAAGTCTTTGATGACTTATAGTCATCAAAAGAAACTTAAAGATTCCTACAAAGGAATACTGTACTGCTGAATCACAATACTGCTACCATCATCTAACACTCAACAAGGCTTCACTCCTACCACCTGGGCCTCCCATCACCACAGTGTGGTACCACATTGGCACCAAAGCACTGCAAACTCCACCTACATTAACATTCATTGCCTGAGAAGATGTGCTCATTCTGGAAGGATATACACTTAACAACAGTATGACAGGGAAGTTTCCCACCAGGCCATGACTCCTGAGTTTTCTCCAAAATAAATATCTTAAAAGTATGCAACTTGACATTTTTTAAGCTTAAGGGAAATATGAGGAAATATTCTGTTCTTCTATTTTTTCTTTAGTTATGCACACTAGGGAGAAATTTTAGTAATCATTGCCTGGAAGTGTGCACAGAAAGTGTGAAAAAAAACCAGTCAAATCAAGAAAGCAGTAGAATATCTCTATTCATACATATCGCAGTATAGAGAAAGGGGAAAAGTCAATTATCTAATATGGAGGTTTGAATGCAATGAAGCTTGTGAGGCTTGGGAAGCAAGCACTTCTGCCTGCTGAGCTCTCTCACCAGCCCAGGGTGTGGCAGTTTGCTTTTATTTTTGGTCCTTTGCCTCTACTCTATCATGTACAGTCACATGATATTTGAGCTACAATGGACCCTACATGTGCAACAACACCATATAATGATAATGGTCCTGCTTCTGTGACTTTTTTTTGAGGACATAAAACAAATCTGTGCCTGTTCCATTCCCAGGTGAGTGAACTGTAGAAATAGATGCCACATTCCATGCCCTTATTACACTGATACTGATGTTTTAGAACACAGAGGCTCTGGAACCCACAAAAATGGATTGATTTTTCTGTAGTTCTGAAGGAAGAATCCAAAGTTCTAGGAATCTCTGTTGAGGTTCTTCCTGTTGTGTTTCTGACAGATTTGAAAAGGCAAGTAAGTGAATATGAGACAGACAGACAGACAGACAGACAGACAGACAGAAAGACAGAGGGGGTAGCTTAATTCTTCTTTTTATCAGGAATTCACTCCTGCAGTAACTAATTCACTCCTTTGATAACAACATACCTAATTCATTCCTAAGGGGTCAGTTCTCATGACCCAATCACCTACATTTCTATGATTCCCACCTCTAAACACCATCACATTGTAAACCACTCTAGAGACTTAAACTTTGGGGAACACATTCAAACCATAAAAGCTTCTCGTGAACAAAACAAATCCATCAACTCACAGAAAGAACCTAAGCAAGTGCGTGCTGCTGTGGGAGGGAGGCAGTAGGTATGTCTGTCACTGTGTACTGCGGGGTCTCCATCAACACCTAATGACGTGCTTTCAGCTCTGTATTACAAAGTTTTACTGAGGAAAAAATCCAGTCAATTCTCTTCTCTAGCATTTCTATACAAGTGTAAGGCAAAATCACAATCTCAATCAGTATTCCTGGTGCAATCTGTGAATACAGAACAGGTGAAAAGATTCAGAAGTCATCTACAAAGATGGGGGTTTTTCACTCTAGGGACCAGATAGAAACAGCATTGGAATTCCAACTTCATTGGAAGTATGTTGCTTCTATAGAAAGTGACATATGCAGAAGATGCAGTAAAGATTCAATAAAGAAAAAATATGTACAAAGAAAACAGCAAAAAAATATGTTGGATGTGATTTGGGCATGTGGGTGCCTGAGAAATAGCTCTTTTGGGGTTGTCTTACTTACTTTTTAAGTAAAGAGAAAATTTCTGGTTTGCTGCAAAAGCAGAAACAAATACAAAATGATGCAGACCTATATAAAATGAGAAAACAATGACAATTTGTACTGAACGCTGACTTTGTCCCTCTCAAGGGATGGCAGACAGTTTCTAGATGAGCCACAAGCAGACCTATGGAGCATGAGGCATATTTCTCCCCAACAGTGGAACGAAAAGGTTTCTGAGGTATCTTTCACTCAACCAACAGAACCTTTGCTTCCATTTTGTCCAGTATATCAATTTTTAAACTTTAATTCTTTTAAATATGCTTTCTTTATATTACTTTGCATATACATACTAGATATTTAATTTGGAAATTCTTTTTAAAAAACATTATTTTATTTATTTTTATAATTTCATGCAAGAATATGTGTAAGGATGGGTGTGTCTATGCTATAGGGAACCCAAGGATGTTAGAGAATAACTTTCAGAAATTTCTTCTTCTGTCTAGTATGGAATTAGGAATTGAAGTCAGGTAACCAGGTTCACTCTGAACATGTTTTCATCCACTGAGCTAGTTCAACATACCATATTGAAAAGAATTTTCGACATTCAACATGTATTGTCAGCTACCATGGTCTCTATTTAAACAGTGGTTCCTTGACATTGTCAGACAAGGCATCCTGGTCTCTACTCCAGCATTCCTGCCATAGCAACCCTTAGTCATCGATTGTTTGCAGCAGTCTCCCTGCAGGCTCCTACTTCTATCAGCAAAGTGAGGTTTTCTTTGCACAATTCACCATAATTCCTGTACAGATGAATAAGTAAATGGATGCCAAGTCCTCAGAGCAGTGCCTAGAACACAAAACATACAGAATGAATGCCCCTTGCTTGTTGCTTATATAGTAATTATCCTGCTGAGAACTGCAGCAGCTCACCATCCTCAGGTCAAGTCACCCCTTTTAATTCTCCCCTCTGGTGCATTAATGATTTTTGCCACTTTTCTTAACAAAATTGTTTTTTTTCCCAATTCTTTCTATTTCCATTTTTAAAATCTATGTTTCCAACTTTTCTCATGTAATGTTTCTGACACTTATGCTATACATTCTGAGTCCACCAAGGTCTTCAAAGCCCTTTCTTCCCTACCTATGAAACCTACTTGATTCTAGCTTTCAAACTACTGCCCACTGACATTTGTAACACATGCAAAAGGGAAAGGCAAGCTGATAGGTAAGCTGATAGGGAGGTAAGCTCACCTCCTGAGCTGAGGTTGCATACCAGGACTCCCAAGCCCAAGGATGGTATCTATGTCTCCTGGTTGTCAGACTGTGAAACACTTAAGAGAAAAACCTCTCTTTCTACATCCCCTGCTTCTACCTTTCTGGTAGAAGTAACATCTTTAAAAGGACCTTGGAAAGTGATGGACAAAGGACCCTGATGAAGACTTCAAGACTGAGCATCATTTCGTTCCACACAGGTATAACTCACACCTGGGCTCATTTCTTAGCTCATGATTCACCATCTTCCTTGTTTTTTCAAAGTCAAAGTTTGAATTGTCTGCCATTATTGGCTTAGGTGAAGTCATGTTGCTAATAGACTCTCGGGAGACTGGGTGAGTAGAAGTGAGAAAGATGACTCAGCAGGAAGGATTCTATGATTTCTTGGTCTGATAGAGCTGAAAATTTTGTAATGTCACACAGAGACCACAAGTAGAGAATAGTATCCACAACTCTCAAATTCCTTTCCTAAACTTTACTGTATTCCCATTGCCAGCAGTTGAATACTTCCTAATGCCCAACTTCCAGGTCTGCCTTTTCTTTTATCCTTCAGGATGATTAGAAAGGTGTAATCATTGTACATATGAGGAAACCGATATTTGATCCATAAAATAATTTGGCATAACATTCATTGAGAGTTCACTTACTATGAACCAGAGTTCAAATTAAGAGTGTTTCACTCCAGATCCCAATACCAATACTTCATGAAAGGCAGTCTGCATAAGAAGACTTGGAGGAGTCTGGTTGGAGACGTGGAATCACACTTCAACATGGTGTAAATCAGCAATCTCCTCTGAAAGACTAAGACATCAAAATGATAACCGATTAATTTCCTCCATGTATCCAGCCCAAACAATGACCTCTGCTAAATATCCTCAAGAGTTTGTGCTTTGCTCTGAGTGGAAAGTATTCATTTTTCCAAAGCCATTTGCCAAAATTGGTGGGTTTGCATCTTTTTCTATATATACAATGGAAACCCTAAGTCCTAAGGACCAACAGGAAAGAATATGAAATCACTATTTCCCACTCCTCTGTCAAGAGAGTGATGTCAATGAGATGAACTGAAGAAATCAGGCTTACAACGTCACTGGAGATTTCTACTGTCCCAATGTCTCCAAGAAGACATACAATTATGTAGCCATGATTTCCTTTGCCCTCCAGAAGTGTCTGCAATTGGGCCAAATTTTATTATGCTCCCATCAGGTGGCTTCGTGATATTGAAAATAACATAGTTTTCTTCTTCTTTTATACATATCTACATTAAAAACAAATGTTGAGAGAAAACACATGGGCTGAAATGTTAACTGTCACAGGGTCTATGTGAGAAGGCAGTATCAATCAGGATCATGGTTTTTCAAAGCTGCAATAAAAGGAATAAAAACCTAAGTGTTGAACATTTTTTCAGGTGCTTCTCTGCCATTCGGTATTCCTCAGATGAGAATTATTTGTTCATCTCTGAGCCCCATTTTTAATGGGGTTATTCGATTTTCTGGAGCCCACCTTCTTGAGTTCTTTATATATATTGGATATTAGTCCCCTATCTGATTTGGGATAGGTAAAGATCCTTTCCCAATCTGTTGGTGGTCTTTTTGTCTTATTGACGGTGTCTTTTGCCTTGCAGAAACTTTGCAATTTTATGAGGTCCCATTTATCGATACTCGATCTAACAGCACAAGCCATTGCTGTTCTATTCAGGAATTTTTCCCCTGTACCCATATCTTCGAGGCGTTTCCCTACTTTTTCCTCTATAAGTTTCAGTGTCTCTGGTTTTATGTGGAGTTCCTTAATCCACTTAGATTTGACCTTAGTACAAGGAGATAGAAATGGATCAATTCTCATTCTTCTACATGATAACCACCAGCTGTGCCAGCACCATTTGTTGAAAATACTGTCTTTTTTCGACTGGATGGTTTTAGCTCCCTTGTCAGAGATCAAGTGACCATACGTGTGTTGGTTCATCTCTGGGTCTTCAATTCTGTTCCATTGGTCTACTTCTCTGTCACTATACCAGTACCATGCAGTTTTTATCACAATTGCTCTGTAGTACAGCTTTAGGTCAGGCATGGTGATTCCACCAGAAGTTCTTTTATCCTTGAGAAGAGTTTTTGCTATCCTAAGTTTTTTGTTATTCCAGATGAATCTGCCGATTGCCCTTTATAATTCGTTGAAGAATTGAATTGGAATTTTGATAGGGATTGCATTGAATCTGGAGATTGCTTTCGGCAAGATAGCCATTTTTACTATATTGATCCTGCCAATCCATGAGCATGGGAGATCTTTCCATCTTCTGAGATCTTCTTTAATTTCTTTCTTCAGAGACTTGAAGTTCTTATCATACAGATCTTTTACTTCCTTAGTTAGAGTCACGCCAAGGTATTTTATATTATTTGTGACTATTGAGAAGGGTGTTGTTTCCCTAATTTCTTTCTCAGCCTGTTTATCCTTTGTGTACAGAAAGGTCATTGACTTGTTTGAGTTAATTTTATATCCAGCTACTTCATTGAAGCTGTTTATCAGGCTTAGGAGTTCTCTGGTGGAATTTTTAGGGTCACTTATATATACTATCATATCATCTGCAAAAAGTGATATTTTGACTTCTTCCTTTCCAATTTGTATCCCCTTGATCTCCTTTTGTTGTCTAATTGCTCTGGCTAGGACTTCAAGTACAATGTTGAATAGGTACGGAGAGAGTGGACAGCTTTGTCTAGTCCCTGATTTTAGTGGGATTGCTTCCAGCTTCTCACCATTTACTTTGGTGTTGGCTACTGGTTTGCTGTAGATTGCTTTTATCATGTTCAGGTATAGGCCTTGATTTCCTGATCTTTCCAAGACTTTTATCATGAATGGGTGTTGGATTTTGTGAAATGCTTTCTCTGCATCTAATGAGATGATCATGTGGTTCTTTTGTCTTTGAGTTTGTTTATATACTGGATTACGTTGATGGATTTCCGTATATTGAACCATCCCTGCATCCCTGGGATGAAACCTGCTTGGTCAGGATGGATTGATGTTTTGATGTGTTCTTGGATTCAGTTAGCAAGAACTTTATTGAGGATTTTTGCATCGATATTCATAAGGGAAATTGGTCTGAAGTTCTCTATCTTTGTTGGGTCTTTTTGTGGTTTAGGTATCAGAGTAATTGTGGCTTCATAGAATGAGTTGGGTAGAGTACCTTCCGTTTCTATTTTGTGGAATAGTTTGTGAAAAACTGGGATTAGATCTTCTTTGAAAGTCTGATAGAACTCTGCACTAAACCCATCTGGTCCTGGGCTTTTTTTGGTTGGGAGACTATTAATGACTGCTTCTATTTCTTTAGGGGATATAGGACTGTTTAGATTATTAACCTGATTTTGATTTAACTTTGGTACCTGGTATCTGTCTAGAAACTTGTCCATTTCATTCAGGTTTTCCAGTTTTGTTGAGTATAGCCTTTTGTAGAAGGATCTGATGGTGTTATGGATTTCTTCAGGATCTGTTGTTATGTTTCCCTTTTCATTTCTGAAAAAATGTTCAACATCCTTAATCATCAGGGATATGCAAATCAAAACAACCCTGAGATTCCACCTCACACCAGTCAGAATGGCTAATATCAAAAATTCAGGTGACAGCAGATGCTGGCAAGGATGTGGAGAAAGAGGAACACTCCTCCATTGTTGGTGGGATTGCAAGCTTGTACAATCACTCTGGAAATCAGTCTGGTGGTTCCTCAGAAAATTGGACATAGTACTACCGGAGGATCCCGCAATACCTCTCGTGGGCATATTACCAGAAGATGTCCCAACCGGTAAGAAGGACACATGCTCCACTATGTTCATAGCAGCCTTATTTATAATAGCCAGAAGCTGGAAAGAACCCGGATGCACCTCAACAGAGGAATGGATACAGAAAATGTGGTACATTTACACAATGGAGTACTACTCAGATATTAAAGAGAATGAATTTATGAAATTCCTAGGCAAATGGATGGACCTGGAGGCATCATCCTGAGTGAGGTAACCCAATCACAAAGAAACTCGCACAATATGTACACACTGATAAGTGGATATTAGCCCAGAAACTTAGGATACACAAGATATAAGATACAATTTGCTAAAGGCATGAAACTCAAGAAGAATGAAGACCAAAGTGTGGACACTTTGCCCCTTCCTAGAAATGGGAACAAAACACCCATGGAAGGAGTTACAGAGACAAAGTTTGGAGCTGTGACAAAAGGATGGACCATCTACTGATTGCCATATCCAGGGATCCATCCCATAATCAGCTTCCAAATGCTGACACCATTGCATACACTCGCAAGATTTTGCTGAAAGGACCCAGATATAGCTGTCTCTTGTGAGTCTATGCCAGGGCCTAGCAAACACAGAAGTGGATGCTCACAGTCAGCTAATTGATTGGTCACACGGTCCCCAATGGAGGAGCTAGAGAAAGTACCCAAGGATCTAAAGGGAACTGCCGCCCTATAGGTGGAACAACAATATGAACTAACCAGTATCCCGGAGCTCTTGTCTCTAGCAGCATATGTATCAAAAGATGGTCTAGTCAGCCATCACTGGAAAGAGAGGCCCATTGGACACGCAAACTTTATATGCCCCAGTACAGGGGAATGCCAGGGCCAAAAAGGGGGAGTGGGTGGGTAGGGGATTGGGGGGGTGGGTATGGGGGACTTTTGGGATAGCATTGGAAATGTAAACGAGGAAAATACCTAATAAAAAAAATAAATAAAAAACAAAAAAAACATAAGTGTTTGAGTTACTTGGAAGCTTTGTAAAAATCAATCAATCCCCTTTCTCCAAGGAGCTGTGACGAAAGGATGGACCATCTAGTGACTGCCATATGCAGGGATCCATCCCATAATCAGCTTCCAAATGCTGACACCATTGCATACACTAGCAAGATTTCGCTGAAAGGACCCAGTTATAGCTCTCTCTTGTGAGACTATGCCGGGGCCTAGCAAACACAGAAGTGGATGATCACAGTCAGCTATTGGATGGGTCACACGGCCCCTAATGGAGGAGCTAGAGAAATTACCCAAGGAGCTATAGGGAACTGCAACCCTATAGGTGGAACAACAATATGAACTAACCAGTACCTGGGAGCTCTTGTCTTTAGCTGCATATGTATCAAAAGATGGCCTAGTCGGCCATCACTGCAAAGAGAGGCCCATTGGACTTGCAAACTTTATATGCCCCAGTACAGCGGAACGCCAGGGCCAAAAAGGGGGAGTGGGTGGGTAGGGGATTGGGGGAGTGGGTATGGGGGACCTTTGGAATAGCATTGAAAATGTAAATGAGGAAAATACCTAATTTAAAAAAATATCACTCAATCAATCAATCAATCAATCAGTCAGTCAGTCAGTGTTTGGACCACACCATGCTATCTCTAATCTCAGTAGTACAATAAGTAAAGCCTGTGTTCACAGTGACTTCATTGCCCGTGTTACCACTGAAAAATAACAGGCCCCTACTTCCATTCAAACAGTGTAGCTGCACACAGAATTCCATAACCAAGAAACATAATGGCTGCAGAGTGTGCCGTTGCCATTGCCTCTGGCAAGCTTGTGCAACACAAGCACATCCCTGGGGCTCGTCTATACTCGACATTTTATGAAGGTTCATCTATTAATTATCTGAAGCCTAGAATAAAATGTGCACCATAAAGGACAAATGCATGGCTTCTCTGTAGGCTTAGGGAGTCTTCCTGCAGTGGGAGGGCTAGAAAGAAGAAAAGATTACAGCTATGTTCTTAGTATGTTCCCACTTCGAAGCAAGAGGCTTTCTACAGCTACCAAGACCATATGCAGTGTGATAGAATATGTCTGAAATCTCAAATGATCTTCAAAACATCAATACGGGGTTGTGTATTCTTAATGTCCACTGTCTAGTTCAAAAACAATTGCGAGTCTGAGAGCTGAGTCATCTCTTCAGACATGGTTAGAAACTGATAGAGAGCAGAGTCAGTTTTTTGCCCTTTCGATAGCACTGTGTTTTCTTCCCAAACAAGAAAAAAAATGTCCTCACGTTACTTTGAAGCCCAGGCTTATATCTAAGATTGACTTTACTCTGCACTTTCCATGTGCCAGACATTCCTTACCTGGGCCAGACAGCAGCTAACTGCCTTGGAGTCATGGAGATGTAAAACCTGTATATTGTTCAAGATGCCCTAGAATGATCTACCCAGGTGGATGTTGCAATAAATATTATTTGGAGGATTCTACCCTGCCTTAGATCATTGAGTTCCCAAAATAAAAGACACAAAACCTTTATGTTTATAGTAAGCCTTAAAGCATTGGAGTAGGGAGATAGCAACCCTCTATGCTATTGTGTCTACTTCTGAGCCAGTAATGCTGAGATATTACTTGCCATGTTCCTCCTGGTCCACTCCTACTCCAACAGGTTGGCCCTTATGGCCATGGAGTCAGGATCCATCTATCCCATAGAACCTTCTTCCTCCTCCTCATCTCATTGTTTCTGCCTTAGACCCCAAACCCAGGAACCCAAATCTTGCCTACCTATCCTCTGTCCAGCTACAGGCTGGCATCTTTCTTCAACCAATTGTTTTAAGAAGCAAGGTTTGCACAACAAACCTGGAATCTGTGAGAATTCATTCATTTTGAGGCAATTAGATGTTGGGATACATAATTCAGCATTACAATACTTAGCAACAGACCAAATGTCAACATATGGATACCCCACTGGATCTACCGGTGACTTTGCACCAAGGCTGGGTTTCCTTTGCTCTGGTCCCAGTCAAAGAGCTGGTAAACATTTATTACTACCAGTTCCTTCCTACTGGAAGCAAGGCATTGCCAAGGAAGCATCAGTTATTATGCAGGGACCACATTTCACAGTGATTGACACCTCCTCATAACTGTGCTACATGTAGCCTAGAGTTCTCCATAGCAACCGTTCCTTCCTCCCTGCTTCTCAGGCCTTTACCATGATCCAGCTGCTACCTCTCTGTCACTTTTCTTTCCATGCAGCACTTCATCCATCAAATCCTCTGTCATTTGATTCCATCATTGGAAGATCTGACCCATGCCCTTTCAATTCTTGACCCTATCTTCCTTCTTCTCTTTGACCACTGAACTCAGTTTCTTGGTTCAAACCTGTGGCCTGGGTTCTCTTCCTAAAATCTCTAAAAGGTAATCTCTAAATAACATGCATCTCTTTTTTCTTTAAAAAAAAATAGTTGTTGCAGTCAGCAGTTAAAGGCAATTTCCAATATTTCCCAGTTTCACACTGATGTATTTTTTATTGTTTGCCAATAATATCAGGCATTTTATGTAAATATAAATGATTTATGTTTATATATTTTTATAAATATAAAATGTCAGATTTTTTATTGTTTCATTTATTTATATTCCAATGTTGCTTCTCCCTTTCCCATCCCCCCTCTGAGAGTTCTTCACAATCCCCCTTACCCCTTTGCCCCTAAGAGGGTGCTTCCCATCACCCTGTCCACCCCCTCATCCACCCACACACCCACCCACAACTCATCCCCTATCCTGCATCCCCCTTCCATGGGGCATCCAGTCTCTACAGGATTAGGTGCATCCTTTCCCACTGAAGCCAGACAAGGCAGCTTTCTGCTACATATATGCTGGGGGCCACGAACCAGCCCATGCATGCTCTTTGGTTTGTGGCTCCATCTCTGGGAGCTCCCAGGGGTTTAGGTTAGTTGATATTGTTGGTCTTCCATGGGGTTGCCATCCTTTCAGCTCTTTCAATTCTTCCTCTAACTCTTCCATAGGGGTCCCTGACCTCAGTACAATGATTGGCTGTGAGTATCTGCATCTATCTCAATCAGCTGCTGGTAGAGTTTCTCAGAGGACAGCCATGCTAGGCTTCTGTCTGCAAGAACAACATGCCATCAGTAATAGTGTCAGGGTTTGGTGCCAGTCCATGAGCTAATCCCAAGTTAGGGTGGTCACTAGATGGCCTTTCCTTCAATCTCTGCTCCATTTATGGTCCTATATTTCTTTTAGACAGGAACAATTCTCAGTCAAAAATTTTGAAGGTAGGCTGGTGACCCCATCCCTCCACTGGGAGTCCTGTCTATCCACTGGAAGTGCTCTTTTCAACTTCCTGTTCCCCACTGTTGGGTACTTTGGCTAAGGTCATCCCCACTGAGAACTGGGAGCCTCTCACATGTCACATGCCTGTTTTGCTTCTTTTTTCTTTTGATATATATATTTTTAAGATTGGATGGTAAGGCTCAAAGATTAATTTTCTAATTATTCTGATAAACCTGGCTATCCTTGGATAGATGTATCCCTTGGAAACAAGCAAAAATATGCACAGATTCAAATACACAATACCCAATGATTATAGTGTTTGTTACAATGATAATAATGCAAATCAACCTAAAAGGTTCCTCAAAATGCATTAGCTGAAACAAGTAATCATGCCATTCATAGATGGGAATACATGCAGTGATTAAATACAGAATTCAAAAAAAATCTTAATAAACTGTTTACAGCAGTGGTTCTCAACCTGTGGGTCACCATACCAGATATCCTTCATGTCAGATATTTATAATACAAGTCATAACAGTAGCAAGATTACAGTTATGAAGGAGCAATGAAATAATTTTATGCTTTGGGATCACCACACTGTGAGAAACTGTATTAAAGGGTCTCAGCATTAGGAAGGTTGAGAGTCGCTGCTGTACAGTGTAATCAGTGAAAATCTCCAGTTTGTGTCTGCTTTTAGGCCTCATAAAAAGATGCATTTAGTTTAAAAAGTAAACATAGAGGTGTGGTGTTGAAAAATGTACGTAACAGGTTGTCTCTAAATCTCTTTCTTACATTTTTCTGCATTTTCAGTGTTTTATCCCTTTAGTCACATATAATGAGAGCAAAACATACTGCCAGCTGTTGTTTTCAGACCTTGTGGACCAGCACAGAGCTGGTGATCACAGTAGCACATCATTGTATTGTCTTTGGAACCAGTTAGCAAAATTTATTTTCACTCAGGTGATAATTTCTCTTCAACCATGATATATATTTATATAATGTATGTATATATATATATATATATATATATGTATATATGTATACACATATATGTAAATACATATACACATATCTCTATATATCAACTATATATCTATTCATATATCTGTGCCTGTGCCTGTGCCTGTGCCTATCCTAAAGCATTCTCAAGCCAAACAATACATCATGACTGTACCCAAAGGATTGGGGTGAGGTGAAAGGCTTTAGATTTTACAATATTACTAAAATTCAGAAAGTATATACAGACTAACAGGTGTTCAATAATACCCAAAAAGCAACAGAAATGTGCTTTTTAAGTTTAAAACAAGGTTTTTTTTTAAATTTTAGGCTTATATAACATTAATCCATGTTAATAAACACATTTGTAAGTAACTATACGCAAGCTATTACATTTCATTGTAAGTGCATATTTGTTGAGAATAAAATTATTATTCTTTCATAGCTAGGGAAATTTTTTTAAACAGATTTCTGACAGCTCACAAAAACAAAAGTCACTTTAATTTTCTTTTCATTTTTGCTGCAGATGACTTTCTCTAGTACTTGAAGCAATCTCAAGCTCCGGTTTGGACTTCACTTTGCCATTTTATATGATTGACAAAGGCCCAGCTCTTCCATTTTCAATGTAATAAATCTGGATCAATAAAGTAAATCCCTTGCAGTACAATAATTGCCTAAGACTAGGCAGCTTTTTACATGGTTTGATCCAATTTAATCACATCAGCTAAGCAAGGTGTACTTCACAGATTCTCAAAAATAAATGTTAGGTTAGAAGGATGTGGAAATTTTCCAGACCATGGCTTCCTGATCTGTGTGGCTCCACCCTGGTGTGGCTTCAGTGCTTTGCACTGTCCTGGGAAATGGTGTAGAAATACAATGTCTTGAATATACTTTATTTTCCAGTTCCTCTTATATTAAAGCAGATTTACCTTACAAAATAGATGGATTTCTTATTCTTGAGAAGCCTAAAATTCTATCAGATAAGAAAGAAAAAAAGAAAGAAAGAAAGAAAGAAAGAAAGAAAGAAAGAAAGAAAGAAAGAAAGAAAGGAAGGAAGAAGGGAGGGAGGGAGGAAGGAAGCAAGGAAGCAAGGAAGGAAGGAAGGAGAAAAGAAAGACAATAGATGATAAATAGGTAAAGAGATAGATGATAGATTGATAAAATAGATGATAGATAGATAGATAGATAGATAGATAGATAGATAGATAGATAAACAGACAGACAGACAGATAGATAGTAGATAGAAAGTGATAGATACATAGATGTGTATATATGAATGTATATATTGTTAAGTAGTGATAAGTACAAGAAAAAGGATATAAAGTATAAGAATATAAAGACAAAAATGGGAATCTGCTGCAGATATACAAAGAAGCATGGCATGGCATAGCTCACATTTTAAGAGTTTTTTGGGCTTCCATGTGAATGATATGAGGAAAATGGAAACTGGAAACCTTTTGAAAGTGGACACTGGATAAGACAGTGATACATGGTGAGTTCAGAATCTTCTTTGAGGGAATATCCAATAGTATTGGTTGACTGAGTAGCTATGGAATTTCAGAAAAAAGAAGTCAAAGATGCCTCTAATGAGTTTGGTATGAGAAACAAGAGTATGTGATAGAGTAGTGAAACTTATTGAGATGGACACCATACTTAACTTCACCTTTATTGACATCACACCTGTGATAAATACACTCTGTTCCCACCTTCTATTGCAGATGTAGGAATAAGGGGTGAATGTCCATCTATGCTGTTTATTTGAAGGTCTTATGAGTACCCCACAGCCATATTTCAATTATAAATCCCTAAAGTTTATGGAATGTGTTGATTTGATAAGAAGTAAGGTTTTTTGCCTACAGCACAACAGATATGAAAATTACATCATTACTGGAATTATCACTATATTTTTAAAAACTTTTTCTTTATTCTTTATGAATTTCACATCATGCACCCCAATCCCGCTCATCTCCTAGTCTCTCCATATCTGACATCTTACCTTTCAACCTCCCTACCAAAAACCCACAAAAAATAAAATAAAATAAATTTAAAATTCTTGCTGTGCAAATGTTTACTGCAAAGAGTCATTGGTCTGGTTTGAGGCCTCTGGTTTCTGCTGCTCTATCAATCCTGGATCCTCACCTGGACTCCTCTAAGATATCCTGTTGTTTTTCTGAGTCGTAGAGATCCTAGATGTTTGGGTCTGCAGGACAGGCCCCTTCAAACACTCCATCAGTTCATAGATGAAGTAGATGTTGGGGATGGGACAGCTCAAAGACCTGGAGCTGGGCCTGGGTGTTAGTTGAGTTGGTCAGCCCACCAGCTTTCTCACACTCATACCATTGCAGCCAGTTTGTTAGCACTGCCCCAGCAAAAGGCAAGGACACCTCTCCTCCCTTGCTAAGGTGGTAGGCAGAGCCAGCTCTCCCATGCTCATGCCCTTGGGTCCAGCTCTCCAGCCTCTATAACAGAAAGCACAGCCAGGTACAGGACCAGCTCCAAACAGCCCTGGAACATCAAAGTGGCCCCAGGTGGCAGCCCAGACCATGAGCTTCCTCTTGGCCTTTAGTAATAACATGGGTCATGAACGTCAACACAGAACCCCACTGCTGCAGGGTCATGGGCCCAGACATGGTCCTTAGCAGCTGTGTGGGCCAGGACCTAAACATGGCCTCAGATGGCAACACAGTACCCTCATGATTCCTGTTCTGCCACTCTTCACTGTGCACACAACATTCTGCTTCTCCTTGTCTCCCATTTCTCCACCACTTACTTGTTCATCTTAGTGGTTCCTGGACCTCTAGGTATCTTTGGCCTTGCCCATGCTTCTTGGCATCAAGGTGGGTATGTTCTGGGCATGCTCTGCCCCTATCATTATGGGTTTATGAAGCAAGTCCTCACTATGCATGACAGACTGGCCATGAACTCATAAATGTTCTTGCTTTCACTTTCAAAGTGTTAGGACTAGAGGTGTTTGCTACCTTGTTTAGCAAAGGTGGCTGTACCAGATTCTTAGCTATTGCGGTGATAAACTACTCTGACAAAGGTCAGTTAAGGAAGAAGGGTTTATTCTATCTCACAGTTCCAGGTTATAGCCTATCACTGTGGGTCTTGAAGCTGCCAGTCATATCACACTCACAGGCAAGAGCAGGGAGGCAATGCACCCAGGTCCCTTTCTCCATCCTTACCTAAACCAAGACCCAGATTTAGGAAACGGTATTGCCCACTTTAAGCTGCATCTTCACGTATCACAGCAATCTTCCATAGACATGTCAACCTAACCTGATTTCGACAATCTTTCATTGCAACTTTCTTCACAGGTGATTACAGATTGTGACATGCTGACATTTCAACTAATCATCACTTTGGCTTTACAACAATAAGTACATGCCTCTAACTCCAGCATTCAGGAGCCAGAGGCAAGTAGATCTCTGTGAGTTCAAGGCCATCCTGGTCTACAGGACAGCCAGAGCTACACAGTGAGATTGTCTTGAAAAAAAAAAAAACTAAACTAAACTTAAAACAAGCAACCAAAATAACACACTCATAAGAAGTATGTTTTATAAGCCTGTTTACCTTGGGTATGAAACCCAGATAAGCAACTTATATGTATGTCTATTGAGGTGCACTTTCTAATTTTTTTAGTGACACTATCATGGTTTCTATTCTGAATGACTGTGTCTTCCGGGTTCAAGTGTTAAGAGGTGGCAAAAACTTTAAGAGATGGAGCATAGCAAGAGGTCCTTACATGACTACCCACTGAAGTGTTAGCATAATTTTCTTGGGATGCCAAACTTAAATCTCACTTTTATTTCTGCCTCACCCTCACATCTATGTCCCCAGGGCACTCCTATCATGGTGCTATCTGTATGAGATGATGTGTCGAGGGAAGACCTTACCAGAGCCTTCATGTTCAGAATCTCATCTTCCAATTTTTGGCTAAACATACTTTCCTTATGAAAGACTCAAGTATTGTATTTCAGTATAGCAATAACAAATATACTAATACACTAAACATAACATGAACTAATGTGTGAGTGCATAAAATAAATATTGCCATATGGCCATTAAAAACACCAGGAAAACACTCCTCTGATAATCCATGCTATTGCTTTTATTTAAGGCAGTAATTTCAGATATCTCTTCTGTCCATACCCACTGTGGATATACACTCCCTTACTAATAGCCAAATGACAAAATTATATTAAGTTAGAAAAATTGAGCCAGTGAGATGGATCAATAGGTAAGAGCTCTTTCTATTAAAATCTTAATGACCTGAATATAGTTCCTAGGGCCTGCAAGGTAGAAGTAAACAACCACATCTACAACCTGCCCCCATACATGCTTTGACTTGTGCATTCCTACACACACACACACACACACACACACACACACACACACACCATCACCACCACCACCGCTACCATGCACATACACATACAACACACACATGAATAAATATAATATTAAAAAATAAAAAATGAGAAAAACATTAAGAAAGGGAGAGGACCATCAAGAGCTCCTGATTGCCTTGGTCTAATTTTATGAAACTGTGGCCTATTACCTGTCATTTTTGAAGGAGAAAAAAATTGAAAGGAAAATTGGCAAGAACCCCTAAGAGGCTCTCATTGAGGTAATAACACATTATCCTTTTCTTCCAATGTTCTGTGGCCACTGAGAAATAACCGGTGAATCTTGGCTTGGTTCTCTATACTGTAATTTTCTCAGCAGGAACAACCCTGCTTGCTTTTATCGGCAGTGGGCTCTTCCCCTACGGACATGCTGGCTGTATTGCAGGTCTGCTCATCAGAGCTGGACTCACTCCTTGTAGAAAGCTTCCCCATTATAATTTTTACTTCTTTTCTTTAATAGTCCGGCTGAGAGTGGCTCACCAGGGAGTGCAACACAGTATTTAAACAGCTCAGCCAAACTGTCCCATGTCTTGCTGACCTCCATCATCCCCCAGCGAAAGGATTATCCAGACCACGAAATGACAATACAATTTACCTGGCAACAGGAATATGTCTTCTGTAGGAGTAGACATGTTTTCACTCATCCAAACAAAATTCAGATGCAACTAAGTCAAGAAATAAGCAAGGGGAAAACATAGATTTCATTTTCTATACTTGTCTGGCTTGTGCTCAGATCAAACAATGTCACAAATCCCAAATTGGAAGTATTTATGTTTTGTCGAAACAGACATGTGATCCATACTTCTCAAAATTCATGAAATTATTTATGCACAACACACTGTGGTTTACAAGGTCATGCTAGACACCACTTAGACACTGCTTCTCATTAAAGGTTTCGTTCATTTTCTGTTGCTGCTGTAACTCCTAACTATAAACTTAGCAGCTTCAAAGTAGTCAGTGTATTGCCTTTCCATTCTGAAAATCAGAAGTGCAACCATAGCCTCACCAGGCTAGGATCAAGATGTCTACAGACTCTTGCCTGTTATGCTTATGTATTCTCCAGAGGTCTCTTCCAACTTAGAAGATACCATGGCCAATACTGTCATCTTGTCAGGACCTAAATTCACTAGATATACTTATTAGAGATTGTCTGGGTTAGATTAGGCTCTGGGCATGTTGGTGAGGGGTTATCTTGTTTGCATTAATTGAGTTAGAAAGACACACACACACATGCACGCACCATGCTTGCACATGCTATGGGTGATTCCATCCTCTGACTAGCATACAAGATAGTGTTAATGGAAATAATGCACTGAGCAGCATTCATTACCCTCTGCTTCCTGGTTGTGGAAGCAGTAGACCCAACTGCTTCAGACCCTGCTGCCTTGACTTGCCTACCTGATGATGCCACCTTTGAACTGTGAGCCAGAGTAAACCTTTTCTACCTCAAGTTGCTTTTGTCTAAGTATTTTATCACCACAACAGGAAAGAGAATTAAGGGCTGTTCATTGGCTCTTCACTCACTTCTGTCTTCAAGAAATCTCTGATTTCAACCAGAAAAACTTTCTGAGTTTAAAGACTTACAAGTAACTATGTAGAACTGGGAATCTCTCCATTGCAAGGTATTAAACCTCAGTTGTACCTAGAAACTCCCTTTGACACATACACTAATACCCTTCGGTTTCCATAGTTAGGATTTGAATATCTGTAGGGGTCATTATTCTACCTTCCATAGAGATAAGATAGAATGTGACTAGAGATGTACCTTCATACTAAATAGTACTAGAAGCTCCAATTTCTTTGAAATGATTGATACTTCAGTAAAGTTGGGATGGGAAGTGTATGCAACTGTTGTCTTCTCAGTGTACCATACCAAATACAATATTTATAGTTTGTCCCTTACCATCTCATCTTGGAAGATAAAAATATTATAGTGACTTTGTTTCATCCAAACGTATTACAATTCACCTAAAAACAAGTTACTTTGCTCATCATCATTTTCCTATAAGTCCATCTGTTAAGAATCAAATTGATTACATAGTAAATGCTTCTCTCAGAAGCCACTGGTTATTAAAGGAAAACTTCAGAGACAGATGAAAGATGCCAGCCTATGAACTGACAGTTGAAGATCCTTAAGAGCTTATATATTCAGTTTTAGACTCTCTTGGTCACTGACCCTACAACCTCAACAATCAAATAAAACAAAACCATTGGCTGTGAACCAACCTCTGCATTGCCTTCAGTCCAACAGATTTAGAGTTTTATATTTTACATAGGATAGACCCAATGTTTTTATTATTCCAATTTTTTGTGTCTATGCTAAATCAATAATAAAAATTCAAGGTTTAAAAAAGACATGAACTTGTCTAATGAGTATACTAAACATTAGAGGAAGATAAAGGAGACTGGAAAAATTAGAGAATGTATTATACACATATACGAAACCATTAAAATACTTAAAATAAATTTTAAAAGAAATGTCAATTAATAATTCTTTCTGAGCAAATGCATTTCAAAATATATTTCTCCTTACCAGTGGACAGAAAAAGAGAATTAATCTCATTTTCTTGTCAAATATACCAATTTTAAAATTCAACACAGTTAGAGCTGCTGTGTAACTCACAGATGCCTAGCTGATGAAAAGACTCATTTTACATGGGTATGCAATTCCTTCACAAGGTCTTAGATAGGAAAACTGAGAAACAAAACTCTGAAATACTAATTTTTGTTAAAATGCTGTGTGTGAAATGCCATTTATCACTCAGACAAAGATAATTAATATAGTCCATAAGACTTTGATTGGCATGACTATGCATCTGGTTTTTTTCTCATGTCTTATCTGCAATGGGTAGCACCATAACCCAGACACAGTGGAGAAAGATGGAGAAAGCAGAGGTGTGTAATGCAGTTGGATCAGGACATGTAGGAGTGCACCCTGAGAAGAGTGGCTGACATGTGTGATGTCATAAGGATGTGACATTCTGGCTTATAACATCAGATGTTTGAAGATGGAACCTGAGCCATGGGATGTGCTTTCTGGGGCCAGAGGATTCTAGCATAAAGGTTTTGGGGGAGTGAAAGAGCTATGGGAGCTCTGTTGGAGCTGGGGTTGAGGGGACAATAGAAAGGCAAATAAAGTCTGTACACAAACAAGGTGAGCCCATCAGTTATATTCTAGCTGCTGTGACCAAATACTTGACAAAATGCATCTTTCAGGAGCAAGAGTTTTTCGAGGTTTATGGTTCAGGAAAGGACACAGTCAGTGATGGCACGAAATTCACAGCAGCATAGCAAAGTGGCAGCTTATATTCCATGTGCAGTCAGGAAGCGGGAAAAGGGCAGACAGTGGGGTGAACTATGAACTCTCAAGATCCACTCTCAAAGACTCACTTCCTCCAACAAGGCTATTCTTCCAACAGGAGCCATAACCTTCCAAAACAGCACTGGCACCCAGGGACCAGGTATAAAGTAGATGAGCTTCCTTGGGGCCAGTTTACCTTCAAAGCCCAGCAGTGAGGGTGGTGTAGAGTGTACTGAGAAGCAACCACCTTTAGCATTTCAAATGTTGTCAGGGCCTGAGGATGTCTGCCATCAAGAGAGTAAAACTTTAACAGTGACAGAGGACAGACTCGTCTGCCTGCAGCCTCACTGAATGAGACAGCACATCAGACTTCGATGCAGAAACAAACTACACAGCACAAGGGACCTTCAATATTGATGGGCACTTCCTGTTGTGACCCATCCTTTAAGAACATGAGTAAGTGTCTAGTCCCCCTTCCTGACTAGTTCTGCCCCAACACAACATAAATCACCTGCAAGATCTTCTGCCTCCTCTCTCCTCTCTCCAACTTTGTCACTTACTATCTCTCTGTGTTCCTAGCATGAGGTCTTTTCTGTTTCTCAAACACACTGAACACACTGTGTTTGGCGACCTCAAAAATGTCACAGCCAGAAAAGCACATCCATAACATTCTCCCCTTTATTAACTGTTTGTTCTTTGCCTTCTTTGCAGAGAGGTGTATCTGAATACTGCATAGGACCCCATACCCTGCTTTTCTATTTGTTAAAGTCATTGATTGTATTGACTGTCAAGATATTTAATTAAAAAGTAAGTTTTGTAAAGTCAGGGTTCATTTTTTAATGTTTGACCTTATCTTGATTTGTTCTCGGATGTCTCCAAGCTGCCTAGAACAGAACCTGGTATGTAGTAGAGAGATGCTCAATAAATATGCATAGGATACAGTAAAATAGGACATAAGGAAGAGAAGAGAATAATTACTAGAGAGACGGTATAAGAAAAAAGGGTGTGCTGCATATTTCATGTCTAAGGGAGCCATGGCCAAAGAAAGGTCTTGTCCCTTCAAAGGAAGATCAACTACTTCTAGCTGATCCCTTAAAAGCCCTAGTCACAGAAAGAAGGGCCAGACTGGACCATAAAGTGTGAAAACTGCAGAGCTGTCCAATGAGCAGGCAGAGCCCACTGTGTAATGGGTAGTTCTTGGCTGAGGCTTCCCCACACTTCTCAGAGCACTGACTGAGAAGAAAGGAAGCTCAGACAGTCAATGGATGACCTCTCTTTGTAATTGCTTTCCTAAAGTCCCCCCAGAACCCACCAGAAGGGACACTCACAAAGCATGACATCAAGCTCAATCAATTATTCTACTTCCTAATTGCCTTGCCGATTTAAGAGATCTTCCCAGGAGGTTGAAATGGCACATTAAAGGATGGGCATGAATGAGCCTCTGCATAGCTCTGTGAGCTTCTGGGCAAAACAGAAGGCTCTTGCTGTTGCATCTGTTTTTCAACTCTGGCTTCAGCTGACTAGGCACATGTTGACATCAAATGATGGTTACTTTGTTCTGTATTTTTCATTTGTTTTTCTTTTCTCTCTTCTACATGGCCTCTGTCCTTGTTCCTTGTCTATTGTTACAATAAAATATCCTGACAAAAAGCGACAAAGGAGAGGATTTCTTTGGGTTATAGTTCTATATCACGGTCTGTTCTGGTTTGCTTTCTGTTGCTGTGACAACACCATGACTTTGTTTTCTCACACAGTTAGGACCCAGACCATGAAATGGTGCTGCCCACACTTGGTGTGGGTTTTCTATACTGTCTCAGTTAATAAGCAAGAACCCCCCCCCAATCATGTTGTAGCCCAACCCAAACTAAGCAATCCGTCATGCATGCTCTCTTTCCAAGTGATTCTATGCTGTGACAAGTAGGCATTTAAAGATAAACATTAGGGGCTCAGGTATAGCTCAGTGATAAACCATTTGCCTAGAGAGACCTGGAGATCAATTCCTAACACCATGTACAATCACCAAAACTATAAGTTAAAAAATGCATCTATAAAACTAACCAGGAAAATCCCCCTTGTCTCATTGGGCTTCATAGAAAGGACAAGACAGGCTTAGATCTCATCTGAGGACCAAGGGAGATCCACTTCCATGGTCACTGAGGAAGTGGTGGTTGGACTCAGTTCTCTGCAAGCAGTTGTATTCAGAGTCTCAGATTCTTTCAGGATAAGATTAGCTATGGGATAAGTCGCCATGAAGCAGCTGGTCCATCAAAAATAGGAAAGGAGAGAATTTCTGAACAAAAAACCTCCATCACATGCAACATGTAACAACCGTGAAAATGACAACCACAACCTCTATCATGTTTCCTTGTCTAAAAGAAGGTCAAAAGATCATGCTTCACTCAAAAGGGAGAGATTAGAGATGACATATCAGGAATCAGGGGTCCCTGTGACCCTTGCAAAGTCTGTCACCAACACTGCTTTAAGGGAAGTTCAGATACATAAAGGGAAACCATAAATATGACAAGACAAATGAAAAAAGTCAATAGCATCATATTCTCCCTTGGGGAAGATAAACTGCATTAATTAGTGACAGCAGCTCTCTCTCTCTCTCTCTCTCTCTCTCTCTCTCTCTCTCTCTCTCTCTCTCTCTCTGTTTTAAAAAGAGACCATTGAAGAGAGGAGCTTGGAGGTGGGTCTACATGGCTATTCTTTAAATTATATATTATCTCCTTTCCTCTCTACCTCTGAGTCACTCATTTACATCACCAAGTTATTTGAGGAACAGGATATTGAGAACATTCTATTTCTCCTCTGGCCAGCTCACTGCACAAATGTGCACAATGTGTCTTATCTCTCAGCAGAAAGGAACAATGCCTTCAAGTGAACAAAACAGTCATCATCTACAACATTCACATCCGGGGGAACATCACCTTGATGCTAAAAAAGCAGAAAGGGCTTTAAATGGAACACAGACTCAAAACATCCTTGAAAGCCAAACAATGCACATCCACGCATGGCTTTTTCTATAGTTGTAGAAAATAATTAACTACATGTGGAGGTAAAAGCCCTACACGAATTAGCCCAGGATACAGATATTTAATTTTTTTTTCTTTTCTCTTCTAGCTTTAGCTTTATATTGAAGTCCTAGGTCCATTTGGAGTTGAGTTTTGTGTGGGCTGGAAGATAAAAATCTTGTTTCATTCTTTTACATGTTGACATCCAATTTCCCCAGCAGACCTCTGTTGAACAGAGTATCTTTTCTCTGTTGTTTGTTTGTTTGTTTGTTTGTTTGTTTGTTTATGGAATCTCTGACAAATAATGAGGTAGCTGTAATTGCATAGACTTGTACACAGATCCTTTATTCTATTCCATTAACTTACAAATGCGCTCAGTGCTAGTGCCATCCTGGTTTTACTGCTATGAATCTGTACTGACTGTAAATTGAGATCTGGTAATGGTGATTTCTTCAGCAGGATTCCTTTTGTTCAGAATGATGCTGGCTGTTCCTGGCCTTCATGCAGTCACTGCAATGAAATAAATAAGTAGCATCTCAGTTAATTCATGTCTCTGAGAAGAAAAATTTGGAATATATGAGTTTATATGCATCCATATAAAACATTAAAAATGCAGTGCCTCAGATAGGGGCTCACAGGGTGCAGGAGCAATGGAGCAGCTGAGACAGGCTCCTTCCAGACACCAACTGCATCCAGTAGCTGGGGCTGTTCTGCATCCCTCTGTGTAAGGGGAGAGCTTTATTTATCCTCTTGCCAGGGGAGAGCTGGGCACCCAGGAATGCTGACACAGGCCTTACAGGGCCAAAGGAGAGACAATCTCAAGCTAGAGACAGCAAGACCAACAAGACTAGGTATGGCCACATGGTGAAAGTCAGGTACAAGAACCTTACCAATAGAAACCAAGGCTACATGGCATCAACAGAAACCAGTTCTCCCACAACAAGGTCTAGATATCCCAACACACCGGAAAAACAAGATTGGGATTTAAAATCACATCTCATGATGCTGATAGAGAATTTTAAGGACATGAATAACTCCCTTAAAGAAATACAGGAGACCACAAGTAAACAGGTAGAAGCCCTTAAAGGGGAAACACAAAAATCCCTTAAAGAATTACAGAAAAACACAACAAAACAGGTGAAGGAATTGAACAAAACCATCCAGGATCTAAAATGAAGTAGAAACAATAAAGAAATCACAAGATGAAACAACTCTGGAGATAGAAAACTGAGGAAAGACATAAGGAGTCATAGACGCAAGCATCACCAACAGAATACAAGAGACAGAAGAGAGAACCTCAGGTCCAGAAGATACCACAGAAAACATTGACACAACAGTCAAAGAATGTGCAAAATGAAAAAAGCTCCTAAACATCCAGGAAATCCAGGACAAAATGACAAGACCAAACCTAAGGATAATAGGTATAGAAAAGAGTGAAGATTCCCAACTTAAAGGGCAGGTAAATATCTTCAACAAAATTATACAAAAAAATTTCCCTAACCTAAAGAAGAAAGAGATGCCCATGAACATACAAGAAGCCTACAGAACTCCAAATAGATTAGACCAGAAAAGAAATTCCTCCTGTCACATAATAATCAAAACACAAAATACATAAAACAAAGAAAGAATATTAAAAACAGTAAGGTAAACAGTCAAATAACATATAAAAGCAGAGCTATCAGAATTACATCAGACTTCTTGCCAGAGATTGTGAAAGCCAAAAGATCCTGGGCAGATGTCATACAGACCCTAAGAGAACACAAATGCCAGCCCAGGCTACTATACCCAGCAAAACTCTCAATTACCATAGATGTAGAAACCAAGGTATTCTTTGACAAAAACAAATTTATACAATATCTTTACACAAATCCTGCCCTTCAAAGGATAAAAAAGGGAAAACTCCAACACAAGGAGGGAAACTACACCCTAGTAATAGCAAGAAAATAATCTTCTTTTAACAAACCAAAAAGATAGTCACATAAACATAATTCCACTATAACAACAAAAATCACAAGAAGCAACAATCACTTTTCCTTAATTTCTCTTAATATTAATGGACTAGGTTCCCCAATAAAATAGACATAGAATAATGGACTGGGTACTTAAACAAGACCCAACATTTTGCAGCATACAGGAAACCCACCACAGTGACAAAGACAGACGCTACCTCAGAGTAAAGAGCTGGAAAATAATTTCCCAAGCAAATGGTCCCAAAAAAACAAGCTGGAGTAAAAATTCTAATATCAAATAAAATTGATTTTCAATCTAAAATAAAGATATGGAGGGACACACATTAAAGGTAAAATCTACCAAGATGAACTCTCAATTTTGAACATCTATGCTCCAAATGGAAGGGCATCCACATTCTTAAAAGAAACTTTACTAAAGCTAAAAGAACACATTACACCTCACACAATAATAGTGGGAGATTTCAACATGCCACTCTTATCAATGGACAGAACGTGGAAACAGAAACTAAACAGAGACACAGTGAAACTAACAGCAGTTATTAACCAAATGGATTTAACAGATATCTGTAGAACATTTTATCCTAAAACAAAAGAATATACCTTCTCAGTATCTCATGGTACCTTCTCCAAAATTGACAGTATAATTGGTCACAAAACAGGCCTCAACAAATAAAAGAAGATTGAAATAATCCCATGCATCCTATCAGATCATCACAGAATAAAGCTGCTATTCAATAACAACAAAAGTAATAGAAGGCCCACATAAACGTGGAAGCAACACTCTACTAAATAATAACTTGCTCAAGGAAGAAATAAAGAAAGATATTAAAGACATTTTAGAATTTAATGGAAATGAAGCCACAACATACCCATTATGGGACACAATTAAAGCAGTGCTAAGAGGAAAACTCATAGCTCTGAGTGTCTCCAAAAAGAAGCTGGAAAGAGCATGAACTAGCAGCTTGATAGCACAGCTGAAAGCTCTAGAAGAAAAAGAAGCAAATAGACCCAAGTGGAAAAGAGGCTAGAAATAGTCAAACTCAGTGCTGAAATCAACCAAGTAGAAACAAAAAGAACTATACAAAGAATCAACCAAACCAGAACGTGGTAAAAATCAAAAAGATAGATAAACCCTTAGCCAAACTAACCAGAGGGCACAGAGACAGTATCCAAAGCAACAAGATCAGAAATGAAAAGGGAAACCTAAGAAAGGAAACTAAAGAAATTCAAAAAAATCATAAAATCCTATTACAAAAGCCTATAGTCAACAAAACTGGAAAATCTGAGTAAATGGACAATTTTCTAGATAGATACCAGGTACCAAAGTTAAACTAGGATCAGATAAATGATCTAAACAGTTCCATAATCCCTAAAGAAATGGAAGCAATTATTAATAGTCTCCCAACCAAAAAAAAAAAAAACCCATATGGTCATGACCATATGGGTTTAATTCAGAGTTCTATCAGACCTTCAAAGAAGTCCTAATACCAATACTCTTCAAATTATTCCACAAAATAGAAACAGAAGGAACACTAGCTAATTCGTTCTAAGTAGCCACAATTACTCTGATACCTAAACCACACAAAGACCCAACAAAGAAAGAGAACTTCAGACCAATTTACCTTATAAATATCGATGCAAAATTACTCAATAAAATTATTGCAAACTGAATCCAAGAACATATCAAAATGATCACTTATCATGATAAAGTAGGCTTCATCCCAGGTATTCAGGGATGGTCATTATATGGAAATCCATCAACTTAATCCACTATATAAACAAACTCAAAGGAAAAAAAAAACACATGATCATCTCATTAGATGCTGAGAAAGCATTTGACAAAATCCAACACGCCTTCATGATAAAAGTCTTTGAAAGATCAGGAATTCAAGGTTCATACCTAAATATAGTAAAAGCAGTATATAGCAAACTAGTACCCAACATCAAACTAACTGTAGAGAAACTTGAAGAATTCCCACTAAAATCAGGAACTATACAATGTCCACTCTCTCCCTACCTATTCAAATTGGTACTCAAAGTCAAAGCCAGAGTAATTAGACAACAAATGGTGGTCAAAGGGATATAAATTGTAAAGGAATAAGTCAAATTATCACTATTTTCAGATGATATGATAGTATAATTAAGTGGCCCAAAAAGTTTCATCAGAGAACTCGTAAACCTGATAAACAACTTCAGCAAAGTGATTGGATATAACATTAAGACAAACAAATAAATGGCCTTCCTCTACTCAAAGGATAAGCAGGATAAGAAAGAAATTAGGAAAACAACACCTTTCACAATAGTCACAAATAATATAAAATATCTTGGTGTAACTCTAGCTATGCAAGTGAAAGATCTCTATGGCAAGATCTTCAAGTCTCTGAAGAAAGAAATCGAAGAAGATCTCAGAAGATGGAAAGATTTTCCATGCTCATGGATTAATAGCATTAATATAGTAAAAATGGCTATTTTGCTGAAAGCAATCTACAGATTCAATGCAATCCCAGTTAAAATTCCAAATCAATTCTTCATAGGGTAAGAAAGAGCAATTTTTAATTTCATCTGGAATAACAAAAAAATCTAGGATATTGAAAACTATTCTCAACAATAAAAGAACTTCTAGGGGAATCATCATCCCTGAACTCAAGCTGTACTACAGAACAATTGTAATATAAACTGTGCAGTATTGGTACAGTGACAGGCAAGTAGATCAGTGGAATAGAATTGAAGTCCCAGAAATGAACCCACACCTATGGTCACTTGATCTTTAACAAAGGATTAAAACCATCTAGTGGAAAAAGGACAGCATTTTCATCAAATGACGCAGGTTCAATTGGCATTTAGCATGTAGAAGAATGAAAATCTATCCATTCTTATCTTCTTGCACAAAGCTCAAGTCCAAGTAGATTAAGGACCTCCACATAAAACCAGATATACTGAAACTAATAGAAAAGAAAATGAGGAAGAGCCTCAAGCACATGGGCACATGAGAAATTTTCCTAAAACAGAACACAAATAACTCTAAGAACAGATCTTAGAATTATGCTTTAAGATCAAGAATTGACAAATGAAACCTCATAAAATTGCAAAGCTTCTGTAAGTCAAAGGACACTGTCAGTAGGACAAAACAGCAACCAACAGATTGGAAAAAAATCTTTACCAATCCTACATCTGATAGAGAGCTAGTATCCAATATATACAAAGAACTCAATAAGGTATACTCTGGGGGGGGGCGGTGGGGGGGAGGGAATGATCCTATTAAAATGGGGTACAGAACTAAACAAAGAATTCTAAACTGAGGAATATCAAATGGCTGAGAAGCACCTTAAAAAAATTCAACATCCTTAGTTATCAGGGAAATGCAAATCAAAACAACCTGAGATTCCTCCTTACACCAGTCAGAATGGCTAAGATCAAAAACTCAGGAGACAGCAGATGCTGGCAAGGATGTGGAAAAAGAGGAACACTCCAGCATTGCTGGTGGGATTGCAAGCTGGTACAACCACTCTGAAAATCAGTTTGGCAGTTCCTCAGAAAATTGCATATAGTACTACCTGAGGACCCAACTATACCACTTCTGGGCATATACCCAGAAGATGCTCCAACATGTAATTATGACACTTGCTCCACTATGTTCATATCAGACTTATAGAAGCTAGAAAGAACCCAGATGTCCTGTGAAGGCTCTATGCCCCAGTGTAGGCAGATGCCAGAACCAGGAAGTGGGAGTGGGTGGGTTAGTGAGTAGGGGGAGGGAGGATAGGTGAGTTTTCTGAGGGGAAATGAGGAAAGGGGATAAGATTTGAAATGTAAATAAGGAAAATATCTTATTAAGATACAGTGCTTGAAAAATAAAAAATTTCTTGAGAACATGCTACTTCATTAAGGAAAGCCCAATTTTATATAAATTTTTATATATTTATATATTATTTCAGGTAAACTTTCTCATATAAGAGGTTGTTCCATTCTGCTTTAAGTGTCATAGTGATGTTTATTTACCCCTTTGAAAAATCAAATATGTTTGTCTTAAGTCTGAGGTATTCCTGAGGTAGCTTCTGTATATATTAATTTATTAATCATAAATTCCTTTAGCTTCCTTTTTGTGATGGGTTGTGTATGCTTGGGCTAGGGAGTAGTACTATTAGAAGGTGTGGCCTTGTTGGAGTAGGTGTGTCACTGTGGGTGTGGACTTTAATACCCTTGTCCCAGCTCCCTAGAAGTCAGTATTTTGCTAGCAGCCTTCAGATGAAGGTGTAGACCTCTCAGCTCTGCTTGCACCATGCCTGTCTGGATACTGCCATGCTCCCACCTTGATGGTAATGGACTGAACCTCTGAATCTGTAAGCCAGCCCCAATTAAATGTCCTTGTAGGAGCTGCGTTGGTCATTGTTTACAGTAGTAAAACCCTAACTAAGATGCTTTTATGTAATTTTGTTGTTGTTGTTGTTTTGCTCCTTCAGATGCGAGAGGTAGTTTTGTTGGGTATAATAGTCTGGCCTGGTAAGTGTGGGCTTTCAAAATTTTATTACACTTTTCCAAACCATTCTGGACTTTAAATTTCCTCATGAATAATCAGTTCTTATTCTGATTGGCATGGAATTATATGTAAATTACCCCTCTCTCTTACAGCTTACAGTACCCTTTTTTTCTTCTGTAATTTTAGTGTTTAACTATAATATGAAGAAAAAAGTTTCTTTTTTTGGTCTTGCTTATTTTGTGTTCTTTATGCCTCTTATGCTACCTGTATTATCATGTCTTTCCCTAGATTTGGGGGATTTTGCGCTAGCATTTTATTGAAAATATTCCCTATTTCTTTGTAGTGAAATTACTTTACTGCTAGGTTCATAATCTCTATTCTTGCTCTTTTAGTGGTGTCCTAAAACTCTTTTCTAAGCTATTGGGTTAAGCTTAAGAGCTGGAACCTAATATCACACACACTCAAAATCAGTGCTATGGGTCTAATGAGGATTCTAGAGAAAATGTGATGACTCTGGTCACTGCTTGTAGTAGATTGTATTTACTTACCCATTTAGTGCTATTTTTCAGATAGCTGGAGCCGATAATAATCAACTCACAAAAGACTAATTAATTACATAGTGTGAAATTGGTGGTAAGAACTCACGCAGCTAGTTTGAAAAAACAAAAATAGGAGTTTTACAGTGGTAACCTTTTTTCATGGAATCTTTTATAGTTTTTGATCTGGGGGCCGGAAGCCTGTTAACTGGATCTGGTATCAGTGATCATTTGTGATATTTAAGACTTGTGCAAAAATTTCACTCTAATTGTTCCTAGGTTTTATGAAACTAAAACATGTGAATGTAATAACTTTTTATTATCTTTAAAATAGATGTTCACACAAAGATTTGCTCAAATTGACAATGATTTTGAAATGATGTTTTAGATTTAATGTTTTTATTTTATCCATTTAGCTTTGCTTAGGGTGGTTGGTTTGCAACAAAACAGTGCCTCTATAGAAACAAACAAACCAACCTAGAAAATCAAGGTAACAATACAAACTATGTCCTATAAAAATCACCAGAGATTTGGTAAGTGAGAGGTGAATGGAAAGGCTAAGACTTTGAAGAGGGAGGAACCCACACAGTATCCAGGAGAGAAGTAGAGTTATAGTTTGCTATGGGTAGAAGATCAGAGAAACCAGTACAACCATTGATAGTTATATGGGGCTGAGAGACAAAAGTAGTAGGTCTCCCAGAGACCTGCTTTTCTCTGTGATGCTTAGTTTTGGTTGTGAACTTCCTCACTCTAGAACCTCCCAGAAGAGTCTCAGTGAGGGACTTTCTACCTCAAGTTGGCTTGTGAGCATTTCTGTGGGTTACTGTCTTCATTACAAATACTAATTGATGTAGGAAAACCCAGCCTGTTGTGAACAGCATCACTTCATAGGCTCTACCCTGAACTGTGTAGGAGTACAAACAGTAAATTGAGCAAGTATACATACATGTATTTGTTCTCTCCCTGCCCTTGACTGGGGATGTAACTAGCTGCTCAGATTCCTGCATTGATTTCCCCTAATGATGTAATCTACAATTGTGAGCTGAATAAACTGTCTCTCTCCTAAGGTGCTTATCATCCAGGTACGTTATCACAGGCACAGAAATGAAACTAGGAAACACTCCCAGGACAGAGTTGAATTCTGCATCCTTATATAACAGGACATCAAAAGTTAAATCAAAATCTAGTAAATGTAACAAAATTTTCTGCTCTCTTAGGGGTATCAAAAAATTAGAATTGCAGTTCAAAATCCATCAGGATTAACAATCCCTTGGTCAGAAGAACAAAGCAAAGATAGCCTTATTAAGATGGCAATATAGCCCCTTTTCACCTTGTATATGGAATAGGTCTTGGTAGCCAGTACTTATTACCTCAGTACCAGGAAAAGGAAAATGCTCTCTGGAGAGGTGGACTATATTACAGATCTTCCACAGTGCAACAAATAAAATTTTTGAAATTAAAATTTAAAAGTACTGTTTATATTAAAAGTAGCATCTTATAACCAAAATACTAAAGGTGGAGAACAGAGGAAGAGAGAACAGGGAGGGGATCTTAGGTAACCTTAGTATTGTAATTCCAGATAAGTCCTTCAAAAATATGAATAATGTATTCATGGAAGTAAAGAGTCATTGAAAAATATTCATAAAATTATAAATAATTTTAAAATATTAGTCTATTAATCACGAGTAAAATTAAATCCTTTCTCCCTTATTTTGTTTTGTGAAGGTGATCTTATCATAGCAACAGAAAAAGTAACTAATACACTAGGCAATACTAATCTGAAAGTCCCTTTATTTAAACCCACAGCAAAGAAACAAGTGAATCTATGATGAAAGCGTTCACCTACTGTTGGAGTATGGGGCATACTGAGAAGGGAAAGATGGAAGCCTCCGTGGACTAGCTCCACCCTGACCTGATCATTACATGGTCTGCACACCTATAAAAGGTCATGGCACTGCAAAGTCGAGATTGTGCACTTTACAGTTCCACACAGAGATCCCATAAGAAACAACTGGGTGGGGAATAAGTCTCACCAGCCTGTTACTCATATTGAAAAAACATGACTTCCTTATAGCATATTTCATGCACTCAGGGGCTAGAATTTTGGTTCATTTCCTTGCTCACTGACTAACCCTCAAAGATGACTAGGTTCTAATGAGAAAAGATAAGTGGATTCTGTTTACAGGTAAAAGCACTCAGAAGGTTTATTGACTGCCCTGCCAGTAAACAGAGGAACTAAATCAATATGGAAATTATACCAAAATTTATGGAGTAATAATGCAATAAAAAGCCTTCAAAGTGTTTACAACTAGTTGAAGAAATACAACATCCTGCAATATATACAAGAGGTAGAAAGCAGCAGACAAATTAATACGGTGTCACGAAACCAGCTTTCTCTAAAACTATAAAATAAAAATTTCAGTTCCAAATCAGCTTCCAGTTCCTTACTTCACTTTCATTTCTAGGAAAAACTAAGGACTGATGGTGATGAACTTGTTAAAATCCAAGCACATTTCTATTTTTTAGAATGACTTTTCAACACCACAATTGTAAACAAATTCCTTTTCATTCTGAATATATATATATATATATATGTGTGTGTGTGTGTGTGTGTGTGTGTGTGTGTGTGTGTGTATGTATATACATATGTATGTATGTATACACACATATACACACACCCACATATACGCATATACATATGTCAATGCTTGGTTAAAACTACCATTAAACTCGCAAAGTGAAATTTAAACCATTAATCAGAGAAGAAACTGGCTTTATTTTGCATAGATAGAAATGATAGAGTCACACCACTTCCCTTAAAATAAAAAGCCTTGGTTAGTCTGAGCAGGTGAGAAGGTGCTCCGGGGAACCGGAGAGCTTCTGGGACAGGCGGAAGCACAGAGCCGCTGGGGCAGCACCCTTGGCGGGCCACAGACAGCCGGCCACCGTCCGGACCAGAGGACAGGTGTCCGCCTGGCTTGGGAGGCAGCCTCAGCCTCAGCAGCAGCGGTCGCCATCTTGGTTCCGGGACTCCCTGGAACTTAGGAATTTAGTCTACACAGGTGAGAGTCTGCACCACAGAAGCTGACAGCTTCTGGGAACTGCCAAAGCAACACAGCCTCTGGGAAAGGCCCTGTTTTGGGCCTTCTTCTTCGGCCAGGAGGAGGTCCAAAAACAAGATATCTGCGCACCTTCCCTGTAAGAGAGCTTGCCATCAGAGAGTGCTCTGAGCACTGAAACTCAGAGGAGAGAATCTGTCTCCCAGGTCTGCTGATAGACGGTAACAGAATCACCAGAAGAACAATCTCTAAACAGAGTCAACTATAACTACTAACTCCAGAGATTACCAGATGGCGAAAGGTAAACGTAGGAATCTTACTAACAGGAACCAAGACCACTCACCATCATCAGAACCCAGCACTCCCACTTCGCCCAGTCCAGGGCACCCCAACACATGCGAAAACCTAGACCTAGATTTAAAAGCATATCTCATGATGATGGTAGAGGACATCAAGAAGGACTTTAATAAATCACTTGAAGAAATACAGGAGAACACTGCTAAAGAGTTACAAGGCCTTAAAGAAAAACAGGAAAACACAATCAAACAGGTAGAAGTCCTTACAGAAAAAGAGGAAAAAACATACAAACAGGTGATGGAAATGAACAAAACCATACAAGACCTAAAAAGGGAAGTAGACACAATAAAGAAAACTCAAAGTGAGGCAACACTGGAGATAGAAACCCTAGGAAAGAAATCTGGAACCATAGATTTGAGCATCAGCAACAGAATACAAGAGATGGAAGAGAGAATCTCAGGTGCAGAAGATTCCATAGAGAACATCGGCACAACAATCAAAGAAAATGGAAAATGCAAAAAGATCCTAACTCAAAATATCCAGGAAATCCAGGACACAATGAGAAGACCAAACCTACGGATAATAGGAGTGGATGAAAATGAAGATTTTCAACTCAAAGGACCAGCAAACATCTTCAACAAAATTATTGAAGAAAACTTCCCAAATCTAAAGAAAGAGAAGCCTATGAACATACAAGAAGCCTACAGAACTCCAAATAGACTGGACCAGAAAAGAAATTCCTCCCGACACATAATAATCAGAACAACAAATGCACTAAATAAAGATAGAATACTAAAAGCAGTAAGGGAAAAAGGTCAAGTAACATATAAAGGCAAGCCTATCAGAATTACACCAGATTTTTCACCAGAGACTATGAAAGCCAGAAGAGCCTGGACAGATGTTATACAGACACTAAGAGAACACAAATTCCAGCCCAGGCTACTATACCCAGCCAAACTCTCAATTACCATAGATGGAGAAACCAAGGTATTCCACGACAAAACCAAATTCACACATTATCTCTCCACGAATCCAGCCCTTCAAAGGATAATAACAGAAAAAAACCAATACAAGAACAGGAACAACACCCTAGAAAAAACAGGAAGGTAATCCCTCAACAAACCTAAAAGAAGACAGCCACAAGAACAGAATGCCAACTTTAACAACAAAAATAACAGGAAGCAACAATTACTTTTCCTTAATATCTCTTAACATCAATGGTCTCAACTCCCCAATAAAAAGACATAGACTAACAAACTGGCTACACAAACAAGACCCAACATTTTGCTGTTTACAGGAGACACATCTCAGAGAAAAAGATAGACACTACCTCAGAATAAAAGGCTGGAAAACAATTTTCCAAGCAAATCGTATGAAGAAACAAGCTGGAGTAGCCATCCTAATATCTGATAAGATTGACTTCCAACCCAAAGTCATCAAAAAAGACAAGGAGGGGCACTTCGTTCTCATCAAAGGTAAAATCCTCCAAGAGGAACTCTCAATTCTGAATATCTATGCTCCAAATACAAGGGCAGCCACATTCATTAAAGAAACTTTAGTAAAGCTCAAAGCACACATTGCAACTCACACAATAATAGTGGGAGACTTCAACACACCACTTTCACCAATGGACAGATCATGGAAACAGAAACTAAACAGGGACACACTGAAACTAACAGAAGTGATGAAACAAATGGATCTGACAGATATCTACAGAACATTTTATCCTAAAACAAAAGGATATACCTTCTTCTCAGCACCTCATGGTACCTTCTCCAAAATTGACCACATAATAGGTCACAAAACAGGCCTCAACAGATTCAAAAATATTGAAATTGTCCCATGTATCCTATCAGATCACCATGCACTAAGGCTGATCTTCAATAACAAAAAAAAAAAAATAACAGAAAGCCAACACTCACGTGTAAACTGAACAACACTCTTCTCAATGATACCTTGGTCAAGGAAGGAATAAAGAAAAAAATTAAAGACTTTTTAGAGTTTAATGAAAATGAAGCCACAACGTACTCAAACCTTTGGGACACAATGAAAGCATTTCTAAGAGGGAAACTCATAGCTCTGAGTGCCTCCAAGAAGAAACGGGAGAGAGCACATACTAGCAGCTTGACAACACATCTAAAAGCTCTAGAAAAAAAGGAAGCAAATTCACCCAAGAGGAGTAGAAGGCAGGAAATAATCAAAGTTAAGGGGTGAAATCAACCAAGTGGAAACAAGAAGAACTATTCAAAGAATTAACCAAACGAGGAGTTGGTTCTTTGAGAAAATCAACAAGATAGATAAACCCTTAGCTAGACTCACTAGAGGGCACAGTGACAAAATCCTAATTAACAAAATCAGAAATGAAAAGGGAGACATAACAACAGATCCTGAAGAAATCCAAAACACCATCAGATCCTTCTACAAAAGGCTATACTCAACAAAACTGGAAAACCTGTACGAAATGGACAAATTTCTGGACAGATACCAGGTACCAAAGTTGAATCAGGATCAAGTTGACCTTCTAAACAGTCCCATATCCCCTAAAGAAATAGAAGCAGTTATAAATAGTCTCCCAGCCAAAAAAAAGCCCAGGACCAGACGGGTTTAGTGCAGAGTTCTATCAGACCTTCAAAGAAGATCTAATTCCAGTTCTGCACAAACTTTTTCACAAGATAGAAGTAGAAGGTACTCTACCCAACTCATTTTATGAACCACTATTACTCTGATACCTAAACCACAGAAAGATTCAACAAAGATAGAGAACTTCAGACCAATTTCTCTTATGAATATCGATGCAAAAATCCTCAATAAAATTCTCGCTAACCGAATCCAAGAACACATTAAAGCAATCATCCATCCTGACCAAGTAGGTTTTATTCCAGGGATGCAGGGATGGTTTAATATACGAAAATCCATCAATGTAATCCATTATATAAACAAACTCAAAGACAAAAACCACATGATCATCTCGTTAGATGCAGAAAAAGCATTTGACAAGATCCAACACCCATTCATGATAAAAGTTTTGGAAAGATCAGGAATTCAAGGCCCATACCTAAACATGATAAAAGCAATCTACAGCAAACCAGTAGCCAACATCAAATTAAATGGAGAGAAGCTGGAAGCAATCCCACTAAAATCAGGGACTAGACAAGGCTGCCCACTTTCTCCCTACCTTTTCAACATAGTACTTGAAGTATTAGCCAGAGCAATTCGACAACAAAAGGAGATCAAGGGGATACAAATTGGAAAAGAGGAAGTCAAAATATCACTTTTTGCAGATGATATGATAGTATATATAAGTGACCCTAAAAATTCTACCAGAGAACTCCTAAACCTGATAAACAGCTTTGGTGAAGTAGCTGGATATAAAATAAACTCAAACAAGTCAATGGCCTTTCTCTATACAAAGAATAAACAGGCTGAGAAAGAAATTAGGGAAACAACACCCTTCTCAATAGTCACAAATAATATAAAATATCTTGGCGTGACTCTAACTAAGGAGGTGAAAGATCTGTATGATAAAAACTGCAAATCTCTGAAGAAAGAAATTAAAGAAGATCTCAGAAGATGGAAAGATCTCCCATGCTCATGGATTGGCAGGATCAACATTGTAAAAATGGCTATCTTGCCAAAAGCAATCTACAGATTCAATGCAATCCCCATCAAAATTCCAACTCAATTCTTCAACGAATTGGAAGGAGCAATTTGCAAATTTGTCTGGAATAACAAAAAACCTAGGATAGCAAAAAGTCTTCTCAAGGATAAAAGAACTTCTGGCGGAATCACCATGCCAGACCTAAAGCTTTACTACAGAGCAATTGTGATAAAAACTGCATGGTACTGGTATAGAGACAGACAAGTAGACCAATGGAATAGAATTGAAGACCCAGAAATGAACCCACACACCTATGGTCACTTGATCTTCGACAAGGGAGCTAAAACCATCCAGTGGAAGAAAGACAGCATTTTCAACAATTGGTGCTGGCACAACTGGTTGTTATCGTGTAGAAGAATGCGAATCGATCCATTCCTATCTCCTTGTACTAAGGTCAAATCTAAGTGGATCAAGGAACTTCACATAAAACCAGAGACACTGAAACTTATAGAGGAGAAAGTGGGGAAAAGCCTTGAAGATATGGGCACAGGGGAAAAATTCCTGAACAGAACAGCAATGGCTTGTGCTGTAAGATTGAGAATCGACAAATGGGACCTAATGAAACTCCAAAGTTTCTGCAAGGCAAAAGACACCGTCAATAAGACAAAAAGACCACCAACAGATTGGGAAAGGATCTTTACCTATCCTAAATCAGATAGGGGACTAATATCCAACATATATAAAGAACTCAAGAAGGTGGACTTCAGAAAATCAAATAACCCCATTAAAAAATGGGGCTCAGAACTGAACAAAGAATTCTCACCTGAGGAATACCGAATGGCAGAGAAGCACTTGAAAAAATGTTCAACATCCTTAATCATCAGGGAAATGCAAATCAAAACAACCCTGAGATTCCACCTCACACCAGTCAGAATGGCTAAGATCAAAAATTCAGGTGACAGCAGATGCTGGCGAGGATGTGGAGAAAGAGGAACACTCCTCCATTGTTGGTGGGAGTGCAGGCTTGTACAACCACTCTGGAAATCAGTCTGGCGGTTCCTCAGAAAACTGGACATAGTACTACCGGAGGATCCAGCAATACCTCTCCTGGGCATATATCCAGAAGATGCCCCAACAGGTAAGAAGGACACATGCTCCACTATGTTCATAGCAGCCTTATTTATAATAGCCAGAAGCTGGAAAGAACCTAGATGCCCCTCAACAGAGGAATGGATACAGAAAATGTGGTACATCTACACAATGGAGTACTACTCAGCTATTAAAAAGAATGAATTTATGAAATTCCTAGGCAACTGGATGGACCTAGAGGGCATCATCCTGAGTGAGGTAACACATTCACAAAGAAACTCACACAATATGTATTCACTGATAAGTGGATATTAGCCCCAAACCTAGGATACCCAAGATATAAGATATAATTTGCTAAACACATGAAACTCAAGGAGAATGAAGACTGAAGTGTGGACACTATGCCCCTCCTTAGATTTGGGAACAAAACACCCATGGAAGGAGTTACAGAGACGGAGTTTGGAGCTGAGATGAAAGGATGGACCATGTAGAGACTGCCATAGCCAGGGATCCACCCCATAATCAGCATCCAAACGCTGACACCATTGCATACACTAGCAAGATTTTATTGAAAGGACGCAGATGTAGCTGTCTCTTGTGAGACTATGCCGGGGCCCAGCAAACACAGAAGTGGATGCTCACAGTCAGCTAATGGATGGATCATAGGGCTCCCAATGGAGGAGCTAGAGAAAGTAGCCAAGGAGCTAAAGGGATCTGCAACCCTATAGGTGGAACAACATTATGAGCTAACCAGTACCCCGGAGCTCTTGACTCTAGCTGCATATATATCAAAAGATGGCCTAGTCGGCCATCACTGGAAAGAGAGGCCCCTTTGGACACGCAAAATTTATATGCCCCAGTACAGGGGAACGCCAGGGCCAAAAAGGGGGAGTGGGTGGGTAGGGGAGTTCGGGTGGGTGGGTATGGGGGACTTTTGGTATAGCATTGGAAATGTAAATGAGCTAAATACCTAATAAAAAATTAAAAAAAAAAAAAGAAAAATTGTAGGCTATTAGGGAAGACAGGTACAAAAAAAAATACCCAAAACAAAACAAATGGTGTTTTCTGTATCTTACAGGGCCATTTTACTCATATATCTATAGCAGCTGTGGATGCCTGCACAAGATCTACACAGGATCAAGACACTCAGAATTCCAGCATGGTTAGGGAAGAGGACTGTCAAGGTCCTACCCACCCTTAGCTGAGGAGCTATTAATAGTTGGTGGCTGTGCAGGGATGGAGAGTCCCTGTTTTTATGGAGTTCCTAATAGATTGCCCATACCTTAGTATATAGGCCTGCATCCAAGCACATATGGGCAGTACTGATTGGAATCCATAAGCTATAAAAAATAGGGACCTAAAGATAGGTGGCAGGGTGGGGTAGGGGGCGGGGAACACAGGGTAGGGAGGTCTCGGGAGAGTTGGGGGAGTAAAGAGTGTATATGATCAAATTAAATGGTACATATGTGTGAAATTATCAAAAACAAATGAAAGTACACATTTTTAAAAGTCTAAAAAAAAAGCCTTGGAGAAGCGGGATGTGGATATGAAGATCAGGCTATGCCCTGCTCTTACTTGAATTATCATTTGCCCATTAGGCTTGATGTCTGAGTACTTGGTCCCCCTTGGTGACTCTGTTTGGGTAGGTTTCAGACATGTGGCCTTGCTAGAGAAAGCATGTCATTATGTGCAAGTGTCAAGGCTTCAAACACAATTCCTAGATTGTCCTTTGTGTTTCATGGTTATAGTTAAGACATAAACTCTCAGCTTGATATACCACCCACCATGACTGCCTGCTTCGATGCTTCTTCTTCATAATAATGATGGGCTTTTATCCCCTGAAATCATAAGTCCAAATAAAACCATTCTTCTATAAATTGCCTTACTGGTGCTGTTCTATCACAGCAATAGAAAGAAAATAATGCATTCTATACTGCACATAACAGTGTTTTATTCAGGCTATGCCTTGCTCTGAATGATTCCATTTTTCAAGCAGTGTTTGGCTCTGTCTGGAGGGTGGAGGACAATTGAGACCTGGATGGACCCACAAACACCACCATCTGCCTGATTCCACCCATTTAGCAAGCTGGAAAATTACTTATTTCTCATAATAGAAAGCATGGCAGCCTGTAAATTAATGTGGGAGAACTGAGACTGAAGGAGTACATGTACATATCAAAATCTTATCAGAGTAACCAGGCTCAAAAACATACTGGGCCTGAGAAACAAGTGTAACTTCTTCGCCTGGTTCCAACAAAACCATGGAGACCTGAAATTGTCATGGCATAGCCTACCATAAACCTGTCACAGGACACCTGGTGTGTACACTAAGGATTGACAAGCAGATGATACCTAACTGTCCATGGAGCCTCAGCTCAGGTCCATTCATCGCTGTCTCCACAGCCCACTCAACTTCCATCTTCCTGTCTACTTGAGTGTTTGTGTGGACCCTCACACATGTTTACATGTGTGATATATTATATAAAAGATAATATTAGGCAGGAAATAATCAAACTCAGGGGTGAAATCAACCAAGTGGAAACAAGAAGAACTGTTCAAAGAATCAACCAATCAAGGAGCTGGTTCTTTGAGAAAATCAACAAGATAGATAAACCCTTAGCCAGACTCACTAGAGGGCACAGGGAAAGCATCCTAATTAACAAAATGAGAAAAGAAAAGGGAGACATAACAACAGATCCTGAAGAAATCCAAAACACCATCAGATCCTTCTACAAAAGGCTATACTCAACAAAACTGGAAAACCTGGATGAAATGAACAAGTTTCTAGACAGATACCAGGTACCAAAGCTAAATCAAGATCAGGTTAATGATCTCAACAGTCCTATATCCCCTAAAGAAATAGAAGCAGTCATTAATAGTCTCCCAGCCAAAAAAAGCCCAGGACCAGACGGGTTTAGTGCAGAGTTCTATCAGACCTTCAAAGAAGACCTAATTCCAGTTCTTCACAAACTATTCCACAAAATAGAAACGGAAGGTACTCTACCCAACTCATTCTATGAAGCCACAATTACTCTGATACCTAAACCACAAAAAGACCCAACAAAGATAGAGAACTTCAGACCAATTTCCCTTATGAATATCGATGCAAAAATCCTCAATAAAGTTCTTGCTAACCGAATCCCAGAACACATCAAAACAATCATCCATCCTGACCAAGTAGGTTTCATCCCAGGGATGCAGGGATGGTTCAATATACGGAAATCCATCAATGTAATCCAGTATATAAACAAACTCAAAGACAAAAAAACCACATGATCATCTCCTTAGATGCTGAGAAAGCATTTGACAAAATCCAACATCCATTCATGATAAAAGTCTTGGAAAGATCAGGAATTCAAGGCCCATACCTAAACATGATAAAAGCAATCTACAGCAAACCAATAGCCAACATCAAAGTAAATGGTGAGAAGCTGGAAGCAATCCCACTAAAATCAGGGACTAGACAAGGCTGTCCACTCTCACCCTACCTATTCAACATTGTACTTGAAGTCCTAGCCAGAGCAATCAGACAACAAAAGGAGATCAAGGGGATACAAATTGGAAAGGAAGAAGTCAAAATATCACTTTTTGCAGATGATATGATAGTATATATAAGTGACCCTAAAAATTCCACCAGAGAACTCCTAAGCCTGAAAAACAGCTTCAATAAAGTAGCTGGATATAATATTAACTCAAACAAGTCAATGGCCTTTCTGTACACAAAGGATAAACAGGCTGAGAAAGAAATTAGAAAAACAACACCCTTCTCAATAGTCACAAATAATATAAAATATCTTGGCGTGACTCTGACTAAGGAGGTGAAAGATCTGTATGATAAAAACTTCAAGTCTCTAAAGAAAGAAGTTAAAGAAGATCTCAGAAGATGGAAAGATCTCCCATGCTCATGGATTGGCAGGATCAACATTGTAAAAATGGCCATCTTGCCAAAAGCAATCTACAGATTCAATGCAATCCCCATCAAAATTCCAACTCAATTCTTCAACAAATTAGAAAGGGCAATCAGCAGATTCATCTGGAATAACAAAAAAACCGAGGATAGCAAAAACTCTTCTCAAGGAAAAAAGAACCTCTGGTGGAATCACCATGCCTGACCTAATGATTTACTACAGAGCAATTGTGGTCAAAACTGCATGGTACTGGTATAGTGACAGACAAGTAGACCAATGGAACAGAATTGAAGATCCAGAGATGAATCCACACACCTATGGTCACTTGATCTTTGACAAGGGAGATATAACCATCCAGTGGAAAAAAGATAGCATTTTCAACAAATGGTGCTGGCACAACTGTCGGTTATCATGTAGAAGAATGCGAATTGATCCATTTCTATCTCCTTGTACTAAGGTCAAATCTAAGCGGATTAAGGAACTCCACATAAAACCAGAGACACTGAAACTTATAGAAGAGAAAGTAGGGAAAAGCCTCGAAGATATGGGTACAGGGAAAAAATTCCTGAATAGAACAGCAATGGCTTGTGCTGTAAGATCAAGAATCGATAAATGGGACCTCATAAAATTGCAAAGCTTCTGCAGGGCAAAAGACACCGTCAATAAGACAAAAAGACCACCAACAGATTGGGAAAGGATCTTTACCTATCCCAAATCAGATAGGGGACTAATATCCAATATATATAAAGACTCAAGAAGGTGGACTCCAGAAAATCAAATAACCCCATTAAAAAATGGGGCTCAGAGCTGAACAAAGAATTCTCACCTGAGGAATACCGAATGGCAGAGAAGCACCTGAAAAAATGTTCAACATCCTTAATCATCAGGGAAATGCAAATCAAAACAACACTGAGATTCCACTTCACTCCAGTCAGAATGGCTAAGATCAAAAACTCAGGTGACAGCAGATGCTGGCGAGGATGTGGAGAAAGGGGAACACTCCTCCATTGTTGGTGGGATTGCAAGCTTGTACAACCACTCTGGAAATCATTCTGGTGGTTCCTCAGAAAATTGGACATAGTACTACCGGAGGATCCCGCAATACCTCTCCTGGGCATATAACCAGAAGATGTCCCAACCAGTAAGAAGAACACATGCTCCACTATGTTCATAGCAGCCTTATTTATGATAGCCAGAAGCTGGAAAGAACCCAGATGCCCCTCAACAGAGGAATGGATACAGAAAATGTGGTACATTTACACAATGGAATACTACTCAGCTATTAAAAAAATGAATTCATGAAATTCCTAGGCAAATGGATGGACCTGGAGGGTATCATCCTGAGTGAAGTAACCCAATCACAAAGAAACTCACACAATATGTACTCACTGATAAGTGGAAATTAGCCCAGAAACTTAAGATACCCAAGATATAAGATACAACTTGTCAAACGCATGAAATTCAAGAAGAACGAAGACCAAAGTGTGGACACTTTACCCTTTCTTAGAAATGGGAACAAAACACCCATAGAAGGAGTTACAGAGACAAAATTTGGAGCTGTGACGAAAGGATGGACCATCTAGTGATTGCCATATGCAGGGATCCATCCCATAATCAGCTTCCAAATGCTGACACCATTGCATACACTAGCAAGATTTTGCTGAAAGGACCCAGATATAGCTCTCTCTTGTGAGACTATGCCGGGGCCTAGCAAACACAGAAGTGGATGATCACAGTCAGCTATTGGATGGGTCACAGGACCCCTAATGGAGGAGCTAGAGAAATTACCCAAGGAGCTAAAGGGAACTGCAGCCCTATAGGTGGAACAACAATATGAACTAACCAGTACCCGGGAGCTCTTGTCTTTAGCTGCATATGTATCAAAAGATGGCCTAGTCGGTCATCACTGCAAAGAGAGGCCCATTGGACTTGCAAACTTTATATGCCCCAGTACAGGGGAACGCCAGGGCCAAAAAGGGGCAGTGGGTGGGTAGGGGATTGGGGAGGGGTATGGGGGACCTTTGGAATAGCATTGAAAATGTAAATGAGGAAAATACCTAATAATAAAAAAAGATAATATTAACAATTAAGATCAGAATCAAAGAACCTGCATCTACCTCAGCCAGATGACCAAGGTCACCAGGATTATCTGAAGATTGCTGCAATTGAAACTGCTCGGCCATGTGAAGACACTGCCTGGATGGTCAGAAACCAAAGGCTGGACAACCCAGAACCCTGACATAGAATCAAACATCACCAGCAAAAAGAGGGAGGGGCCAAAGAAACGATTCCTGATGATACTCTGCTATACTCATAGACCAGAGCCTAACATAATTGTCATCAAAGAGACTTCCTCCAAAGACTTCAAGAGACTGATTGGAAACAGAAACCCACAGCCAAACAATATTCAGAGCTCAGAGAATTCTGCAGCTGATGGGGAGGAAGAACTGCAGGAGCCAGAGGTGTCAAGAACACCACAAGAAACCCCACAGAGTCAACTAAATTGGCTCACGGGGCTCACAGAGACTGAACTGACAATTAGGGAGCCTGCATAGGTCTGACCTAGGACTTCTGCATATGTGTTAGGGCGCTTTAGCTTTGTCTTTTTGTGGGATTCCTAAAGTGGGAACAGGAGCTGACTCTGACTCTTTTGCCTGCTCCTGGGGCCCTTTCATCCTATTGGGTTGCCTCACACAGTCTTAACCTGAGGGGAAGTGCAGTGTTATTGAAATTTGAGATGCCATGTTTGGTTGATATCCCTGGGAGGCCTGCCTTTTTCTGAAGGGAAATGGAAGAAGAATGTATTGAGGGAAAGAGGAGAGGTGTGGGAAGGGAACTGGGAGGAGAGAAGGAAGGGAAAACTGTGGTTGGGATGTAATATATGAGAGAGTAAATTTACAAACCCAAAAAAAAAAAAACCTGACATTAGTGTTTATCTGTTTTTGGCATAGCACAGTCATAACGGTGGGGTGATAGGAGTCCAGCATAAGTAAGAACTTCACAGCACAGCTCCTCTGTCTTTTTTGGTGAGCATCCCTTCCCTGGGGAGATATGAACTTCTATCCCTTCCCCCTAAAGGGTCCCAATTACAAATACAATGCCACCAAAGTTTACCCTAGGGAACAAACAAGCTCCTAGGTTCACTTACAGAGCATGGTGAGGGTCTGCTGTCAGGGGCATGTGCAACTCAGAAGTTGCTGTCCTGGAAAGCTTTAGTCAGTGTGAATGATGACTTCTCCATCATCAGACATATAGGTTCACTTCCCATTAATTTCCCCCAGTCTATACACATGCTCTAAAATTAGGGCAGAATTGTTCAAATTGCTAGAAGATGCAGGAAAGAGTAGTCATGACCTTAGAGAAGGGTCCAACCGTGTCCTCAAACTCTCTACCACCTCCTCCTCTGAGTGAATTCAACAGTCAGTAGGCCTGGTTGTGAAGGCTGCTCTGAGGGTCAACCTGAGGAAGTGGTGGCTTATGTTCCTTAGGGGGGATAATGTTCTATAACACTAGCCTAGCCCCTTGTCCTGGCTGTCTCCTCCAACTCTGATTTATTATTATTATTATTATTATTATTATTATTATTATTAGGTATTTTCTTCATTTACATTTCCAATGCTATCCCAAAAGTCTTCCATACCCTCCCCCGCATCCACTCGCCTATCCACCCACTCCCACTTCGTGGCCCTGGTGTTCCCCTGTACTGAGGCATATGAAGTTTGCAAGACCAATGGGCCTCTCTTTCCTCTTGTTCCAAAGTCCTGTCATGTAAAATACCTGTATATGATGTTTCAGGTTGCATTCCAATGAACTCTGATGAATTTTGAGGGACTGTTTTTTTTAAGGTATTTATTTCATTTACATTTCCAATGCTACCCCAAAAGTCCCCCACATGCTCCCCCACCCACTCCCCCACCCACCCACTCCCACTTCTTGGCCCTGGTATTCCCCTGTACTGAGGCAGATAAAGTTTGCATGACCAATGGGCCTCTCCTTCCACGGATGGCCAACTAGGCCATCTTCTGCTACATATGCAGCTAGAGACATGAGCTCCGGGGGGTACTGGTTAGTTCATATTGTTGTTCCAACTATAGGGTTGCAAACCCCTTTAGCTCCTTGGGTACTTTCTCTAGCTCCTCCATTGGGGGTCCTGTGATCCATCCAATAGCTGACTGTGAGCATCCACTTCTGTGTTTGCTAGGCCCCAGCATAGTCTCACAAGACACAGCTCTATCTGGGTCCTTTCAGCGAAATCTTGCTAGTGTATGCAATGGTGTCAGTGTTTGGAAGCTGATTATGGGATGGATCTCCGGATATGGCAGTCTCTAGATAGTCCATCCTTTCATCTCAGCTCCAAACTGTGTCTCTGTAACTCCTTTCATGGGTGTTTTGTTCCCAATTCTAAGAAGGGGCAATGTGTCCACACTTTGGTCTTCGTTCTTCTTCAGTTTCATGCATTTAGCAAATTGTATCTTATATATTGGATATTCTAAGTTCCTGGGCTAATATCCACTTATGAATGAGTACATATCGTATGAGTTTTTTTGTGATTGGGTTACCTCACTCAGGATGATGCCCTCTAGGTCCATCCAGTTGCCTAGGAATTTCATAAATTCATTCTTTTTAATAGCTGAGTAGTACTCCATTGTGTAAATGTACCACATTTTCTGTATCCATTCCTCTGTTGAGGGGCATCTGGGTTCTTTCCAGCTTCTGGCTATTATAAACAAGGCTGCTATGAACATAGTGGAGCATGTGTCCTTCTTACCGGTTGGGACATCTTCTGAATATATGCCCAGGAGAGGTATTGCTGGATCCTCCGGTAGTACTATGCCCAATTTTCTGAGGAACCACCAGAATGATTTCCAGAGTGGTTGTACAAGCTTGCAATCCCACCAACAATGGAGGAGTGTTCCTCTTTCTCCACATCCTCGCCAGCATCTGCTGTCACCTGAATTTTTGATCTTAGCCATTCTGACTGGTGTGAGGTGGAATCTCAGGGTTGTTTTGATTTGCATTTCCCTGATGATTAAGATTGTTGAACATTTTTTCAGGTGCTTCTCAGCCATTCAGTATTTCTCAGGTAAGAATTCTTTGTTTAGCTCTGAGCCCCATTTTTAATGGGGTTATTTGATTTTCTGGAGTCCACCTTCTTGAGTTCTTTATATATATTGGATATTAGTCCCCTATCTGATTTAGAATAAGTAAAGATCCTTTCCCAATCTGTTGGTGGCCTTTTTGTCTTATTGACGATATCTTTTGCCTTGCAGAAGCTTTGCAATTTTATGAGGTCCCATTTGTCTATTCTCGATCTTACAGCACAAGCCATTGCTGTTCTATTCAGGAATTTTTCCCCTGTGCCCATATCTTCGAGGCTTTTCCCTACTTTCTTCTCTATAAGTTTCAGCGTCTCTAGTTTTATGTGGAGTTCCTTAATCCACTTAGATTTGACCTTAGTACAAGGAGATAGAAATGGATCAATTCGCATTCTTCTACATGATAACAACCAGTTGTGCCAGCACCATTTGTTGAAAATGCTGTCTTTTTTCCACTAGATGGTTTTTGCTCTCTTGTCAAAGATGAAGTGACCATAGGTGTGTGTGTTCATTTCTGGGTCTTCAATTTTATTCTACTGGTCTACTTGTCTGTCTCTATACCAGTACCATGCAGTTTTTATCACAATTGCTCTGTAGTACAGCTTTAGGTCAGGCATGGTGATTCCACCAGAGGTTCTTTTATCCTTGAGAAGAGTTTTTGCTATCCTAGGTTTTTTGTTATTCCAGATGAATCTGCTGATTGCCCTTTCTAATTTGTTGAAGAATTGAGTTGGAATTTTGATGGGGATTGCATTGAATCTGTAGATTGCTTTTGGCAAGATAGCCGTTTTTACTATATTGATCTTGCCAATCCATGATCATGAGAGATCTGGCTGCCCACTTTCTCCCTACCTATTCAACATAGTACTTGAAGTCCTAGCCAGAGCAATTCGACAACAAAGGGAGATCAAGGGGATACAAATTGAAAGGAATAAGTCAAAATATCACTTTTTGCAGATGATATGATAGTATATATAAGTGACCCTAAAAATTCCACCAGAGTCTCCTAAGCCTGATAAACAGCTTCAATGGAGTAGCTGGATATAAAATTAACTCAAACAAGTCGATGGCCTTTCTGTACACAAAGGATAAACAGGCTGAGAAAGAAATTAGGGAAACAACACCCTTCTCAATAGTCACAAATAATATAAAATACCTTGGCGTGACTCTAACTAAGGAAGTGAAAGATCTGTATGATAAAAACTTCAAGTCTCTGAAGAAAGAAATTAAAGAAGATCTCAGAAGAGGGACTCTTTTTAAATTATTACTAGATGGTAGCTACTACTAGGATCTTGTCTGCCAGTGAAAAGATGCTCCATTGAACACATTGTTAAATATGAAAAACAAGTAAGGACACCCATCTCTCTTTCCTCCTCCCACCCAGGCATAATACAGTTGAGATCTGCTGCTCAAGGATATTCTTTGTTGCAATGAGGCAGGTCAGACAACCTTACCTGGGGAAAGCATCATGTGGGAAAGATAGTATTGGTTATCACTGCCTCTACAGCTACTGGGCATAGCAACCAGGGATGCTATAGCCACTAGTGTAGAAAATTTCTGTTGGCATCAGGCATTGTGGGGAAATGCTTGAACAAACTCTAAAGTATTAAAATAGAGGCAGAACACTCTGAGAAAGTGTGCATGGCATTCTAGGTGCACGTGGTACTTTTGGCTTTGCCGGATACTTTATGGTATAAACCAGTGGAACTGAGATATGCCCCACATTTATTTTATTGGTTGATTTTCATGTTCATTTTTTCATTAAGTCCTTTCAACAGTAATGAGCTTTCAAAAGGGAATGCATATGTGATGAATTAAACGTAATTTCCATTTTATATGAAGGCTCACAATAAAGGAGACATTAAAAAGAAGAGAGAAAGAGAAGGAAAAGAATAAAAGGTCTGTGATGAATATATAACTTGTACATGATGTTCTTCATTACTCGGCAGCTGCCTCAAGAACAGCTTCAGATAGCAACTTCAAGACTCAAATCTATCAAGAATATGTCCTGATGTACTTTATTGTATTTATTCAAGATGACTGCTCCAAAACTATGATCAAGTAAACGCATTTTCAGAGCTGGAATCCATCACTCTGGGGAGCATGACTTCATCTCAATGCAACGGCAGCACTTTCAACGTTAATGTTGCTTGTTTATGGTGCCAGATTTTTTCTGCATGTTAAAAAAAGGTAGCAGGGTGGGGGGAGGGTATAGGGGACTTTCGCGATAGCATTTGAAATGTAAATATCTAATATCTAGCATTTGAAGAAAATATCTAATAAAAAATTGAAAGAAAAAAAAGGTAGCGAGGTGATGGCTGCTAATATGATGGTTCCATTAACCACAGAGTTTGGCACACTGTGGGGTAAAGCTGGGTTATTCACTGTCAGTGGAGTCTTCAAACGGAAAATAAATGGTGTTCATTCTAATAACCTTTGACTTGTCTTTTCATCTAAGTCGCAGGATCAGAGTGAAATTTTTTTAAGAAGACTCAAAGATAAAGCACACAATGCTATTGTGAATGCTATTGTAAATTCAGTTAAAAATCCAACATTGGAGGGATATTCATATACTTTTCCCACTGCAGTGATGACATGCATGCAATTTTAGTGGAGCATAGTGTAAGAAGTGTTGTAGGAAATGATATTAAATGAAGAGATCTATGGAGCAGAGATGTACCAGGGGTTGACAACATGGTGCACACAAACCTTACCTGCATGCAAATAAGCTGAAGTATTCTACCTCCAGGAGGAGAAGCCACGGCCATCAAAATACACAAATGTTTCCTATATACAAACAAAAAGCAACCACCCTCCATATATTTTCGTAACGTAAATGAACTGAGCTTTAAAATACATGTTTGGTTTTGGTCTAAGGGGCTGGTTCTGTAGATAAAGCATTTGCTGAGTGAGCATGAGGATGTGAGTTCAGATGCTCAGAACCCAAGTAAAAAGAGGGTGTGACAGCCATAACCAAAACACCAGGGGTGGAGTAGATCCCAGGGCTCACTGAAACAGTCAGATGAGCCATTAAGGTAAGCTTCAGTAAGAGATCCTGGGGTGGGGGAGCTGTGGTGGAGAGAGTCAGAAGGAGGGAGGGGGGAGGAAGGGAGGGAGAGAGGGAGGGAGGGAGGAAGGGAGGGAGGGAGGGAGGGAAGTAGGGACAGAAGGAGGGAAGGAGGGAGAAAGGGAGAGAGAGGGAGGGAGGGAGGGAGTGAGGAGGGAGAAAGGGAGGACAAGTGAGTTGCAGAGTAATCATACCTGACATTGACCTCCAAACTCCCCACATGCCCAAATGGGGTGACCATTCTCCCCGACATGCACATACATATATACAACACACAAACAAGTATCTAAAATGAACATACTTTTTATTATTTTCCAAACCAATAATAACATCCCTTTTAAACCAAGGAAGAATTTTTTTCCATTTTTTATTAGGTATTTAGCTCATTTACATTTCCAATGCTATACCAAAAGTCCCCCATACCCACCCACCCCCACTCCCCTGCCCACCCACTCCCCCTTTTTGGCCCTGGCGTTCCCCTGTACTGGGGCATATAAAGTTTGCAAGTCCAATGGGCCTCTCTTTCCAGTGATGGCCGACTAGGCCATCTTTTGATATATATGCAGCTAGAGTCAAGAGCTCCGGGGTACTGGTTAGTTCATAATGTTGTTCCACCTATAGGGTTGCAGATCCCTTTAGCTCCTTGGGTACTTTCTCTAGCTCCTCCATTGGGAGCCCTGTGATCCATCCATTAGCTGACTGTGAGCATCCACTTCTGTGTTTGCTAGGTCCCGGCATAGTCTCACAAGAGACAGCTACATCTGGGTCCTTTCAATAAAATCTTGCTAGTGTATGCAATGGTGTCAGCGTTTGGATGCTGATTATGGGGTGGATCCCTGGATATGGCAGTCTCTACATGGTCCATCCTTTCATCTCAGCTCCAAACTTTGTCTCTGTAACTCCTTCCATGGGTGTTTTGTTCCCAATTCTAAGGAGGGGCATAGTGTCCACACTTCAGTCTTCATTCTTCTTGAGTTTCATGTGTTTAGCAAATTGTATCTTATATCTTGGGTATCCTAGGTTTGGGGCTAATATCCACTTATCAGTGAGTACATATTGTGTGAGTTTCTTTGTGAATGTGTTACCTCACTCAGGATGATGCCCTCCAGGTCCATCCATTTGGCTAGGAATTTCATAAATTCATTCTTTTTAATAGCTGAGTAGTACTCCATTGTGTAGATGTACCACATTTTCTGTATCCATTCCTCTGTTGAGGGGCATCTGGGTTCTTTCCAGCTTCTGGCTATTATAAATAAGGCTGCTATGAACATAGTGGAGCATGTGTCCTACTTACCCGTTGGGGCATCTTCTGGTTATATGCCCAGGAGAGGTATTGCTGGATCCTCCGGTAGTACTATGTCCAATTTTCTGAGGAACCGCCAGACTGATTTCCAGAGTGGTTGTACAAGCCTGCAATCCCACAAACAATGGAGGAGTGAAGAATTTATTGGAGAAAAATATCTTTTCATATTAATCTAAATATGTAAGATAACATTGAGTATTTTCTAAAGAAGCACCTAAATTTCAAAAACAAGTTATACTTCAATGACTCTTCAATGACTGGCACCTTGAAAAACTTAAACTTACAGCACATACAGAATCACTATTTTAAAAAAAATAGAAATAAAATAAAATGTAGTTATTAAGGTTTGCCTCGGTAAAATTTAGAGAGAAGTGAGTAAGTTAGATAGATAGTGAAAACTTGCAGAGTGCTTCAAATTAGAAATGGAAGCTTTCACAGAGACTTGAAGTGCCAGGATAGAGGGAAAACCCAGGGTGGCCCCACCCACTCAGAGAAGAAGGGGATGGAGGATGAGGGAATGAAAGGATGGGGGCATGGGACAAGTATAGCAGGTGGGGGCAGTGATGTGAATAAGTAAAAACAAAAATTCAATGATGTGAATAAGTAAAAACAAAAATTAATTTGAAAAGTCAACCCAAAAGTAGACTAGAAGCGAGTAGATTGAGAAGAGTGGGGAGGGGGGGTGAAGGGTGGAAACTGGATGGTTGAATCTGATCAGTGCATACTGTACACATTTGTGGAAATACCGTAATAGACTCCATTGATGCATATAATTAATGAATCTTAATAAAAATAAAAAATTAAAACATCAATAAATGAAAGAAAGGAAGGAGAGAGAAAAATGGAGGCGTAAACCTTGTAACACTGCCGCTTATAGGAAGAATTTGAAGAAGTGACTTTTTATTTTTACTTATTCTTTGATAATTTCATTCATAAATATAATGTATTTTGATCATATATATGCCTTGCTATCCCCTTCTTCTTCTTTTGATCCCTTTGCACACAGCCTTCCTTCCTTCCTTCCTTCCTTCCTTCCTTCCTTCCTTCCTTCCTTCCTTCCTTTCTCTTTCTCTCTCTCTCTCTCTCTCTCTCTCTCTCTCTCTCTCTCTCTCTTTTTTAATTTAATTTTATTTGTAAATTCATTTATTACACTTCATATTCTATTCCCCTCCCCTCCCCATCCACCATCAGACTGCTCCACATCCCACACCTCCTGCCCACCCCAACCCCGTCTCCACGTGGATGCCCCCACCCCCAACCTGCCTGACCTCTAAAATGAAAAATGTGTTGAGGGTCTTCAGTCTCTTGAGGATTAGGTACAGCATCTCTGAATAAACACAGACCTGGAAGTCCTCTATTGTATGTGTGTTGGGAGCCTCATATCAGCTGTTGTATGCTGCCCGTTTGGTGGTCCAGTGTTTGAGAAATCTCGGGGATCCAGATTAATTGAGACTGCTGGTCCTCCTACAGGGTCGCCCTTCTCCTCAGCTTCTTTCAGCCTTCCCTAATTCAACAGCAGGGGTCAGCTGCTTCTGTCCATTGGTTGGGTGCAAATATCTGCGTCTGACTCTTTCAGATGCTTGTTTGGTCTTTCAAAGGGCAGTCATGATAGATCCCTTTTTGTGAGCATTCCATAGTCTCAGTAATAGTATCAAGTCTTGGGAACTCCCCTTGAGCTGGATCTCACTTTGGGCCTGTCACTGGACCTTCTTTTTTTCAGGCTCCTCTCCATTTCCATCCCTGTTATTCTTTCAGACAGAAACAATTATGGGTCAGAGGTGTGACTGTGGGAATGCAACCCCATCCCTCACTTGATGTCCTGTCTTCCTGCTGGAGGTGGGCTCTATAAGTTCCCTTTCCCTACTGTTGGGTGTTTCATCTAAGGTCCCTCCCTATGAGTCCTGGGAGTACCTCACCTCCCAGGTCTCTGATGCATTCTGGGAATCCCCCCAACCTCCTATTTTCTGAAGTTTCATGTTTACATTCTTTCTGCTGGCCCTCAGAGCTTCAGTCCTTTTCCCTCATCCAATACCAGATCAGGTTCCCCTCTACCCCCCACTGCCACCCCATCCAATCCGCATTCCCTCCCTCCCTCCCTTCCCACTTATGATTGCTTTTTTCTCTCTCCCAAATGGGACTGAGGCATCCTCACTTGGGCACTTCAGCTTGTTGAGCCTTTTGAATTCTGTAGACTATATCTTGTATATTCTGTATGGGTTTTTTCTTTTCTTTATTTTTTTCTAATATCCACTTATTAGTGAGTACATAACATATATGTCCTTTTGGGTCTGAGTTATCTCCCGCAGGATGATATTTTCTAGTTCCATCCATTTGCCTGCAAAATTCAGGATGTCCTCGTTCTTAATAGTAGAGTAGTATTCCATTGTGTAAGTGAACCATATTTTCTGTATCCATTCTTCTGTCATGGGACATCTAGGTTGTTTCCAGCTTCTGGCTATCACAAATAAGGCCCCTATGAACATAGTGGAACAGGTGCCCCTGTGGCATGGTGGGGCATCTTTTGGGTGTATTACCAAGAGTGGTATAGCTATGTCTACACAGCCTTTCTAACTTTGTATTTTCTTACTGTTTTTTAAGAATGCACTGAGTTGCCACTGGAGCATCAGGCAACCTACCACAGACCACACCCCAAGGAACACTAATGTTGTTTCCCACAGTCAGTAACTGCCAATAGAGATGGAGTTTCTCAAGTCCCTGTTGCATCTATGCTTGCTCAAATATTGACAGCCTTAATCTTTCTCTGCTTTTTGCAGGTAACCATAACTGCTGTGTGCTAACAGGTGCAGCAGCCCTGTTATTGTCAAAGTAACTTTTACCACAATAAATTTGTTAACTGAGCCACAGTGAGAGGAAATGAAGAGAACTTCAGTCCTGCACTATCTAAATTTGATAAAGCTTAAAAATCACAACATATGCAAGGAAGGAAATACCAGCAAATCTCAATAATCTGAAATTTTATGTTACTAATTGTGACAAAGTGAACAAGTAAATGATTAAAATAATAGAGAACGAATTTACTGAGTTTTGTCTTCTTAGAGTATTTGCTGAGATAGGTAATCTAACTAGAGTAAAAAGTAACAGTATATAAAATGTTTAGGAGGAAATATTTACATGTTGATATTAAAAATTAGAAATAAAGGTAACCCTCTTTTAATAGAGATTACTGTGTGCTCACTGGTACTAGAGAGACTGTGGGCAGAATGCTTTTCAAATGTCAATTAAGGTATCAATGAATCATATTGACTAAAAACAGTCAATTACATTATCAATGAATCACACCACTAACAAGATGAAAGTTTCAACTTTTATTGAAAAATAGAAAAAGATATATATATGTGTATATATGTGTGTGTGTGTGTGTGTGTGAGTGTGTATATATATATATATTGTCTTAGAATTAACTGTCAACCTGACACAGCATAGAATCATCCAGAAAAGGAGTCTCAAATGAGTAGTTGTCCTTAACAGGTTGATCCATGGACACATCTTTTGGGAAGTGTCTTGATTGAAATTTGACCCACCCAACTGAGAGAAGTATCATTTTCTAGAATGTATATAACAGCTAGTTGATCATGAACTTTTAAAAGTCAAAGAGAAAGCCAGCATCTTACACGCGTTCGCAACCGGCCAGGAAAGACGCAACAAACCGGAATCTTCTGGGGCAAAAGCTTTATTGCTTACATCTTCAGGAGCAAGAGAGCAAGAGAGAGAATGGCAAAACCCCGTCCCTTTTAAGGAGAATTATCCTCCGCCTAGGATGTGTCACTCCCTGATTGGCTGCAGCCCATCGGCCCAGTTGTCATCACGAGAAAGGCAGAACACGTGGCGGGAAAACTGCCCCTGCACGTGTGCAGATTATTTACTACTTAGAACACAGCTGTCAGTGCCATCTTATAATGGCGAATGTGAGTGCGGCTCCCCACATCTCCCCCTTTCCTTTTAATAAGAGCAATAGGCCACCCATATTAATGAGAGTGGAGATAGAGGTCAAATCCCCAGTGTGCAGGTAAAGGAGCCGTACACGTAACCTCCTCCCAGGCTCATCACCCAGAGGGGTCCTGGTCTGGTCCCGTGTCGTTTTTCCTGGGGAGAAGGACACTTGGACACTCAACCTTCTTGAAAGATGACATGTCTCCCTAGAATAGGCTCATATATGCCGCAGAGCCCTTCTAATGCAGTGCTTAGCCGTGCAACTCTCTCGGGCTGCTGAAGCACACTCACTCTATCCCGTGCAATGAGACTAGCCTCGTGGGATGCAAGAGCTGAGTGGCCAGCGACCTATTGCTTAAGCATAGATATATCAGGGGAAGCACCATGTTCTAGAGCTGCAAGTGCCTGGGCAATAACCACCTTGTCTCTCTCCTAGTTTGGGCCTTAAGCTTACAGACCAACCAAAGAAGCAACACTAATCCACAGCAAAGTGTATCTCCAAATAATCCCACCCATTCTTTAAAGAAGGAAAATGCTGAGGAGATCCAATTGGGTAATCCTTTGGTCAGGGACAGGTCCAAGCGCGTGGAGTTGACCTGAATGATGGCAAGTCTCAATTCCCGAAGGGTCTGTTCAAATTCAGCCGTCCAATTCTGTAACATATACTGAGAAAGACTTTTTAACAAATTAGCTGCCAATCACCCCAGCCACTTCTAAAAGATTTACTGCATTAACCACATAACAGGAATCTGACACAATATTAAGGGGTTCTAAAAAGGTTTTTAAAACTTCTAAAACCACTAAACATTCTACCACTTGAGGTGAATTTTCATTATATTGTTTGGATACTACTTTACCATTAGCCACATAGGCACCTATACCAGTTTTTGGTCCATCAGTATATACCACAATCCCATTTTTAAGTGGGTTTCTTACTGTTATTTGTGGAAACACAACAGATTAATTTTGGGCAAACTGTAAAATTGGATGTTTTGGATAATGGTTATCTATTTGTCCTGAAAAGGAGGTAACTAAAACTGCCCAGTCATTAGATATTAGGTGATATGGGCTCTGTCCTTCCTTGCTCTTGACGTCCTAACCCTTTTCCTTCTTTATAACCCATCTTTGCCATGATATTTCTTGCTTTAGCTGAATACCCTCTCGATGGGGCATTCTCATTGGACAAAATAAGGCCCAAATGGTGCATAATATCCCTTCCCCAGAGGTTAACCAGGAGTGGGAGCACATAAGGTATGAATTTCCCTTGCTGCCCCTCAGAGGATTCCCATGTCAAGGCAACAGAGCTTATAGTGGGACATGATTGATATCCTAGGCCCTGTAATGAATGAGATGACTCTGTGGTGGGCCATGCTTTGGGCCACCAATGTGTAGAGATTATACTTTTATCTGCTCCGGTATCAAGGATGCCTTTAAACTCTTTTCCGTTGATCTTAAGGCAGAGCTTAGGTCTATCATTCAAAGATACAACCAAATAGGCAGAATCATTTCTGGAGGAGCCCATTTTCTTTATCTTAGGTCCTGCAGATTTCTCCCTGGTATTATCAGGGAGGAGCAGCAGCTGAGCTATCCTATCTCCTTTGCTAATAGAAAAAAAACGCCCTTAGGGCTTGAGCACAGGACCTGTATTTCAGGGGAATGTTGACAATCCATAACTCCAGGGTGGCCTACTAAGCCCTGCAAGGTGAGTGAACCCCAGCCGAGAATAAGGCCCATGGTTCCAGGGGTCAAGGATGGCATAGGCTCCACCGGCACTGGCTGAATACTCATTTGAGGCATTAGTAGGAAGTCGGAGGCAGCACGCAGGTCCACCCTTGTGGGTCTTCCTGGGTCGCCTCTCTGACTGTGGAGGAAGGAGTCTGCCCTTTATATCCCTCACAGAGCGACACTGGTCGGCTCTATGATAACCCTTGCCACACTTAGAGCAAAGAGTGAGGGTCCCCCCCTTTTTATCTGGAGCTCTGCAATCTTTCTTTAGATGCCCAGGCTTCCCGCAGTTAAAACATTTCCTCCGATCATTTCTGTCCATGGAGCGTTTTTGGGATTGGAGGATGGCGGCCACTAAGCCTGCATTGGTGAGAGGTCCCCCAAGCTCCCGACAAACCCTGAGCCAGTCTTGTAAGCCTTTGTTCTTTCTTGGGGCTATGGCCGCTTGGCACTCCTGTGTGGCTTGCTCATAAATGAGCTGTTCTACCAGAGGTGTGGCTTGCTCCGAATCTGCAAAAATAGGCTCTGCTGCCTCTGTCACTCTGGCCAAAAAATCTGAGAAGGACTCCTGAGGTCCCTGGACGATCTTTGTTAGTTGTCCAGTGGCTTCACCTGCTCAGGAGAGCGCCTTCCAAGCCCTAATAGCCGTGGAGGAAATTTGGGCATAAGCTCCCCAGTGATAGTTTGTTTGATCAGCAGTATAAGCTCCCTGACCCGTTAACAAGTCAAAAGTCCAATCTCTCTGCTCTGGAGTCAAAGCAGCAGCGTTTGCTCGGGCCTGCGCTTATGCAGCCTCTTGCCATAGAGCTCTCCATTCCATATATTTGCCCATACTAGGGAGAGCGGCTTTTGCAATCATTTGCCAGTTGGCAGGAGTTAGTGCCATGCCGGCAACCCTGTCTAACTGCACCAAGGTAAAATTAGCATTGGTTCCATATTTACAGACCGACTCGGCAAGCTCTTTAATCTGCATATACTCTACCTGAGCGTGGACATGCCCACCCTCGGCTCCTTCAAAAACCGGAAATGCCTGTTGTATTTTCCTTTGTTCCTCCTTTGGAATGAACGAGTCTGCGCATTGCCTCTCTGCCCATTGCCTCTCTGCGCAGGGCTGATGCACTACGCAGGGCGGGGGCTCCGCATAGGGCAGAAGTGCACTATGACCTTGAAGCCGACTGCCCGGAGGCCAAGCAGCAAGCTGGCCTTTGCCAGCTGCTTTTGGCTTTTTCCTTGACCGATTAGTTCGCATTTTATCTGCCTGGTACTTTTTTCTCTCATAACGAGCTGCTTCCTCCTCCAAGTCTGTTTCTTCAGAGGAGCTAAATTTTTCATCTGATTCAGAGCTACTAAGAGCTATCTCCTTAAACTCATCTAGTGATGGGTATGGTTTCTCCTAGAAACCTCCGCTGATTGATCTTTTTTCTTTTGTTTTTTCTCCTTCCTTCCAATCTCTCCCCAGGTATTCTTCCCTGACCTTAACTTTTCCTCGGGTTCAAGACCCTTGGAAAGGCCTGTATACTTATTTTGTGCACCATGTTTCCTCTTTGCTCCTACTCTCTCTCCCCGCTTTACTTCTGATAGATTGTCTTGAATTTCGTCCAGAATCCGCCCTGCCTTAACAACTTGTTGACATGTGAAAAGGAACAAAAGGGCTTCTAACACTAGAGAAAGTTCAAGGCCAAACATACCTTGTAAAGCTATTTCCCACTTTACTTCTGATAGACTGTCTTGAATTTCGTTAGAAAGTTCAAGACCAGACTTACCTTGTAAAGCTGTACTTACGGGTACCCTGTTCCCCAGCTGAAGAGTTCTGAATCCACGTAGTTGAATCCTTCTCAACAGTCTGTGTTGTGGGAACACTTCATTACCACCGTTCCCCAGGTGAAGAGTTCTGAATCCACGCCGGATCCTTCTCAACAGTCTGTTTTACGGGAACCTTTATGACCGTGACCCGCAGTTCTGGTTCCAGAATGAGGGATCTTCCTTGCGCCAGTGATGGTAACTCCTGAGTTTTCTCGTCCCGGGTTTTCTCGTCCCGGGTCTTCTCGTCCTGGGTTTCGGCACCAACTCTTACACGCGTTCGCAACCGGCCAGGAAAGACGCAACAAACCGGAATCTTCTGGGGCAAAAGCTTTATTGCTTACATCTTCAGGAGCAAGAGAGCAAGAGAGAGAATGGCAAAACCCCGTCCCTTTTAAGGAGAATTATCCTCCGCCTAGGATGTGTCACTCCCTGATTGGCTGCAGCCCATCGGCCCAGTTGTCATCACGAGAAAGGCAGAACACGTGGCGGGAAAACTGCCCCTGCACGTGTGCAGATTATTTACTACTTAGAACACAGCTGTCAGTGCCATCTTATAATGGCGAATGTGAGTGCGGCTCCCCACACCAGCAAGCAATGTTTTCTCCGTGGTTCTTGTCTCCAAGTTCCTGCCTTAACTTCTCTCAATGATGGTTGGATTGAGAGATGGCCTGGGAATTGCAAGATGAAATCAATCTTTCCTCTAAGTTGCTTTTGACCAGAGTGTTTTATACAGCCACAGAAATCAAAGAAGGATACATATTGAAAGAATACCTTCTTTTAAAAAAAAATCAAGTGCTATAACAAAAAATATATACCTAAAGATGGGAGCACGCAGACTTGATGTTAAGAAACCAAACAAGTGTGAAGAAAAGTGATCAGACAAGAGATGTAGAATTTGCATAATTTTTTCTCTTAATTTATTTAAGTGGATTTTATTTTTAAAGTAATTTTGAGTTGGCTATTTTAATTGTCAATATTACAAAATTAATAGTGGTCCATAAAAGTGAAAAAATTAGCTAGGCATGAGGCACACATATTTAATTCCAGTATTCAGGAGGCAGTATTTGGTAGATATCTGTGAGTTCAAGTGCATCCTGGCCTATGTAGTAAGATCTTGCTTTAAAACATATTTAAAAATGTCAAATTTCCACTTTAGCACATACTTTCTTTTATTCTCAAAATTGTCTCACATTAGACTATGTGAAGTAGTCTTCTTTTTCTTGAACAAATATTAAAAAATAAAAAGTGAGCTGATCATGGGACTGAGTCAAAGGAAGGGATACTTCTAGATGAACTGAGCATTATTTTATTGTTAGTTTATTTTAAAAAAGGTGAATTCAAAAGCAACTAAGTGGTTGAAGGTGAGATGTAAACATAGGATGTTGAAGTTGTCTCTATATCACAGTCCTTTTTGATGGGTTCAAAAGAAGAGTTCTATGGGTTCAACTCCCTGTCTTCCCATGAGATGCTATGGAGCACCACTAACCACCAAACCAATATACTCCTATTTCGATTCACTAGGTGATCAATGCAAAAAATAAAAATAAAAGTAAAATAAAATAAATTTTAAAATCAGCACCTGAGATTGAGGGCTTCTGGTGTCTGACTGGGGCTCAAATTTAAGATAGATCCAAAGATGCCAACATAATATTTTTAGATCGAGTTGAAGACCATGACATGCCATAAAACATCAACATACATAAGTTGATTGAGGTTAAAAAGCATTTTTTAAAGCAGAATTAGAGAGTTTGAAGGGGAGGAGAAGGTAGCTGGCCAGAAGATCCATTAGAACGGTGTACATTATTCACTCCGGGTTCTGTGTGCCAAGAGTCTTATTCATTCTATAGTGTGGTAAGATACAGACCATTCTTTATCCACTTGATTAATGAGGAAAACTGAGACCTAACAGCCAGTTAAGCAGTAGAGAATGACACCACTGTAAGTGGCAGATCTTGGATCAATGCATATGGCCTTTCTGAGGCTCTCAGACCTTAATTACTATTGAAATAGAGCCACTTAAGCAAATTATTCGTCATAAATCTAGCACTTAAGAAAGAGGAACTATTTTTTCTTTGCCCAGGGTAGTTACATTTTATTATATTTGATTGCTTTTATTTTTAAGTATATTTTAAAAACTGGGTTTATGCATATAATGCTCTTTAGCTCATTAGGTTTCCATTATATGCTTGGAACAATGATCTTTCCCACACTCGTCGTATCACCCTGACCACACTTGGTAGGGCATATATATCCAACAGCCCATCCAACAGAAAATAGAACGCCAATAACCATATTTGGTAATAAATTTGTGAAATAGCTGTCTTCTTCATTATTCATCAGAACACTAAGGACTTTTCCCATTTTGAAATATTTTCATTTGACCTAAGAGATTATAAGAACTCAACAAAAACCCATTAGAGTAAGAACACGCAGTCCATTTCATATTAGTAAAAGCAAGTTTACATATTCAAAGTGTACTATATGCAGAGGAAGCATAATAAACTAAGTTGAATATCTGTGAGGATTATTCACTCCCAATTCTGTCCACTAAGAGAAACTGCTTGGTCCTTAGAAAGTACTGGATACAACCAATGTGCTCAGTAACTCATAGAAACTGTGGTCCCTGTGGTAGGTCCACCCAAGACTAGCCTTATCAACAGTCAGTAGGAAAGGAGAAGCCCCGTGAGCTCTACATGTTACCTCTGTACCATTGACTACTGATACATTCTGGAAGAGGGGAAATCCATCTTTAGTCCACTACCTAGTGCTGAGCCCACCAGCATATCCTTACACAGTTGGCCCTGATCAACTCAGTGAGTCACAAACCAAATGAATAAGCATGATTTGTGGAGAGGAGAGAACTAGGCAGGAACATAAAGAGGGTACATGAGAGTGGTCAGCATGCCCTATGTATATATACAAAACTGCCTAAGAGCAAGTCTAATTAATAAAAATAAATACATTTTAAGACTGAAATTTATAGTTGAGCTAAGAATTTGATGTTAGTAGTATACCTATAAAGAAAAGTAAAAATAAAAACAAAGATTTTGTGATAAATAAAGGTGGCAAACTTGAAAAATATTAACAGATTCCTTAGTTGTCTTATCATTAATTATATCTAAATGGTCATAGGGACAAACTCTGGATAAATTAGTTTAAGCCAAGCACAGTTCACTTAGGGTTATCTCAGTTCATTGTCAAAAAACAGTCAGACAAATAGCAGAATCTTGTGTCCACTGAACTCTCTCCAAAGTCAAATACTTTTTATAACTAGAGCTGGAATTATACAACGGTACTTTAGATCTGTACATGTGTCCATGTCCAATTAGAAAAATGAGAGAAAACAGCCGTTGGACATTCTTAGCCAAAGTGACCATTCATCATATCTTTGAAGACAGTAGACTTTCTGATAATGAACACTAGCATGCCAACAGCTCTTTCCCTGGGTTAGCATCTCTTCAAAGCAGAGAACACAATGTGTTGGGTCATCAAAACATCCAGTTCTGCATTTCACCTAAAATGACATGTAGTACTTAAAGATTATTAAACATGAGCCGTGTGTCAAGCATTGCCATTGAACCTTACAAACACTGAGAGATTCAAACCTCACAAGAGCTCCCAAGGTTGTTCTTCCCAAAGACAAAGACGGCTTTCCCAAGTGACTCACAGACCCATAGGTGTTAAAGTCTTAGAGAAAGGATTCAGAAGCCAAAGTCTGCCATTGCATGGTGCCACCTGTCCCATGTGGAACATGTATCTATTGTCCATCCTCTCCCATGAAGAATTATCCAGTGGTCCTCCTTCATAAAGGAGAATTATCTAGGAATAGTCATCTCTGCTGGTATCATAGAAGCATTTTAGGATAAAGTTCTGTGATCAGAAGACAGAAAGATTCCTACTGAAGTTCTTGGTTTTTTTAGAGGCAAATGAGACTACCTTGATATAGGTGGAAGTATTTTTTTAAGTAAATGTGGAATTATAGTTTCAAATCCAAAAAGAATACAGGAATGAAATATGGCACCAAATTGCCAGTGAGATCCAGGAGTCTGTCGACCACATCCTGGCAGAGAGCCCAGTACAAGGTGCTTGCAGTGTCCAGAAAACCTAAGACTTTCTTCACAGCTGGAAATACTGTCACATAAATCTCACTTTTCTTAATGTTAATGCTATGTCTACTTTCCAGAACTGACTAGAACAGCCATGAAAGTGTTCCACTGTTTGAAGATAGCTGTGGTAGACACTGCCTTATCTTTTCTCCAAACTCAACACCACTGCTTCCTGAGCCCTTGTGTTCCTTTGTTGCCAGGCATTTAATGGCCCAAGTAGAACCTCTAAAAGCAGCTGTTAAACATCAGATTAAGGATGAAACTCATTGTAAGCTAAACTGACTAGTGAGATCTCAGCCCAGGAATCCATCCCATACTTCTTGTTTCCCTGAAAATACTCTCCTCGTTATAGTAAGAGGGCTCATGCATTATTATAATTAAGAAGTAATAGTAATGGGTTATTTTAGATTATTTTTGCTATTGACAGAATATAGTGAAATTACTAAAGATTCCAACATTTGGGGGTTGTCTTGAGATCAACCATGAAAAGTTTAGCAACAGCAATTTGGAAATACACTGGGGCTGGGGAGATGAGTCAGTCAATAAAGTACTTGCTACATAATCATATGGGACTGAGTTGTGATCTCTTAAACTCACAGAATATTCAAGTATGGTGGCACCATCTGTAATTCTATCTCTGAGGAAGTAGAGAGAGGAGACCTAGAGCTTTCTGGCAAGCTTGTCTCAGTGACTAAGAGTCAATGGGTGAGCTACATGTGCAATCAGATACTTTGTCTCAAAACAAAAAGCAAATAGAGAAAAAGAATTTACCTCTGAACTCCACTCATTCATTGACACACATGAGTATGCACACATGTAGACATGTGCTTACACTCATATAAACATGTGCACAAACATAAACACACATGCATACATGTACACAATAAACCAACCTACACATTTGCCCGCACAGGGCCAAGCATACACACACATGCATACAAACATACATACACATGTACACACATGCACACTTGCACACACATCAAATATCATTATCTAAATCATAAAAGAAATTGGTCACAAGTCCCTTCCGGTCAGCACCAGCACGGAGTCCAAGGACACCCCCAAGTTCCCCCTAGAGGACTCTCCACTCGTTCTTAAGACCACCAGTGAGTGGAACACAACTTCTGTTCCAATCCAATCTCGCAGGACCTGAGACAGCATTAGGAAAGCAGGAAACCCGGCCTGACCAGGGTCCCAAGTCCCTTCCAGTCAGCGCCAGCACCGGGTCACCTTGGGCACAGAATCAGCGGACACCCCCAAGGTCCCTACAGGGCAGCTTCTGAGGCAGACCCAGTTTCAGGCTCCAGATATCCGGGCACCTTCCCTGCCAGAGGACAGGTGTCCTCCCCACCCTGGAGGACTTTGCCTGAGTACTTGGGGAAGCCATTTGGGTTCCCAGATCCCTCTGAGACTAGTCTGCGAAGGTGAGAGTGTGGACTAACAGCTTCTGGGATAGGTCCTGTTTCAGGCCTTCATCTTCTGCCAGGAGGCAGGTCTGAACACCAGATATCTGTGCACCTTCCCTGAAAGAGGAGAGCTTGCCTGCAGAGAGTGATCAAACCACTGAAACGCAGGAGAGAGCTAGTCTCCCAGGTATGCTATTAGAGGATAACAGAATGACAGGAGGAACAAGCTCTAACCAGAGGCAACTATAACAATAAACTCCAGAGATTACCAGATGACGAAAGGCAACCATAAGAATCTCACTAACAGAAACCAAGACCACTCACCATCATCAGAATGCAGCACTCCCACCACACGCAGCCCTGGGCACCCCAACACACCCGAAAACATAGACCCGGATTTAAAAGCATATCTCATGATGATGGTAGAGGACATCAAGAAGGACTTTAATAACTCACTTAAAGAAATACAGGAGAACACTGCTAAAGAGTTACAAGTCCTTAAAGAAAAACAGGAAAGGACATCCAAACAGGTGATGGAAATGAATAAAACAATACGAGACCTAAAAAGGGAAGTAGAAACAATAAAGAAAACCCAAAGTGAGGCAATGCTTGGGATAGAAACCCTAGGAAAGAAATCTGGAGCCATAGATGCCAACATCGGCAACAGAATACAAGAGATGGAAGAGAGAATCTCAGGTGCAGAAGATTCCATAGAGAACATCAGCACAACAATCAGAGAAAATGCAAAATGCAAAAAGATCCTAACTCAAAACATCCAGGAAATCCAGGACACAATGAGAAGACCAAACATATGGATAATAGGAGTAGATGAGAATGAAGATTTTCGACTTAAAGGGCCAGCAAATATCTTCAACAAAATTATAGAAGAAAGCTTCCCAAACCTAAAGAAAGAGATGCCCATGAACATACAAGAAGCCTACAGAACTCCAAATAGACTGGACCAGAAAAGGAATTCCTCCCAACACATAATAACCAGAACAACAAATACATTAAATAAAGATAGAATTTTAAAAGCAGTAAGGGAAAAAGGTCTAGTAACATATAAAGGCAGGCCTATCAGAATTATGCCAGACTTTTCACCAGACACTATAAAAGCCAGAAGATCCTGGACAGATGTTATACAGACACTAAGAGAACACAAATTCCAGCCCAGGCTACTATACCCAGCCAAACTTTCAATTACCATAGATGGAGAAACCAAAGTATTCCATGACAAAACCAAATTAACACTTTATCTTTGCACGAATCCACCCCTTCAAAGGATAATAACAGAAAAAAAAACAATACAAGGACAGAAACCATGCCCCAGATACAGCAAGAAAATAATCCTTCAACAAACCTAAAAGAAGACAGCCACAAGAACAGAATGCCAACTCTAACAACAAAAATGATAGGAAGCAACAATTACTTTTCCTAAATATCTCTTAATATCAATGGATTCAACTCCCCAATAAAAAGACATAGAGTAACAGACTGGCTACACAAACAGGACCCAACATTTTGCTGCTTGCAGGAAAACCATCTCGGGAAAAAAAAACAGATACTACCTCAGAATGAAAGGCTGGAAAACAATTTTCCAAGCAAATCGTCTGAAGAAACAAGCTGGAGTAGCCATTCTAATATCTAATAAAATTGACTTCCAACCCAAAGTTATCAAAAAAGTCAAGGAGAGACACTTCATACTAATCAAAGGTAAAATCCTCCAAGAGGAACTCTCAATTCTGAATATCTATGCTCCAAATGCAAGGGCAGCCACATTCATTAAAGAAACTTTAGTAAAGCTCAAAGTACACATTGCACCTCACACAAAAATAGTGGGAGACTTCAACACACCACTTTCATCAATGGACAGATCATGGAAACAAAAACTAAACACAGAAACAGTGAAACTAACAGAAATTATGAAACAAATGGATTTAACAGATATCTACAGAATATTTTAACCTAAGACAAAAGGATATACCTTCTTCTCAGCACCTCATGGTACCTTCTCCAAAATTGACCACATAATTGGTCACAAAACTGGTCTCAGGAGATACAAAGATATTGAAATTGTCCCATGCATGCTATCAGATAACCATGGACTAAGGCTGATCTTCAATAACAAAATAAATAACAGAAAGCCAACATTCACGTGGAAACTAAACAACATTCTACTCAACGTTTCCTTGGTCAAGGATGAAATAAATTAAGAAATTAAAGACTTTTTAGAGTTTAATGAAAATTAAGCAACAACATGCCCAAACTTATGAGACACAATGAAAGCATTTTTAAGAGGAAAACTCGTAGCCCTGAGTGCCTCCAAAAAGAAACTAGAGAGAACACACACTAGCAGCTTGACAACACACCTAAAAGCTCTAGAACAAAAGGAAGCAAATTCACCCAAGTGGAGTAGATGGCAGGAAATACTCAAACTCAGGGGCGAAATCAACCAAGTGGAAACAAGAACTATTCAAAGAATCAACCAAATGAGGAGCTGGTTCTTTGAGAAAATCAACAAGGTAGATAAACCCTTAGCCAGACTCACTAGAGGGCACAGGGACAACATCCTAATTAACAAAATCACAAATGAAAAGGGAGACATAAGAACAGATCCTGAAGAAATCCAAAACACCATCAGATCCTTCTACAAAAGGCTATATTCAACAAAACTGGAAAACCTGGATGAAATGAACAAATTTCTAGAAAGATACCAGATACCAAAGTTAAATCAGGATCAGGTTGATGATCTAAACAGTCCTATATCCCCTAAAGAAATAGAAGCATTCATTAATAGTCTCCCAACCAAAAAAAGCCCAGGACCAGATCAGGTTTAGTACAGAGTTCTATCAGACCTTCAAAGAAGATCTAACTCCAGTTCTGCACAAACTATTCCAAAAAATAGAAGCAGAAGATACTCTACCTAATTCATTCTAAGAAACCACAATTACTCTGATACCTAAACCACAAAAAGACCCAACAAAGATAGAGAACTTCAGACCAATTTCCCTTATGAATATAGATGCAAAAATACTCAATAAAATTCTCACTAACAGAATCCAAGAACACATCAAAACAATCATCCATCCTGACCAAGTAGCTTTCATCCCAGGGATGCAGGGATGGTTCAATATACAGAAATCCATCAATATAATCCAGTATATAAACAAACTCAAAGACAAAAAAACACATGATCATCTCGTTAAATGGGGAGAAAACATTTGACAAAATCCAATACCATTCACGATAAAAGTCTTGGAAAGATCAGGAATTCAAGGCCCATACGTAAACATGATCAAAGCAATCTATGGCAAACCAGCAGCCAACATCAAAGTAAATGGTGAGAAGCTTGAAGCATACTCACTAAAATAAGAGACTAGACAAGACTGCCCACTTTCTCCCTACCTATTCAACATAGTACTTGAAGTCCTAGCCAGAGCAATTCAACAACAAAAGGAGATCAAGGGTAAACAAATTGGAAAGGAAGAAGTCACAATATCACTTTTTGCAGATGCTATGATAGTATATATAAGTGACCCTAAAAATTCCACCAGAGAACTCCTAAACCTGATTACCAGCTTCAGTGATGTAGCTGGATATAAAATTACTTCAAACAACTCAATGGCCTTTCTGTACACAAAGGATAAACAGGCTGAGAAAGAAATTAGGGAAACAACACCCTTCTCAATAGTCACAAATAATATAAAATACTTTGGCATGACTCTAAGGAAGTGAAATATCTGTATGATAAGAACTTCAAATCTCTGAAGAAAGGAATTAAAGATCTCAGAATATGGAAAGATCTCCCATGGTCATGGATTGGCAGAATCAATATAGTAAAAATGGCTATCTTGCCAAAAGCAATCTACAGATTCAATGCAATCCCCATCAAAATTCCAACTCAATTGTTCAACGAATTAGGAAGGGCAATCTGTAAATTCATCTGGAATAACAAAATACCTAGGATAGCAAAAACTCTTCTCGAGGATAAAAGAACCTCTGGTGGTATCACCATGCCTGACCTAAAGGTGTACTGCAGAGCAATTGTGATAAAAATTGCATTGTACTGGTATAGCAACAGACAAGTAGACCAATGGAATAGAATTGAAGAACCAGAAATGAACCCACACACCTATGGTCACTTGATCTTTGACAAGGGAGCTAAAACCATCCAGTGGAAAAAAAGACAGCATTTTCAACGAATGGTGCTGGCACACTGGAGGTTAACATGTAGAAGAATGTGAATTGATCCATTCCTATCTCCTTGTATTAAGGTCAAATCTAATTGGATGAAGGAACTCCACGTAAAACCAGAGAAATTGAAACTCATAGAGGAGAAAGTGGAAAAAAAAGCCAAGATGATATGGCCACAGGGGAAAAATTCCTGAATAGAACAGCAATGGCTTGTGCTGTAAGATCGAGAATAGACAAAAGGGACCTCATAAAATTGCAAAGCTTCTGCAAGGCAAAAGACACCGTCAATAAGACTAAAAGGCCACCAACAGATTGGGAAAGGATCTTTCCCTATCCTAAATCAGATAGGAGACTAATATCCAAGATATATAAAGAACCCAAGTAGGTGGACTCCAGAAAATCAAAAAACCCCATTAAAAATGGGGCTCAGAGCTAAACAAAGAATTCTTACCTGAGGAATACCGAATGGCAGAGAAGCACCTAAAAAAATGTTCAGCATCCTTAATCATCAGGGAAATGCAAATCAAAACAACCCTGAGATTCTACCTCACACCAGTCAGAATGGCTAAAATAAAAATTTCAGGTGACAGTAGATGCTGGCGAGGATGTGGAGAAAGAGGAACACTCCTCCATTGTTGGTGGGATTGCAAGCTTCTATAACCACTCTGGAAATCATTCTGGTGGTTCCTCAGAAAAATGGACATAGTACTACCGAAGGATCCCGCAATACCTCTCCTGGGCATTTATCCAGAAGATGTTCCAACCGGTAAGAAGGACACATGCTCCACTATGTTCATAGCAGCCTTATTTATAATAGCCAGAAGCTGGAAAGAACGCAGATGCCCCTCAACAGAGGAATGCATACAAAAAATATGGTACATTTACACAATGGAGTACTACTCAGCTATTAAAAAGAATGAATTTATGAAATTCCTAGGCAAATGGATGGACATGGAGGGCATCATCCTGAGTGAGGTAACCCAATCACAAAAAAACTCACACAATATGTACACACTGATAAGTGGATATTAGCCCAGATACTTAGAATACCCAAGATATAAGATACGATTTATGAAACACGTGAAAATCAAGAAGAATCAAGACCAAAGTGTGGACACTTTGCCCCTTCTTAGAATTGGGAACAAAACACCTATGGAAGGAGTTACAGAGACAAAGTTTGGAGCTGATACGAAAGGATGGTCCATCTAGAGACTACCATACCTGGGGATCCATCCCACAATCAGCCTCCAAACACTGACACCATCGCATACACTAGCAAGATTTTGCTGAAAGGACCCGGATATAGCTGTCTCTTGTGAGACTATGCCGGGGCCTAACAAACACAGAAGTGGATGCTCACAGTCAGCTATTGGATGGATCACGGGACCCCCAATGTAGGAGCTAGAGAAAGTAACCAAGGAGCTAAACCCTATAGGTGGATCAGCAATATGAACTAACCAGTACCCGCCGGAGCTCATGTCTCTAGCTGCATATGTATCAGAAGTTGGCCTAGTAGGCCATCAGTGGAAGGAGAGGCCCATTGGTCATGCAAACTTTATATGCCTCAGTACATGGAAATGCCAGGGCCAAGAAGTAGGAGTGGGTGGGTAGGGGAGTGGGGGCGGGTATGTGGGACTTTTGGGATAGCACTGGAAATGTAAATGAAGAAAATACCTAATTAAAAAAATAGAAAGCCTGTATACTTATATTTTGTGAAACTAGAGTCCTTATATTATGCTCCTTGAAGCCATACAAATAAGGAAATTATGCACTCATTTATGTATATTCTTTGAAGCAAAAATGCTGTATTTTGTAACATAAGAAATTGTCTCATTTCATTGTCATTAAGTCAAGTTCTAGGTTCACATTGATAATGTTTTTTAATCTCTCAAGAAGATCAAATTAAGTCTGAGGCAGATGCTCAGATCTTAATGCTACCATCACAAGAACTGTCTCTACTAGGAATCCAGAGGAAGTATGTTTGAATCAGTGAATAAATAAAGTGGGGTTGGAAAATCGTATGCATGTGGGAAGAAGCCAAATTAATGCTAGCTTCAAGTTCAACCTTCTGAAATTTGTTAAAGGGCAAGATTATGTAATATCATGCAGTAAATCTCTCAAAAATATATTCTATTCTGTTACATCAGACTTAGAATAACTCCTCTTGACCTAACACAGAAATAACCTGTCAACTCTTTCAACCGGTCTCATCAAGTGCTCTCATACTGATGTTCATCGTGTTGCCATGGAAATCATCCTCGAGTTTACATTTTCGAAGTATCTGAATAGTGTCTCATTTGATGACAGTGGGGCTTGTGCTGAAGGTAATTTGGTCTTTCTTCAACAATACTGTAAGTCCTTTAGAATCTCACAGTGTCTCAAGAGTGCCACTGTGAACATCAGTTACCATGTTAATGTGGTGTGAATGCAGATAATGGCTTATAGGTCAGAAGATCCCATACCAAGAAATTTCTGTAGATTATGATACATAAACAAATCCTTATCCCTAGAGAGGGTTTTTTTCCCCCTAGAGAAAAGAATTCTGAACAAAATATATCTGAATAAAACAACATTATCCAAGGTTTCTTAGCATAATTCCAGCCTCATTCCTCTACTTCTGTTGAAGTTAACAAGCAGACTGGCTGTATTTTAACTTGACATAAGCGATTTTATTAAACCAGCCATGCCCACTAAATTAATAGCTGGAGGTTTTTTGATCTACTTTCCTCTGTGGACTAGATACTGACTTGATAAAGGGAATAATGTAGTCTCAGCAATCCTAAATCCAGGGCATTAGAATAATACAACGCCAAGGGTTCTCTGGACCCTGCCTAGGAAGAAGACAGCCAGAGATCATGCGGGCCAGCCCCCCTACCCCTTCTATTGAACAAATGGTGCTAATATTCTCTACCCCCAGCTCTGGAAATGGAGAAATGGAGCTTCCTGTGATGCTCTGTGGGGTTAGCCAGATTGCCACTTTACAGGCATGTCTCTCCTTGCAATAATGAGCCTTTCTACTTACACCTGAACCTGACTCATTAAGTGAGGATCATACCATTGGGAAGATTTGGCAGCCACGGAAATTTAAACAAACAAACAAAAAAATCCTGAACTAGTCCTTAAGAAGGCAGAGTTGGCACTAGAGGTTAAGTGTACTGGCTGTTCTTCCAGAGGTCCTCAGTTCAATTCTCAGCAACCATATAGTATCTCACAACCATCTATAATGGGTTCTAATACCCCCTTTTCTGGCATGCATGTGTACATGCAGATAGAGTACCCATACATAAAAATAAAAAAAACAGATGAAGGAGAAGGAGGAAGAGGGGGAGGAGGAGGAGAAGGAGGAGAAGGAGAAGGAAAGGAGAAGGAGAAGAAGAAAGCAGAGTTGCTGAAGAAAGCAGAAATTCAACACAGAAAGCTGTGTAAGGTAAATTGAGATGCAAATGACTTCCTGAAACAAACAAAAAACCATGACTTTGAAAAAAATTATGACATTTGCTTCTAATACTTGAACTTTGAATCACAAACAGATGAAAAAGACACAGAGAACAACCATAAGGAAAATAAAGTGCACAGGCGTTATGCATTTGCCTACCATGCAGAAGGCCCTGAATTCAGTCCCTGTACTAGAAACAGACACACACAGGATAGATAGATAGATAGATAGATAGATAGATAGATAGATAGATAGATAGATAGATAGATAGATGATAGATAGATAGATAGATAGATAGATAGATAGATAGATAGATAGATAGATAGATACTATCATGAACAATAGTAGGAAGCATAGTCAACTCACAATTCACAGAAGCAATGTGAATTATAAGCTCAAAGGAGCATAGTGGTTCAATCTGTAACCTTCATACCAGGGATACTCAGCAGGACGATTGCTGCAGGTTTCCAGCACTGTCTGGAACTCTCACAATTATCAGGTACCAAATAACCCAAAGCTGCACAGCAAGACACTGACTCAAAACCAAAGATGGAGAAGGGGGAGGAAGAGGAAATTGACAGGCACAAATGGTTTTGAGAAGGATACAGACATACTTTTGCTAGGCATATACTATGAGAGTTTTTAAAGTCAGAAAACAAATTGGAAATTGTTGCTACCTTCTAGACAGACACAACAGTAATAACAAAGTGGTTGCTGGCAAGAGAACTCCATCAGACATCCCCTCTGCAATATTTCAAAGCTACAGGAAAATGAAATTCCCTTCACAGCTCACTAGACAAAATGACTGTAAAATCAATACTTCCCTTATCTGTCCAGGCTCAAAAGTACTCTGCAAATGTATCAGACAAATACCACGCTTCAGGATAATTCTTGAAAAAGTAGTCTAACACACAGAAAATGAATCACAATAGTGAAGACAGGAAAGATACGAGTAGGGGCTACTAATCTATGAATCTCTGTAATGGGGAAAACAACCATGGCTGAAAAAGAAAGAAAGTGAGGAGATAGGGGAACTATAGCCAAGCACCAGCTTGCATGTTATTATTTGTTTAGATTTTTCAAACATATAATTGTAGTGTGTGTGTATGTGTGTGTGTGTGTGTGTGTGTGTGTGTGTGTGTGTGTATCTGCCAAAGTGTATATGTGTAGGTCAGTTCTCTCCTTCCACCATGTGAGTTCTAGACTTGAACTGAAGTCATCAGACCGGATGGAAGATGCTCTTACCTGCTCAGCCATTTTACTGTCACTGTGTCATTTTATAAGTCACCATTTAACAGGGTGGTGATGACACTGACTTGATAGCTTAAGATGGAGAAAGCTGCCTAAGTGTTTATAAACATTTCTATTTAAATAGTGGTGTGTTTTTCTATGCCCTAGATAGGAAAGAACAGCCTGTGACTGTCATGGTGAAGACCACTGAGGCTTTACATGGTGTCACCCTCTCCAGCCTTGTGAGTGAATATGTCCCATGGTATGCTAAACTAAAAGGATGTTAGAATGCCCTGTGTGCGGCATCAAAAGGGATGAGAGCAATGGTGGCACACTTAATTTTTTTCCACGTATAAGCATTTTCTCACAGCTTTCATGTATTTGGAGAGAACCCAGAATTTGCGGGGGCAGATCTGGACACATGCATTATGTATGTGAGACACATGGTAACATGCACAGAGATAATTCATACACACCAAACACAAATTCAGGACATTAGCACTTCCAAACAGAGCACTGGAAGATAGCTCAGTTGGTGAAGTGTTTGCAGTGCAAACAGGAGGGTCTGAACTTGATCCCAGGAACCTACATAAGACCCAGGAGTGAGAAAAAAAGTTTCTGGGGAGGCAGAGACAGGAGTCCCCCTGAGGCTTTTTGGCCAAGCAGCCACTGTGTCCTAGTTATCAGCTATAAGAAAATGGGAGACCCTATCTCAAAGGTCACCGCGTGTTTATGTCGTTCTCTGGCCTGCCCATGCATATGTGTGTGGTCAGCCGCACACACATGCATCCACATGCACATATACAAAATGGATCTAGGTCACAACCCAGACAACATGCCTCTATACATGCCTGGTACTCCTTATTTGAATATTGACTCAGATGACTTGAAGATTGTCCATCTCTGCACTGGTGAAGACAACACAATTAAAGAACATTTGAAGGGCCAGTGGTACCCCTCATTTTACTTTTGTTGCTAATAAAGGAGCCCCGGACACTGTTTTCACACCATGAAGTTACACAGTCAAGGCATTTAACATTATGGGTTCCATCATTAGCTTGGTGAAAATGCACCAGGGCAGTAGGTTTGTAGAGATCAGAAGAATTGTCAGGGCACCATCCTACAGTGTGACCTTGGAGCATTTTCATGGTCTACAAAGGAGAGGGGAGACTTCTAACAAGGATTCTGTAGTATTATCTTCAAAATAAATGTAAAAGAAAAGGTTCAATATTGATGTTCAAAGTTTGTGTGTTTCTTTATATTCAGCCTTCCATGGGTCAGAGGCCACAGAGCTACAACTGACTCTGTTAAGTTAAATTTGTAAAAGACGAATCTAAGTCTGAATTATTTTGTAGTTTTGTTTCTTCTTACACATAGAGTATTTTTCAAAATAAATTATGCCTTCATCTTGAAATACATAGAAAACACTGTTATTTTCTTACAATTGAATTTTCTGCAATATAATGCAAACTTTACATAGCTAATTTTTAAAATCCATTGTATTTAAGGTCCATCAAGAATTCAGCAAGTGGAAATCTGCTCTCATTTTCAAGGAAATACTTTCTTCTCTCTGTACTCTATTGTCATTTAAAAAAAAATGAATTGGGACTTGGGACACCATTGAGTCAGTAAAATATTTGTCATACAAGCATAAAGGCCTGGATTCAGATCCCTATAACCCATGTGGGTAAAGGGCTCAGTGGTATGTATCTGTGATCTTAACTCTGATGAGGGGAAAGCAACAGAGGCTCTGGGTCTCTCTGGGCAGAGACTGGCTAGTCTAAGCGAGTTGGTGATCTCCTTGTTAAGGCTCTTTCACAAAAAAAAAAATGTACTGTGGAGAGCAATTAAGGAAGACACATAATGTTGAACTCTGGTCTCCATATGTATACACAAACATCCATATACATGAATATATATATATATGAATATATATATATACATAACATAATACAAATATACATGTGTACAAATGCTACATGGAAAAGAAACCTTTTCAAATTAATAAGGACTCATCAAGTTTCCCTTCTTGTGGAAATAGGATTTCAAGATGCCTTCAGAAAATAATATCACAAAGATTAAACCAAGAAATACTTGCTAAGACCCTCAGCAAGAAAAAAAAAATTGCATTTTTGTTTTTGTTTGTGTTTTTTAATTTAAAGGATGCCCTATGAATCAGTACTTAAATTAGGACTGATTAAAGAGTCAGGCAGGAGGGAGCCTTTTCACCACCTCTAATGTCTTGTCCCTTGGTTTGGGAAGAACACATGTTCCAGAGCAACCCTGTTCCTTCACTGTCACTTACCAGAGGCATACCTCAGAGAGAAGAGTCTACAGCTCCTGTTCCCAGGCAGTTCTGGTCAGCACATATTTGCATCTCATCATCTATTGGGGTTTCCATGGCATTGAAGAAATACCATGACCACAGCAACTCATAAAGGAAAGCATTTAATTGGAGCTGGCTTACAGTTCAGAGGTTAATCCATGACCATCGTGGTGGGAGTATAGTGGTGCACAGGTAGCCCTGGCGCTGGAGAGGAAGCTGAGAGTTTTAAATATTGGTTGGCAGGCAGCAGGAAAGAGTGACACTGGGCCTGGTTTGAGCTTCTGGAACCTAAAAAACCATTTCCTTTAGTCTCTCTTCCATACTTTGTCACTGTATCTCCTCCTATGGGTATTTTGTTCACTCTTCTAAGAAGAACCGAAGTAGCCCCATTTTGGTCTTCCTTCTTCTTGAGCTTCATATGGTCTGGAAATTGTACCTTGGGTACTCTGAGCTTCTCGGCTAATATCCACTTATCAGTGACTGCACACCATGTGTATTCCTTTGGTGATTTTCTAGTTCCATCCAATTTGCCTAAGAATTTCATGAATTCATGTTTTTAATAGCTATGTAGTACTCCATTGTGTAAATGTTCACAATTTTTGTATCCATTCCTCTGTTGAGGGACATCTGGGTTCTTTCCAGCTTTAACCACTTTTGTGGATACCAACAAGTGCTTGCTGACAGGAGCCTGATACAGCTTTCTTCTGAGAGGCTCTGCCAGTGCCTGAAAAATACAGAGGTGGATGCTCTCAGCCAACCATTGGACTGAACACAAGTTCCCCAGTGGAGGAGCTAGAGAGAGGACCCAAGGAGCTGAAAGGGTTTGCAGCCCCAAAGGAGGAACAATATGAACCAACCAGTACCCGCAGAGCTCCCAGGGATTAAACACTAACCAAGGAGTACATGTGGAGGCACCCATGGCTCCAGCCCCATATATAACAGAGGATGGCCTTGTTAGACATCAATAAGAAGAGAAGCCCTTGGTCCTGTGAAGGCTTGATGCCCCAGTATATGGGAATGCCATAACAGGGAAGCAGCAGTGAATGGGTCGGTAGACAGGGAAAGAAGGGATGGGATAGGGGGCTTTCGTGGGGGAAACAAGGAAAGAGGATAGCATTTGAAATATAAATAAAGAAAATAATTTTTTTAAAAGTCCATATCCTTCAAAATGGCCACACCTACTCTAACAAGGCCACACCTACCAATAGTGCCACTCCCTATGAGCCTATGGGTGCCATTTTCATTCAAACTGCTACATATCACCACACAGCTAAGCAGCAAAGACACAAAATTCAGTCTCCTGGGCTCAGGTTATGAGAGTTAAGTGGCAGGCAAAGAAGATCATGCCAACTCTCCACTACTCTTTCGGAGGGAATACTTATTGAAGTCCTGCTTTAGTTGCAACATTTTTTAGTGATTTCACATTTCAAAACGTTCATTGCAAAATAAAGAGTACAGAGGGGAGAGTACGTTTGACTTCCAGTTCAGTCTCAAGAGCCAACTACTGTTAACATTTTGATAATAAATATCACCACTATTGTCAAACAGATATTTATAGCCTTATAAATAAAATATATGCATGTCCTATAACCTTGTCCTTTCATCTACCAGTAAACCAGAAACATACTTTGATGTCATTAATTTTTAAGCAACACACCATATTTTAGCACAACCTCCAGCTCCGCTATAAGCCATTTGTTTAAGAAATCTTTAAGACCTTTTTGCCTTGATGTGTGTGTGTGTTGTGTGTGTGTGTGTGTGTGTGTGTGTGTGTGTGTGTGTGGCATACATAAGTTCCTATTTATGTTCTCATGTGTGAAGGCTCATGGGAGTTTCCAGGTACTCACGTGCTGTGTGTGAATGGGGATAGAGGTCTCACATTGACACTGAATATTTTCCTAGATCACTCTACATTATTTATTTGAGGGGGATGTGTGGTTCCTCTCAAATGAACAGAGAGCTCATAGATCAGCCAGTCTAATTAGCCAGCGTGTGCCAGGGATCCCTGTCTCTGCCTCCTGAGTGCTGAGAATGCAGGTCCTATTTTACCTTCCCAGCCTTTTGCATGTGCTCTGAGGATCTGCACTCTGGTCTCCTTTATCCTCCCATCTCTCCAGCCTTTTGCTCCTACTGAGCAATGCTATAACAAAAATCCTTGTAGTTACATTTCAAGGTAGATGCATGGTAACTGATACCCCACCACTCCCTTCCTGTTGCTCACTGCTCTATTCCAAAAAGTAAGTGCAAACTTTTACCCCTGAAGTACTGTCACTCACTAGTTCTCTCACTATGCCCTGTGCTGTGTAATATCTATATATTGCTGTACAACAAATTGCCTGCAAAGCTTCATGCCTTACAGTAATGAACATTTGGGATATTTGTTTGTTTTTGTGGATAAGAAATCCGGCCTAGACTAAACTGGTTTGCTGTGAATATTGTCTTCCTGGCAAATCGAAGGAGTAAGAGTTGTGTTTTCTCACTAGGCCACTAGTGCCACAGGGCACTCTGTTCCCATAGAATAGATAATGTTAGGGAAGCTTGCTTTATCAGGGCAAGCAAAGAAGATTGTAGGGGAGAGATGGCAGGAAAGGCCAACACCATTTTTAGTAACCTAATCCAGTCACTTTTGTTTCACTAGAAGTAAATCACTAGGCCAACCCCAACTTAAAAAAAAAAAAAAAAAAAAGAGGGGAATTATGTAAGGATATGTCAGGAAGTGGGGATAATTCACAGTACGAGGAAGAAAGATGATTACTTCTGTTCCCATCACCACATTAAGCAATGTTCAAACAGCTACCCCTGGGAATGCAGCCGTATGTGTACAATTGCTATGTGCAATGACTGGCATGCAATACGTCCCATAATGCCGGCATCAACAGGAACATCATCTACCATGACCTTATCACACTGTGATAATATGACACCATTACTACGTCACAGAAAACTGCTAACAGTATATGGAACCACTGTAATTTAGCAGTCTGTGATTAAGCCTGACTCATATGTGTATTATATAAGTGTATGTGCATACACAAAACGGCACACATATTCAATGTGTGAAACTTCATGAATCAACTTAAGCCTTTTATTCGTGTTTCATTTCCTCTTTCTGAAGTGCCACTCCCATACCTGCCAGGTCTGGTGCCTTTCATCATTCAGATATGTGTATACAGATGTTTTTAGTCATTCTAAATCAATCTCCCAAAAGTCCATGCACAGCAACCTACATCTAGACCAATGCTTGATACTTGTATTACTTATCTTCCTACCTTCCTTCTTGCTTGAATATAAACACCAATCGAGGGAAGTCTTGGATGCCTCAGTCATTACTTCTGCCTGGCAGTAATTGTTGCATATTTCCATGTATGATCTGGAACACTTCACATACTGTTGTTCAGAAAAGCATCTGCTGCAGAAGAAGGGCAGAATGCACAAATGTAAACAAATGGCGCTCTCAGAATATTACCTCAAAAAATAGAATGACATGGTCAAAACTTCAACAGTGTTCCCTTTGAAGTAAGCATCTTCATGCTGGAGAACCTGGTTCACGTTCAACTGGGATGTGAAGCAGTACAATGAAGGAGCAGACATTTGTCACAAATACACAGAACACTGCCATACTCTCCTGGAACAGTTTGATACCCAAAATGACCCTCTGTTTCCTTTAAAACATTGACAAGTCCCCAGATCCTTGCCTTAAAACACCTAGCTTTCCAGTGGACATGCTTTCCCAGGGTCCTGTAATTCCTGAATTTAACTCAATGGGTTGCTTCTTTGTAGACAGAGAAAACAAAAGTGAGCAAAAGAAGCTAGGACCATCCTTACATGGAAAAAAAAGGTTAAAAATAAAGAAGGAAAGAATATCACTACAAAAATCATTCTATCAGTAATTCCAACAATCCTTTTCACAGGCTGCTGTCTTGAGACCTGACCTAGAACTTTATCGTAAAAAACAAAGTGAAGTCAGTTGCTCTGATGCTGCTTATGTAATCATGAACACTGATCTTATGTAATATTTTCATTTATTCTTTGATGAGATCTACCTTCCACTTCTGGTTCCCATGAGAAATTGGAGCACATCCCCCTCCCAACTGCATGTCCTCTTCTTTAATTTCTATCTTTATTATCATGATTTAACCCACAGAGTCAAACATATACAAAGGTATAGCATCATTCATCGGGGAATGGATGACTTAATAGGAGCCGGATGTTCTGTCCCCCATCCCAGAGAAAAGCCGCTCTCTTTCAGCAGCCATCAGCTATAATGCAGCTAACAGGGGTGGAGCCTCAGATGCCTCTTCTGCTCCCATGCTGAAAGCTTTAACTGCCTTGACTTTGGCCAGGGCTTATGCAAATAACCAAGCTGCATAAATTATGATTTTGGAAAAAATTATAGCTTTTAAAATGAGCCCCTTCTGCCAAAAAATGATTTTCCTTCTTATAAGTCTACCTAAGTCTGAGCTTCCTAAGTCAGTATGGTCTAATACTGTCACTATGTTAGACATGCACTATGGATAAACCCTTAGCTAGACTCACTAGAGGGCACAGGGACAAAATCCTAATTAACAAAATCAGAAATGAAAAGGGAGACAGAACAACAGATCCTGAAGAAATCCGAAACACCATCAGATCATTCTATAAAAGGCTATACTCAACAAAACTGGAAAACCTGGATGAAATGGACAAATTTCTGGAAAGACACCAGGTACCAAAGTTGAATCAGGATCAAGTTGACCATCTAAACAGTCCCATATCCCCTAAAGAAATAGAAGCAGTTATTAATAGTCTCCCAGCCAAAAAAAGCCCAGGACCAGACAGGTTTAGTGCAGACTTCTATCAGACCTTCAAAGAAGATCTAATTCCAGTTCTGCACAAACTATTTCACAAAATAGAAGTAGAAGGTACTCTACCCAACTCATTTTATGAAGCCACTATTACTCTGATAACTAAACCACAGAAAGATCCAACAAAGATAGAGAACTTCAGACCAATTTCTCTTATGAATATCGATGCAAAAATCCTCAATAAAATTCTCACTAACCGAATCCAAGAACACATTAAAGCAATCATCCATCCTGACCAAGTAGGTTTTATTCCAGGGATGCAGGGATGGTTTAATATACGAAAATCCATCAATGTAATCCATTATATAAACAAACTCAAAGACAAAAACCACATGATCATCTCGTTAGATGAAGAAAAAGCATTTGACAAGATCCAACACCCATTCATGATAAAAGTCTTGGAAAGATCAGGAATTCAAGGCCCATACCTAAACATGATAAAAGCAATCTACAGCAAACCAGTAGCCAACATCAAAGTAAATGGAGAGAAGCTGGAAGCAATCCCACTAAAATCAGGGACTAGACAAGGCTGCCCACTTTCTCCCTACCTTTTCAACATAGTACTTGAAGTATTAGCCAGAGCAATTCGACAACAAAAGGAGATCAAGGGGATACAAATGGGAAAAGAGGAAGTCAAAATATCACTTTTTGCAGATGATATGATAGTATATATAAGTGACCCTAAAAGTTCCACCAGAGAACTCCTAAACCTGATAAACAGCTTCGGTGAAGTAGCTGGATATAAAATAAACTCAAACAAGTCAATGGCCTTTCTCTATACAAAGAATAAACAGGCTGAGAAAGAAATTAGGGAAACAACACCCTTCTCAATAGTCACAAATAATATAAAATATCTCGGCATGACTCTAACTAAGGAAGTGAAAGATCTGTATGATAAAAACTTCAAGTCTCTGAAGAAAGAAATTAAAGAAGATCTCAGAAGGTGGAAAGATCTCCCATGCTCATGGATTGGCAGGATCAACATTGTAAAAATGGCTATCTTGCCAAAAGCAATCTACAGATTCAATGCAATCCCCATCAAAATTCCAACTCAATTCTTCAACGAATTAGAAGGAGAAATTTGCAAATTAATCTGGAATAAAAAAAAAAACCGAGGATAGCAAAAACTCTTCTCAAGGATAAAAGAACCTCTGGTGGAATCACCATGCCTGACCTAAAGCTTTACTACAGAGCAATTGTGATAAAAACTGCATGGTACTGGTATAGAGACAGACAAGTAGACCAATGGAATAGAATTGAAGACCCAGAAATGAACCCACACACCTATGGTCACTTGATCTTCGACAAGGGAGCTAAAACCATCCAGTGGAAGAAAGACAGCATTTTCAACAATTGGTGCTGGCACAACTGGTTGTTATCATGTAGAAGAATGCAAATCGATCCATTCCTATCTCCTTGTACTAAGGTCAAATCTAAGTGGATCAAGGAACTTCACATAAAACCAAAGACACTGAAACTTATAGAGGAGAAAGCGGGGAAAAGCCTTGAAGATATGGGCACAGGGGAAAAAATTGCTGAACAGAACAGCAATGGCTTGTGCTGTAAGATCGAGAATTGACAAATGGGACCTAATGAAACTCCAAAGTTTCTGCAAGGCCAAAGACACTGTCAATAAGACAAAAAGACCACCAACAGATTGGGAAAGGATCTTTACCTATCCTAAATCAGATAGGGGACTAATATCCAACATATATAAAGAACTCAAGAAGGTGGACTTCAGAAAATCAAATAACCCCATTAAAAATGGGGCTCAGAACTGAACAAAGAATTCTCACCTGAGGAATACCAAATGGCAGAGAAGCACCTGAAAAAAATGTTCAACATCCTTAATCATCAGGGAAATGCAAATCAAAACAACCCTGAGATTCCACCTCACACCAGTCAGAATGGCTAAGATCAAAAATTCAGGTGACAGCAGATGCTGGCGTGGATGTGGAGAAAGAGGAATACTCCTCCATTGTTGGTGGGATTGCAGGCTTGTACAACCACTCTGGAAATCAGTCTGGCGGTTCCTCAGAAAATTGGACATAGTACTACCGGAGGATCCAGCAATACCTCTCCTGGGCATATATCCAGAAGATGCCCCAACTGGTAAGAAGGACACATGCTCCACTATGTTCATAGCAGCCTTATTTATAATAGCCAGAAGCTGGAAAGAACCCAGATGCCCCTCAACAGAGGAATGGATACAGAAAATGTGGTACATCTACACAATGGAGTACTACTCAGCTATTAAAAAGAATGAATTTATGAAATTCCTAGCTAAATGGATGGACCTGGAGGGCATCATCCTGAGTGAGGTAACACATTCACAAAGGAACTCAGACAATATGTACTCACTGATAAGTGGATATTACCCCAAAATCTAGGATACCCAAGATATAAGATACATTTTCCTAAACACATGAAACTCAAGAAAAATGAAGACTGAAGTGTGGACACTATGCCCCTCCTTAGAAGTGGGAACAAAACACCCTTGGAAAGAGTTACAGAGACAAAGTTTGGAGCTGAGATGAAAGGATGGACCATGTAGAGACTGCCATATCCAGGGATCCACCCCATAATCAGCATCCAAACGCTGACACCATTGCATACACTAGCAAGATTTTATCGAAAGGACCCAGATGTAGCTGTCTCTTGTGAGACTATGCCGGGACCTAGCAAACACAGAAGTGGATGCTCACAGTCAGCTAATATATGGATCACAGGGCTCCCAATGGAGGAGCTAGAGAAAGTACCCAAGGAGCTAAAGGGATCTGCAACCCTATAGGTGGAACAACATTATGAACTAACCAGTACCCCGGAGCTCTTGACTCTAGCTGCATATGTATCAAAAGATGGCCTAGTCGGCCAACACTGGAAAGAGAGGCCCATTGGACACGCAAACTTTATATGACCCTGTACAGGGGAACGCCAGGGCCAAAAAAAGGGAGTGGGTGGGTAGGGGAGTGGGGGTGGGTGGGTATGGGGGACTTTTGGTATAGCATTGGAAATGTAAATGAGCTAAATACCTAATAAAAATGGACAAATAAATAAATAAATAAATAAGCATCTCATTGCGTAATGATTTCAAGGGTTTTCACTTTATTTCCTTACCTCTGGGACTGATCTCATGACACACTGAGTTCTATACAGCATAGCATCATGTCATGCAGAATACCCACTTATTATATGCACTGTCCTACTAGATATATACTATATATACTATATGTGTATGTGTATCTTTAATATAAACATACTAGTGTAAACTGACAGTGTCTTATATACCAAAGCACAGGCTTTTTTTTTTCTGATATATAAATAGTGCCTCGGAAAGATCAGTGCAGCTCAGAGTCAGCGAAAAGTTGCAATAATACTGAGTTATGTAGCACTCAAACTTCCTGGCAGCCCAGATACTAAGTAAGTGCAAAACTTGACAATGTCTATCCAAAGGGTGGGAGAGTGGGGATAGGAAACCTTGTGATGTGCACTGGACTCTAGAGAGAACGCACTTAGAGAGGGTCCCTCTTCTCTTCCACTTTCTTCTATGAAACAGCACAGCTGCATGGATTCCAGCTCAGGACCTAGGCTAACTCCATGACCTAGACAACATTCTAAGTCAGCTGTGTCTTACTTGCTCCATTAGATGAATTCCACCGTGTAAAGTCACATGTGCCTGGCAGAAAGGACTGTTTATAATTAACTTCTGTGCTCTCTTCCCTTTTCGTTTCGTTTCTTTTCTTTTCTTTTCTTTCCTCCTCTTTTCTTTTCTTTTCTCTTCTTATCTCTTCTTTTCTTTTCTTTTCTTTTCTCTTTTCTTTCCTTTTTGTGAGTGCATCATGTTCTGCCCTCCCCACTCCACATCCCCTCTTAGAAATGGAAGATATATAGGAAGAAAATGAGTTTTCTGCACCACCTAGCAGGAAAGGTGAGTTTCATCAGAGGACCTGCACCCAGATAAAGATTGCTGAAGTTTCTCCTGTCCTCAGAAGGACTGATGTCTAGAGACACCTGACTCCTTATTATGAGAGGTTGTCTTGACCAGATATATAACAGCATCCTTGGCCTCTACTGATCCGATATTAATAGCTGTCCCTGCATGGTGTGATCATCAAGGATGTCTTCGGATATAGCCAAATGTTTGTAATCATCCTTGCATAGCCCACTGACAAGCACTGTTCTAGTGTTTACCAGATGGCCACTTTACTCTTGTTTCATGTCCTCACCAATGGGAACAATACAGCATGCAGCTCTGAGGATGGGGCTCCACATACAGAGCTTAATTTGCATCATTTCTTCTATGGCAAATGGGGACTTTTATCTCACTTGCGAGCTACAAGTGCAGTTTTAATATGTACTTTTGAGAGATAGTTAGTGCTCCCATAAAGCTGAAATGAGGCATGTCTGAGAAAAGAAAAAGAACATGATCACACTGCAGACAGCTGGGAACAAATTGTCACTAACAGAGAACACTGGCTTGCCGAGCAGCTTTCAGCACAAACAACTCCCTATGACCAGTCTCAGGGGCACAGAAGTGTGCACCTAAGGGTGCCACCTTCAGGGTCACAAATTGAAGGTAATGAAAAACAACCAGAGAAAGACTGCCCTTGGCATATTTTTTTCCAACTGCACATTTATGGGTTTTTTTAATGTACAGTAAGATGTAGACAAAGTGGACAAGAACAAAATGGTACCCAGAAGCTGTTTTTTAAATATAATTCAGAGTCCAGTTAGTGTTGACTATATGCATATGGGTGTATAGGCATCTGCTGGAACACAAATAACCTATATCATCTGACACACTCTGACAAAAAAAATGACACTACCTCCCCTAGCAACCATTAATTGCCAGTAGATCCTCATTTAAAGGTCGGGTATTGTAAGTCCCTCCCCCACCCATGCTACCATGTTAATTGCCTTGTTGTTGCAAAGATCTTGTGCAGGAAACCAGAGCTGCTGCAAGTTCACAAGTACAATTGCCCTGTCATATCCAAAAGACACGATTTTACAGCAGTCCTCCCTAACCTCTGGCTCTTACATTCTTCCCACCCTCTCCTCTATGATGACCCCTAGGCCTTGGAGCTGTTTCTTAACACAATACATTTGAAAGGACATGATTTTCCTGAGAATAACAACCAAGGTTGCTCTCTGGCTTCCACGTGTTTGCATATGCATGCTGATGAACACATACACACACACACATACTTGCATGTGTACATACACACATATGTGAATAACTATAAACATATAACACAGACACACATACACACAGCACTGGAGTAATTAAATGTAGAGCCACATGACTGTTATAGAAATATTTAATCTCAATTCAGGGCTTCTACCCAGTCTTTGACCATTCAGTTCCTGGATAAAAGACACATGACCTTTATATTTATAATAAGCCCTAATTAGCAATAGAGCTGGGCAGATTGTCTACCCTCTGTGCTATTAGAATCTATTTCCCCATCCATAACCCCAAGTTATAATTTTCCATGTTCCATCTGGGCAGCTCTTAACTCCAATTGGCTAGCCCTCATGGCTATGTTTTCATGTTTCATCTGGAGGAAGAATGACAGGAGAGAAGGAAGCCACCATAAGGAAAGATGGACCATGAGCACATGGCCAGGAGAAGCAGTGAGCATTTGGGGTACACCACTGTGGAAGTAGTCAGGTCATCAGTTTAAAAAAGTCAATTAGGGGTCACCCTACAGTAATTGCCAAAACCAAATTAAATAACTAAGTCTGAGACTCATTTATTTGTAAGTTAGTGAGGGATAAGTTTAAATTTGTTGTACTACACATGCCTATATCTCCAGCACTTGAAAAATGGAGGCAGGATTCAATGTCATCCTTAGCTACATCGGATTCAAGGCCAGTTTGAACTACCTAAAATCCTGTCTCAAAATAGATAGATAGATAGATAGATAGATAGATAGATAGATAGATAGATGGATGAATGAGTGGATATAGATGGATGGATGGATAGATAGATAGATAGATAGATAGATGGATATAGATGGATGGATGGATGGATGGATGGATGGATGGATGGATGGATGGATGGGTGGGTGGATGGATGGATAGATAGATAGATAGATAGATAGATAGATAGATAGATAGATAGATAGATAGATGGATGGGTGGATATAGATGGATGGGTGGATGGGTGGGTGGGTGGGTGGGTGAATGGATGGATGGATGGATGGGTGGGTGGGTGGGTGGATGGGTGGATGGATGGATGGATGGATGGATGGATGGGTGGGTGGGTGGATGGATGGATGGATAGATAGATAGATAGATAGATAGATAGATAGATAGATAGATAGATGCATACAGACGTACATACATAATCACAACCTCTCTCTTCTTGAATGAGAAGTGCTGATGTGCCGATGTTCTGGAAGCTTCCTGAGTACATCAAGCAAGGTGCAGGTTTGCATTCCTATCTGAAAACCCAGGCCAATGCCACTGTGAGTTTGCACATGTACAATATGGATAATCATCTTAGATAATATTTTTAACAAAAATACAGTGTTTTCTTCTGAATAAACTACAAAACTTCAATACACACCCATACTCTCAACAAAATGTCTAGAAGAATAAACATTTTAGTCTTTCTGTGAACAGAACTCTGACTTCATGTGTAATAATACCAGACACATTCACTAAGCACTCAGCTCTTACACACATAAGGCATGTGTCCCAGATACATTGTCTCATTTAACTCTCTTTTAACCATTAATGGCCCTGGCTAACATCCTATATAAAGAAAATATTAATTGTAATATCTGTTCCTAACTCTTAGAATATGCTTTTGCCCTGAAATTACATTCTTCTAATTATTTATTTATTATTTGACAAAAAAAAATAAAGAGTTGGAAATTTGATGAACATTGATTACATTAGAAGACACTGATACAATTTCTTCAGTGACCACTATTTTCCAGTTGGCATATTGTAACTTCTGGCCTTTACAAAGATGGCATCACCATGCACACCTCACACGTCACCATATTTGCTTAGGAAAAGAAAGAGATAAATAAAGTTTGAAATCTGTTCTTTTTACTGTTCTTCTGATGCTTTTTGAGAGAGAGAGAGAGAGACTGGTAATCCACCAGTGTTGGGAAATAATAAAGAAAGTTGTCCCAGACCACTCTCATAAGATAGGAGGTTTGAAAAATACAAAAGATTGCTCAGTGTTGCAAGATATCTGATCACACTGTGAACATCAAGATTGTGTTATTTACTGAAGAAAAAAAAAAAAAGAAAGAAACTGCTTCTAGTTGTTCTGTGGCTCAGCCCTTAGCACATACATTCCATCCCTCTGGCTTAAATACAGACAAACCCTTAATACTCACCTTTAATTCCAAACAGTGAAGGTAAAGTCAGTTTGTATAAGGAAGCACCCATGTTTAAAAGTGACTTCTAGACTCGAGCCCCGGGCTACCTTGCCAGCAGAGTCTTGCCCAACACCCGCAAGGGCCCACACGGGACCCCCACGGGATCCTAAGACCTCTGGTGAGTGGAACACAGCGCCTGCCCCAATCCAATCGCGCGGAACCTGAGACTGCTGTACATAGGGAAGCAGGCTACCCGGGCCTGATCTGTGGCACAAGTCCCTTCCGCTCGACTCCCGGGCTACCTTGCCAGCAGAGTCTTGCCCAACACCCGCAAGGACCCACACGGGACTCCCCACAGGATCCTAAGACCTCTGGTGAGTGGAACACAGCGCCTGTCCCAATCCAATCACACGGAACCTGAGACTGCAGTACATAGGGAAGCAGGCTACCCGGGCCTGATCTGGGGCACAAGTCCCTTCCGCTCGACTCAAGCCCCGGGCTACCTTGCCAGCAGAGTCTTGCCCAACACCCGCAAGGGCCCACACGGGACTCCCCACGGGATCCTAAGACCTCTCTCTGGTGAGTGGAACATAGCGCCTGCCCCAATCCAATCTCGCAGAACCTGAGACTGCTGTACATAGGGAAGCAGGCTACCTGGGCTTGATCTGGGGCACAAACCCCTTCCGCTCCACTCGAGCCCCGGGCTACCTTGCCAGTGGAGTCGCCTGACACCTGCAAAGGCCCACACAGGATTCCACACGAGATCCTAAGACCTCTAGTGAGTGGAACACAACTTCTGCCAGGAGTCTGGTTCGAACTCCAGATATCTGGGTACCTGCCCTGCAAGAAGAGAGCTTGCCTGCAGAGAATACTCTGCCCACTGAAACTAAGGAGAGTGCTACCCTCCAGGTCTGCTTATAGAGGCTAACAGAGTCACCTGAAGAACAAGCTCTTAACAGTGACAACTAAAACAGCTAGCTTCAGAGATTACCAGATGGCGAAAGGCAAATGTAAGAATCCTACTAACAGAAATCAAGACCACTCACCATCATCAGAACGCAGCACTCCCACCCCACCTAGTCATGGGCACCCCAACACAACCGAAAATCTAGACCCAGATTTAAAAACATTTCTCATGATGATGATAGAGGACATCAAGAAGGACTTTCATAAGTCACTTAAAGAATTACAGGAGAGCACTGCTAAAGAGTTACAGGCCCTTAAAGAAAAGCAGGAAAACACAGCCAAACAGGTAGAAATCATTAAAGAAAAACAGGAAAACACATCCAAACAGGTGATGGAAATGAACAAAACCATACTAGAACTAAAAGGGGAAGTAGACACAATAAAGAAAACCCAAAGCGAGGCAACGCTGGAGATAGAAACCCTAGGAAAGAGATCTGGAACCATAGATGCGAGCATCAGCAACAGAATACAAGAAATGGAAGAGAGAATCTCAGGTGCAGAAGATTCGATAGAGAACATCGACACAACAGTCAAAAAAAATACAAAATGCAAAAGGATCCTAACTCAAAACATCCAGGTAATCCAGGACACAATGAGAAGACCAAACCTACGGATAATAGGAATTGATGAGAATGAAGATTTTCAACTTAAAGGGCCAGCTAATATCTTCAACAAAATAATAGAAGAAAACTTCCCAAACATAAAAAAAAAGAGATGCCCATGATCATACAAGAAGCCTACAGAACTCCAAATAGACTGGACCAGAAAAGAAATTCCTCCCGACACATAATAATCAGAACAACAAATGCACTAAATAAAGATAGAATATTAAAAGCAGTAAGGGAGAAAGGTCAAGTAACATATAAAGGAAGGCCTATCAGAATTACACCAGACTTTTCACCAGAGACTATGAAAGCCAGAAGAGCCTGGACAGATGTTATACAGACACTAAGAGAACACAAATGCCAGCCCAGGCTACTATACCCAGCCAAACTCTCAATTACCATAGATGGAGAAACCAAAGTATTCCACGACAAAAACAAATTCACACAATATCTTTCCACGAATCCAGCCCTTCAAAGGATAATAACAGAAAAGAAGCAATACAAGGACGGAAATCACGCCCTAGAACAACCAAGAAAGTAATCATTCAACAAACCAAAAAGAAGACAGCCACAAGAACAGAATGCCAACTCTAACAACAAAAATAAAAGGAAGCAACAATTACTTTTCCTTAATATCTCTTAATATCAATGGACTCAATTCCCCAATAAAAAGACATAGACTAACAGACTGGCTACACAAACAGGACCCAACATTCTGCTGCTTACAGGAAACGCATCTCAGGGAAAAAGACAGACACTACCTCAGAGTGAAAGGCTGGAAAACAATTTTCCAAGCAAATGGACTGAAGAAACAAGCTGGAGTAGCCATTTTAGTATCGGATAAAATCGACTTCCAACCCAAAGTTATCAAAAAAGACAAGGAGGGACACTTCATACTCATCAAAGGTAAAATCCTCCAAGAGGAACTCTCAATTCTGAATATCTACGCACCAAATGCAAGGGCAGCCACATTCATTAGAGACACTTTAGTAAAGCTCAAAGCATACATTGCACCTCACACAATAATAGTGGGAGACTTCAACACACCACTTTCTTCAAAGGACAGATCGTGGAAACAGAAACTAAACAGGGACACAGTGAAACTAACAGAAGTTATGAAACAAATGGACCTGACAGCTATCTACAGAACATTTTATCCTAAAACAAAAGGATATACCTTCTTCTCAGCACCTCACGGGACCTTCTCCAAAATTGACCATATAATTGGTCACAAAACAGGCCTCAATAGATACAAAAATATTGAAATTGTCCCATGTATCCTATCAGACCACCATGGCCTAAGACTGATCTTCAATAACAACATAAATAATGGAAAGCCAACATTCACGTGGAAACTGAATAACACTCTTCTCAATGATACCTTGGTCAAGGAAGGAATAAAGAAAGAAATTAAAGACTTTTTAGAGTTTAATGAAAATGAAGTCACAACGTACCCAAACCTATGGGACACAATGAAAGCATTTCTAAGAGGGAAACTCATAGCTCTGAGTGCCTCCAAGAAGAAACGGGAGACAGCACATACTAGCAGCTTGACAACACATCTAAAAGCCCTAGAAAAAAAGGAAGCAAATTCACCCAAGAGGAGTAGACGGCAGGAAATAATCAAACTCAGGGGTGAAATCAACCAAGTGGAAACAAGAAGAACTATTCAAAGAATTAACCAAACGAGGAGCTGGTTCTTTGAGAAAATCAACAAGATAGATAAACCCTTAGCTAGACTCACTAAAGGGCACAGGGACAAAATCCTAATTAACAAAATCAGAAATGAAAAGGGAGACATAACAACACATCCTGAAGAAATCCAAAACACCATCAGATCCTTCTACAAAAGGCTATACTCAACAAAACTGGAAAACCTGGACGAAATGGACAAATTTCTGGACAGATACCAGGTACCAAAGTTGAATCAGGATCAAGTTGACCATCTAAACAGTCCCATATCACCTAAAGAAATAGAAGCAGTTATTAATAGTCTCCCAACCAAAAAAAGCCCAGGACCAGATGGGTTTAGTGCAGAGTTCTATCAGACCTTCAAAGAAGATCTAATTCCAGTTCTGCACAAACTATTTCACAAAATAGAAGTAGAAGGAACTCTACCCAACTCATTTTATGAAGCCACTATTACTCTGAAACCTAAACCACAGAAAGACCCAACAAAGATAGAGAACTTCAGACCAATTTCTCTTATGAATATCGATGCAAAAATCCTCAATAAAATTCTCGCTAACCGAATCCAAGAACACATTAAAGCAATCATCCATCCTGACCAAGTAGGTTTTATTCCAGGGATGCAGGGATGGTTTAATATACGAAAATCCATCAATATAATCCATTATATAAACAAACTCAAAGACAAAAACCACATGATCATCTCGTTAGATGCAGAAAAAGCATTTGACAAGATCCAACACCCATTCATGATAAAAGTGTTGGAAAGATCAGGAATACAAGGCCCATACCTAAACATGATAAAAGCAATCTACAGCAAACCAATAGCCAACATCAAAGTAAATGGAGAGAAGCTGGAAGCAATCCCACTAAAATCAGGGACTAGACAAGGCTGCCCACTTTCTCCCTACCTTTTCAACATAGTACTTGAAGTATTAGCCAGAGCAATTCGACAACAAAAGGAGATCAAGGGGATACAAATTGGAAAAGAGGAAGTCAAAATATCACTTTTTGCAGATGATATGATAGTATATATAAGTGACCCTAAAAATTCTACCAGAGAACTCCTAAACCTGATAAACAGCTTCGGTGAAGTAGCTGGATATAAAATAAACTCAAACAAGTCAATGGCCTTTCTCTATACAAAGAATAAACAGGCTGAGAAAGAAATTAGGGAAACAACACCCTTCTCAATAGTCACAAATAATATAAAATATCTTGGCGTGACTCTAACTAAGGAAGTGAAAGATCTGTATGATAAAAACTTCAAATCTCTGAAGAAAGAAATTAAGGAAGATCTCAGAAGATGGAAAGATCTCCCATGCTCATGGATTGGCAGGATCAACATTGTAAAAATGGCTATCTTGCCAAAAGCAATCTACAGATTCAATGCAATCCCCATCAAAATTCCAACTCAATTCTTCAACGAATTGGAAGGAGCAATTTGCAAATTTGTCTGGAATAACAAAAAAACCTAGGATAGCAAAAAGTCTTCTCAAGGATAAAAGAACTTCTGGCGGAATCACCATGCCAGACCTAAAGCTTTACTACAGAGCAATTGTGATAAAAACTGCATGGTACTGGTATAGAGACAGACAAGTAGACCAATGGAATAGAATTGAAGATCCAGAAATGAACCCACACACCTATGGTCACTTGATCTTTGACAAGGGAGCTAAAACCATCCAGTGGAAGAAAGACAGCATTTTCAACAATTGGTGCTGGCACAACTGGTTGTTATCATGTAGAAGAATGCGAATCGATCCATACTTATCTCCTTGTACTAAGGTCAAATCTAAGTGGATCAAGGAACTTCACATTAAACCAGAGACACTGAAACTTATAGAGGAGAAAGTGGGGAAAAGCCTTGAAGATATGGGCACAGGGGAAAAATTCCTGAACAGAACAGCAATGGCTTGTGCTGTAAGATCGAGAATTGACAAATGGGACCTAATGAAACTCCAAAGTTTCTGCAAGGCAAAAGACACCGTCAATAAGACAAAAAGACCACCAACAGATTGGGAAAGGATCTTTACCTATCCTAAATCAGATAGGGGACTAATATCCAACATATATAAAGAACTCAAGAAGGTGGACTTCAGAAAATCAAATAACCCCATTAAAAATGGGGCTCAGAACTGAACAAAGAATTCTCACCTGAGGAATACCGAATGGCAGAGAAACACCTGAAAAAATGTTCAACATCCTTAATCATCAGGGAAATGCAAATCAAAACAACCCTGAGATTCCACCTCACACCAGTCAGAATGGCTAAGATCAAAAATTCAGGTGACAGCAGATGCTGGCGTGGATGTGGAGAAAGAGGAACACTCCTCCATTGTTGGTGGGAGTGCAGGCTTGTACAACCGCTCTGGAAATCAGTCTGGCGGTTCCTCAGAAAATTGGGCATAGTACTACCGGAGGATCCAGCAATACCTCTCCTGGGCATATATCCAGAAGATGCCCCAACTGGTAAGAAGGACACATGCTCCACTATGTTCATAGCAGCCTTATTTATAATAGCCAGAAGCTGGAAAGAACCTAGATGCCCCTCAACAGAGGAATGGATACAGAAAATGTGGTACATCTACACAATGGAGTACTACTCAGCTATTAAAAAGAATGAATTTATGAAATTCCTAGCCAAATGGATGGACCTGGAGGGCATCATCCTGAGTGAGGTAACACATTCACAAAGAAACTCACACAATATGTACTCACTGATAAGTGGATATTAGCCCCAAACCTAGGATACCCAAGATATAAGATATAATTTGCTAAACACATGAAACTCAAGAAGAATGAAGACTGAAGTGTGGACACTATGCCCCTCCTTAGATTTGGGAACAAAACACCCATGGAAGGAGTTACAGAGACAAAGTTTGGAGCTGAGATGAAAGGATGGACCAGGTAGAGACTGCCATATCCAGGGATCCACCCCATAATCAGCATCCAAAAGCTGACAACATTGCATACACTAGCAAGATTTTATTGAAAGGACCCAGATGTAGCTGTCTCTTGTGAGACTATGCCGGGGCCTAGCAAACACAGAAGTGGATGCTCACAGTCAGCTAATGGATGGATCATACGGCTCCCAATGGAGGAGCTAGAGAAAGTAGCCAAGGAGCTAAAGGGATCTGCAACCCTATAGGTGGAACAACATTATGAACTAACCAGTACCCCGGAGCTCTTGACTCTAGCTGCATATATATCAAAAGATGGCCTAGTCGGCCATCACTGGAAAGAGAGGCCCATTGGACTTTCAAACTTTATATGCCCCAGTACAGGGGAACACCGGGGCCAAAAAGGGGGAGTGGGTGGGCAGGGGAGTGGGGGTGGGTGGATATGGGGGACTTTTGGTATAGCATTGGAAATGTAAATGACCTAAATACCTAATAAAAAATGGAAAAAAAATGAATATATATATATAAAAAAAAGTGACTTCTAATTGAGGGGCAGACAAAATGATGAATCTGAGAATGATTTGACAGAATAGGATAAGCCCAACTCTCATGAGGAGACAGAAGAAAGGGAAGCTAACTTAAGAGGCAGTGCAGATAGGAGAGGAGTCAGTTTTATCAGGAGAGGTTTACAGAGACAGGTTGAAGAGAGAATGAGCCAGAGAATGAGAAGAGGCCATAAAATTAGAACATACTGTGAAAGTTATTATAAGGCCAAGCAGAGCAATTCAGGAGAAACTGAGAAGCCAGATTGAACCAGTCAGCTTTGAGAAGAGTTTGAAGCACAACAGCTAAGTTAAAGCAGCCAACAGAGTTCGGAAAGCACTAGGAAGGGGTGTTCTTCTTTAGCAGAAGTCTCAGAGGCTGAAAGCATTCTAGGCCTAGATTAGACTGTGCAGAGGCTAGAAGCTTATGGGACTAGGTCTACGTTAGCAGACTGAGGCAGTAAGCATCAGAGATGATAATTACTTCAGGAAAATAAAAGATACTATTACAGCACTGGCAGGTCACAGGTCAGGTCCTGGGACTAAGAAAAAGGATGGTTCTGTGGAGAACTGAAGACAACAGGGAAAGCTGATCTCAGCTTTCCTGTGTCCAAAGTTTCTTCATGCTTACATCTCTTGTTGGCAAAGCTGGGCCTTTGAGCCTGGCATAAAACAGAAGCACAGAGGGTGCAAAGATCAAACCTCTATGCAATGCAATGTAGCATGTGAGTGCATCTTTACATTTTTCTGTGGCATCAGTAGATTCTTTTACCATCTTAGAGACATGAGAATTCAAAGGGAAGAAAAGTGTATAGTTAGGAAAAGTGCCCTAGGTCACGTGCAATCCCCCACAATGTAGTGTTCAGCAGCATCTAGAGAAGCCGCTCACAGAACCTTCCCTCATTGGCCACACTAAGTGGAATGTGCCCTGTCTATGACTAAAAAATAGCTATGTGGTATAGAGAGTTGCCTATCAGTGTGTTTTAAATATGTGTTTCCCACCCACCCATAATCAAAGCTGCCGGAATGATTATAAGAAACTAGCTGAAAGCATCGCTAAAGACCTTCACACTTATGAGACTTCTAGAGGTTGTCAAGGGACTGAGGCTCACCATAAAAATCAAGTGGGAAATGCTGCAGTGATTTTCTCCAGATGTGAAAACTGCTTGTCATGTTGGAATATCCAATGAGGTCAGACAGAATCTGGATGTGATGCTAATGAACTCCACAATCAGAAATGTGTCCCCTTTCTCTTCTGCTTAATCCCGAGGAACAAGCCTCAGTTTGGAGTGTGGGCATCCTTAGTGTCCTTCTATGTCACTGTGCTCAATTTTAGAAAGAGCAGATCTCAGATTCAAAGACGTCTACACATTAGGAATCTTCGCTTAAGATTTCATCATATGTCCCTGGAGTTTCATTTTTTTATATCGAATATGAATAACTTACACTAATCCAGAACCCGCTACTTATGTTTTGTAAGTAAATGGTTAGGTCAAAGCCGTCACTATACAGAGTTAAATATAGAACATTTATGTTGCCCAGGACTCCTGTGCCTCTTCCCAAGTAAGATTCACCTCTGGTTCTTATTGCTATCCTGACATCTGCTTCATAGATGATTTTTCTCATTCCTGATTTTCATACGAAGAGAATGACTAGGTAGCCTTGCTCCTTTCACAGATTATGTCTTTGAGATGCATCTAATGGAGAGTTATAATAGTCTGTTCCTTTTTTACTGCTGTGTAGTACCTCATTGTATAAATGAACCACAATGTATTTATCTACTGTACTCTTATCTGCATTCTGAATGGTTTCTAAGGCAATCATGAGTAAGACTGTTAGGAACATTCTTTTGTTTCTCACTAGAATTTAATAACTGTGTTTTGATTTCATGATTTTCTTTAGCCATAAATACTTTTGTTTTGTTTTTCAAGATAGGGTTTCTCCATGTATCCCTGGCTGTCCTGGAATTCACTCTGTAGACCTGGATGGGCTCTAACTCAGAGATCTGCCTGCCTCTGCCTCACTGAGTGCTGGTTCATAAGGCATGTGCCACCACCACCCCACAATAGTTTTAAATGGAGGAAAGTGTTGACTTTATGTTGTAAAAAGTGATAACATTGTCCCCTTTCAATTCAATTTATTTAAAAAGAATAAAAAATGTTAGAAAAATCTTTACTTGAACACTATGAAATATACTTTTCTGTATTCAAGAAACTAACAGCCAAAACACCTTGGAATTGATTTTGAGATTGTCTGGAGATTCTAAAACAATCAGTTAGTTACCAAGTCATCAAACTCTGAGAAGACAATTACCTTGGGAACTTAAGGAAGAGATGGAGTCCCAAGAGCTGAGATGGATGTAGGTCTTTGAATCTCACCAGAGTCTTACTAGTTAGAGAAAGAGAAAACGGTCTTACTCACACTCAAATGTCCATCATCTGGAGAAAAAAAAAAGTTCCTAGCCTTGAATAAATTTGCACTACATTTTTCCATAAGTCTGGGCTCTGATACATGAGGGACATTCTAAGGAGAAAATGGAGGGTGGACCTCGAAGGCCATCACAGGAACATGCCACAAACAAGAAAACTAGGAAAGATGCAGACCTGAGGAACACAGCAGATTCCCAGACTAGCAAACATCACAGGCTGAATCGATCCAGTCCTTATAAAGCAGCAGTGGTGCAGGATACAAGTGAACAGGGGAGGATGGTTTGCCTGGGCAGAAGGTAGAATTGCAGACCTCACCCTGTGAGCTGCAGCCAGACAGTTCATCATGGAGACTACACCCTTGAATGTTTTCTTCACTATGGGAACTTCAAAAACAGGAGGTAGATTATCAGCAGAAAGCCATTCGAAAGACAACTCCCAGATTTCCACAGCGAGTGGAGCCTAGGCAACTCATCATGTTCCTCTTTTTACAAAGGTTTGCAGCAAAGCCTCAGGCTGAGATGACAGTCTGCCTGAGGACCATCATCTATCTGACAGAAAAGTTCACACCAAGCCCCCTGAGCCCTGGACACACATATTTCAGGAATTCTGCTTCCAGAATTGAGTCTTTATCTTCTCTTTGTCAAAGTAGGATGTGTCACACACATCCAGTATTTCATCCAAATGGGAATGTTTGCAGGGAAGAGCCTTCCATTACACAGCTGACACTGGCTTTGAAGGGGCTAATTATGTTTAAAGCCAGTCTGAGGCAGAGGAGGCCTTGGACCATGAAATATCTTTTCATTAAAAAAAAAAAAGAAGAAGATGTATCTTGTAAAAGCAAAGAAGCTGAAAAAAATCTGTGTCTCTCATTAGAAATGTGTTTCATGATGCAGAGATCTAAAATTCCTGATCATAATTATTCTGATGGGCCTTAAGAGTCATAATCTGCTCTTCCATCCCTGTGAAGCAAAAACTTAAAAATATAATAGATAAGTATAGGTAATAAATTTTGTAAACTGCTTAAAAACATATCCTAAGCACACCCATGTTCATGAATGGCAGTCTAACAGATTCATATCGTTCCCAGGGCAGGGCACAGGCTTGTGAGCGCTCTGGCGTTGGCATGACAACCTAAGGCAGGATGAGCAACACTCATAGGCAGTGCACTCAGCGCTTAGATCTTGGAATAATGGCTTTCTTCCATTCTGGATATGTGAGTTTAATGAAAAAAAATTCACTCATCCAACACTTTACACAGACAAGAAAGCAGGTACAAGATATGCAGCTCCATCCAACTCTAACATGCCAGGGCCACATCAACTCTATTGTGGTGAGGATGTGGGTTTCATACAAGAAGATCCTGTACTGGTTTTTGTTTGTTTGTTTGTTTGTTTTTGTTTGTTCGTTTGTTTTTAAGTAATGCTCAGCAAGCAGATGAAAGGATTTCTCTGAGAGATGATGCCAGCAAGAATTAGCATTTAGACCCACAAAAAAGGAGATGGCTTCCCCCAAGGCAGGTGGGCTGCAACCACTGAAGACATAAATGGACAAAGGAATAATAGGAGGGTGGACTTATTGTTTCTGCCGGAGCTGGGACTGTGCTTTCTCCTGGTTTGCACGTTAGTGTTCTGGTTCCCAAGCCTTTGGATTCAGACCAGGACTTGCGTGGTCAGCTTCCTGGTCCTCGGATTTCTAGACATTAATTGGATGATACCACCACATTTCTTGCTTCTTCAGTTGGCATCACACAGGCCAGTTTCGATACCACAATAAAAATAAGTTTGCAGAAACATTCACATTAATCTTTTAACTCCATATTTTCTTGGCCAGGAGACTCTCTTCTCTCTCAGCAAAGCCTTTCTCCCACCTTTAACTCCTAGAGCCATTACAGGTTTGCCATTTTCTTATATTTCCTGGATATAGTGTGCTTTACATTTGACTGCTTGTGGCAATCCAGCATCTGCTAAGTCCATCAGCACCATTTTATTCAACTGCACATGCTACTTCAATCTTTACACTGAATTTCAATAAGCTAATAGTATTTTTTGCTTTTTCCTCATTTTTATCTCTTGTGGTATCATAAGTTCAATAATCTTTTACATTATTAATGATCATTTGAGGGCTGCCAGAAACCATGCCTATATGTGCTCATGTGTGAAAATGATAAATATCTTAATTACACTGGCTGGCCAGTTCCCATCTCTCTGCTTCTAGGGAGACCTCACTGTTCCTCCAGATACCATAATATCAAAATTGGGCCAATGAATAAGCTACCATAGCCTGTAAGTGTTGATGAAAAAGGAAGAGTTGTGTGCCTCTCATTTTAAATCAACATCTAGAAAAGTAAAGGAATTAGGTGAAAAGCTACAGTAGGCAAGATGCTTAGTTTCTTGCACCAAAGGGCTGGCCATGTTGTGAAAACAAAGCAAAAGTTCTTGAATGAAATGAACAGTGTCGCTCCAGTGAAGATACGCGTGGGAAAGCAAAGCAGGCTTACTGCTTCTGGCTTTAGTAGTCTGGACAGAAGATCAAGTCAGTCACAACATTCCATCAAGCCAAACCTCATCCAGAGCAAAGTACCGGCCATTTACATTTAATTCTATGATGGCTGCAAGACGAAAAGAAGCTATAGAAGAAAAGTTTAGACCTAACAGAGCATTGGCTCGGGAGGTTTAAAGAGACAAGCCACCTGAACAACCAAGTATAGGAAGCAGCGGGTAGTGAAACAGAAGCTGCAGCAATTTACCCAGATGGTTTGCTGTGGTCACTGATGACAGTGTATCTTAGTTAGGGCTTCGTTGCTGTGAAGAGACATCAAGGCCAAGGCAACTCTTATAAAGGAAAACATTTAATCAGGGCTGGCTTACAGTTTCAGAGGTTCAGTGCATTATTATCATGACAGGATGTCAAGAAACATGGCAGCGTGCAGGCAGACATGGTGCTAGAGGAGTCCAACGTTCTACCTCATGATCCAAAGGCAGCCAGGTGGAGACTGTGTTCGACACTGGGCAGAACTTAAACATGTATAAGGCCTCAAAGCCCCACCTCCAGACTGACATATTTCCTCTAACAAGGCCACACCACCTCCAGTAAGGCCACACCTCATAATAGACCCATGGAAGGAGTTACAAAGACAAAGTTTGGAGCTGAGACAAAAGGATGGACCATATAGAGACTGCCATATCCAGGGATCCACCCCATAATCAGCTTCCAAACGCTGACACCATTGCATACACTAGCAAGATTTTATCGAAAGGACCCAGATGTAGCTGTCTCTTGTGAGACTATGCTGGGGCCTAGCAAACACAGAAGTGGATGCTCACAGTCAGCTATTCGATGGATCACAGGGCTCCCAATGGAGGAGCTAGAGAAAGTACCCAAGGAGCTAAAGGGATCTGCAACCCTATAGGTGGAACAACATTATGAACTAACCAGTACCCCGGAGCTCTTGACTCTAGCTGCATATGTATCAAAAGATGGCCTAGTCTGCCATCACTGGAAAGAGAGGCCCATTGGACTTGCAAACTGTATATGCCCCAGTACAGGGGAAGGCCAAGGCCAAAAAAAAATGGGAATGAGTGGGTAGGGAAGTGGGGGGGAGGGTATGGGGGACTTTTGGGATAGCATTGGAAATATAATTGAGGAAAATATGTAATAAAAAAATAAATAAATAAAATAAAAAATAAAAAAAAGATTCCATTAAAAAAAAAAGGAAAAAAAAATAAAAGACATGAATCGCTCTGGGGCCATACCTATTCAAATCACCACATGGTACCTCTACTGAGTGACAGACACCCAATGTAGAAAAATCAGCTTTCTATTGAAATGAATCAGTCTATAACTGTGCTGCTTATTTTCAACTGTCAACTTAGTGGGATCAGGTTGGCCTGTGGGCAGATCTGTGAGAGATTTTCTTAATCATTAATTGATATAGGAAGACCCAGCTCATCATGAGTGGCCCCATTCCCTACACAGAGGTTCCTGAGCAGTACAAAAGAGAATCAAACAGGCAAGCAAGAATGCATGGCTTCCTTTCTTTCTACTCTTGACCATGGATGCTATTTGACCTTCTTCCACTTCTTGATAAACTGTTACCTGAAAATGTAAGCCAAATAAACCCCCTTTCTCCACTAATGTGCTTGTAGTCAGAATATTTTCTCATATCATCTCAACAACAGAAATGAAATGAAGACAGGCTGTCATGGCTACAGAGGAAAAGTCAATACTTGGTTTCAAATATTCAGGAAGCAGGCTTCTTCTCCTTTCAGGGGCTAATGTTGGTGAGTTTAAATTAATGCACATACTTACTTAGCATTCTGAAAAGTCATGGGCCATTAAGAATCAAAGTGTACTTTACCCATATTCTGCAAATGGAACAACAAATCCTGATCACAGTAAGTCCATTTGCAATACAGTTCCCTGAATACTTTAGCCCAATGTGAAGACTCACTGCATAAAATAAAATATTCCTGTTCATTGGCAATGTCCCTCATCAAAGATCTCTGGTGGGTATTTACAAGATTAATGTTATTTTTATGGCTGCCAAAACAACATCCATTCTGCAGCTCAAGGAACAGTGTGGATTTTCAAGTATTGCTGCTTTGAAGAAACACATTTTTAAGGTTGTAGCTGCCATAGAAAAGTGATTTTTCTGATAGATCCAGGCAAAGTAAATTAAAAACCTTCTGCAAAGTATTTTCCATTATAGATGCCATTAGGAAAATCATGATTAATGGAGGTTGGGACAAGTTGATTTTAAGCCTCACTGATAACTCTGAAGGGCTCAGATCTTGATGAGGGAAGTGAATTCAGATGTAGGGGATGTGGCGAAAGAAGCAGACTCAGAAGTGGAGGCAAAGGGGGAGGAGGAGGGGCACAAAGGAGTCAGATAAACACTAAGACATAAAGGGGTCAGAGTGAGGAAGACAAAGGATGTATACTAACACCTGTGCATGAAAATGCCTTAGTAAAACCCATTACTGGGACTGGAGAGGTAGCTCAGTGGGTAAGAGAATTTATTGCTCTATCAGAAGACTTGGAGCTTGGATTCCAGCACCAACATTGGATGGACCATAACTGCCCATAACTTCAACTCCCAGGCATCCAACATCTGATTTTAGTCTCCATGGGGACCTGTCCAACGCACAACACACACACATATGCATGTATGCGTGCACAAGGACAGACCCACACACAAAAATAAACCTTTTCGAGACACATTGTTTTGTATGATTGCGTAAAAATTGTTTTTAAAATAACATGATGAGAACTGGAGAATTGTTCTTCCCCAGAGATGAGCCCTCTAATCAGTTATTCAATACCAAGTGGTCAACCCTGAAATCATTTTTACACAAACAACACTAAATGAATTTAGTGTGTTGTATTTATATATTTATGTATGTATGTGTGTGTGTATGTTTGCAGTAATAACAGTTAAAGAAAAAGGGTGAGTCATGAACATGAGAGGGAATATCAGACATGCCAAAGTAGATGGGGAAAATCCCACAAGGACTCAGCCCTACACAAAAAACTACAGGCAACCAAGGAATGCTGAGAGTGGGAGAGATAGTCTTTTCCCAGGGAAGAGCAATTGGTTATCCAGTTACCAAATGTTCAGCCCTTAAATCAAACATACGGTTAACATTATACAGACTGAGCAAGTTATATTTAGGAATATATAGGTAATACACACATATGTATACACACATACACACACACAATAACAAGTAATGAAAAAAAGAGTCCATGAGTTTGAAAAAGAGCAATGATGGGTACATGGAAAGGTCTGGAGGGAGAAAAAGAAAGGAAAAAATATAATTATATCATAATCTCAAAACAATTTTAAAGTAAGCTAATGTAAACCAATAGATAAGCAGATAAATAAAAAATAGATGCTAAGTTCCACGTTTAAAGACAGTGTAAATTTTGTCATTTTCTTGATGACTAAATTGGATTCACAAATAAACACCCATCAAAATGTATATTTCATTTGACTTAAATATTCTGCTTTGCAAATACACAAAGCTGCTCATTCTAATGTCTCAATAATGTAAAGTATTTAAAAAAGAGAAAAATGGTGTTAAATTTCATTAGAGTTGGTAAGCCTGCAGTAACATATCACTATTGCCCACTTGACTACAATGATGAATACTTTGCATTAGATATCTATATAACCCCATAGAATGTACAGCATCATGAGTGAACATGTAATCTAAAACCATTTTGTTGTTAGCCTTTGTGGAAATTGCTACAGTCTTTAGGAACCTGTAGTGGGTATTGGTCTCATACTTTCTGGGCCTGGGAGCAGGATGATGGGTTGAAAATGTGACATGCTTTGGAGACATTTTGTTCCTCGAAAGTTAAATGTCTTGTGAGCTACATCACATTCCAAAAATACTCAGCAAATTAAATGCATGGAAAAAGAGGAAGAAAAATCATTTTCCCAGACACCCGTTTCCTGAGGCCTGACAGACATCATCCATTTCAGACATGTATTGATCTACAATCTGCTTTTCTCTGTGAGGTTCTATTTCCTCCAAAGGGACTGTAGCACGATCCTGTCTGTATTTTCCATCCTGTGATTCTTGTTGGCATCTACAGCCTCTTTGTGATGCATCTTTCTCTGAAGACCATTCTTCAAAGTTATACAACTCTTTCTTCAGTTCACTTTCTCTCAGAACTATTCAGACATGGTTATTTCAGCTGTGTCTTATGTAATGAGGGAAAAAATGTGCTTACGTAAAAATGAGACAACAAAACAGCTACAGATGTGCGTCAACTTAAGATGGAGTTCTGTGCCAATAAACCCGTTGTGAGCTGAAAATGTCATAATTCAAAAGGCGTTGAATATGATGAACCTGCCAAATGTTAGCAGTTTAATTCATTGAGTCTTGGTTATTTCCTCTTGTGACTGGCTGACTGGGGACTGCCATAGTTGACACTACCAGTGCCTCATATCAGTAATGTGGGAGACTCAACATACAAAGCAGGTTTTAATTGAACACATACCACTTTCATTAATCCAGAGTGAGGAGAGCTGGGGTATAGCTCAGTGAGGAGATTGCTTGCCTAGCATGTGAAATGGCTTGAGTTTGTAAGGAGGTTAATATTTGGCAGCAAGCTTTTGATTACAACTTTTTGTGGTTTTAGTTTTCTACTGTTAGAAACCTTAAAACTCAATGGATTGATGTCAGTAGTGTTTTCCTTGGATCTGTGTTGAAGTATAGGTCCTTCTTAGGATCTTATCAGGCTCACTGATGCAAAGAATCCAAAAGCAGAACTTCTGGTACCTGGACTCCTCTGAGCTCGCTCTCTCTCTCTCTCTCTCTCTCTCTCTCTCTCTCTCTCTCCCTACGATTTATTTTATTTTATTTATATGAGTACACTATAGCTGAATTCAGACACACCAGAAGAGGGCATCATATCTCATTACAGATGGTTGTGATCCACCATTTCATTGCTGGGAATTGAACTCAGGACCTTTGGAAGAGCAGTCAGTGCTCTTAGCCATTGACCCATCTCTCCAGCCCCTGAGCTCTCTCTTTTACACACTGCTAATTTTAACTATCTATATTTTTTACTGTCATGTAATTTTTCAAAAATCTGCCTTTTATTTTGGTTTAGTAATTTATCTTATTAAGTTTACTATTTCTAAATATTTTATATAAAAATTTCATAACAATACACTATGTCTTTATCTTACATATTCCAACTGTCTCTCTTCAGATCCTCCCAGAATTCCCCACAACACTTTCCCTCCTTTTGTGTCTTCTTTTTTCAATTTTATTTTGAATCCTCTGTGTAAAGTTAGGTCTTGGTTCTTCCTCCCAGCCCCATGCTCTCAGAAATAAGACTCAGACTCAGAATATATTTCCAAGTACCGTGGCCATATAGCTAGGCTCTTCTCTGATTAAAATCATAACTTAAGACAACCCATGTATCAGAAATAAGACTCAGACTCAGAATATATTTCCAAGTACCATGGCCATATAGCTAGGCTCTTCTCTGATTAAAATCATAACTTAAGACAACCCATTTATTTAAATCTACATTCTGCCTTGTGAATAGTGGCTAGTTACCCATGCTCAGATACCATGTGTCTGGCTCTCCCATTTTCCTGGACAGATCTCCTATCTGGCTCTGTCTTCACAGATGGGCCCACCATCCATTTCCTTTCTAAATCATAAGCTGTAGACTTTTTAATCAGCATCCAAACGCTGACACCATTGCATATACTAGCAAGATTTTATCGAAAGGACCCAGATGTAGCTGTCTCTTGTGAGACTATGCCGGGGCCTAGCAAACACAGAAGTGGATGCTCACAGTCAGCTATTGGATGGATCACAGGGCTCCCAATCAAGGAGCTAGAGAAAGTACCTAAGGAGCTAAAGGGATCTGCAACCCTATAGGTGGAACAACATTATGAACTAACCAGTACCCCGGAACTCTTGACTCTAGCTGCATATGTATCAAAAGATGGCCTAGTCGGCCATCACTGGAAAGAGAGGCCCATTGGACACGCAAAATTTATATGCCCCAGTACAGGGGAACGCCAGGGCCAAAAAGGGGGAGTGGGTGGGTAGGGGAGTGGGGGTGGGTGGGTATGGGGGACTTTTGGTATAGCATTGGAAATGTAAATGAGCTAAATACCTAATAAAAAAATTATCAACAACAACAACAAAAACTAAAGACATTGCCTAGCAGAAAGAGGGGGGAGGGAGAGGGGAAGGGAAGGGAGAGAGACAGAGAGAGAGAGAGACATACAGACAGATAGACAGACAGAGACAGAGACAGAGACAGAGACAGACAGACAGAGACAGACAGAGACAGAGAGAGAGAGAGAGAAGGAGAGAGAGAGAGAGAGAGAAAGAGAGAGAGAAGCCACTGTTAAAACTGTGTTACTTCTCAGCTTGTTTGTATAAACTTGCATTTTAAGTAGAGGTCAGACTTTTAGTTCAGCCAGCAGGAACTCCAATTCACCTTCACCACTGCCTTGCTGAAGCTGCCCGTTCAGCAACAGGAAGCTGTGTGAACTTCGTTCAATTTTAATGAGACTTTGCTTCCACAAAGCAGCACAACAGAGGAGTCTTTGAGGAAATCAGGCAACACAACCATCCAAGTAGGTCTCAGAAGGAAATAAAAGATTTGTCAAGACTGTAGAAGACTGGGGTTATCCTCCGTGGGTAAGCTTGTTGGCGTGTGTAAAACACTGGGTTCAATCTCCAGCACTGTATAAACTGAGCATACGATTCATACCTGAGATCCCAGCACTGAGACACGAGTGTGCATATATACATATATCATAGGCATACAAATGCCAAGATGTTAGTACTATAAATATAATTGTTAAACAATCCAGAGTAAATAATGTATTATCTTGGAGCAGAGTCCATGAGAAATCAAATTATAAGCAAGATATACATATCCATATATGTATATATGCATATATATACATGTGTACACATATATATGAATCTGCAATGAACAAGAAAGGATACCAACCTAGAAAACAAATAACACCACTAAAACATGAGTTCTTCAGAGAGATTATATATATCTATATATCCTGTATGTGAATATATATATATATATAAGCCCTTTCTATGTTAGCATCAACACATCAGCCCCTAATAACAGGGCCAGTCTAGCATATATGACTACATGGTATCTCTTATTTATTGTTATCTTAATATGTCTGCTATCAACCTCCTATAATCTGGTGACCAGACACACTCCCCTTCCATTATTGATGGGCACAAACAGCCTTAGCTAATTAAGGGAGTCCTATGATGTGGTATAAAGCAGTTTTCCAGGATAGGCACAAGGCCCAAGTCTAGTGGGTCAGAATTCATTTATAGGATATTTTTGCTGAAACTAAGTGCAAAGCCTTCTGTGGTTTTGGAAATAATTTACTGTCACCTTTTATGATTGTTCCTTAAAAATCTTCTTTTAGATATTATTATTAAATTGTTTTTTATAGTCCAGTCACTATTCCCATCCCAGTCTACCTTCTGACAGTTCCTCATCCCATTCCTCCTCCTCTATCTCCAAGAGGATGTCCCCACCCCCTCACCTTCATCCCACCAGACCTCCCCACTTCCTGGAGCCTCAAGTCTCTCGAGGGTTGGGTACATCTTCTCTCACTGAGGCCAGACCCAGCAGTTCTCTGTTACATGTGTCAGTGACCTCATATCAGCTACTGTATGCTGCCTTGTTGGTGATTCAGTGTTAAATTAAGGTACGTGCTTCTTCAGAGAGACTTTATAATAACTCATGTTTTAGTGGTGTTATTTGTTTTCTAGGTTAGTATTCTTTCTTGTTCATTGCAAATTCTTTTAGAATTCAACAAATTTGATGTGGTAACTTACTTCTTATAGTCATCTAATTGAAAAAAAAAACATTCCATTATTGAATATTTTCTATCCGCCAAGCAGAGAGTACTAAACTCCATGGTAATCAGACACACTTGCACCCAAAAACCCTGATTGTCATCATCTAAAGTCCAACGTTAAGCTATGCATTTGGTGTTTAAAGGATTACAAACTTAGTGATACAATCATAAATTATAATAGGTATTATGAAGGAAGCCTTCATATTACAATAACAGTGTGTCACCAAAGTTGCTATGGACTCTTGGACAGGCTAGTTCACTTCCCTTGTCTGGGTTTCCTCATCTAGGAAATCAGAATACAAAATCACAAAATGTTCTGGAGATTAAACTGGAGTTCTTAAAAGAGATCCAGACCATCACTTGCAATCAATAAATTTTGATAATTATTAATAGCATAATCATCACTACCACCAATATCATTATTTAAAGAGATCTGATCCACTCTATGGGTAGGAACTTCCCCTAAAGAAGTGGCATTTGAGTTGAATTGTAAAAGAGTTTGTTCATTCAAGGGCAGAGATATGGTAGCTTCCAATGTCCCCGGACTATAGAATTATAGGAAACAATTAATTGATGGTGGCAGAAATCATGAAACCTTGAAAAACTGAGAGAAGCCAATATGGTGAGAATGCAGGGGTAAGGGAGAAATAAGTGGCAGGTAGAGGTGATAAGGATTTGGATCATGAACCTTATAAGACAGCAAGGAAGAAATTGAGTGATGTAACCAAAGTTTAATTTTTAAACAGCACTGTGCTTTTCATAAAGAAACTGGTTCAAGGACAGAGTACATGTAGATAATCCTTTGGCAAGTCATGCTGGTCACTTGTTACAGGGAAGTGGCTGAGTGTATGAATGACAGATATTCTAGTTAGAATAAAACTTTTAGAACTAGAGAATATTACCCAGTGTGTAAATATTTAAGTAAGTAATGAAGAAATCTGTCAGAGGGATGGGTGGAGAAGGAACAGGCATTAGGGGCAGATTTGATGAAATACTGGACTCATGGTGCTTGAGGGTTACAATCTAGAAGAAACAGAAATCATCAGGCCTCCTGAATACCCAGAGAAGACTTAAGTCTACTCATAACTCTTTCTAGAGGATATATTGGATCCTCTAAGAAGCATTCAGAAAAGAATGTATGGTGGTTTGAATATGCTTGGCCCATGGGAAGTGGCACTGTTAGTGGTGTAGCCGTGTTAAAGGAAGTGGGCCATTGTGGAGGCGGGGCTTTAAGACCTTGGATATTTGTGCTCCAGCCTGGCCAGTGTGATCCAGACTTTCCACCCGGCTGCCTGCAGAACACTGCCTCCTTCTGGCTACCTTCAGATCAAGATGTAGAGCTCTTGGCTGCCCCAGCACCATATCTGGCTGCAGGTTGCCATGCTTCACGCCATGATGATAATGGACTGAACCTCTGAAACTAAGACAATCCCTATTAAATGTTTTCTCTGTTTAAGTTGTCTTGGTGATCGCTTACAGCAATGAAATCCTAACTAATATGGAAGCTGGTAATAGGAGTAGTGACTGAATCACACTGGCTGGACTTGAGCATTGATATGAGACCTCAAAGGTTTCCCTCCACAGCGGCAGACATTTCCTTTAACAAGGGTTAATTAACCTTCTCTAATAAGGCCACACCTTCTAATAGTGCCACGGGACAAATATATTCAAACCACCACAGCATGTTTCCTCCCTCTTCCTCACCATGGCTTCCCATACTTAAGGCATTCCTGCAATAAAGGTAACCTGTCACAGAGTAGGAGAAATTCAATGAAATGCCTTTCCCTGGAACAGTGAGTTCAGAACAAGATGAGCCAGGAGAACTCAAAGACTCACACCATGATATCAAGCCATCTCCATGTAGTTCCACAGACCATTCTACATTCAACACAACTGAAAAGGACTCAATCGTCTCTAATTTTCCTACAGGAGAAACGTCAAGGCAGCTCAGATCATGAAGCTATATGAATATAAAATACTGCTTGAAAAAATACATTTTTTGCAGATTAGGTATAAATTATTTATCCTTTTACAAAAACAAGGTAGCAGCATATTATAGAGTGAGGTCTGTGACAGAAGACATTAAGGCAATGGAAAAATAATTACTTGCAATTAGCATACCAAGGCTTTAATGAAATAGAAATTATAAGGGACATTGGCTTCAAATTAGAAATCTTAAATAGTTTAGCCCCAAAATTGCTTTTTAATACAATTAATTATTAGTATTAACAAAATCCATAAATTGAAGATGAATATCAGGCTTTTAGCTCCACTTTAAAACATTAAGTTCTGACAGAGCCAGGCACACACTCACTTGAGATGATGGTCAAGATGCTTCCATCCATTGATTGGGTGTCAATTCTGGTTGATATTGCTGTTGTTTCTCAAGGAGACCTAGATACTCAGGCCAAGCAGCAATGTTGCTCTTTGACAACCCAAAAGTGAATGTTTGTTAGGTTCATAGAAAACTGAAAGCAAAAAAGATGCCCAAGCATGTGTACAAACACTGAACAGTTTCATTAGAAGCTGGAAGCGATTTCTCTCTGTTCTCTATGTGAGTTGGGCCAGAACATAATAAATACCCCTCATTCTTTTCTATCAGCTTCATCTTCTGCCTGATCCCTGAAGCCACCAGAACTGTGGCCTTAGTTTGCGTCCCTAAACATGGAGACTGAGGTAAGGACTCCAGTACTGGAGAGTTATTTGAGAGGAAATCTTAGATAGTAGGAGTGGGGGATTACAGAGGTGAGAGACAGGGAAGAGGAGAGTAAGTAGGAAGGTATGTTAGACTCTTGCTCACCACTGTAGATCACAGATCTAAGAAAGGAAGGTGCTACAGTCTCATGGCTTTTGCTGAAATAAGTCTTCTTGATTAATTGTAACTCAAGGGAGCGACAGCGATGCAAGATGGCAGCCACCACAGGCTCGGGAGTAAAAGTCCCTCGAAATTTCCGACTGTTGGAAGAGCTGGAAGAAGGACAGAAAGGAGTAGGCAACGGCACAGTTAGCTGGGGTCTGGAGGACGACGAGGACATGACACTTACAAGATGGACAGGCATGATAATTGGACCTCCACGAACAATCTATGAAAACCGAATATACAGCCTTAAGATAGAGTGTGGGCCTAAGTACCCAGAGGCACCCCGTCTGTAAGATTTGTAACAAGAGTCAGTATGAGCGGCGTGAGCAGTTCGAATGGAGTGGTAGATCTGAGAGCCACGGCAGTGCTGGCAAAGTGGCAGAACTCCCACAGCATCAAAGTCATCCTGCAGGAACTGCGGCGCCTGATGATGTCAAAAGAGAACATGAAGCTGCCACAGCCGCCGGAAGGACAGTGTTACAGCAATTAGTCACCAAGGCCCCGGCCTCCCCTCCCATCCAACCCAAGTCTTCATTTTCCACAGTAGTGAATTTTCTAGATACATCTGTAGACCTCAAAGTACCGGAGAGGAAGCTCCACTCAGTCTTCATCCTGAGACATTGTTCTGATACTAACTTCTCGTCCATTTGAAATACCTAAGTTGTGCTGTGTAACATCAACTGTTGAGTGTAACCGCTGTCTGCCTGGTTGAACTTCTGGGATCAAGAAGGTGTTGAAATCGGTTTCCTGTGGGAGCGGTGGGCACAGCTAATGCAACTGTGAACAGACACGTCACACAATCACCTGCTGCTGGCCCTTGGCCTGGGTCTGCCTTTGCCTGCCCCGCCCTCCGCCACAGCTGTGTGGTGGCCCTTAGAATAGATGGGAAGGCTTCAGGTAGCAGCTGTGGGATTGACTACTGCTGGGCTTGGGGCGCTTTGGCTGCACCCCTGCTTCTTAAGTCTTAAGTGATGCTCCATCCAAGCCATGGTCCCCACTCCTCCACTCCCACCCTTGGCCAAAGCTTAGATTGTAACCCCCCCTCCCTCTGAAATTGGCCGCGGGTGAGGAATTCAGGGCTTCCCGTGTCCCCACCTTTATCAAGGGGTGCTGCTTCCCCTCCTCAACTCCCCTGTTGCCCATCACCACCTAACACTTGCTGTGGCCAGAAGCCATCAGATGAGGTTGGAATTGCCTGGCCTCCCTCACTTAGCTCCGGACCACACTCACCTGCCACCAGCCTGGGAAGGAAGCGCCGGGTCCTCAGCCCTGCTGCCACCTTCAGCCCTCAAGCTTTGTGCTCAGGTCTAGAGGTAAACAGCAGTCACAGGGCGACTCGGAGCGGCCAGCGCTCAGGGTCCTTGGTGAAAAGATGCCTAGAGAAAGGCCATGCGGAGTCCTCAGTGCACACGGTTCTGAGTTGGTTCCTTTTCCCATCATTGCTTTGCTTTTACACATTGAAGAGGTTTGAACAGGGCTCTCATCACCCTGGCCACCCATCAGGTCTGATGTGGAGCCTGACAGCTGGAGCATGAGGCCCTGACCCTGCAGACTCAGGTTTCAGTGTTGCTCCTCAGACCCTCTGCAGGGACTGGGAGGAGCTCTGTGTCCCCACGTTTGCAGATCATCTGCAGATCCGTGGGCCTGGCCTCCTGGCTCACTGCCACGCTCCCCACTCTGTTCAGGACCACTAAATGTTGAAATGTGGATGCATACCGAAATAAAGGCAATCCGTTGTGTTGCAGAAAAAAAAAATTGTAACTCAAGGAGGAAAGGGTGTAGTTAGCTTACAATTGCTGGTTGTAGTCCATTATAGCAGGAGTGGCAAGGCAGGGATTTAATATCCCAGACCATAGTCAGGCATGGAGTTAGAAACACATACAGCTATGCTGCCTACTTGCTCTGTACCCAGCTAGCCCTCTCCATGCCTGTACAGTTCAGTGCCTAACCCATGAAGACAGTGCCACACACAATAGACTGGGTCTTCCTACATCAATTAACCATCAAGACAATCCCAGACATAGCCACAGGCTGACATGACCTACACAATTCCTCAACTGAAACAATCCTCTCAGGGATTCTATATGGTGGCCAGCTGACAATTCAAAACCTAACCATCACAAAAGGCAAACAGAATGCTTCCAGAACTAGAACATGGGAGACAGAGAGAGGGCCACTCATTCATTGTCTTCTAATCCCTACAAGCTGATGGCTGCCCCAGGGCTGCTAAATCCTCTGCACTGACAAGTTGCCCTTGCTTCCAAAACTGGAGTGCAAAAGGAAGCCCTGGGGTGCAGGGCCAGCCTTGTAGCCTGCAGTGCATGTGAGCTAGCATGGCACCTCAAGGGGAGCGATGGCATGCATTTAAAAAGTGCCAACCCCAAACAGAATAGTTCCAGCTCTTGGGACTCCTTTGATAAGAACTTGAAGAGCATAGACTCATACTGAAAATGTAACAGGCAGCGTGACATACTGGGTCTAAAAGATCAGTCAGCTACAGTTCTCTGGATCTGACACTTCCGACTGGGATGGTTTTTTAGCCACTCTGATTGGCTTTCCTCAGCCATAAACCCAGGATGATCACCATCTGGGCACTTTATCCATGGGTGCTTAGCATGACCAGTTGTAATAATTATGATAGCAATAAGCACATGCTTTTGCTATTCTGCTTCTTCTTCTTTTTTTTTATTGGCTATTTTCTTTATTTACATTTCAAATATTATTCCCTTTCCCAGTTCCCCCCCCCCCTCTCAGAAACATCCTATCACATCCTCTCTTCCCTTGCTTCTATGAGGGTGTTCCTCCACCCACCTACCCACTCCCACCTCCCTGCCCTCAATTCCCCTACACTGGGGCATCTATGGAGCCTTCATAGAACCAAGGATCTCTCCTCCCACCAATGCATGATAGGGCCATCCTCTGCTACATATGCAGTTGGAGCCATATGTGCTCCTTGATTGGTGGCTTTTTCCCTGGGAGTTCTGGGGGACCTGGTTGGTTGATATTGTTGTTCTTCCTATGAGGTTGCAAACTCCTTAAACTCCTTCAGTCCCTTCTCTAATTCCTCTATTAGGGACCCCACACTCAGTCCAATGGCTGGCTGCTAACATCTGCCTCTGTGTTTGCAGGGCCTCTCAGGAGACAGCTATATCTGGCTCCTGTCAGAATGCACTTCTTGGCATCCACAATAGTGTCTGGGTTTGGTAACTGTATATGGGATGAATCCCCAGATGGGACAGTCTCTGGATGACCTTTCCTTCAGTTTCTGCTCCAAACTGTGTCTGTCTCTGTATCTCCTCCCATGGGTATTTTGATCCCCCTTCTAAGAAGGACCGAAGCACCCACACTTTGTTTCTTCCTTCTTATTGAGCTTCATGTGGTCTGTGAATTGTATCCTGGTTATTTGGAGCTTTTGGGCTAGTATCCACTTATCAGTGAGTGCATACCATATGTTTTCTTTTTTGATTGGGTTACTTCACTCAGCATGATATTTTCTAGTTCTATCCATTTGACTAAGAATTTCATGAATTCATTTGTTTCTTTTCTTACAAGTGATTCTTCATTAGCAATATCAGACTAGATTATACCCTAGTAAACATACAACCATTGCTTCCTGGCAGAGTCTGAAACAATGCATTATTTTTTCGTGTATTTAGAATTAATTAATTCATTTGGAAAATGCTAATAAATGAAAATAAGTGTAAACTATATCTAAGATCCCAATGTAATTTCTCAAATAATGTTCTAAGTTTCAATTCCCAAAAGAAAAGTTAAAAAATACTGTTATTTATCCAGCAAACAGTTGAGAACATCTAAAATATAGATATCTGACATTGGGTTTCTCCATTATTCAAATAAGCTAATAATATTTTTAATCTGAAAAAAAGATTAAATCATAGCTGCTTAATCTGTCTTGAATTCTGAGAGACTTTTTATTAGTAATAGTGACCCCACTTGTTTCTAACATATATATCATCTGCCCATTCTACTAAAGACCCATTCTGTTCATTCTGCTCAATAGACGTATGGCAAGCTAACACTCTAAAATATGCCAGAAAGATTGATAATGTTTGCAACACATTTTGTATGGGAAAAAAATTACTCTAGCTACAATCTGAAAACAGAAAGCCTCAAGCTAATCAATAAAGAGCAGCAACAGGTATGACTGGGAAGACATGCTAGAATTTGGCTGGAAGGACGGCTGTGAGCAAAGCAGAATCTTTACCTGAAAAAGTTTCAGGTTGCCCAATCTTACTGATGGAGCTGATAAAAGAACTTCAAATCTGCCTTTGTGTGGTGATGGTAAAACCAAGATGGTGACATGCTGAAGTCCTCTTCCTGTACACAAAGAATATTCCTCTAAAGAAGTGGTTATCAACATTTCTAATGCTGTGATCCATTAATTCAGTTTCTCATGTTGTGGTGACCTCCAACCATTGAATTATTTTGTTGCTACTTTATAACTGTAATCTTGCTACTGTTAGGAATTGTAAATATCTAATATGCAGGATATTTAATATATGACCCCCTGCAGGTTGAGAATCATTGTTCACAGTGCAAAGGTAGAGTCCTTCCCATGTGCCTCAGATACTTCAGGGTGCTATCCACATTTCAGTTTGACCTCAAACATGGTCACCTATTGCCACCAATTTGGTTTAGAAATTCAAAATCTTTGGGAGAAATCCTATTCATTCACTGTTATGAAAAATATAAATGGAACTGAAGAATCTTTTTCTGTTTCAAACTTTCTGACTAGTTTTAGTCAGACCTAAGCAACTGTGAACCACTCATTGCTGTGATTGTTATAGTTTTTTCCCTAATGTGCAAGAAACTTGGTTTCTATGGTGGTCATATTGAGAAGGAGTAGTACATTAAGAGATGTGACCTAATGGACATGATTAGGAAATTCCTCAAGGGAGGTCTCTGAGGGCTCTGATGTCTCTAGTGGATCCTGTCCTTTTTGAGAGTCTGAGTTAAGTCCATTTGAGACTGAGTTAGCTTTATTTGGGGGAATAAATTAGGTGACCCGGGCCTGGATTAGTTATTACCAGTATAGGTTGATTTATAGAGTTGGCTTTCAGTCAATAACACATTGTCACCTACACTCAAGATGGGTTTTTCTGACAACAGTAATGCAGCTAAGAAAATCTCTCCCAGGCATGCTGAAGGTCCAACCTAATTCCTCATCCAGGATTCCTTCCCAGGTGATTGTAGATTGCATCAAGTTGACAATTAGAACTAACTCTTCTGGATTGTTTTCTGTTCTTGTGATATACATCATGACCAAAATCAACTTGGGGAAGAAAGGGCTTGTTTCGTCTTACAGGTTACAGTCTATTGTTGAGGGATGTCAAGGCATGAACTCCAGCAGGTCAGGAACATGAAGGAGAGAGATGAAAGGAGTCTGGTTACTAGCTTGCTTGCTGCCTTAGATTTTTTTTCTAATACAGTCCTGGCCCACCGACATAGGATGGTAGAGTCCCCAGTGTGCTGGACCCTCCTGAATCAATTACCAATTAAGAAAACTCATCCTAATGTAGGAAATTCCTCAAGGGAGGCTTCCTTTTTACAAGATATGTCACCTTGACACTCAAGCTCAGCTATCAAACTAACCATCCCACTGCTGTGTTCATGAACTCATGCCAGCGGTGGTTACTTGCTGAAGATGGAGTCCACCACATTCCATAAGGAACTTTGACAGCTTAATTGTTACTCTTAGAGTGAGAGTCATTTCCCTGAGTGGTATCACTATGAATAAGTTGCCCATGCTCCAGGAAATAACCCTACAGCCAAGCAACTTTAGACTCAGTAAGTCACAAAAGAACAAAACAATGCAAACAAGATGTGAAATAGGAGAGGGACTTCTTTAGAGGAATGTCAACAGGAGTGGGATGAACAAGAGAAGGATAATGGGCTGAACATGACCAAAGTACATTATGTGCATCAATGAAATTGCAGAAGAACAATTTTAAAAGTCAGAAAGCTAAAATAATTACATTCTAAAAATTCTTGGGATAGTTTCAGAACAAATCACCAAGGAAATTGGAAAAAAATGACTATTTTTGTTTAAAAAGGTCAACTACAGAATACATTCAGAAGAAAACATGTACCCTTAAACACGTGACTTGATGAATCATAAGACATATAAGATATATGATATAATATATCTTATATGATAAGATATAAGAACATACATGATCATGGGAGCACAACCCAGACTAGGATGTGCAGCGCTATTCCTCCAGCCTCACCTTTGGCATGCATTTGTTTTTTTACAGGTGTGGCTGCTTCTTTTGTTTAGCACTGTCCGACTGATTTATCTGCTCTTCCATGCACCTGTAGATTAATTTTTCCCTCAATATGCTGTTCCATTGTATGAATACAATAGCTTGTTTGTTCATCTCAATATTTATAAGCAATTTGGGATTTCCTCAGTAAGAGGCTTTGACAGGAAGAAGATATGA